>NC_064926.1:133147591-133772591 GCF_023897955.1 Schistocerca gregaria
CACCCCAGGTTTAAATGAAAAGACAGCTCTGTGTTTGTGCAGAAGAGTTAAATCTTTCCAGTTTTCTCCCAGAATTTCGACTATCTCAGCCATCTTAGCTTTTATGGCTTCATCCAGATTAATAACAAGTGATTTCTCAGGCAGCAGATTTCCTGTCAGTTTGTCAGAACTATATTTCAAGTGTTCCTGCTCCTGTCAACCCAGTACAGTGCGTAATAACAATTGAGTTCACGTAAGAGTACAACTACGAGGATTGGAACTTTAATAGTGGCAACTACTTATTTACGGCTCGTACAAAATAGATACGTGTTTCAAAGTTTTACTGACCTTCAAAGTAGTCACCAGCATTGTGTACAACCCGTTGCCAGCTTTGTGGAAGTCGTAGGATACTCTCAGCAGTGCCAGTTGTATTGACAGTTCGAGCGGCGCGGCCTATTGCCCGACGAATTTGTAGCAGTTCTGAAGCGAATGCCGTGAAGTGTTTCCTTCAGTTAAAAAATTCTAGTTGAACTTACGAGGGCTTAAGTCTACGCTGTTCATTTTTGGAACACAACCTACGACAAGCTCAGAGACACAAGTGATGAGACTTTCTGCAGGACCTGACCATCGTTTTGCAGGACAATGCTGAAGCACGTACAGTGCAAGCTGTTACTGACTTGTTTGACTGATGGAGCTGCTGAGTGCTGTACCACCTACTGCACTCCCCTGACTTAAACCCTCGTGAGTTCAACTCGATTTCTAAACTGAAGGAAACCCTTCACGGTATTCGCTTCAGAACTGTTACAAATTCGTCGGGCAATAGACCGCGCCGCTCGAACTGTCGACACCAGTGGCACTGCTAAGAGTATCCCACGACTTCCACAAAGCTGGCAACGGGTTATACACAATGCTGGTGACTACTTTGGAGGTCAGCAAAACTTTGAAACACGTATCTATTTGGTACGAGCTGTAAATAAATAGTTGCCACTATTAAAGTTCCAACCCTCGTATTTTGTTAGGTTCGGGAACTAATTCCTACTGTCTCTTTAATAAGTCTAACTGCACTTGTTCGGAGATCATCCAGTACCGTTCTAGGATGATTGGATTATTTAAACAATGTACTACCAACATGCGTTGTTCAAACATGCGTTTCCCTGTAAATAAATAGTTTCCACTATTAAAGTTCCAACCCTCGTATTTTGTTAGGTTCGGACACTAATTCTCACTGCCCCTGTAATAAGTCTAACTGCACTTGTTTGGAGATCATCCAGTCCCATTCTAGGATGATTGGATTATTTAAACAAAGTACTACCAGCATGCGTTGTTCAAAGATGCGTTTGCCTGACTGAAGTTAAGCCGACTCTTACGAACTGACAGGCACACTTTTCTTTCCTGTGACGTTCAGAATCCTAGCTCCTTGTACTGGTCACAGAAGAATCAGCCCATCCTTCTGCATATCTTCTATAGTTCTGTCTGCAATAACCCCTAATTGACTACTTGAGCTTACCGTTGTAAATAATCGCTTTTGCCGAATTAGTTCTTTTACGACCGGTTTATAGTTCATCTTTTGTTCCAGCTCCTCTTTTCTTCTAAAAGTGCCTCTCTGCTCTCAGTCTCACATGACAGGGTTCTTCAATTCCCAGTCTCTCTGATCGGACCTCGTCAGAGGAGCCTAGTAGTTTCCACACGCACGCAACTGTGCTTTAACGCATATGTGGCGTCGATTAACATGCGCTTTCTAGCGGTCTTTCTGGCTCTCGCACTTTCTCTCCATTCTTACATCCTTTTGTTCATTGCGTCAGCCGTGCCTAGAATGGCTGTTTTGCCTCTGTTCACATTATTTTCATGGCACTGTCTCTAGCCATTTTTCCACTTATACTGCGAAGTTCACAAGATGCAGTTTACCATCCCTGGCTTTGCAGCTGCTCTGGCATAGTGGTTAGCTTTTCCTTATCCTCCTCTGGCAACTCGAGGATGATTAGAGTTTTCAAATCTTCAGATTTAAATGGGTCGTTGAGAAATGGATTCAGAATCTCTTATTTAAGAAACAGGTATTTCAAACTTCGGTCAACGTTGCTGGTGAGCGCCTGCTCTTGCAGCACGTCGAGAATGATTCCATTCTGTTTGAAAATAGAATAAAAGTTTGCCTAAAACTTTCCCTTGAACCCTTTCAGCGAGTAGCATAAATCAGCCGTCTTCTGATCCTATGAGAGGACGTTTCCTTGTCATTTACTGACTACATACCTAATTTCTTTCCTCTCAGAACGTCGGTTCACTAACAATCCTTCAATCTGCCTGACGAAACCCACCTAGTACGTTTGTACCTGATGACAACATGCTTGCGGTGTGCACAGGGATAGAAATCTTTTTGAACCGTTTGCTTTTTCAAACCCACTGTCACTTACGACACTAATTACTTGGGTAGACTGTGGTTCACTGGTGTGACCGTCAACCGCTGTCGGTGCTGAATGCTCAGTTAGTTCTCCAATCTTCTATTTTACTTATTCTGCTCGTTAACTGATGTGCTCTGGCAGTCTTGTCACTCCTTACCGCTCCTTCAAGTTCCTGAACTTTTTTTTTTTTTGTATTGCATACTTCCTATGGGGACCGCATCTCGTGGTCGTGCGGTAGCGTTCTCGCTTCCCGCGCCCGGGTTCCCGGGTTCGATTCCCAGCGGGGTCAGGGATTTTCTCTGCCTCGTGATGGCTGGGTATTGTGTGTTGTCCTTAGGTTAGTTAGGTTTAAGTAGTTCTAAGTTCTAGGGGACTGATGACCATAGATGTTAAGTCCCATAGTGCTCAGAGCCATCTGAACCATTTGAACTTCCTATGGGCGGTTTAGAACACAGAATTAGCTACAGTGACTTCCTTTCGTAAAACTGTAGAATTCTGGTCTCTGTCGGCTAAATTTTCTTTAGTGGCAGCTGCAAACGACTCCATATTTATACAAGTTGAAAATGTAACCCAGCTTGTTCCTGTTCAACCACTGTTATGCTATCACTAGCTTCCAACGCCACCTGCCAGAACGCAACACACTGGTTTTCATGCTTCCGTTCCACATCTTCTTATCACTGAAACACAGTATGTTCTCTCTCCCATTGCCTCCTCTCACATACGGTTTGTCTTTTAGCCAATTCCTCTACCAGTCTTGGGTCCTCAAACTCTGTCATTCGTTATTACTACACATAAATCTTAAAACGCTAGCCTTTCGCTAGATGGGCCAGTCTCCATGTTATTACTAACATTCTCTTCCAAGTGCCGTCTTACTCAGAGCGAATGATCTTTCCCTACAATGAATCCTATCCTCCTCATGCCGATTCCCCATGGAATCACTCATATTGTTCTCCATGGTATAGGAGCTTTAAATTTTAACTAACCACAGGACTGCTAAAAACAAAAAACAAAATCGTTAACGTGTTCTAATTTCACACGCATTCCCCTCCAAAAGAACGACAAAACATTCGTTTACAAATATTCTTTTACTTAGTACTTTCACGTTCTGTCCCATCTAAAAAACACACAAAAATGTGAGGAACAATTCTCTTTCCTAGGATTTTGGCACGTATTCACTTCCAGAAGACCCAAAAAAAGTTTTGCCATACATAAACCAGAGGTTACCCTTCCAAAACGAACAGACAGCATTTCCTTCCAAAAGCTTAAACATCTACATCAATATCAAAAAGAAGACTGACATGTAACTCATATCTTAACCCGTTCATCATCCCAATTGATGTGTGTCACTTCCTCAATAACAACCCACTTTACTGTTGATCTGACCCTGCTGATGCGATATCATCTACTTCAGGGTGTTGAGTGCCACTTCTAACTGGCTCTTTTCTGATTAATATCGAACAGATGCCGCAGTGATCACCAGGTATGATGAAATACAAAATATCAGTGGTAATAGTATACCGGCACTACTTTCGACCTGGAAAGTCATATATGAAGGAAAAGAGTGTCATATGTAAAGGAATTATATAAAAAAATTACGAATTTATGGACACTAGTTCAACTACCAGTGATTAATGCGTAAAGCATTTGCTGAACAAAGGAAGCTTTACGCTCTTCGTTTATTAGTTTTAGAATAAGTTACCTTTCGCTGTTTTCCTGTCCTAGTGTTAAGCCGTATTGTACCATTTCTTACTGATAAAATTGGGTTAAATAATGAAAGTGATTTTGAAGAAGAGCGATTTCTTCTTTAGTGATACCATGGGTCCTAGCTCCTGAAATTCTGGAAAATTATTATTATTATTTTAATTTTATACAGAGAATTTAGATGTAGGTGACGATCTTCACCTCGACGCAGTTCAACAATAGAAGTATGTGAATGTGTTCATCTTTTTCCTTTCTTGGCCGCTACCGTCAATTTCAATATATTTGGCGCGACATTCAGAACCTACAGTCTTTCTTTTCATTTAATTTCGAAGTCCACGCATTTTCGTTATAAGATGAATAAATGCATTTAACTGTAATTCTTTTCATGCAGGCCACGGGGTATGATTGCACTCAAAATGTACGTGCCTCTATCCCGTTCGTTATGTTCGCATACATTTGAGTGTGTACAAGCGTAACTATATTTAAGACTCATTTCCTACACAGTATTAACGATTTTTTTATGACCACTCATTCGCGAATGTTCGTGCCCTCTTATTTGATGTAGTCAATCGGCCGTTTTCTTTAATAACACTATTTGCAATATTCAGTGGCTTGGTTTCCACAATTGATCTTCACGCGAAATATTTATTACGCGACATCCACAATAACTTTTATTTCAAAATTTCGACGACCGACTGAATAAAGATTTTTCTAACAATAACAATGGCTAAGCAGGGATGGCTAGAGGACAAATGTAAAGATGTAGAGGCTTATCTCACTAGGGGTAAGATAGATACTGCTAACAGGTAAATTAAAGAGACCTCTGAAGAAAAGAGAGCCACTTGTATGAATATCAAGAGTTCAGATGGAAACCCAGTTCTAAGCAAAGAAGGGAAAGCAGAAAGGTGAGGACAATATTATGGAAATGGAAGAGGATGTAGATGAAGATGAAATGGGAGATACGATACTGCGTGAAGAGTTTGACAGAGCACTGAAAGACCTGAGTCGAAACAAGGACCCGGGAGTAGACAACATTCCATTAGAACTACTGACGCCCTTGGGAGAGCCAGTCCTGACAAAACTCTACCAGCTGGTGAGCAAGATGTATGAGACAGGCGAAATACCCTCAGACTTCAAGAAGAATATAATCATTCCAATCCCAAATAAAGCAGGTGTTGACAGATGTGAAAATTACCGAACTATCAGTTTAATAAGTCACAGCTGCAAAATACTGACGCGAATTCTTTACAGACGAATGGAAAAACTGGTAGAAGCTGACCTCGGGGAAGATCAGTTTGGATTCCGCAGAAATGTTGGAACACGTGTTGCAATACTGACCCTGCGACTTATCTTGGAGGAAAGATTGAGGAAAGGCAAACCAACGTTTCTAGCATTTGTAGACTTAGAGAAAGTTTTGACAGTGTTGACTGGAATACTCTCTTTCAAATTCTGAAGGTGGCAGGGGTAAAATGCAGGGAGCGAAAGGTTATTTAAAATTTGTACAGAAACCAGATGGTAGTTATTAGAGTAAAGGGACGTGAAAGGGAGGTAGTGGTTGGGAAGAGAGTGAGACAGGGTTGTAGCCTCTCCCCGATGTTATTCAATCTGTAAATTGAGCAAGCACTAAAGGGAACAAAAGAAAAATTCGAAGCAGGTATTAAAATCCATGGAGAAGAAATAGAAACATTGAAGTTCGCTGATGACATTGTAATTCTGTCAGAGACAGCAAAGGACTTGGAAGAGCAGTTGAACGGAATGGACTGTGTCTTGAAAGGAGGATGTAACATGATCAACAAAACGAGCATAATGGAATGTATTCGAATTAAGTCGGGTGATGCTGAGGGAATTAGATTAGGAAATGAGACGCTTAAAGTAGTAAAGGAGTTTTGCTATTTGGGGATCAAAATAACTGATGATGGTCGAAGTAGGGAGGATATAAAATGTGGACTGGCAGTGGCAAGAAAAGCGTTTCTGCAGAAGAGAAATTTGTTAACATAGAGTACAGATTTAAGTGTCAGGAAGTCGTTTCTGAAAGTATTTGTATGGAGTGTAGCCATGTATGGAAGTGAAACACGGGCGATAAATAGTATGGACAAGAAGAGAATAGAAGCTTTCGAAATGTGATGCTACATAAGAATACTGAAGATTAGATAGGTCGATCACATAACTAATGAGGAGGTATTGTATAGAATTGTGGAGAAGAGGAGTTTGTGGTACAACTTGACTAGAAGAAGGGACCGGTTGATAAGACATGTTCTGAGTCATCAAGGGATCACAAATTTAGCATTGGAGGGCAGGGTGGAGGGTAAAAATCGTAGAGGGAGACCAAGAGACGAATACACTAAGCAGATTCAGAAGGATGCAGGTTGCAGTAAGTATTGGGAGATAAAGAAGCTTGCACAGGATAGAGTAGCATGGAGAGCTGCATCAAACCAGTCTCAGGACTGAAGATCACAACAACAATAGCAAAACATAATAATATAAGAGGACGCGTTACACATACCATTACGGAGCCGTGCTAGTGCATTCGGAATTTCTGCTTTATAATGCTCTACTTTAGTACTCTTCTTCTCCAGACAGGCTCGCAACATTGGTTGTGTTTGCCAATCGGGAGCCGGCACCTACCACCGTCGTTAACACATATACGCTGTTAAAATTGCGCGTCACAGCGTTCAGTTTGTTGTCTAGGTGTTGTCAAGTAACTTTTGACGATCGTTGATTTGCTTCGCTACTGAAAACGCCCCTCTCGCTTCTACGTACGGATTTTCACTGGTTTGTTAGTATTCATGTCAGATGTCTACAACACGTCTACGTGAACGACACGTTCGCTATATGGCCTCATGGTGAAGCGGAGCTACGCAAGTTCCACGAATATTTGAACAGTATGCACGGGAAGATACAGTCCACGCTGGAAGTAGAAAAGAATGGTGCTATCCCATTTCTAGACGTCGAAGTGTACAGGTGAAGGGAGGACACAATGGGGCACAGAGTATATCGTAAGCCTACACATACTGACAGGTATCTGCACGCTCAATCCTACCACCACCCAGAACTCTGTCATCCGATCTTTGGCAATCCGTGCGCAGCGCCTTAGTGATGCTCAAAACATCACACCTGAGCTTAAAAGGTTACGCGCAACGTATTTAACCAATGGCTACAGCCACAAGTCGATAAACACAGCCTTGTCGACGAACACAAGCAAGAAAGATAATCAGGAAATAGACAAACTGCAGCCAACAGTACGCTTACCCTATATGAAAAACGTTACTGACCGAATAGGCAAACACCTTCGCCGCGTTGGGGTGCAGCCTGTCTTCTATAGTGGCCGTAGGATCCAGGACGTGCTAGGCTCCACCAAGGACAAGGCGGATGCATTACACACTGCAGGCGTTTACAAGGTGGAATGCGAATGTGGAGATGCATACATCGGCGAGACTGGTAGGCCAATAGCAACGCGCTTTCGGGAGCACGAGCGTTATATTCGTCTAGGGCAACACAACAAATCCCCAGTATCAGAACACCACCAAGACTGCGGAAAAGAAATAAAATTCAGCGAAGCCTGTGTGTTGGCCAAGCAGCCAATTATGACGAAACGCAAAATCAGAGAGGCCATCGAAATACTCAAACACCCTAACAACATGAACAGGGAGGATGGACTCAGGCTTGCCCCATCTTGGCTGCCAGCAATCAGAGCCCAACAGACCGCACTGTCAACGCGAGGCACGAGCACTACCGGCGAGTAACGGCCGACGTCCAGCTGTTGGTAAACAGCAGCCAACTTCTCATTCGACAGTGGCCACCAATCATGGTACATAACACAAGAGCCAATGGACAACAGAGGTCACGCTCTCCCTCCAACGCAATAACCTATTAAAATAAAGTTCCCTCTCCTTCTTCCTTAAGTGACCAATAAACTAACTACCTTTTTAAAATTATGACGTAATGGCATGCGCAGTGAACACTAACAACAAAATATAAAGGACACTGCATAGCTAGAACGCACCACCCCTTCCTTCCGCCTCCTTGATTTCTATCTCACCGTCTATGGCCGTCTTATCGCTCTCACCCCCACCCTCAAGTACCTTGGCGTCACCCTCGACCGTCGACTCTCCTGGACCCCACATCTCCGGACAATCCAAGCCAAGGCACGCTCCCGTCTCCATCTCCTCAAGCTCCTTTCCGGTCGTACATAGGGTCTAGACCCCTCCACCATACTCCACACCTATAAATCCCTCATCCGCCCTCTCCTTTGTTACGCCCATCCAGCTTGGATCTCCGGCCCCCCTACCTTTTATAAATCCCTTCAAATCCTTGAACGCCATGCTCTCCGTCTTGCCTATCGCATCCATCTCCCCTCCCCCACGCGGATCCTGTACGACCTCATTCTGTTCCCCCACCTCTTCCTTTTCCTTGAAAGTATATAGATCCTGTACAGCTCCCATAAACTCGATCCTCCTCACCCGCTTGTCTCGCCCATCCTCTCCCACCCCAGCCCGCTGCCGCGCCTGTATTCCCATGTCTCACCCGGTCTCCATCTCTCTACCCTCCTTACCCTCTCCCAAGGTGGCTTCCGCCAGCTCCCCCTCCCTGATGATGTCCTCCTTCCCTCCGTATACCCCTCCTACCAACTTTGATCCTCCTTCCCTCTTCCTGTCTCTGTTCCTTTGGGCATCCTCCCTCCCTCATCCCTTTCTCCCCACTCCTCCCCCAGGCTTCCCCTCCCCTGTCCCTCTAGTCCTCCTCTCATGTCCTCAGCCATTGGCGTCTTTGTTCTCCCCTCTCCACCCCCCCCCCCCACCTCTCTTCCCCTCTTGGCAGGTCCCCGGACTCACACACGCTACGTGGACTTCCGTGCGCCGGAGATCATCGCCATCAGTGTCTCGTGTGTGCTGTCATGTTTAGTCTTCAGTGTTCACCGTCGCACTCCATCGTTCACCTGTGCCATCGCCGTCTTCCGTGTTTGTGCGTCGTGTCACCAGTTTTCAGTGTGGACTATCGTCAAGTGTGAACGGCTCCGTGTTTGCCTCTCTGTGTCAACTGTTTTCTTGCCCACCGTTCTGTAACGTATGTGTAATCTTTCTGTATTTCCTCATTGTGTATCCTCTGGCTGAAGAGCAGCATAGAACGTTGCTGACAGCCTGCCTGTTGTACAGGCTTTAAAATAACAATAAAGAAAAAAAAGAAAAAAAAAGCTAGAACGCACCTTTAGACCCAGAAGAAGGCCGCTGCAGTCTTGGTCGAAACGTCGGCTTTTTTATAGCAGCAGTAGCTTTGCATTATGACGCGCTACCAAACCCAGAAAACTTTTATTTCGTCTACAACACGCATTATAAATGCGTGAGATGAGTAATTGTGTCAAGACTTATATGCAACGTAATGTGTTGTGTAGTACTTTCGAATATTTGCAAGTACAGTGTCAAATTCGTACTTATAGTTGTAAAAACAATTTGTGCCATTTAGAATCTTTTGGCAACAGTATCTTCGTTCAAAAACAATCGTGCTACAACTCCATCAACGTCTACAACAATACTCTGCAAACCACTGTAAAGTGCTTGCCAGAGGGTACTTCCACTGTACTAATCATCAGGGCTTTTTCATGTTGCAATCACTAAAGGAGAGTGGGAAGAATGATTGGTTAAAAGCCTCTGCGCGCACACTAATTTTTCTTCATATTCCCAAGAGAGGCAATACGTAGGAGGTTGTTGTACATTCCTACATTCAACACTTAAAGTAGTTTATAAACCATTCACAGGATAGTTTACGACTATTATAAAACGTCTGCCAGTTCAGTTCTTCCAGAATCTTCGTGGAGCATCAAACAAACCTATAACTACTTGTGTTATCCTTCGTTGTATATGTTCAGTATCCCCTGTTAATTCTGTTTGGCATGGGTACAATACGCTTGATCAATATCCAAGAGGAGTTGCACTCTAAAAATTATTACATACAGTTACTTGTATGAGCTGAGCAATTCTAACTGCGACTCGTTGATATTGTAGTCCAAGGGTACCCCTTTTATCGTTTTTTACAGTTTTTTCTGAACGTTTAAAGCAAGATGCCAATCTTTGCATCGCTTTGAAATGTATCAGGATCTGACTAAATAGTTGCGCAGCTGTTTTAAAACAGTGCTGGATTTGTCGAGAATTGCATCATCTGCAAAAAGTCTGAGATTACTATTATCTTAATATGTAACGGAGACAGCCAGGACCGTAACACATTTCCCTGGAGCACGCCTGAAGTTACTACTAGTACATCTGTCGACGACTTTGCATCCAAGATAACATGCTGCGTCCTCCCCACCAGGAAATCCTCCATCTAGACACAAATCTCATGTGATACCCCACATCATATTACTTTCGATAATAAATGTATATGTGATACTGAGTCAAATGAATTTTCCCAGTCTAGAAACATTTACCTGACTGCACTGATCCTTGTCTTTCAGGATTCGTGAGAGAAAAACGTGAGATGCGTTTCACATTATTGATGTTTTCGGGATCCACGCTGGTTGGAATGGTGGAGGGTGTTCTCGTAGAGGTACCCCATGATATTTTAGCTCAGAATTGAGCAAGATACTACAGCAAAATGATGTCAGGAATACTGGATCGTACTTCTATGGATCAGTCCTGCTGTCTTTCTTGTAGAGGTTTGTGATCGGCCCTTTCTTCCAATCACTAGACACAGCTTTTAGTTCCAGGGCTCGTCGGTATATTCTGATTAAAAGAAGGGCTAACTCATCTGCATATTCGATATACACACACCAAAAAAAGTTTTGCGTATCACTCCAGTTACCAGCACTCCTGAAGATAGACGTTAACTGTGGATATTGTATCACAGGCACGGTCCCTTTGATTGTTCAGAGATGTCACTAAACCCGCCCAAAGATGTAAACAACTAAGCGTGAACAGCACCTATTAGACGGCGTCCGATTGCCGATCAGTTCACGAGGAAGGAGGTACACGGTTCGTGTTGTCTGTAGTTCAACCATGCCTAGACGGTCCGTACAGCGGTTCGATCGCGTCCGCATTGCTACTTTGTGCCAGGAGGCCTCTCAACAAGAGAAGTATCCAGGCATCTCGGAGTGAACCAAAGTGATGTTGTTCGGACATGGAGGAGATACAGAGAGACAGGAACTGCCGATGACATGCCTCGCTCAGGCCGCCCAAGAGCTACTACTGCAGTGGATGACCGCTACCTACGGATTATGGCTCGGAGGAACCCAACAACATGCCGAATAGACCGCTCAGGACTGGCATCACGTTCTCTTCACCGTTGAGTGTCGCATATGCCTTCAACTAGGCAGTCTTTCGAGACGTGTTTGGAGGCAACCTGGTCAAGCTGAATGCCTTAGACACACTGTCCAATGAGTGCAGCAAGGTGGAGGTTCCCTACTGTTTTGGCGTGGCATTATGTGGGACCGACGTACGCCACTGGTGGTCATGGAAGGCGCCGTAACGGCTGTACAATACATGAATGCCATCCTCCGACCGAAAGTTCAACGACATAGGCAGCATATTGGGAGGTACTCATCATGCACATCTTGTCAGTGACTTCCTTCAGGATAGCGACATCGCTCGACTAGAGTGGCCAGCATGTTGTCCAGTCATGAACCTTATCGAACACGCCTGGGATAGATTGAAAAGAGCTGTTTATGGATTTGTTTATGGCGTGACCCATCAACCACTCTGAGGGATCTACGCCGAATCGCCGTTGAGGAGTGAGACAATGTTGGCCAACAGTGCCTAGATGACCTTGTGAATAGTATGGGACGACGAATACAGGCATTCATCAATGCAAGAGGACGTGCTACTGGGTATTAGAGGTACCGGTGTGTACAGTAATCTGGACCACCACCTCTGAAGGTCTCGTTGAATGGTGGTACAACATGCAATGCATGCTTTCATGAGCAATAAAGAGAGCGGAAATGATGTTTATGTTGATCTCTATTCCAATTTTCTGTACAATTCTCGGAACTCTCGGAACCGAGGTGATACAAAACTTTTTTTGATGTGTGTATAAATTGCTAGGGATTCCATCAAATCTTGAAGCTTTGTTCAGTTTTGACAGTTTCTACGGTTTTTCAACGCCACCGACAATAATGTCTATTTCACTCATCTTTGCAATAATGTGAGAATTAAACTAGGGAATACTCCTGGATTTGTCTTTGAAAATAAACTTTAGAAAACGGAGTTTGGTGTTTCTGATTTTCCTCTGGTACCCACAATTTCAGCTCCTATCTTGTACATACGTGTCTGGACACTAACATGCATGCCACTGACAACCCTCATATATAGCCAGAAATTCTTTTGATTTTGTGGAACATCTTACAGTCTCACATTGCCCTCATGAGAACGTTTGTATTTGCACAGTGCGCGACAACGCAATGAAACCACCACTGTCGGTACAAATGTAGCTATACCAACTGACGGTGATTCGACTACAATGGCAGGGCGCTGTGCCCCAGAAGAGGGAACGAAACTTGATGTGCGAGTCAAACGACAGGAAAGCAGAGTGTCTGAATACTCCACAAGACGCACAAGGAGAAAAGCACAATTGCAACCAGTGCAATCGTCTGAACAACTAAGCACGCACAAACAGAGTATGGTGTGAGGCAACGCCGGTGAACCGTGGATTTATTTTCAAAGAATTTTCTTGAGAATTTATTCTAATTACTAGCGATTCACCAAGAACATTAACACATTTAATCACACTATGTGAGTGTGCAAGTAGTTGCCAGGGAGTAACTGATGAAATCATAAGCAAATTCCTTTTCAACAAATGGTAATTTATTCACTTTAATGGTGCCTAAAGCATTTTTTTAAAAAAGAAACAGATTTAAAATTATAATCAGAAAGCACCCTCTAAATATCAAGTTACAATTTATTCAGAGGCAGAAAGAAACACATTTTTGGCTGTATGAGCTTTCGGGCTGAGAACCTTGTCGCTCCCTTTTGGCACGTAGTTACGACCGCTCACAACAACCTCTGAAAGACTACACTGGTGCAAATCTGCAACACACCAGATTACTTTAAACTAAAAGTTTTAACAATTCACACAAGCACACAAACTATGCTCCCCGTAGGAGGGATGGAAATAGTACAAAACTCTAAAATTAAAATATTAACTTTGCCACCGAAGGTGCAACTTGATTTTAACTTCTAAGAAAGTCTTAAGGTGGAAGGGTGGCAACTTTATGTACTAAAATGACCATTTAAATAAAAGCCCATGAAATGAAATCTTATATAAAATTCTACTGGGCTGACCAAACAAGTTAAGATGCTCTACAGTACACAGACACGCCTCTCACGATGATAGGCAAGATCAAAACATGTTTCAGGAATTAGGCCGTTACTCTGCAAGCAATAAATTCGTTAACACTTCAAATCCGAGAAACATGACAGAGGCAGTTCCGAACGACAGACACTAACTGCCTAACAAATGCGGACGAGAGACGGACGAGCAAGCTGGGGACGAGAGACTGACCAAGAAAACAAGTAGAATTTAACAAGAGTAAATTCAAACAAGATATCGCCAATCACTTAACTCCTAATAAACTGCGATTTCTCGAGAAGACCTGGCGCAGCACCCCCAAATCGCTCTCCCGAATCGTCCGGTGCCAGCCGCTTCAACGGACGCAGGAAGACCCGCCGCTCTCCCGTCTCACGGCGTCGCAGCTCGCACCGGCCAGACTGATGTCGTGGGATGACTCCTGTTACTCTCGTGTCGACCGAGAAGTCACTACCACTCGCTATACGGTGCGGCCCACTGGACTCACGTAGCGACCTCACATGCGCCGACGCTCAAGACGGACAAGTCATCCTGTGGCTCAGTGCGCGACCGACTAACCGATCGATCCAACCGCCAATGACCGTTGCCTGAGCAAACTCGGGCAGACTGGCAGCCTAACGTGCAGATTCAGATGCAGGAACTAAGCCCCGACCGGGCGACCACTCGCTGAGTTCTGTTACTGGTGGAGTGGAAGGACTCTCATTTATCCGGCTTTAAAGATTGATCCAAACGAGAGACATACTAGCACTCTGGACGACAGACAGACACTAACTGCCTAAGAAATGTGGACGAGAGACAGACTAGAATCTGGAGACGAGGTACTGACCCCAGAATCACTTCCTGGCGAGCTCATAGGCAACCTTTCCCAATTTCCCACCAGAGGGAGATACCAAAATTGCGATTGCCACAGTGGCGCCACCACCAGAAACTGAGGGCGACTGCTTCACACTACGTGCTACGGCGCCCTCTTCAAAACAGCAATTTTTATCACGGCTCAGCCGGATGTGCAGTAGTCGAAATCACTGTAAGATCTGCCGGGTCTCGCTGATCGCCGCCGCCCTGCCCATACAATGATTCGTGTGAACCATCCATCACAGCTTGCTCTGATGCGAGACCCACACCACCTCTTGTGCGTCCCTATCGCTGTCCACTGGTGGGGTTACTAAATCCCTGCACGTTGAGAAGCCCACTTATGACCGAAAATCGCCAGGTTTGTGCCGCGACCTCCAGGGTACGAGATTCCTCAGCAGTGGATCTACCCCTAAAGCAGGCAATACCGACACAGCTGAATCCTCCAAAGTGGCTGAAGATTGTGGAGGCTCGAGTAATAGCTGTTTCACGTGCACTGGTGGGTGCAAGGACACATACCTGGGCGAATGGTGAAAGGAGGGCGCCAGTTCCAGTAGGCGGGATCACCGCTGACGCTCTTTCCACAGGTGCAAGTAGAACAGTGGAGTGCATGGTGGAGGTGGCAGTGTGTACATGCACTGCCACAATTGGGAGCCTCCTATCATACAAACGCCGTGACTGACTCCATCACCTCATTGCCACAGTGATGGTGGCATTGTGGGTCCAACAGATCGTTGAAACAACTAATTGAAATAACGAGTCAACTGTTCCTGAACGACAGCCACCACAGACAAATGCCGTACTTTGTGCCCCACCAATATAACCAACAGCTAGACTTTCTTCTGATCGAAAGATTGGGGCCAAAATGGAGGCCCTGTGAGGAAAGCTTTGCAAGCTGTGTCAGCCTTGGATATGTGACTCGGGATACAACAAATACAAAAGGACTTCAACATCGCAGCGCGTCAGCAATCGTTGGTTAATATATTAAAAAACTAAAAACCCGCCTCGATTGCGAAAAAAGCATCTAGTGTTAAGTTTTAACCCAGGTTTCGGCGTAGATAAGTACACCTCCTTCAGAACAACAATAATATCCACAAGTGCCTCAGAATTCCTGGTATAGTTTATGGCGGGTCATGGCCCATCGAACATAGGCCGGTGTGAGGTGGAGCATCACCATTAAGTTAAGTATTGGATTTGACTTTGTACATATGCACTGTTTATGTTTCCCTTTCTTTTTAGTTTATAAATGTATAGCTATGGTGTTCTTTTAATCATTGACAAAGGTCTTCTTAGGCACTTGTGGGTTTTATTGTTGTTCTGAAGAAGGTGTAGTTATCTACGCCGAAACCTGGATTAACACTTAACACTAGGTGCTTTTTTCGCAATCTAGGCGGGTTTTTAGTTTTTTAATATAAAATACAAAAGACCCTGTGACTGTCGCCCATGCAAACATTCCACTGTACTGCAGCCATTATCCAGCGTCACCTGGTATGTGGTAAGAAAACTATACAATGTACCATCAGGAGGTGAGGCAGACATAAACTTCTTTGTGTTCCGAACGTTCACACGCAGCACTCCTCTCGGCATTAGTTATACTGTTATAAATGCAAAAATCTTCAAACTTTCACAATAAAAATTGTCGAGCGTTGTCAGATATGAGGGTCTGTGAGGCGGCCTCAGTAGCAAAAATGACAGAGTGTGCACGAATAGTAGCTTTCAAATCGTCAAAGACAGTTTGGCAACATACGGGAAATTGTACAATGCCTCTACTACCAACAACGGCATGCTACCTAAAAAGGGGCTCGCAAAGTCTGTGTGCACCTTGACCAAGTCTGCTCTGTGTCTGATGAACGGTAACACTGAGGCGAGAGAGCAGCCTGGATCTGTGCACAGGCTGCACTGCCCGCACAAGATGTTCAAAATCGTGATCAGTCGCCGGAAACAGACGTGAAACCATGCCAAATCTCTATACAAGACGTATCCCAGTGCGATGCATGCAGCAGCTGGAGTATGAGAGGACCCAACACTCGAGGGACGACCATTCGACAGCACTGGTGCTCATGGCAAGCATGAAGACCCCCAGGGCAATGTTGAGGTGGTCACGGAAGAGGAAAAGGACTTACAATGCACTGACTCTAGTCCCAAAGGAGTGTACTCAGGCCATCCTGTTGGAACTGTTAAAGCGGTTCTCTAAAAAAGGAGTCAGCTACCGCGGAGGCCGTTATCTCCCATGCCATCAAAGGAAAATTGAGCTATGTCTTCAGCAAGGCATTGTCCAGTGCGGAAACAAGACCTTCTTGTTGCGCAAACTATGCATCTGACCTCGCTGGCAGCTACTGTAGTGCATCCACACTAGTATGCTGGGTGATATCATACCAATAATTACTGAGAAAGAGTGTTCACCTCCGCAGTAGGTGAGTAGTTCTATCCAGCAGCTTGGAACAGGGGCGGAATAAGGAAATCATCAACTTGTGCTCACTGATGAATAGCAACTTTGCTCCATACAAGAAGCGCGAAACTTTTTTATGCCAAAAGTGATGGCCTGTGCCCCCTTTTCTACCTGTGAATAATTACGTTGCGCCTCTGATGTGTAAGCGATGCGATGCTCGGTGTCCTCTGGGTTTCGATGCAACAGGACTACGTTATGCCATCCTGGGATGTCAGTGGCCAGGATAAACGGTTTTCCTACCATAAAAGAAGCCAAACAGGGAGCTGAGTACAAACTGTTTGAGAAACTGAAAAGTCCATCGACAATATGTAGAACACACAAATTCAACGCACTTTTGGTGAAACCGATTGAGACGATGGCAGATGTGTATGTTCTAGGGTATGAACTCAGCATAATAAGAAATATTGCCGAAAAAGGACTAGATCTCTTTCAGGTTCTTGGGTGCTGGCAGTTTGATGATGACTTGTCATGCTCATCCATAGTGACAAGGTTAGTTACCTAAGCACATGACCTAAGAAATACTGTTTTGGAAGAAAAAACTATATTTTTTCGATTTTCAGCGAGGGCTGCTCTCTGGAGGACGTTGGAAAACGATCTGCAGATTTCGTAAATACTCGTCTCACCTGGAGCCTATAACCCCAGAGTCATCAAGATAGATAATGCAACAAAGAACGTCCTGAATCAACTGCTCCAAATATTATTGATAATCTTCTAGGGCAAACGAAATTCGAAAGGACGAGCAATTCTTCTGGTAAAGCCCAAAGAGGGTGCTCACCACCAAGAAACTCCGAGAAATGGCATTGAGCAACAAGTCGATACATGAAAAGTACTGGTCGCCTGACAACTTCCTCAACTACTTCTCTGGTCGCAGTTCTGGATATGCGTCTGTGGCACATTGCACATTTAACATTTTTTTGGTTAAGATCACTATAAAGGCTCGTGTCACTGTCTAGATTCGGCATCACCATCAAATGGTTGGCCCATGGGCTCGATGAAATAGGAGAAACGACGCCGATCTGCTTCCAACACTGCAACCCAGCCTTGATCTTATCGTTCATAGCAAAGGGGTGGTGGGATAAAATTTAGGTATTGCTGACGACTTAAGGGATTTGGGTTCTTCGAAATTTTCTGTCTGAACCAAGATATTCTCGAATAGCTGGTCTTACGACTGTAGTAAAGAGTCCAAACGTTGAAAGAGGACTGATTGAAACACGAAATTTATTTTGTCCAGTATCTGGAATCCAAAAACCGAAAAGGCTTATATCCCGAAAATATTTTGCGCCACTCACAATACAAGTTGCAGTTCCACATTCTTATAATGTCCTGGATGGAGAAATTTTCTTCAAAGGAATGCTCTGTTTACTATAAGACACAACTCGACACAGGGCCCATTGTAGCACAGGGCAGCCCAAGAGCCTGTATGTGTCTAAGTTAACGAAGCTGACTGTTGCTCCAATAACTATTTGAAAGTCAGTCGATCGTCCATCCATGACTACCATTAACAGAATGCTCTGGGCCGATGAATGGTGTGTGGGGGTGGGGGGAGCCCTGCAACCCAATGAAGACACTGAGGCATCTGATGACCATACTGTGGTTCGCCGACTGTCGTAAACTTATGGCACATGGTCTGCTTTGTAGCATACCCCCCACATGGCATCTTCATATGGGCAGTCCTGTCACATATGTACTACATGACAGTCGGACAGGACCGCCAACTTGACCACTGAGTAGAAACAGGTTCAGAAGGAGAGTAACGCTGGTAACACGAAAAACGTTGGGAACAGGAGCATTGATTCTTTGACTTACTAGTGATCGCCGGGCTCATTGAGGGCGAAGGCGGGAAAGCTGTGACGTCACTGCATTCTAATAATCAAAGGCATAATCGTACGGCAACCCATAGAAGACACAGTTGGCGAGCCCCATAGGGTACCAGGGGCTGTTTATAGTAGGTATCTACCTTCGGCACCAACCAATGTAAGAAGTAGACCCTTTGCAGTTGCTGTAAGTTCATGTAATTTAGCAAGCTGGGCAACTTCGGCTAAGTAGGGCCAATGCCCAAGTTTGGACCTCAGAGAAGTCACGTTCCTAATTAGTGAGTCACATATGAATAGCACACTGCTGAAACTGACACTTCCACGAGAGACTTTGCAGTATAGCAACCCACACCACACGCAACTACCAGCTGTGCTTCTGGCGCTGACTATACTGCAATGGTACCACCATCACACAGATTTGATGGCCAGAGTAATGCGTGAGCACCTAACAGATTTTCTCAAAGTTAATTTTCTTGGGTTCGATAGATGGCTTCAAATTTTGGACGATTTTCTACTATCCCACACTGCTGGACAATAAAAATGCGACCTCATCATCTAGATAGTGGATACACTTTCCTTGGCAGTGCAACAAGAACTGTCGCAACTAATTCTACCACCTTTTCACATGCTCTCCGAAGCCAGCAAATGGCATCAGGGGAGAAGGCTTCCATGCAGGCACTTTGCACGACACTAGTACAGCACGGGAGTGGAGCAAATTCGCAGTCTGCTTGAGCAGCTGCTGCATAGGCTCCCGCTGCAGCTTCTGTTGCTGCTCCTGGAGACACAACTGTCCCTGCCAGTCTTGGAAAAATGCCGACCCGCGTGGTAGCCACAAATTGACACTAGGAAAAAGAAAACCAACACACATAAGAACCTTGTATCTGCACAGGACTTGACAATGGGGTGAAACCGTTTCCGTCAGAGCGAAGTAGCTGCTGCTTACTCGACTACTGACCCTGGAGCTGAATCTCGGAAGAGGGCACTAAGCTCGATTTGTGAGTCAGTCTGCAAGGTACCAAACTGTCGGAACACTGCACTGAGATGAGTGTGGAGAAAAACATAATCGTGGCCAGTGCGAGCGACTGAACAACAATTCATGCAGAAACAGAGCACAACGTGAGGTGAAGAAAAGGTTTGCAGTTGTTGGGATCAGCTTAAGAAATGATAGACCCCATCTATCGGCGCCGGAAAGTTAACACCTGAGTCAGCCCATACGAGGTGCATTCAAGTTCTAAGGCCTCAAATTTTTTTTCTAATTAACTACTCACCCGAAATCGATGAAACTGGCGTTACTTCTCGACGTAATCGCCCTGCAGAAGTACACATTTTTCACAATGCTGACGCCATGATTCCATGGCAGCGGCGAAGGCTTCTTTAGGAGTCTGCTTTGACCACTGGAAAATCGCTGAGGCAATAGCAGCACGGCTGGTGAATGTGCGGCCACGGAGAGTGTCTTTCATTGTTGGAAAAAGCCAAAAGTCACTAGGAGCCAGATCAGGTGAGTAGGGAGCATGAGGAATCACTACAAAGTTGCTATCACGAAGAAACTGTTGCGAAACGTTAGCTCGATATGCGGGTGCGTTGTCTTGGTGAAACAGCACTCGCGCAGCCCTTAACGGAAGTTTTTGTTGCAGTGCAGGAAGGAATTTATTCTTCAAAACATTTTCGTAGGATGCACCTGTTACCGTAGTGCCATTTGGAACGCAATGGGTAAGGATTACGCCCTCGCTGTCCCAGAACATGGACACCATCATTTTTTCAGCACTGGCAGTTACCTGAAGTTTTTTTGGTGGCGGTGAATCTGTGTGCTTCCGTTGAGCTGACTGGCGCTTTGTTTCTGGATTGACAAATGGCATCCACGTCTCATCCATCGTCACAACCGACTAAAAGAAAGTCCCATTCATGCTGTCGTTGCACGTCAACATTGCTTGGCAACATGCCACACGGGCAGCTATGTGGTCGTCCATCAGCATTCGTGGCACCCACCTGGATGACACTTTTCGCATTTTCAGGTCTTCATGCAGGATTGTGTGCACTGAACCCACAGAATGTCAACTCTGGATGCGATCTGTTCAACAGTCATTCGGCGATCCCCCAAAACAATTCTCTCCACTTTCTGGATCATGTCGTCAGACCGGCATGTGCGAGCCCGAGGTTGTTTCGGTTTGTTGTCACACGATGTTCTGCCTTCATTAAACTGTCGCACCCACGAACGCACTTTCGACACATTAATAACTCCATCACCACATGTCTCCTTCAACCGTCGATGAATTTCAATTGGTTTCACACCACGCAAATTCAGAAAACGAATGATTGCACACTGTTCAAGTAAGGAAAACGTCGCCATTTTAAGTATTTAAAACAGTTCTCATTCTCGCCGCTGGCGGTAAAATTCCATCTGCCGTAGGGTGCTGCCATCTCTGGGACGTATTGACAATGAACGCGGCCACATTTTAAAACAATGCCCATGTTTCTATCTCTTTCCAGTCCGGAGGAAAAAAAATCGGAGGCCTTAGAACTTGAATGCACCGCGTACAAAGCTTCGCGAATGCCGTCCATGACAGCTTGCCACACCACTCTGCTGCGAGACCCACACCAGCTCATCTCCATCCATATCGATGTCCACTGGCAGGAATACTAAAACAGCCAAATACATTTCATTCAGCGTATCTGCCGGCCGTTGTAGCCGAGCGGTTCTAGGCGCTTCAGCCTGTTCGAATCGTGCCTCGGCCATGCATGTGTGTGATGTCCTTAGGTTGGTTAGGTTTAAGTAGTTCTAAATTCTAGGGGACTGATGACCTTAGATGTTAAGTCCCATAGTGCTCAGAGCTATTTGAACCATTTGATCAGCACCTTTATTTCACATCTATTACACAGTAGTCTCTGTTTCTCTGGATGTTTATTTATAGTGACTGTTCACCATGGAGGGTCTGTCCTACCATGAACTGTCCTACTGGCTTCGTATCTATCAAGATCAATTATTCTTCTAAACTTGAACCCTAGTTCCTATACATGTTCCTGTACTGAGCTAAAGTTTCAAACTTCTCACTCGGATACGACACTACTGTTTCTTTATCTAGTTCATTGAACGTATAAATATTTATACTTGTTTTAGGTATACTTTCAAGTTTGACAAACGTTATTGCTACAACAGCGACCAAAAATATTTGCAAAATGATTTAGATAAGATATCTGTATGGTGTGATAAGTGGCAACTGAGCATGAATAAAGAAAAGTATGAAGTTATATGAAGTCCGCTAAATTTCGATTACGCTACAAGTCACAAATCTTAAGGCTGTAAATTCAATTAAATACTTAGGAATTACAAATAACCTAAATTGAAACCATCACATAGATAATGTTGTGGGTAGAGCGAAACCAAAGACTGCCAGTCACTGGTGAAACACTTAGAAGGCGCAACAGGTCTACTAAAGAGACTGCTTACACCACGCTTGTCCGCCATATCCTGGAGTATTGTGTGGTGTGGGAACCGCATCAAATGGGACTGACTGATGACATCGGGAAAGTTCATAGAAGGACCGCTCGTTTTGTAGTATCTAGAAATAGGGGAGATAGTACCACAGACATGATACATGAATTGGAGTGGTAATCATTTTAAGAAAGGCGTTTTTCGTTGCGATCGGATCCTCTCATGAAATTTAAGTCACCAGTTTTCTCCTCCGATTGCGAAAACATTATGTTGGCACCCACCTAAATAGGGAGAAATGACCATCACTATAAAATGAGAGAAGTCAGGGCTAGCACAAAAAATTTAAGTGCTCGTTTTTCCCGCGCGCTGTTCGAGAGTGGAACGGTAGAGAGACAGCTTGAGGTGGTTCATTGCACCCTCTGCCAGGCACTTGATTGTGAATAGCAGTGTTATCACGTAGATTTGGATGTTGATGTAGCCTAATGGTCTCTGACACCTGCCTCAAAGAGGTCAGGTGTATTTTTTGCCATTCAACTCGACATATTTCCATTACGAGTGAGGTTCCAAACCATTTGCTTTAGGCAGTTTTAGAGAAGGGTTTTAGTGAAACATTGCAGAAGATATTATCACGACCATCACAGTTCATTCTTGGGCGATAAAAGTCTTCTCTGACGATTATAATATTTTTGGTGAAATTATATACTAGCGGATGGAGATTTTCTCTAAAGTTTGCAGTTGCACCTGTGATCAAAAGCAACATCCAGTTATAAGATTATGCCTACCCTTGATACTGATTGTAAGTCTTGCCCAAAATATGTCGCAAGCGGCATCATCTTCCATCTAAGTGCGTTTGAGTTTCTTATCTACTTTGACACATACATAACCTCCATTTCCCATTAGCGTACTCTTAAACCTTTAGGTATACTCTTCAGTTTCCCCCAAATTTTTACTGCTATCAGTTTCTGGTTTTTACTAGCCTTCTGTATCTAGCATGTTGTGGGCTCAATTGCTTTTTAGCAATCCTTCAAACTGTGGTACTTTGTTGCTAATGCATTGGTAGTTAACCATTAGGAGTTTAATTCTTTCACCCATGGGTGGGACTTTTTTTGGATCTTACACCGATACTTCTGGCACTGCTACAGATATCGTTACCAGGACTGGCTGGAGAATCACCTAGGAAAAAAAAAACTTTTTGTCCAAATGGTGCTAGTCCAGGACAATCAACCTATCTCGCTACAGAACCTCCAAAGTCCCTTCCACTGAACATAGAACCACTGAGTCACAAACACTGAAATAGTTAAAACCAAGCTCCACGTCCCAATGGTAGCACTATGCGACACTATGCCGAATATGTAGCTGAATTATCCCTTCTTTTAACTATATCATAGGTCCTCAAACAATAAACTATGCCCAGTGGTTGGAAGAAAGCACATACCATATGTGTCTACGAGCAATATAGCAGCAGTGATCCGCAAAGCCACCGTCCAGTATTCTTGACGTCCATTCGTTATAGAATCTGAACACTTAATTCTGATCTCAAATGTAACGAAGTATCTTGAACAGAATGGCTTTGCCAGCCAGTATGGGTTCCAAATACTTCGACCATGTGAAACCTAGCTCGCGTTTTTCTTGCACTACAAACTGGAAGCCACAGATCAAGGCAGTTATATAGATGCAGTTGTTGTGTTTCCAGTGTGGGGGTGCGGAGGTGGGGCTAATAAACGCAGTTAACGCACACTCCATTGCTAATAATGGACATACAACACAAATGCGTGTGCGTAGTACAATTGTTTATAGCAAACTGAGCAGGCTAGAGCATCAAAGATATTCCTCTCTACGAGAGGACCAAACTTATATCGCTGCTGAAGAGTCTTAATTGTGTAATATTTTACTCCATCGATGGTGATGTCTCCACAGAGCAGCGAAAAAATGTTCAAAATGTGTGTGAAATCTTATGGGACTTAACTTCTAAGGTCATCAGTCCCTAAGCTTACACACTACTTAACCTAAATTATCCTAGGGACAAACACACTCATCTATACCCGAGGAAGGAATCGAACCTCCGCTGGGACCACAGAGCAGCCTCCCTCCCATTCCCTCCTCTCAGTGCAGAGCTCTGTTGGAAAGAGGTCAACAAGGATTGCAGATGCTGACACGTCCCTCACACAGCTGTGTATGACCAGGCGCGCCATGGTCGGCTGCAAGGCAAGCGACTGGACTGTTTCTTGGTGAAGAATGGCAGTGATGGTGCCTTCTGCTATTCCTTAGCACAGGTGATAATTGTGGTATTGTACAGAGATTGAGTTCCTACACCAAAGCTGGCAATGTGAATGGATACTACAGACATTAGCGAGGGCTCACTGCAATCTGCAGCTGTATATGGGAGCCGCTCCTGAAAATAACGCCTACCTCTCAGCAACAGCAGCGCCCTCGCGCTGAAATCAATATAGTGTCGACGTGTCAACCCTCGCACCAGTTCGAGAACACAGCTACAGCAGTCGTCGTCATCGTCTAGAACCAACAAGTAGTTAACGTTTCAGATGAACATGTAGTGTACTTAATGCTGAACATTGTACCTCAAGAGAACAGTTTCTCACTTAGTGCATCAAGTAATATTTTGCTAGTCCACGACAGTTGAAAATTACCAAGAAATCCTGTGGCAAAGAAATTTGTCGAAGTTAAATGCACTGAAGTGCCTAAGAAACTGGTATGGGCATGCGTATTCAAATACAAAGATACATAAACACGCAGAATAAGACGTTGCGGTCGGCAACGCCTATACAAAACAAGTGTTTGGCGCAGTTGTTACATAGGTTACTGCTGCTACAATGGCAGGTTATCAAAAAGCGTGGCACGAGCCATGGGACACAGCATCTCCGAGGTGGCGATGAAGTGTACTGTGTTTATCAGGAATCCAGTTAAACATCAAATTTCTGACGTCGCTGCGGCCGGAAAGTGATCCTGCAAAAAGGGGAGCAATGGCGACTGAAAAGAATCGTTCAACGCGACAGAAATTCAACCCTTCAACAAAATGCTGCATATTTCAATGCTGGGCCATAAACAAGAGTCAGCGTGGAAATCATTCAACGAAACATCATCGATATGGGCTTTTGGAGCTGAAGACCCACTCGTCTACCCTCGATGACTGCGCAGCACAAAGCTTCATGCCTCGCCTGGGACCGTCAACACTGATATTGGACTGTTGATGACTGGACACATGTTGTCTGGTCGGACAAGTCTCGTTTCAAATACTCAAGCTAGTGGTGGTGGTGGTGGTGGTGGTGGTTAGTGTTTAACGTCCCGTCGACAACGAGGTCATTAGAGACGGAGCGCAAGCTCGGGTTAGGGAAGGATTGGGAAGGAAATCGGCCGTGCCCTTTCAAAGGAACCATCCCGGCATTTGCCTGAAACGATTTAGGGAAATCACGGAAAACCTAAATCAGGATGGCTGGAGACGGGATTGAACCGTCGTCTTCAAGCTAGTAGAGGCTCTGTAATGGTGTGGGATGTGTGCAGTTGAAGTCACATGGGACCCCTGACATGTCTATATACGGCTCTGACAGGTGACACATATGTGAACATACTGTCTGATGACCTGCATCCATTCATGTCCATTGTCGATTCCGACGGACTTCGGCAATTCCACCAGGACAATGCAACACCTACACATCCAGAATTACTACAGAGCTGCTCCAGGAACACTCTCGTGAGTTTAAACACTGCCACTGGCCACCAAACTTTCCAGACATTAAGATTATTGAGCATATCTGGGATGCCTTGCATTGTGCTGTTCAGAAGAGATCTCCAGCCCCTCGTACTCTTACGATATGGGTAGCCCTGTAGGATTTATGGTGTCAGTTCCCTCCAGCATTACTTCAGACATTAGTCAAGTCCATGCCACGTCCGCAGCTTGTGGTCTAGTGGCTAGCCTTGCTGCCCCTGGATCACAGGGACCTGGGTTGGATTCCCAGCTGGGTTGGGGATTTTTCTCTGCCTGTGGACTGGGTATTTGTCCGCATCATTTCATCATCATCATCATGATCATTAGTGATAGTGCCTAATTGGACTGCGTAAAAAATAGGAGTGTGAAAAAATTGGGACTTTGTACGAGCACTGATGACTGCACAGTTGAGCGCCCCACAAACCAAACATTGAGTCCATGCCAAGTAGTGTTGGGGCACTTCTGCATGCTCACGGGGGCCCTGTACAATATTAGGCAGGTGTACCAGTTTATTTCGCTCTTCAGTATAAATCTCTTATTCGTTTATGTAATAAAGTGAGCTAATACTTTATGTATTCTAATATGATGAGCTCTCTGCCAGAACAATCAAAGACCCCACAATTGTGGCTGGACGAAAGTAGTTTCGCCAGGTCACAACAGCAATGGCTAAAGTATTGTGGAGGTCATCGAATACAGACATAGTGGGTCGGCATCGAAGTTCTCGGTTTGTGGTGACAGAATCGTCAGTTGTGGTGTTGACGAAAGAGGTGATGCAGTATTGTGCTTCTCTTCATGCATGCTTGTTGGAGGCAGCTGTTTCCTAGGACCTGTGATAGTTGAGAAACCGTCAGCTAATACCCATCATCTTATTGCCTCTCGTTCAACACCACTGGGTAGCTTGTAGCAACGAATGAACTGTCTGTTGTTCCTTATGCTGTCCTTCAACAACAGTGAAATCGTTTACCAATTTTACATTTAAGTCATTTGACTGGAATTGTTCCAAATCAAGGCTTACCTTGAAATCGTTGTTAGTGCTCTGAAAGTTTGAAACAACGCCATGCCCCATTGCAATGTAAGTGTTGTTTTCCATCTGAGTAGCCCTTGCGTCATCTGAGATAGTTGTATCTCCCTAAACCCAGGAGGGTTTGAGGAGATGCATGGAGACAGTGGATGGCGTCGTGTTTAGTAGTTTGCTGAACGTACTGTATTGCTGTTTCAGCAACCATCATGGTCCAGAATACGCTGGCTGCAGCTGGTCTCATTCTATCGTCCCATAATACAACGCACTCCCAGTCTGCTATAGCACTGTGCACAGCAGACTTTCATGGAGGAACCAGAAATGGTGTGCTGCTTTCTTTTCAAACCGGTTGCAGTAGCTTGTAGAAGGCCGCTGATCCTATTTTTGAGCGTTTATGAGGTCGTCATAGTTGATGTCAACCGATAGTGCATTTACTCAAGATAGGTAAATCCTACCATGGCATTGTCTGTGCCCTGGAGAGACTGAATGCCAGTAGTAAATTGTGTGGCATAATGAAGGTGGAGGAAACAGTATTTTTACCGAATTTCGTACGGAATCTGCTAGCGGCCGATGGTCGGTGTTCCGTGTAAATTGTTAGTGGTCTACCCTCACTGTCGTCCTTGAAGTGTCACACTGTCTCGCACATGTCCAGCAGATCTCGAACATATATCAACCACTTACATTTAGACTCCGTTACTTTCTGTGAGAAGAAACGAAATGGTTGTTGCTCACGAACTACTGTCTGCTGAAGTTGGTGCGCCAATTGCAGTTTCACATATGTCAGAGGCAATTGTCAAGGGAGCTACCACCACCAGATGAGCTAACATTATAACATGTAGGAAGCTGAGCTTAATTCTGTCGAAAGTCTGTTGCGTTTTGGGAGTCAAAGTGAGAGCCTGTTTGCCATGTGTGTTTTTGCCAGCCAACATATGTCAACAGTAACACTTGTGGCGTGTGACCTCCATAGAAATTAATTATGCTGAGAAATCGCCACAACTCCGGATAGTTCCTGAGGCGTGGGAGCTGACAGATGAGCTCTGTGCATTGGGTCATGAGTCGAATCCCAAATAGACTGTTGAAGTGTCGTACAAAACTTACTTCAGATTCTTTAAGTTACGCTTGTCATCGTTTATCACTACCCAAAATGTTCAAGTGTCTGAGAAATAAGTCTAAGATTTGCTTGTGCTCTTGTGAATGTGGCAAGAAAACTTAAGTACTGTCTACCTATAAGAAACAGAATAGAGATTCGAGAGGAATTTTATCGATGAAGTGTTGCCATGTTTGGGCTGCAGTTCTCAAACCATAAGGCATGACCAAGAATTTGTAAAACTCAAATGGTGTTATTATTGAAGTTTTTGGTATGTTCTTGGTGGCCATGACAGTTTGCAGGTTAGTTTTTTTGCAGCCTAAATTCCTGAATACAGAAGCACCTGCTAAGTTATGAGTAAAGTCTTGGATGTTCGGTACTGAGTAAAGGTCAGGTACCGTGCGGGAAATCAGGAGCCAATAATCATTTTTGGAACACAACCTATGGCCAGCTCAGAGACAGAAGTGATGACACTTTCCGCAGGACCTGACCATCATTTTGCAGGACAATGCTCGAGCGCGTACAGTGCAAGCTGTTACAGATTTGTTTGACTGATGGGGCTCCTAAGTGCTACCTACTGCACTCCCCTGACTTAAGCCCTCGTAAGTTCAACTCGATTTCTAAACTGAAAGATACACTTCACGGCATTTGCTTCAGAACTGCTACAAATTCGTCGGGCAATAGGCCGTGCCACTCGAACTGTCAATACAATTGGCACTGCTAAGAGTATCCTCCGACTTGCATCGGTGGCAAATGGCTGTACACAACGCTGGTGACGACTTTGAAGGTCAGTAAAACTTTGAAACACATATCTATCTTGTATGAGCTGTAAATAAATAGTTGCAACTATTAAAGTTACAACCCTCATATAATCTGTATCTTTCTTAGGTACTAAATGTATGGGCAAAATCCATGGGTGTCTGACGACCTTTCTACGCCTGTATTCAGTAATTCATCATTAGCAGTTTTGGTTGCTCATAGTCCTAAAAGAAAAGAATGAACATTGGGGTTTAACATCCTGTCGGCAACAATGTCATTAGAGGTGAGCACATGCTCTGATTATTTCAAAGGTGGATCAGGAAATCGGCTACGTCAGTTCAAGGGAACCATCCTGACATTTGTCTGGAGCAATTGAGGGAAGTCATGCAATAACTAAAACTGCTTGGACAGATGTGGATTTGAACTATCGTCCTCTTGAATGTAAGTCCACTTTGTTAACCACTATGCACCTTGCTTGGACTGTTTGGCTCCATTTGTTATTCTTTGTGGTAAACTGACAGACCTAGCATGGTGTTAAATTTGTGCACCATTTATGCATCACACACATCACATGGGGAGCACAGCTGTATAAGTAGCAGATGCATGCACACTTTTACATAACTTTTCCATACTGCCCAGTATCTGTGGTGTGCAGTATACCCCGACTGCCCATGCGTATCATCTGCCAAGACTGCTGTCGGTGCTGTATTATCCATACTGTGTTTCTGCAGACAGAGGTGCTGTTCCTGCTGCGTGCCATCCAGTTCCCTTCCTAACGAAAGTACTCGAATCTTCAACTCTAAATTCACTCTGTGTTGTCTGAACTTCTCCTTTTTATTTCTTCGTAACTCTTTGTCATTCTCTATAATTCAGATTCTAAAGCCTGATGCTCATTAAGTAATTGTAGGCAAATTTCATATATAGAGTTTGAAGGGGCTATACTGGAACAGTTCCCTCTGAAGGTGTGTGTGAATGTGCTGGTGGACTGACAGTGATAGCCGAGTACAGACTCTCCATTGCTGGTTTGCCCAAGAATACTTCATGTTAGGTAAGAGGAGAGGTGAAATCGATGGAGAAAATCCGTGGCCAGAGATCAATTCATGAAAGTCTGCGACCACATACTGTCATAGAAATTCCATGTGCAATACGAGGTCCACAGTGTGTGTGATGGTTCCAAATAGACTAAAGTGATAGTTGTTTCTGGTGTACAGTTGGAAGAAAGGTGTTGTAAGTTCTGTTTGTGTTGTTCTCCGAAAATGGTGCTCACTTTAGAGCTAAAGTTGATAGGGAAATATCGGTTTGTTGTGTTATCTAATGCATACAGTCTACTGCTGCCACCTGTAAGCAGGGCAAAAATAGTTTGGTCCACATACTTGAGCCATAGGTGACTTTGTCGAGTGTAGCGATCCAGAACACCTATTGTTGATGACATCTTGCATTTGTATGATTGCATGGTGAGGAGCAGTTGCATGTCTGGCCTCGAAGTGGGCATGAAAACAACAAAGTCAAGGCTGCACTCTCTCGCTGCTCTGAGGTATGTTACTGTAAGCTGGGGGGGGGGGGGGGGGGGGGGGCTGGTAGGTGGCACTTGCAGGCAGATTCGCTGGCTCTCTTTGCTTTGTTTTATGCTCGCGTAACAACTAGTAAATGAGATAAAAAATACGTTGCTTCGAAGAGAGCCCTGAAATACTTTTTAGGGTGGCTTTGCTGTGACTTTGTTAAGATCATTAATTTTCAACAACACAAAATATATTGTGTTCCTATTATTCTGGATCTGGCTTTCTATTAAAGGAACATTGTTTCATTACTGTAACTCGCCATAAAGTTCAACATATCTTCCTTACTTTACAGTTACTGATAGGGTTACTGAAAATTATTTCGTTATCAATACTGATGTTACAGTACGCAATGTTTGTTCAACATCAAACTTTTGCAGTGGATTTTTGTTAACAGTAAAACACCAATAAGTATCACGACTAATATGAGAACATGAGACTATTATCAGAGAAAAAGATGTTTTTACTATAATGTTTACAGACCAGAACTACGCACAGCAAGATTTCTTTAAGTTATGAAGGTAAATTATCTTTCTGCACTGTTAATAACATATCATCATCAGCCCGCGTCCACCTGTAAAACAAATCATAAAATCTGCTACTCTGCTATGCAATTCCGAAAGCTGAAAGAAATAATCATAGTTTACTATTACCTGTCCGCTTCTTTGCGGTATGATTCGTTTCATTTAATGCAGTTTGAATGCGCCGCGGCAACGACTCGTTCGTTCGTAGCGCAGGTCTCAACCACGACTAATATCTAAATGACTGAAAATGTCTTAAAAGGATGGGATAAAATACCAGGCATGCTTATTACAAATTATAATGCAAGTTTTCACTAAGTTACTTTATTCAAAACATTTAAACAGATTAAATTATTACACACCTTTACAATGAGTACGTAATGGCGTACGTCTCTCGATGTTGACAAAAGAATGCTACGCAAGCGTACAATACAACGTCACAGGCTCTTCCTACTCACGTAAATCCAAGAAGACGACAGAGAAATTAATGTTCGGTCATTACTATTTATACTTGTAACATATTCTCATCTTTGTTTGATATTTAATAAGTATCGTTTGTGGCGGTTTCAGTACCCGCCTACACAGATATTATCTTTAAAAAAATCGGTCATAATTCTATACAAGAACAAAACATGACACATAATGCTTTCTCTTTATTACATAAAATTTACACAATCGTTGTCCACGCAATTACAATCACCCAGTTAAATTATTCTTTTCTCCTTTTTTTACCACATACAATATGTTTTGCTAAGAGACGTTACAGCAGCCAGAGGTCACCGCGCTTGTCTCAGCTGACATCACTCTCGTGAGTGTACTCAATTGCTTATGTCTTGAAGACTCCTTGTGGTCGTGGGTGTCGCACCAAGGATGTCCTAGCGATTGTCATTGGCATCCATGGCATCTGAGTAGTGTCGTCAGTGTGGCATGGCAAAAGGTCTGTCAGATAGGAATAATTTGCCTTCCTTCATTTCATTTTCATGTGAAATCATCTCTTGCTGTATCTGAGGCAGTAATTTAATCAACCAGAGCATCTGCAGCGTACTGTCTGGCGTGAGACTCAGGTTTATCATTCTATCCTCGTAAATTACTTGTTACATCTATTACTATGGTGTCTTGGCAAATCGGCAGAGCAGTACTGCCTTGACCATGTTGAAATTTCCTTTGGACGGAGGTGCTTATATGATACCACTAAAGACATGAGATGATCCCCTATGTTGCTTAGTAGGTCCACAAACTGGAAAGTTCCATAACAGTATAACATGAACTCAATGATCGTGAATTATGTTACTGGGTGTGCCACTTGAATGGTCAGTAGTTTAGGGCACAAACTCAGTCATGGCTCAAATGGTTCAAATGGCTCTGAGCTCTATGGGACTCAACATCTGAGGTCATCAATCCCCTAGAACTTAGAACTTCTTAAACCTAACTAACCTAAGGACATCACACACATCCATGCCCGAGGCAGGATTCGAACCTGCGACCGTAGCAGCCACGCAATTCCAGGCTGAAGTGCCTAGAACCGTACGGCCACTGCGGCTGGCAACTCGGTCATGTATGTGCTCCATAGAAGCCCTAATGTTGATGTACCGGAATGTGTACTCTGAGGGCAACAGTGAGTGAGATCCCTTGGACCATGCATGACATAGAAGGTAAACTGAGAGTCCTCTTGTATGACCCAGCTGGTTAGGCGCTGCATGGAATTACACACAGATTAGGATGGCTCGCTCCCAGCGTAGATGGGCAGTAAAATCAGACAAGACGTTGTCGTGTAGACACGAATTAGTTGGCAAAATATTGTATACTAGATTTGAGGACAGACTGGCCTCATAACCAAAATCACTGAGGAGGTTGAAAGGCATTACAGTTGCCCATGCACACATTTACCACCGTTGTTGTCAATAGTAAAACATGGCAGAATGACACTTATTTGTTTCACACAAATCACAGGCTTATCCAGGTACAAGAAAACATTATGGAGTCACTTTGAATGTCACGGTTTTGTCCATAGTGTCCGAAAAGGTGGTGAATATGGAATGGCTCCATTCTTGGAGCGAACACAGTCTCACAAAGGACACTTGTTACTGATTCCAGTGGGGGAATGCTAGCAGAATGAAACAGAATCCTAGTAAATGCATGTAACACACGTTTTATTACCTACTACAAAAACACATGCACACAATACAATTATTCATAGCAAACTGAGCAGGCTAGAGCGTCATAGATATTCCTCTATGCAGGAGGACCAAACTCATGTCACTGCTAAAGTCTTACTTGTGTAGTATTTTACATCATCAATGGTGAGGACCCCACACAGGGTCTTTACAATTCCAAAAAGCATTTCACTCACAAGGAAAAATTCACAGGTGTAAATAAATGATCTTGATGAAATTTGGTGGGTATGTAGAGGGGTCAAAATAATTCAATATATATTTTTTTCGTTTTTGCGCAATTTTACTTTTAAGGGATTAAAAAAGGTAATTAGGCATATGACATTTAGAGGGAAATCTTCGAAACATATTAAAAGTGTGTTTCATACAAAAGTTTAAATATAATTAAAGTTATTGGCAACTGTATAACGAACTTCTATACAATCTGAAATTGTGGAAAATACCCCTCCATCATTAATTAATTCTGAAAAATGAAAATTTTTGTTGCAACATAAATTAAAGATCCTTTCACACCACATCAAACCATGTGTAATAAAGCTAGTTTCTAAAAAACTATTATTTGGAAAATAAGCTGAACATGATGTGCTCTCTTAGTTTTTTCAACATACCTAATGAAAATATCAAGTGTTCACTATTATTCTAATTATTTGTTGTACTTATTCTTGTTTTACTTTTTGAACTGCTATTTTACGTTTAAATTCTGATACAAAATCATTACAATAATGATTATCTGTAAAGGAGTGCTTAAAACATAACTTTATTTACACAATGCACTTGGTATGAAGGAAATTTCTTCACATAAAGTGCCCAGAGGACAATACAATATAAAACAGAATTCAGTAGGATTCTCAAATTGTGACAGTTGATCCTCTAAATATCCTGATTTGTACCATGCATATTTCAGTGCTCTGGAAAAACTGATTATGTATCTGTGACTGCAGCTTGATTATATTGTTTCTCAAGTGAAGACTGACATCACAATCATTCACCAGAATGGGATCTGATAGTTTTCTCATAAATTTCTTCCAATGTCAAAAGTTATATACCTCCATCAGCTGAACCTGTCCCAATGAGTCTTTTGGGATCACCAGAGTAACAAGTTCCTTCTCCTCAAGTATGACACTCAGCACATATTTTTTTCTCAGTGATTGCCCCCTCCTTTTCATAGTGTTAAAAGAAAATAATGAGTAATTTGGACCAAGAACTCTGGAATCTCTTTTTGTAGCCCTAAATTTTCTTGTGATGGCATCAAAAGCTGGTTATCTAATATCTGACTGTGTCAAAAGATACTTGACAGATGTTTTCTGCTCCAGTGTAGGAGAAAAACCTATATAATTCTTAAATTCTTCAGATGATCAGTGTGAAAGAACTGTTTGGAGTGTCATACTGGAGAACAAGGAACTAGTTCACCCAAAGATCCAAAAAGGCTCAATCTATGTCAGAAGATTTTCAAATCGAGTTGTGCTGAACGATTATGATGTTAGTCTCCAATTGAGAAACTATATAACCAATATCTAGTCACAACCATATAATCAGATCTCTTCGCCAGGGTCTTCCAATGATACGCCTGGTCCAATTCATAATATTTAGAGTATCACCCATCAGAATTTGAGGATCTTACTTAAATTTGTTGTATATCATGTTGTCATATGCATGTATTGTGTGAAGGAATTTCTTTCATGTCATGTGCAAGGTGTAAAAGGAAGTTATGTTTGAAGCATTTCTTTGCAGATAACAATCGTTTAATGACTTTCTTTACAATCATTACTGTAATGATGATATTGTAATATGCAGTTACTTATTATTTTTAGTTAACAAAATACACTTAAATGAAATGATAAACTAGAAAAACAAAAAAAACATGGATTTAAAATGTAAAATAACAATTTAAAGCATAAACCAAGAATAAGTAAAACAAATAATTTGAATAATAATGAACAGTTAGTTATTTTAATTAGGTATGTTGAAAATACTCTGACAGCACATTGCATACAGTTTATTTCCCTAAAATGTCATTCCAGAAACCAGCTTTCTTGCCCAAGGATGTATGTGGTATGGAAGCTTCTTCAATTTATGTTGTAAGAAATGTTCCCATTTATCAAAATTAATTAATGGAATTCGTGCATTTTGCAAAATTTCAAAGTATTACAGAAGCTGATTATAGAATGTAAACACATTTCAACTTTTATATTCATATAAATATATTTATATATTGTAGCGGCATCACCATTTAGGATGGGGACAGTTAGTTTTGTGAGAACAAGTGAGTTATGCATACCAACACTTGCGAAGTAGAATAGAGGGCACAGGGCTGCCAAATAGCTGAAAGAGTATACATAGCAGTTTTGCATGTCACAAATCACAGGCAGAAGGGGCACACAGGCCATTATGAGTACGTGACACGAAGCAGCGCATATGGCAAAACAGACGCCACAGCTGCATATAATTAGGTGGTTTCTAACAAGATTCATTCAAGTGTGGCAGCTCTCCTGGATGGCTGTGTGTGTCACACAACCAGCTACACATAGCAGCAGATGGGGTGCCAGCGTTCCAGTCTATAGTTCACTATTGCTGGCAGTCATCCTGGCTTCCAACACACACCAGAGACATCCTGAGGCGAGGGCCACAGATTCTGACGCTGGATCATGGGCGCTTGTCGTCGCCGTGATTTTAGCCACGCCGGCCAGAAGCAGGCAGCTGGCCACTTATGGCTCACACTGAATGGTGCTGAGTCGGCAGGGATGCAGTCTGCTGAGTCAACTGCTGGCATCCTGACGACGACACAACTCTGCTACGGTACAAGGCCGACACACAGCAGGGCATGCATAGGCCGCTGAGGCAGCCATTCCGCATCAAGCTATTTGTGGACAGCAAAGTGGTGTCCTCAGCTTTGCAGGACCTGGTGATGCAGACCAAGAGGAATGGGGGCACTGTAACTGGAAACCATAAATCACTTGGAAAGTTCGGACGAGTCTTAATATGGTGCCTTCTCCCTCTTCCCGCTACATTTGGTGTTGCTATTACATTCGGTGGCAGAAGTTGCCACTACATTTGGTGTCAGAATGGTGGACGTCGTGTGTCCAGCACGACATTCGAGTCCACCACCTGCAGTGCATATACAAGATGTGGTGAGTTTTGACCAGTTTTCTTTTGAGTATTTGATATTTCCTTACCTTTGTTTGTTTTTGAGTATGGCTCATGGCAGGCCGTTTTAGATGTTTTGCATAGGCATATTATTTTTTTGTCAGAATAAGTGTTAGTGTATTTGGGGAAGTAAGATTTATTTTTTTCGTGACATTTAATTACTTTTGTATTGGTTTGAGTATGATGTTACCGAGTATGATGACACTGAGGTGTAGGGAGTGGGTTATTCTTGTACTTAAGTGTTTTGTTTCAGGACTAACTGAGAACGAAAGCAACACAATGGCAGAGTCAGAGATGCAAGGTGTGTCAGAACCAGAAGCAGTACCGATTTTATTGGAAAATCGTAGCACAATTAGCAGCAGACAATGCACAGTTGAGAAATGAATTAACATATAGAAGTGAACAGCAAACCGCATCTGATCAGTCGTTGTTTCCTAGGGTGCAGGAGATTGATCCAGCTGCCACGGATTTGATTATTCCGTTTTCTGGCTAGGCATATGAGGATGTGCGTCCGTTTTTAGAGGACTTGGAGACTTCAGCGGTGATGAATGGTTGGTCTGATGAGCAGTTGTTACATATAGCCAAGATTAGATTAACGGGTGAAGCAAAAGCATATGTAAGGTGTTCTGAGGCCTTAAGGAAGGCAGGAGATTTTAAGCAGTTAAAGGAAGGGCTTTTGCAGAGGTACAAAAAAACAGAATAGCGCTCGGTACTTTAGAGAGAGGTTAAGTATAATATCAAAGAGACAGGGGGAAATGATGGAGAAATTTGCGGACATGATAAGGGAGATTAATGAGTATACTTACGAGTTGGGTTAGAGCGATGAAGTGAATAGTGTTCTGTTGCATGACGCCGAGCAAAAGGCACTTGATGTATTTTTGAGAGGGTTACCAGCGCATATGTCACGGAAAGTGCCTGAAGGGACTCCGAATGATTTGTATTTGGCCATTCAGCTGGCAATTCAATGTGAGGAAACAGACGCTGCAACAGGGGTACGCGAGAGGCAAACAGTATTTGCAGTGGGTATAAAATATTATAACTGTGGTTGTACGGGACATGTCCAGAGGCAATGTACCCAGTCACCAAGGAATAGAGGAAGGGGTGGAAATCAGCAGCGTGGAGTATGGAGAAATGCAAATAGAAGAGGTGTTGAATGACTAAGGGGGCCCAAGACCCGTCTAAGGGAGCTCCCGTTTAATTTTAATGCTATGAATACGTATGCAGAGGTGGAATGTTGAGTGTTAGGATCAATAGGAACTAAAAGTTTAAGATTTTTTTGGACACAGAGGTGCAAGTGTCAGTGGCTACTAGGAATATAATGGTATGAAGGAAGCTAGACTCACCACATTATAGGCTGCCTGGCATGGGGGATAAGGAGGTCACTCCTTTGGGGTCGGTGACAGTTGGCTTTCGAATAGGGAAAGTCCTATTTGATGCATGCATCGAGGTAGTACCATGGGTAGGCGAGGGCTATGACATGGTCCTAGGAGTAGATATCTTCCATTAATATCATGCCAAAATTGACCTTGGACAACGAACTGTGGAACTTGGTGGAATGTTATTTCAGCTAACGGAAACTGTTGTCAGTGCAGAGCTGTCACGGGGGATGTTCAACGTCATGAACACTAGCTTACATTAGCATTAAGGCTTAATTCGCATGAGTGTGTGTCTAGTGGCTCTGGAAAGTCTCTTTGGGTAAATGTGAAGTCAAATCTATCTGTGGGTACAGTATGTGTTATTGAGCCATTGGATGATAATAAAGTTTTGGGTCCATTGGGTTGTTTTGTGAAATGTAGTGCTGTACGCATAGAAAAGGAGAACGATGGGTGAGTAGTTCCCATTACGTGGATAATTTTAGCGCTGTAGACGCTAATTTGAGGAAAAAAGTTTTAGTAGCAAATTTTTATGTGCCAGATGATGAAGACTGGTGTTAGAGAGGTAGGCGAAGCGATCAACCACTAACTGCCGATAGAACTGCATTGTGTGACAAAATTGAGCATTTGAAAGGAGGAGAAAGAGAGCATATGGAAGAACTATTGTGGGAATTTAAGGCTTTGTTTTTTCCACAAGAGCTGTTACTAGCAACTCCATTAAAAATGGTTCAAATGGCTCTAAGCACTATGGTACTTAACATCTGAGATCACCGGTATCCTAGACTTAGTACTACTTTAACCTAACTAACCTAAGGACATCACACACATCCATTCCAGAGGTAGGATTCGAAACTGCCACTGTAGCAACAGCTCGGATCCGAACTGAAGCGCCAAGAACCCCTTTGGTCGCAACGGCCGGCTGCAACTTCATTAGTTCAACATAGGATACCAACTGGAAATGAAGCACCTGTTTACCGTAAACCATACAGAATACCGAGGTATTTGCAGCCCATTGTGGAGGATTTCATTGATCAGCAGCTTGCGGACACTATTATAGAGCATAGTAATAGTTGCTGGGGAACGGGCACTGTCATTGTGCCTATAAAATCTATGGATGGAACTAAGAAATACAGGTTCTGTTGTGACTACCAATACCTTAATAATAAGAGAGCAACAGACGAATACCCCATTCCAAACATATCGGAGACTTTGCATCACATAGGACAGTGCCAGTACTTTTCTACGATGGATTTGACAAGTGGATATCATCAGTTAGAGGTGGCTCCAGAGGATCGTCCAAAAGCTGCTTTCTCTACTCCTGGAAGCCATTACCCGTACATCAGAATTCCATTCGGTTTGAAAAACGCTCCAGCAACGTTTCAGAGGTTCCTAGACAGTGTCTTGAGGGGTTTGAAACCACAGCAGTGTCTTGTTTATTTGGATGACATTATAGTGTTTTCAAGTAGTATGCAGCAGCATAGACAGCGATTAAGGGAAGTCTATATAAGGTTAAGAGCAGCTCATTTGACGTTGAGCCTGGAGAAGTGTCATTTTGCATTAGAAGAAGTAAAACATTTGGGTTATATAATCAGTAAGGACGGAGTACGAACAGATTCAAGGTTGGTAGAGGATGTAAGGGATTTTTGGGAACCGAAAACACTTAAGGAAATGCAGTCATTCATCAGAATTTGCAATTTCTATCGAAAGTTCGTGAAGGGATTTACAGATTTAGCACAACCATTGACGCAATTGTTATGGAAGGGTGTGAAATTTGAGTGGACCGAAGAGTGTCAGAAAGCATTTGGCAAACTGAAAGAAGTGTTAACATCAAGTGCGGTTCTTGCGTTTCCAGATTTTGAAAAGGAGTTTATACTAGCATGCGATGCATTGAATCAAGCATTAGGGTGTGTTCTTAGTCAGGAAATTGATGGGAAAGAATATCTTGTAGCCTCTGCGTCTAGGCAGTTGATGCAGCAGAGAGGAATTACTCAACAACAGAGAGGGAGATGCTTAGTGTAATCTACGGAATCACATGTTTTAAATGTTATTTATGTGGGAGACGATTTCGGGTAGTGACAGATCATGCTGCGTTGAAGTGGTTATTGGGGTTGAAGGATCCGCCATCTAGACTCGCTAGATGGTCTGTGTGGCTCACTGAATTCGACTACGAGGTGGTCCACAAGCCTGGGAAGAAGCACAGTAATGTGGATGCACTAAATGGAATGTGGCAGAAGTTGAAGTCATAGGTTATGACCTAGCAGTATCGCAAGAATTACAGGACGCGGACAACGATTGTAAATTGTATCGGACACAGCCACAATTTAATATGTACAACAGTCTTCTGTGCAGGGAAACGAAGTTAGAGCCAAGGGTAGTAGTGCCAGCGAAGTTGAGGGATGAGGTTTTAAAGGAAGCGTATGATCACATGTTATCTGGTCATGGAGGGTGTAGAGTGACGAATAGGAGAGTGGTGGAGAGATATTGGTGGAGGGGTAGGAAAGGACACGTGGATCAGCATGTCAAGAATTGTATACCATGTGCCCAGAGTGCGGATTTGAGTCAGAAACAGATACAGCTACAACGATTACTGGAAGCAACATGTCCATTTCCTATGTTGGGAATTGATGTCGTATGACCTTTTGGCGAACACCATCAGGGAACAGATTCGTTCTGACAATGATAGACTATTTTTCGAGGTATGTGGAGATGGTGACTATGCCAAATCAACAGGCAGCAATGGTCGTGCAAGTGTTAGTAAACAACTGGGTTTTGAAGTTTGGTGTACTGGAGACAATAATTACTGACCAAGGGACCAACTTCATGTCGGATTTAATGAAGGAACTGTGTAAATGGTTGAACATAAAGAAGTTGAGGACTGGAGCTTTGCATCCACAGGCGAATGGAAGGACATAATGGGTACACAGAACAATCTGGAAGATGCTGAGTTTTTGTCTGGATTCTCACCACCATCAGTGGGACGAGTATTTGAAGTACATTGTATGCACATACAATGCAAAAGTCCATACAAATACCGGTTTGTCTCCATATGAGGTAGTGTATTGGCGAAAAATGCCATCACCGTTTGATTTAGTGAAGCTACAAGAAAGGAAGGACTGGTGAATCTGTCCGTCAGTTCGCAAGAACAATTCGGGATGTTTGCAAACGGGTACAAAAGGCATATACAAAGGCTTTGGAAAGGAAGGAAGACCCAGTAAAGCGGAAAGGAAGTTTACCGCAGTATAGCGTGGAGCAACGGGTAATGCTGTCCAGCCCTCATACGCAAAAAGGTATCAAGGTATACACCAAGTTGTTGAAACCACATCCCCCATTAATAATAAGCTTCAGTTGCCAAATAGAACAACGATAGTACACACTGGGCGGTTAAGGCCATCTAAGGGTTGTCTGGATGTGATTCCAGGTGTGTCACAGGAAGGAAAAAGGAAGAATGAGAGAGTGAAGAGAGGTGCTAAGTACCAGGAAGATAGAGTACAGCATCAAGTACCGTATGCTGTGTGATCCAGAAAGTAGTAGAGTATTTGTAGTTTGTTGTTTTCTTATTATGCATTATCGGTTTTGCGTAGATTAATTAGGCATTGTATTTTCGTATATGCGTTTTCGAGTATTTTGAGCCTGCTGGGGCAGCAGCCTTTTTGAAGAGGGAGGAACGGTGATGGTGATCTCTATCCTCAGGTCACTGAAAAGGGAAGTGTAGCGTCTGACGTATGTGGAGTGTTGTTAGAGGAGAAATCAAACGCAGTTCTGGAGAAATAAATGCGTCGGAGTAAATTTTGAGCCCAAGCCGTAGTAAATATGTGTTGAACGATGTCAGAGTCTTACGATTTCCTGTTTAAATTTTTTGTTATCGACAGTGCTGGGTCAGGAAAGTCGTGTTAATTGCGCCAGTTCATATAATGTAGTTTAAGGACGAAAGCAGTCACACAATCCGTGTTGAGTTTGAATCAAAAATAATGAATGTAGTAGGAAAATCTGTGAAGCTACAAATATGGGACATGTGCACGGTTCAGTTATTTATAGCCAGAAGGAAAGGAATGGACTCTCCAAAGGACATTGTGGAACCAAAATTGAGCTTGCAACGGGTCGGGATGCATTGGATCTCGTCCACCTACGAGAATTTGGTAGTAGTAGCAAGTTGTTTTGAGCGGGGAGTATTTGCAGAATCAAAACATATAGAGCTCGAGGGGAGCGGAATTTTAATCAGTGGAACTAAGTGTAACATAATAGGACCAACCTTCCACCTGCCAACGTCAACTCGAGGAGTCATGCAATTGAATGTTACACAGCCACAACTGTACTGGCCAGAAGCCACTTTAGAGTTTTTTCCAAGGCAGAATCTGACCTTGTTAAATCAAACTCTGGAGCCAGTTCTGTTGAGATTCGTAAACCAGTTCATTTTAGAGCATGAGGGGTGGATATCAGCCCAACAGCTTGTGCAACGTGTAGCTCACCATAGGAAAAGGCAACGGCAAACAACGATCATTTTGAACACCTCTGAGCCAAGTGTCATCGAAGCCTTAACTTTGTTATGTGTTGTTTTCTTTCTGATCAGACAGAGAGAACCAAGGGTAGTCAAAGTCCCAGTGGGTTGGATACCAAGGGCATGAGACGAGTAGGTAAGGGATTGATCGAGCAGTGGTCACCCAGAAAGGAATTTTTACGTTTTGTTTCATGTCATGGTTTTAAGGGCCAAAAGACCACATTTAAGTTTTCTGATAGTAAGGTAATACGCCATAGGTGCTGACCCAAACAAGTTAAGAGCTAGTTAAGGATCGACCCGGGGGCCGGGTCTTTCCAAAGAGGGAAATAATGTAGCAGCACCACCGTTTAGGATGGAGAAAGTTAGTTTTGTGCAATATTCTGAGCAAAGTTACAGCTAGGTGCGGGCCGGATTCCAGTGAGTTACGCATACCAACAGTTGCAAAGTAGAATAGAGGGCACAGGGCCGTCAAATTGCTGAAAGAGTATATGCAGCAGTTTTGCATGTTGCAAATCACAGGCAGAAGGGGCCCACTGGCCAAACTAGCGTGTTATGAGTACGTTACGTGAAACGGCGTGTATGGCAAAACAGAGGCGCACAGCCGTGTATAATAGGTGCAGATTTCTAACGAGATTCATTCAAGTGTGGCAGCTCTCCTGAATGGTGAGGTGTGTCACACCACCAGCTACACGTAGCAGCAGACGGGGCGCCAGCATTCCAGTTCACGGTGGGTCGCTGGTTCGACCCTCTGAAGCCAATGCGGGGTCCGGAGCCAACCAGCGGCGGGCTACTCCACGGCTCGTTACCGCTGGCAGTCATCCTGGCTTCCAACACATGCCGGAGGCATCTCAAGGCAAGGGTCGCAGATTCGGACGCCAGACTGCGGGCGCTTGTTGCTAGCCGTGTCAGCGAGGAGTACGCAGCAGCCCGCCTGCGGCTCACACTGAGCAGGGCTGAGTCGGCAGGAACGCACAGCGCTGAGATGACTGCCGGCATCCTGATGACGCCGCAACTCCACTGCTGTACGAGGCCGACACACAGTAGAATGTGCACAGGTCGCTGGGGCAGCCATTCCGCACCAAGCCGTTTCACAGATAGTGGAGGTGTCCTCAGCATTGTGACACAGACCAAGCGGAACGGGGGCACTGTAACTGGAAACAATAACTCACTTGGAAATCTCGGATGAGTCTTAATACAGTGCCTTCTACCTCTTCCCGCTACATTTAGTGTTGCTGTTACATTCGGTGGCAGAAGTTGCCACTACAATATCATGGTTTTGAAGATATTCCCTCTAAACCTAACATGCCAAAATGCCTTGAAATTAAAAAAAAAGGAAAAATATGTACACTACTGGCCATTAAAATTGCTACACCACGAAGATGACGTGCTACAGACTAGAAATTTAACCGACAGGAAGAAGACGCTATGATATGCAAATGATTAGCTTTTGAGGCTATTCACACAAAGTTGACACCGGTAGCGACACCTACAACGTGCTGACATGAGGAAAATTTCCAACCGATTTCTCAAACACAAACAGCAGTTGACCAGCTTTGCCTGGTGAAACGTTGTTCTGATGCCTCGTGTAAGGAGAAGAAATGCGTACCATCACGTTTCCGACTTTGATAAAGGTCGGATTGTAGCCTACCGCGATTGCGGTTCATGGTAACGCGACACTGCTGTTCACGTTGGTTGAGATCCAATGACTGTTAGCAGAATATGGAATCGGTGGGTTGAGGAGGGTAATACGGAATGCCGTGCTGGATCCCAACGGCCACGTATCATTAGCAGTCGACATGACAGACATCTTACCCGCGTGGATGTAACAGATCGTGCAGCCACGTCTCGATCCCTGAGTCAACAGATGGGGACGTTTGCAAGACAACAACCATCTCCATGAACAGTTCTACGGCGTTTTCAGCAACATGGACTATCAGCTAGGAGACCATGGCTGCGGTTACCCTTGACGCTGCATCACAGATAGGAGCGCCTGCTATGGTGAACTCAACGACGAACCTGTGTGCACCTATGAATCCAGGTTCTGTTTACAGCATCATGATGGTCGCATCCATGTTTGGTGACATCGCGGTGAACGCACACTGGAAGCGTGTATTCGTCATCGCCGTATTGGCCTATCACCCGGCGTAATGGTATGGAGTGGCATTGGTTACACGTCTCGGTCACCTCTTGTTCGCATTGACGGCACTTTAAACAGTGGACGTTACATTTCAGATGTGTTACAACCCGTGGCTCTACCCTTCATTCAATCCCTGCAAAACCCAACATTTCAGCAGGATAATGCACGACCGCATGTTGCAGGTCCTGTACGCGGGACTTTCTGGATACAGAAAATTTTCGACTGCTGTCCTGGCCAGCACATTCTCCAGATCTCTCACCAATTGAAAACGTCTGATCAATGGTGGCCGAGCAACTGGCTCGTCACAATATGCCAGCCACTACTCTTGATGAACTGTGGTATCGTGTTGAAGCTGCATGGGCAGCTGTACCTGTACACGCCATCCAAGCTCTGTTTTACTCAATGCCCAGGCGCATCTAGGCTGTTATTATGGCCAGAGGTAATCACATGTCAGTTCTAGTATAATATATTTGTCCAATTAATACATGTTTGTTATCTGCATTTCTTCTTGGTGTAGCAATTTTAATGGCCAGAAGTGTATTACAGTATTTTCATCCCTCTTCGTAGCTGCCTGGTTTCACCAAGATCGTTTCTTTGCACCTGGGAATGTTCCCTTGCCAGCACCATACCTACGTATATTATCAAGAGTCTATTTGTGTGGGGTATCAAGCGAAATTTATTATATGATTGAGGATTTTGTGGTAGAGAGCATGCTGCATGTTGCCTTGGATGGAAAGTCATCAATAGATGTAGAAGTTACTTCAAGTGCGCCCCAGGGAAGTGTGTTAGGATCCTCACTGTGTTTTTATGATCTTCCAGACAATATCTAGAGGAAACACAGTCTTTAAGCAGATCATGCAGTTAAGTGTAATGGAGTACTGTTAGAGAAAATCTGCAGAAATATTTAGTTAGCCCTTGATAAGGTTTCAAAGAGGTTCAGAGATTGGTAACTTGTTTAAATCTCAAGAATTGTAAAATTTTACACTTTACAAAACAAAAATCATTGTCTCCTGTGACTGCAATGTCAGTGTGTCACCGAGCGAGGTGGCGCAGTGGTTAGACACTGGACTCGCATTCGGGAGGACGACGGTTCAATCCCGTGTCCCGCCATCCTGATTTAGGTTTTCCGTGATTTCCATAAATCATTCCAGGCAAATGCCGGGATGGTTCCTCTGAAAGGGCACAGCCGACTTCCTTCCCCATCCTTCCCTAATCCGATGAGACCGATGACCACGCTGTCTGGTCTCCTTCCCCAACCAACCAACCATCAGTGAGTCAGTTGAAACCGATCAACTCATACAAATACCTGGATGTATCAATTCATAGGGATATGAAATGGAACTATTATATGGGCTCAGTGGTAGGTAATGCAGCTGGCAGACTTTGATCGGTCTTTAAAAGACTGGAAAAATGCAGTCTACAAACGTGATTTCTTACAAAACACTCATGAGACCCATTTAACAATATTGTTCAAATATTGTTATACCAAACAGGACTAAGAGGGGACACTGAATATATGCAATGAAGGGTAGCAAAAATGATCATATATTTCTTTGAACTATGGCAGAATGTCCCGGAAATGCTGAAAGAAGTGAACTGTCAGACGCTTAAAGGTAGATGAAAACTATCTCGTCAAAACCAACCAAAAACGTTTCAAGAAATAACGTTAAGTGATGAATCTAGGATTACACTACAGCTACCATGTATTGCTTCTGAAGGGATTCCGAAGACAAGATTAGACTATTTAAAGTGAGCAAGTAGGCCTTCAATCAATCATTCTGCCCACACTTCATCTTGAATGGAAGTATGAAGTACGAGGAGCGCGCACTGCTCGATGGTCACCTTGTTGCAGCGTGACCTCAAAGTCAGCCTGACCTACGACCCTACTGGGTGCAAGGCAAAGTGGGGAGCACGAAATGGGAGAACCAGGCATGGTAATAATGTGTTCAAGTGTTATATTCTGAACTTACCTCGGTGCTTCTGATGGGCAATCAAACTCTGCTAATATCTTCAGGAAGTTTATGTACAGTGTGGAGCAGGCCACAGGTGTTATACTAAAGAACACTGCCTGCTGTCATTCTCCTGTTATCTTCAAACTCATTATGGAGTCGATCAGTTGGGCATTTGTGATGGCAGTAAGCAGCTTGTAGTGGCTGAGGAAATCCAAGCCCAGGTTCAGGTAATTGACATCGACCACAGTGAACCTCCACTTGAATGTGTGGTACAGTTGAAGGTCCACATTTCCGTGATGAGTACCATACGTTTTTATGGCAGATTTGTTTGTAGTCATGAGACACAGAGTTTTCACGATCCTGCTGTATCTTAACATCGTCTGAGGGAAAATGGACAAATCTGGACGAATGTCGACTAGGTACCTTACAACCCCCCCCCCCCCCCCACCCTCGCATTCCATCTTTGATACTGTACTGCAACTAGGTAGGTCTAAACCCACCCACCATTGGCATTTAGGTGTGAACACAGTGAATGACGCCTAGTCGCTTTTTTGGCAAAACCCTCGCATTCCAGCTTTGATACTGTACTGCAACTAGGTAGGTCTAAACCCACCCACCATTGGCATTTAGGTGTGAACACAGTGAATGACGCCTAGTCGCTTTTTTGGCAAAACTGGTAGGGCACCAACAGTAACCACATGGAGGTGCTTCCATTGTCAGGAGAGACACGTTAGAATGTCTGTCGCTGTGTCACCGATTGCACAAGCTGTGTCGCCTGTAGTCAGATCCGCTATTCTCCTCTGGCAATGAGGGTGCCAACCGATCAACCCGTACGGTGAGAGCCACCAATTAGGCAGCCAAGTTCTGCACTACCTGGTGTAAGCTGGAGTATGGGGCAGTGGATGCAGGAAATGTATGTCACCGTGGAGTTGGGGGTGCACAGTGTCATACATGGCTGCGGCCATGGTACCAGGCGCCATTATCAGCACAACGTGTACCTGGTTGGCCAAGTTTGCAATGGCATCCAGCTGCATATCTGTCTACTCAGTTACTGCTGCTTGCACCTTTGTGGATAGGCTGCACACCCAGATAGTACACAACAGTGAGTCAGGTTCACGTCAGACTGCACAAGGCTTCAGAGATGGTACAGGAACTGAGAAGGTCTCCAGTCACCACATTCGACTTGGCATAGCAATTTATGCAACTGTTGTTCTTCAGAAGACAAAATCCTTCAGATTAATTCCTCCTTCAGCCGTTTATATGAGGAGTGAGTCGGTGGGGCAGTAATTATATCCTGCGCTTCGGCCAGGTAGTTCTGATTGAGCTGGCTCACTACGTGTCCATAGATGGCGAACTTGAAAGTAACGTTGTTACTTAGGAAAACCACCTGCACTTGACTAAATCACATGAATGGGTCAAGGGGCCAAAAGGAAGGCAGCCTAACCAGCATGCATCCTGTGCTACATGTCACCCCAGTGGCGATGTAGCACTGTTTTGCGTGCACAAATTCTCATGAGCTGGCTCCAAGTGGGCAGTTCCCCGCATGCAGAGCATGTCTGTAGCTCGCTCTCCAGGAGCAGAATGCATGCCAACAGCTCTTCTCTTGCCCTTTGGAGTTCATCATTAGTTGTCATAATCCAATAGCAAAGTTCTCAAGCACAGGGAAAAACACAGACGAAGAAAACATGCACACAAAAAGAATAAATGTTCAATGTTCAAATCACGAGCACACGTGGCTATGGAAAACACAGAAATGTTTGTGTGGGAATCGACTCATGGTTCTGCGTCACTTCCACTGATCCAGTCCATCACCACTTGTTTGCCTACAGATCACGTCAGGATGAAGTGGGAAACAGGCTATTTTCACTGCTTCCAAGTCCGTTGCTACGACCACGCACTAAGTTCCGAATTTAGGCTCAGGCGACAGTAACTGATTAAACATTTGATTACGTAATAACACATTTATTTGCAAAGGTCGGTACACTAACAAACTCGCGAAGTATTGTCTGAATGTTCTCACACAGTTAACACTTGACTGCAGTAAATAGCTCAACCAATGATCTCGGAGCATGCACTCTTTCAGTGATCAAGCGCATAGTATGACCTTGCACTCGTGGAGAGACATGTATCCAGCCAAATGCGCAAATTACCTCTTTTCTCTAGGACTCTGTGGCACAGAGCAAACGATCACGACCTGGTCAAACTTTTGAATGCATTGGGGGAGTGAGTGTTGTACTCGTCCAGCATGGTCCACAGTTGAAATAATCTAGGTCTAGCTTGCACTGGCTTTCGCTTTGTCTCTTCCATGCCCACAGGTGTTACACCATGTTGGCCTAAGAATAAAATCTGTGATCAGGTGTGAATAATGGCGCGCCGCTGTCCACATGGGTCTGTGGTATGGCTGCCACAAAATTATTTCTTTGTGGAAACTAATACTTTCTATCAGACTTGTTAAGTTTTCATAAAACTCATCTTTGATTTCTCTGTCAGCGTCATTTTCAGCCGCATAATCCCCTATTTCTCTTCTCCTTGTCAGAAGCACTTCGTAAAAGAAAATGTCTAAAATAAATCTTTAAAACTGTCTGGGCAATTTAAATTTAAAGTATTTTTCCTGTACTGGACTTGTATAGGATTTTGCAGCCATAAATTATTTGAATCAGTCATTGTCACTTACTCTTCTCTGCTCACTGGAGTCAATTACACTTTTCATCTGAAACTAAAATTGCATAGTGTTGTAGACAATTTTACATCATAATCTTTGTTTGAAATAGCTAATCTTTTGGTGAATAACGTCAAACTGACTCTTGGGGTTATTTTCTATAAACCCACAAGCACATGCATGGGTTAAAATATACCACCTGTGGCTTCGACATGTTAACAGCATTGTTAGACAAATACTACAACTATAATCTTCTACATAACTTTCAACCAACAGTCCCTCCTTGCAACAGTTTGTGAGATCCCGTTTCTCACATTGTCTTGTTGAGTAAGGCTTTGTCTTGTAGTGTCTGGGTAAAAGATACCCCAAGCCTGGGATAACTCAGAAACTTAACTTTAGGAATAAGTTGCGGTTTCGAACATGATAACGACATGGCATCCTGTGTAAAAAAAAGTGCAAACATTATAAGAATAATGAGCCTGAGAGCGAAAATGTCCACATTTCAGGGAAGTAGCATAGTTCAGATACTGAGCAAGAGGTAGATAGTAATGATTCAGATGATGTCTCTGCAATATCTGAAGCAAAATATAAGGGAAAGTATGGCAGTCGGTGAAACAAATGCGCACTACCAAGAAAAAGTTCCCCTAACTTATCAAATCTGCTGCGAGAGTGCAACAGAAGAGCCAAGACAGAATACAGCTGGATTTTCTTCCGGGGGATGCAAAATGCGTCCATGTGAAAAGGACCAGAAAGCCAAAACTACCACCAACACTTGTTTCAGGTTAACATGTAAGGTACATTAATTTTCATTTTGTGAAGTATGTTCCGGCAACGGTTCTGATTAGATATAAAAGACAGACTCTTCAGAACGCACAGTCTTCCTGAGATTCATTTTTTGTCATTATGAGAAGTGAGTGTTTAAATCTCAAAAATCATTTATTGCATCTTTGAAATACTCTTATGTTGTGATGTGTGCATGTACATTCCCATTCCCTGAATAGTATCGTGCAATTTTTTTCTAATGGATAAAAAATACCCCACGCTTGTAGCAACGTAACAGGAGTTAATGGAGTGAACAACGAGGCATGCTCATGTGATTCAGTTATGAGACTGTTGCCTGTAAAAGAGTAACACCCTATTTCGATTTCCAATTTTGCATACATTTTTGATCTATCACATTGAATTATATTTGTTAACTGTAGATGTTTTCAAATGAATTTCAGCTCCAGGTATCGAGACAGAACTCGCCTTTTTTTTTTAGAAGAAGCATATCTTTCCGAATAGTTAGTGTAGTCACTTGCTGTCTGGACAAAACTCGCCCTAGGAATGTAACTCTACACTCACGTTGTTCGCCATAGACAACCTAAACCGAGCTTATCATTTTATGAGGTGATCAGATATTATATGGACCATTGCTACTGGCTTCACCTAATCCCGCACATAACTTGGAATATATCAGTAAATTCAAATGTGGAAATACTTCGCCGTTGAAGTGCTCTGAAAGATAAGTTCTGACATGTAGGACCAGTGAGCATTGCATAAGAAGTTGTTAGTTAACTGTCATACGGAGAGGGAGATATATATATTTACTTTAAAACTACAGTTCTCTTTGATAAATGTGCTTATGTGAAATGAGATTTGTGCTATATCTCGCATAGCCCAATTGTGTTGTTACTGCAATTTAAAGAAACCGCTCCATCAATCCCATTCGATACGTGATTGGAGTGTCGTTGTGACGACATAATCTTGCGCAGTGGTGTCTCGACATCATCTGATAATGGATTAAAACAGGATAAGCATATTATATTATCACGTTATTTGTAGTGAACACCACATTAAGTGTAGGGGCAAGTAAACAAAATTAAAAATGTCAGCTGGTTTTGATGAAAATCCCTTTGGGGAGCCAACAGAACCTTTTGCGGTAAGCAATGTGTATGGGCTGACTTTGTTTAGACGAATGTTTGACATACGTGTGCGAGAGTCATATGATCTAGTAACACTTTAACGTGTTTTTTTATTTTTCTTCTGTAGGATCCAGCAATTCAACAAGTGACCAGTAATACAAGCAGTGTACAGAGAGGTCTTGAAGATTATAATCCATTCGCCGACCAGGGAGATCAGAGATTTCCTGCAGTATGTTAATTTTTATCCTCTGTGTTAGACTATATTCAGATGTGTGCCACGTAGCATTGTAATTGCCCATATTGTTACGTTGTTGAACAACGATATAAGCCTGTTGTGTGTCAGTGCTCTCGTGTTAGCAATATGGGCGTTATCATTTAATGAGAGGTAACGCCAGTGTTGAGGTGTCACGTACGAAGTGCTATTTGTTGCCGACAGTTTACCATTGTTGATTTTAAGGATTATGGTCACTCCGCCACACAGTTTGTGATTTGGATGTCAATTTGTGTTAGACGTGGTATGCACGTATTGACAATGATAAAATATGGTATATGCGGTATTTTGACGATATAACGCTCGTTGCAGTAGGCGTTATTAGCAGTAGATTGTCAGACTGGCTTTTTGTTTGGGATCCAAACACAAGCACGAAAGTTGTGCCTTGCCCAGTTGTATCATTTGATTTGCTGTATTGCGCTGTTAAATCCAGCTCGTGTGTTTTCTGTGTCGTGGGCAATACATGATGGATATTGGCTGGAAGAAAAATCAGTATAAATGTAGTTATATCTCTCTTGAAGGGAAATAAGTGATTTTAATTATGAAGGAATAATATAAGTTACGTAGAGGCTGAGATTATTTTCCCTGCCAAACTGTATACTGGTATATACTAGGCTAGTGGTTTAGTATATCGGTTTTAATATTTGAGATTGGTCAGCTTAAGACAGAACCATAGCCATAACATTCAGGTATATTACTTGTTATGACATGAAATACCCAGTATCGAGTAAAGGTATAAAATCTGTTTGCACTGTAGAGCAGACATGTATATATCCTTTACAGTGATTACTCCCACCCTGTGCTTAATGTTTTCGTTGGGTGTTTTTTGTAACCATAGAATATGGAAAAGGACTTTATGGTGTGTGTAAAACTCATGAGTTGCCAACATAGCGGTATACATAGTTGGGGTATTAAGTTTTTAAATGAAACAATGGATGAGGCTGTAAGTGAGTAAAGGCATTAAAACAAAACAAGGGACTTTTATTGCATTGTCCAAAGTAATGAGAAATTGACATATAGGCTGCAAGCAATCTTGTTTACATTTATACACCTGATGCCTGAAGAGATTTATGTTGGAGGCATTCACTGAGTGAAAGTGATCCATAGTAGAGAGAAAAATGGCGTAATGATCAGTGTTCCTAATGTAGAGTGGATTTCATGAGTGGCAAATAATTATATTATATTAGATATATTGGTCCATGACCAGAAGTGTGGCATTATAGTTAAACAATTCTTATGTTGGAACAGTGCTTCCAATCAATTCTCCTCGTCTCATTTCTGCACCAAGCATATATTCAGTTCAATTGTGATGAACAAGTCTGTTATCTAGCCCTGCTTGTTTATTGCTGCTCAGTGGGCAACAGTGCCTTGTGCCAGTGCTGATAATCTTCTCTCTTTGACAGAGGAGTAACAGACATGATGTGGCAAAGATGGTCCCTGTTATAGATATTGACTAACAAGAATTAGACATATACTATTGTGGCAGCTAACAGATTTGAGTAATGGACATAGTTCAGCAAAAAACTGCAGAAACAGCTACAGGCAGTGAGTAAACTAAGAATTAGATGTGTGATTTCTGACTGTGTACAACAGTGATGATAATTATTTCAGTGGAAGAAGTGCACGTCTGGTGGTGGACTGAAATTGCTCGTGTTTTCTGTGTGGTGTTGCATTTTACTAACACAGTCATATGGCACAAATGAAGTGGTTGCAGTGTAAGACAGTCAAGCAGTCATACTGTGTATGGTAACGTAATTAATGTGACGGTGAAAAAGCAGTTGCGGAAGCTCTACAATATATCTCTATTATGTCTGTTAATAACATATAGCAACTCGTAACAATAACATTCATATTATTTGGAAATTTAATGGGATGGGAAATTTGTTTTGAACTATGGTTGTGTAAGAAATTGCTAGAGATTGAGTTTGATCTACAGAGTTAACGATCCTGCCAATCTAAGCAAGCAGTTACTCAGTAGCCATTCCCAAATGCTTTGGGTTGTGTTGCTCATTATTTCTCTTCCTTTGGAAGAGGCTAATCCAGGTCCATCATATGTTTTGAATACAATACGAAGGAATCATTTCTGCTGTCATTGAAGCACTAAGCACAGGTGTCGACTGCCAGTCTTTGAGACGGAGGCAAATTTTATGCTCCCATACTGCTTCTCTCGTCACTTGTTGTCTAAATTCTCATTCATTTATACTGGTCCCAAACTATTGTTAGTGCCCACATCGTCTGTAAAATTTTTCTTGAACACACTGAAAATGATCTTCTTAATGTTTAGGACAGATGTTGACTATGCTACAAAAATCATAATGGATATTCACATTGTTTGTTTGGTGACTAATGGTTTTGTGGTGGTTTGAAAGAAACTAATTATTGGAGTCAGATTCAAGTGCTCAACCAATTTGGTTTATTAGTGTTGTTGTATACAATGATTTAGGATTTATCGTAGAGAGTAATACGTGAAACAATTTTTCAATTGTGTTGGTTATTGATTTGTTCTTGTGTACAACATTAAAGCCAGAAATAATTCAGAATGTAAATCAGTATAGTTAGAAGTTTTCTTACAAGGGACAGTTAAATCAAAATGAGAAGGGTAAGAATAAGTAAGTAAACTATTTATTATTTCAGAAGTGTTCATCATATGTTACCAGAAATACACTCATCTCACTGTGACAAACCAGTTGTTGCCTCCATGGAAAAATGTCTGCAGTTGCATACAGAACCATGGTTGTACAGAGGTGTGCACCTCAAACCGAAGCAAATCGATGGCCACATGTTACCAAGTTTGACTGTGAAGTCCCAAACTCTCGTCAAGCAATTTCTATAATTTTGAAGTCGTAAGAAAGACATTTGTGGCAGTCAATTTGCTTTGGACGAAGTGCACCTCTGAGTACAGTTGTGGTTCCACAGGCAACCACACAAGTTTTCCCATAAGACAATGGCTGAGTTTCTCTCAAAGCGGTATAAATCATACTTTTAATTATTTCAAAAGTTTTCTTACTTTTCTATCTCATTTTTATTTGACTGCCCCCTTATATAAGTGTGTGAATACAATTACTATTTAAAAAAAAAAAAAAAAAAGCATTTCAGTTATCTACAATGAAGGAAGTAGCTGCTATTCTGTTATCACTGATGTGTATTCTCCAATACTATAGAAATTTTGCTAACTAACATTTTTTAGTTCTTATTTTAAATATGTCATTCTGCTGCTCTTTAACTTTGTTTGGTATTGAACTGACAATTTTCTCTTACAGCACTTTTTTATGTCACTTGGTGTATACTTAAGAAAATTGTTTCTAGTTCCTATTTCCTATCTTTGTGCTTGATTGTTTAACACTAACAATTCATGAGAATTCCTGGTGTACCTTTAGAAAACGTAATTCCATAAATGTGGGTACATGGTAGGATCAAGATTTTAAGTACTGTGAAAAAGTACTTACCTGACTCTTGATGTGAGATTCATTTGATTATTTTTATTGCCACCATTTGAAGAATAAATGGTTTGCCAGAGTGGAATTTCCTCATAACACGAGACCATATCTTTTAGGCTCTGTAATAGTGCAAGGTAGGTTCATGGCACTGCTCCAATATTATAGGCAGTTTTAATTACTCTTTGAACATGATATAACTGAATTGAGTGTTTTAACAATTTTGTATGCTCTTTCCACCTTTAATTTAAGAGCAAACGAGGCCATTATCACTCTGCACTTTGAGTGCTATTATTTACCTCCATCAGAAACATATGACAATTATTGTTGCAAAACCTCTTCACAAGTGTATAAAACGCCCGTAGACTTGCATGGTAACTGTTGTAGAAGTGGCTTAGCCATTACCTCATGTTTCCACAATGGTTCTGAGACTTCACGGTAGTTTGTTAGTACTGTACAGGGTATAAACAGCCATTGCCAAACTGTGATCAGAAACAAGCTTAGCCACCTGGTTGCAAATCATACTGCTAGAAACCATGCCATGCCCCCCCCCCCTCCCCCACCTCTCTACACACACACACACACACACACACACACACACACACACACACACACACCCACCTCAAGAAAGGGGGCAGCTGTGCCGACCCACTTTATCCAAACAGGCTCACTACCATTATAATTTTTAATTACATTTTTAGTCTCAACTAGGTTGTCTCCAACTCATTGTACTTATCTCCTACTCTTATTTTCTCACTATCCTATCTTTGTATTATGTTATGTGCGCAACTGGCATCAACCGAAGCGTCAGATTCCACCTGTTGACATAAGGCTGTTGTGGTGTGTGATGTCATGACGGCGCTGAGTTTAGTTTGTGGGAGTGGTGTGTTTGTAGGTGTTGTTTTGATGTGATCGGTGGTGCTCTGTGGTGGTGTGTTGCGTGTTAGGTGATGTTTTTGGTTTAATTCGCATGTGTGGCATATTTATAGGTGGCGTATTGTTGCGGTCAGTGGTTCTCTTTGGGGGTGTGTTTATAGTTAGTGTTATGTGGCATGTGGGTTAATTTGCATGGTAGCATTGCATGTGTATGGTATCGGTGGTGACGGTGCTTTCAACGGAATATTTTTCAGTGCGTTAACTATTTTGGTTTTGTTACATCAACATTATTGTAGGTTTTTTTCTGTTCGTAGTGTGTGAATTTTGGTATATCACTTTGTCTTTGGAAGGTATGGATATGACTGACAAGGTCAACAGTTTTCGGTTGCTGGCGATGATGGGGGACAGTGCGTTGTCTCTAATAAAATTTCTTCAGCTTATCGGCCTGTTGGCTGAAGTTGTGAAGTGTTCAATGTGCCGTGAAGAAATCAGGCTTATTAAAGTTCCACTGTCTCTGATCAGGGACGGCTATATGTGGAGATGTCGTAAGGATAACAGGTTGAGGGAAAGTGTTAGATTCCAATTTTGATTTACTAGGTTTTTTAGGGGATTGTGGTGGTGGTGAAAGTTTTGAGAGTTACAGTGTGGTATCGGTATTTGTTGTTGACCTATATAGGTCAACGGAAGTGTTAGATTCCAATTTTGTTGGTTTGTTGTGCTTTTTGAGGTAGTGGTGATTGTGGACGTGGTTGTAGTTTTGGGTTTCATGATTTGGTAGTGGTAGTTTTTGTTGACCTACCTATGTAGGTCAATGGAACTGTTATAATCCAGTGGATATTGTTTTTAGTAGATTTTGGGAAGGTTGTGGCCGTTTTATTTTACAGTTTTTGTTGTTTGGTATAATGGCGTGTGTTTATTTTTAGTTTGTCCGCACCCAAAAACCCCAGTTTCCACTGCTTGTCCCATTAGTTTCATTACATTTTTGGAGAATGTGTGTTTGTTTTTCGATCTATTTTTGTGTTTAATGTTATGTTTACATAATGACGTCATAGTCGCCGTATGGGAGTTGTTGTGAATGGTCATTTCCACCATATTGGTGACGTTATTGGTCAAAGCAGACGGGTGGAATCGGATGTTTCCGTTAACCCCTGGAACTGTAGGAACCATTGTCTCCCTCTCCCTCTCCCTCTCCCTCTCCCTCTCCCTCTCCCTCTCCCTCTCCCTCTCCCTCTCCCTCTCCCTCTCCCTCTCCCTCTCCCTCTCCCCCCCCCCCCAGTAACAAGATCAATGTTTGTCACTCAGTGGCTCTTGTTCCATGACATTTATTAACTCCCCTGCTAATTAGAATTAAGTATCTCCTTTGACAATTGCGGGAATAAATTGTGTAATTTCATCTGTAATTTGGCAGGTACGAGGTGCAGCGAACCCTCCGCCATACCTAAATGCCAGTGCAACACAACCAGCAGCTCAGCCAGCCATCATGCAGCCAACGCATGAGGCTCCACCCCCGCCATATACTCGAAGTGGTCAGCAAATTCAGCAGCAACAGCCACAGATAACAACAGCAGAATTCCAGGTTTGGTTGTGTGTTGAGTGAATATTCTCGTTAGTTGCAGATGACTTGGATACATGTGTGGTATTTGTCTAATTGATGAATTATCATAAATAAATCTCTTCTGGAATGTTCAGAAGTTTAAGATTAAGTGATGTTAAAGATAGTTAGCTTTACTTCAAGAAATCTTATTTTTACATGCTTCTGTGCAGGAACTCAAGGTATGTATGTACTAAGATCACAGAATTTTATGGCATAATCATAAATCTTTGGAAGGCTGTTTAGACTCGCAGTATATCTGATTACACGAAGATGATTTATTTGCTTCACAGCCCTGACATTACAAATCTTGTAGATACTTGGTTTCTGTACCAGTTACAGTAGCTATCACAAAGTACATTAGATTAGCTCTTACTACACACTGTTTAACAGTCGGCAAGATTAAACATTTATCCATTGAACTTAAATGTGTAAAGCAGCCTTCTAAAAACTTTGTAGTGTGTAGCTGCCATATTCAGAGAAGATTAAAGCCGCAATTTTTGTCCTGATCACAAAAATGGTACAGCAAATTCATTAGAGTTGTTAACCAAAAATGTATGTGAAATTTCTATGCCAGACTGGAACTTAAGAAATAACTGAAAGGTGATTGCTAAATTCTCACAATGGTTGTATTTGGACATCTCACAGAAAGCTCTCAGTACCATGATTGAGAAGTATTTCCAGTGATGTATTGGTGAAGTTTCATTTCTTTCACTAATGGAGAGAACGTTTCACTTTCCAGTAAATTACCATAATGCTCTAAATGGCCATTCAGTTTTACCATAGTCTGTTTGCTTTGTCAGTTGGCTGGACTGGAGGTTGCATTACACAAAATGTACACAGATTAAATGGGAAAAGAAAACAGAATGCTTTTTAGAATTTATTTTAATGTTGGATCTTGGGTAGTCAAATATATTAACAATTACAAACATCTAGTTAGAAATAAAACAAAAATCAAAGATAGAAGTCCAGGTTTTCCAGCCACTCAAATGCTTTGGACCCAGTTTGACATAGCTTTTACAGGTAGTCAGTGAAAGTGCTCAAGGGGCAGACATGTAGGGTATTGTGGCACTGCTTGTGCAGTCGCAGCTGTGGAGACTCACCACCAGCTGTATAAAATATCATATAATTAGATGGCTTCAAAAGGTGGCACATTTCTTTTCCTTAATGTCTGTGTATTTTCTCCTGCCACTGCTTGGTGAGCAGATTTGTTATCAGTCAAGTTATATTTTCAGAAATGGATTATTTTCATTTATGTATAAAATATCATTGTTCTCCCCGTCTTGCACCTCATAAGGTGACATGATGGTGTTTGATGGTTGTTTTTGACACTCAAGAATATTGATATGGTGAAGATGCCCACTTAAATTTCTTATACCCACAGAATTGAAAGTGCTGGTTAGTGGGCTCATGGCAATTATAAAGGTTGTTTTATGAAATTTCAGTTTGGTAATAAATCCTTGCTGAACGGTATAGTGTAGGACGACTAGTAGTTCTGCATTCGTGTCCATATTAGAATGATTACTTGCTTTCTTCTTACGTGAGGCGGAGTGATGCTGCTAAGTACTGAGAGCCACTGAGCTGGCTTATGCAGAGGTGTACTGGGTATAACACACCCTGGTTGTCAAAGCTGAACATTGTGTGTGTGTGTGTGTGTGTGTGTGTGTGTGTAGGAACTGTTGAGCCATACAACTGAACACGTTCCACATCATAACAGTTTCTCCATGTTATTGATCATTGGAACATGTAACTAACTAACTTCTCAAAATGTTTGTGTCAGTGTCCCGCATAGTTATAGTTAACTTTTGTTATAAATTGTTGCAGCTCTTCCCTGTTCTGAAGATGGTGTCGGTCTGCAAGTGGCCTAGCCAAAGTGATATCTCAGAGTCTTTGGATTACTGTTGTATTCAAATACTGTCTCTGAATATTACATATGGACGATAGTTTGCATATGTGTTACTGAGATGGAGTTCTGAAACTTCTGTCTTCAGTGATTTGGTTTTAGCTTTCATGTCAATCTAATACATGTGTATCCTCTATCATCATTTCTTCTATCCCAGAGACAGCTCTTTTAGGTCACTAGACAGATATTGTCGGCTTACGTTCTTAAAGTGGATCTTCATCTAGGGAACTACTACTGTAGTTGCCTTTTATTGATTTTTTCTTAATAGTCGGAAGAGAAGTTGCAGGCTTCTTATAAATATTCAGCATTTAATTGACTGTACAATTAATCAAAATTTGAATATTCGAACAATTCTGTGGTGTATGATTTCAAATAAGGTGAAACATACAAGCCAACTTCATTGTTTACAGTAGTAACTGGTTTATTTTTGTTGTTGCATGCATTACTTCTTACGGGTTTTAGTATTGGACAGTACTGGAGGAGTTCCTTCCTAAAGTTGTAAAGGTTTTTCTGCTTCATTTAACATTACCCTCAGGGTTTTCTTAATTCATGGAGGGCAAACCCCCTAGATTTATTTATATTAGGAGTTTTGTTGCACTTACATCCATTTAACCAGTCTTCCCATTGCTTCTTTATTTGTACTAAAACATGTTATGCTTAAATGTCTCCACATGGGCTTAGTAGTCTCTCTCCAGTTGATTCCATATCAGCATATGAAATGTAATCATATACATGTCTTCTTCATTGTTATTGTGACTGTTGTTAGAGATACTTCTGCTATCTTTAAGGGAACACACTGTAATTATCTAACCCATGTTAATTTAGGCAAGTATTTGACCCATTTCTGAAGAAGAAAAAACTATTTCGTGCAGGTCCTTAATATTTTTACTGTATGTTACATGATGCTAATAGTCAACTGTACTAAAATCTACTTTATCCATATTATAGTTTTAAAGAAATTCTTTTGAAATTTATTAACAAAAAATAATTAAGTTTTTTCTGCAGAAAATATTTTTTTTGTGAACTTCCTAATGGGGAAATATTAATGAATAATAGTAGCAGAGTTGGCTTTTTATGTTATGCAGAGTCTCTGAAAATTTCATTAATTTATCTATGATATTTTCTGATGTAATGAGGCATATGTACTGAAAATTTTAGTTTGTGGGAAATTGGCTTTAAAGAAAAAACTTTTTGACATTTGTTACTTACAGTTAATTAAAACTGTCCTGCTGCATATGATGACCCTTCTTTGGCTTCTAGCAGGTCTTCCAGCTTCTTTTTCACTTTCCTGGATGTTTGTGTTACTTTCTTGGCCATATTAAATGCAGATCTGTCTGCATCAGCTATCCTTATTTTACCACAATTTTGCAGCCCTGTGATCATATTTTTACCAGGATTAATTCCCAGCTTTTTCAGTACCCAACACTTTCCAATATTAACACAATTGAATGTAATAACAGCATCAGGAACTCCTAGTTTCATTGCATGCATGCCTACAAATACAGTTTCAGGAAGGTGGTTCCAAATTATGCTGTTGAAACATTCATTTGGGTTCTGTCTCTGCCCATGCAAACATTTCCTTAGGTCAGGATGAGCCAAATCTCTGAAAATAGGTTTAATTTCTGTAATAACAGCAGCAGAAAGAGGATGCTGGTGAGAATAAGATTCTCCAGTTGCCTGTGCCCTATTGTATTTGCACCATGAATTTTCTCCTGATGGACACAATCCATGATACGGCTTATTATCAGCAGAGGACTTACAGAAGAATATGGCCCAAACATCTCTCTTCATTGCCTCCTGATTTTCTTTATTTCTCCTATTTGCCTGCCCATAGTATACCTGCAAGTTTTCTATTTCAGTTTTAGTTAACCAACTCTGTCCGGTCAACAGCTTTTCATCTGATAATTTTTTTCCCTCTCATATCAACAGTCAGTTTTCTCAGCCTTGTTCCCAAATGTTTTTAAACATGGCCTACACATTCTATTTTGTTAATAATGGCATCTCCATATGGCTTAGAGTTCACCACATTGTTGTATACCTTGTCACCATTGCCAAAATACTTGGTATACTGTACGCCTCTTGTTTCTACAGAGTCACGAAATTTGTTGTACTCCATGAACTTCCATACCACCACTTGTTCCTCTAAAATTAGCCACACAGATGTTCTTTATGTTCATTGACTTTACAACATTTGCAATATTTAAACATTATCTCCACATCTAACACTTTACCGATGTCTACACTCGTGGCAGTCACTACTCCATTCAGAGGAGTATGTCCTCTTTTCTGCCTACTTCCATCAAGTGCAACTAAAATATCCGAACATCCATCATTTTCTTCCACTGCTTCCCTAGCAACTGGTTTCATGCTTTCCTTGCTGACCTCAGATACTGCTTTCTCTAATATGGCAGTCAGTTATTCAAATTCATTTGGTGGTTAATGTGAAGAAAATGTTCTCCCTGCAGCCATGCCCTTGCCAATGGATCGTAAGGCATAAATTAATCTAGTATAAAAAAATTAATCTAGTATTGATTTCATAAGGGCGACTTGCATCTACCTCCCCATGAACCATGGACCTTGCCGTTGGTGGGGAGGCTTGTATGCCTCAGTGATATTGATGGCCGTACCGTAGGTGCAACACAACGGAGGGGTATCTGTTGAGAGGCCAGACAAACATGTGGTTCCTGAAGAGGGGCAGCAGCCTTTTCAGTAGTTGCAGGGGCAACTGTCTGGATGATTGACTGATCTGGCCTTGCAACATTAACCAAAATGGCCTTGCTGTGCTGGTACTGCGAATGGCTGAAAGCAAGGGGAAACTACAGCCGTAATTTTTCCCGAGGACATGCAGCTTTACTGTGTGATTAAATGATGATGGTGTCCTCTTGGGTAAAATATTCCGGAGGTAAAATAGTCCCCCATTCGGATCTCCGGGCGGGGACTACTCAAGAGGATGTCGTTATCAGGAGAAAGAAAACTGGCGTTCTACGGATCGGAGCATGGAATGCCCGATCCCTTATCGGGCAGGTAGGTTAGAAAATTTATAAAGGGAAATGGATAAGTTAGATATAGTGGGAATTAGTGAAGTTCAGTGGCAGGAGGAACAAGACTTCTGGTCAGGTGAATACAGGGTTATAAATACAAAATCAAATAGGGGTAATGCAGGAGTAGGTTTAATAATGAATAATAAAAAAAACAGAAGTGCGGGTAAGCTACTACAAACAGCATAGTGAACGCATTGTTGTGGCCAAGATAAATACGAAGCCCACACCTACTACAGTAGTACAAGTTTATATGCCAACTAGCTCTGCAGATGACGAAGAAATTGAAGAAATGTATGATTAAATAAAAGAAATTGTTCAGATAGTGAAGGGAGATGAAAATTTAATAGTCATGGGTGACTGGAATTTGTCAGTAGGAAAAGGGAGAGAAGGAAACATAGTAGGTGATTATGGATTGGGGCTAAGAAATGAAAGAGGAAGCCGTCTGGTAGAATTTTGCACAGCGCATAACTTAATCATAGCTAACACTTGGTTCAAGAATCATAAAAGAAGGTTGTATACATGGAAGAATGGTGGAGATACTAAAATGTATCAGATAGATTATATAATGGTAAGACAGAGATTTAGGAATCAGGTTTTAAATTGTAAGATATTTCCAGGGGCAGCTGTGGACTCTGACCACAATCTGTTGGTTATGAACTGTAGATTAAAACTGAACAAACGGCAAAAAAGGTGGGAATTTAAGGACATGGGATCTGGATAAGCTGAAAGAACCAGAGGTTGTACAGAGTTTCAAGGAGAGCATAAGGGAACAATGGACAAGAAGGGGGGAAAGAAACACAGTAGAAGAAGAATGGGCAGCTCTGAGGGATGAAGTAGTGAAGGCAGCAGAGGATAAAGTAGGTAAAAAGAAGAGGGCTGCTAGAAATCCTTGGGTAACAGAAGAAATATTGATTTTAATTGATGAAAGGAGAAAATATAAAAATGCAGTAAATGAAGCAGGCAAAAAGGAATACAAACGTCTCAAAAATGAGATCGACAGGAAGTGCAAAATGGCTAAGCAGGGATGGCTAGAGGACAAATGTAAGGATGTAGAGGCTTATCTCACTAGGGGTAAGATATAGTGCCTACAGGAAAATTAAAGAGACCATTGGAGAGAAGAGAAGCACGTGTATGAATATCAAGAGCTCAGATGGAAACCCAGTTCTAAGCAAAGAAGGGAAGGCAGAAAGGTGGAAGGAGTATATAGAAGGTTTATACAAAGGTGATGTACTTAAGGACAATATTATGGAAATGGAAGAGGATGTAGATGAAGACGAAATGGGAGATAAGATACTGCGTGAAGAGTTTTACAGAGCACTGAAAGACCTGAGTCGAAACAAGGCCCCGGAGTAGACAACATTCCCTTGGAACTACTGACAGCCATGGGGGAGCCAGTCATGACAAAACTCTACCATCTGGTGAGCAAGATGTATGAGACAGGCGAAATACCCTCAGACTTCAAGAAGAATATAATCATTCCAATCCCAAAGAAAGCAGGTGCTGACAGATGTGAAAATTACCGAACTATCAGTTTAATAAGTCACAGATGCAAAATACTAACGCGAAATCTTTACAGATGAATGGAAAAACTGGTAGATGCAGACCTCGGGGAGGATCAGTTTGGATTCTGTAGAAATGTTGCAACACATGAGGCAATACTGACCTTACGACTTATCTTAGAAGAAAGATTAAGAAAGGGCAAACCTACGTGCCTTGATGCACGGCCAGCACATCTTGGCACAGTGTTACACCGTCCGAGTTATCTGGATACTTCCCACCAACACCAACCTATCCGAACTCCGGAGATGGGAACTCGCCCTTCAGTATATCCTCTCTTCTCGATATCCGCCAGGCCTCAACCTCCGCTAATTTCAAGTTGCCGCCGCTCATACCTCACCTGTCTTTCAACAACTTCTTTGCCTCTGTACTTGCGCCTCGACTGACATCTCTGCCCTTAACTCTTTGCCTTTAAATATGTCTGCTTGTGTCTGCTTGTGTCTGTGTGTGTGCGGATGGATATGCGTGTGTGTGTGCGAGTGTACACCTGTCCTTTTTTTCCCCTAAGGGAAGTCTTTCCGCTCCCGGGATTGGAATGACTCCTTATCCTCTCCCTTAAAACCCACATCCTTTCATTTTTCCCTCTCCTTCCCTCTTTCCTGACGAAGCAACTGCCAGTTGCGAAAGCTCGTAATTCTGTGTGTGTGTTTGTGTGTTTTGTTCATGTGCCTGTCTGCCGGCGCTTTCCCGCTTGGTAAGTCTTGGAATCTTTGTTTTTAATATATTTTTCCCATGTGGAAGTTTCTTTCTGTTTTATTTAATTCATGGTTTCTTGGACTCGACTTTGTTATCTCCTACAGGAAAGTGTCCTCAGCCCCCCCCCCCCCCCCCTTTCCTTTATGATATTAGTCTCTCTCTTCTTAGTCATTGGTTTTTGCTTCTATAAGTCATGGGTGAAACCTGTATGCCTTTAGTGTGCCCAGTTGAATATGAACTGAAATTTTCCATAAAAGTAGTTTCTTATTCTTAAATTGTGCCATAGCACATTTAAAAAACCTAAAACAGTTCAGTCACCACAAAATGCCACATTAAAAAAATCCTTGTCCTTGGATTTGCATTACTGAAGTTGAGTGTCATTAGCAATTTCATGGAGTGCTTTGGCACATTTGTTAGTATCCCAAATAAAAATCAAAACATTAGTACTCATTGTGGATATGTCCTAAGTACTTTTACATGATAAATGCATATAATTTATTCAAACTGTAATTACATCAGGAGGAAACTATAAAGGAACAACAGCCCAGTGTATGTCGTCTTTAATTATGATGGCCTAACTGGAAAGTTTCTTGCTTTTCTCCCTTTTTCATTTTTTATTTTTCAAATTCTTTACTAATTGGGGTGGCACATACATCTAGAATGTCCTTATGATATTACAGTACATAGGAATATGCAAGGCTTCAGCTACAGTAACATCGAAGCTCAGAACTCAAATTTGTTTATTTCTCATCAAATTCACTGCTTGAGACCATCATGTGAAATTACTGTTCTCAAATTCTGCAGACTAGCAGGCATGAGCAATTGTCTTCAATAGAACATTGATGAATCAAATGTGGAAGAGCCATGAGGTATGGAGAATTTTTTACAGCTAGCAAAAGGAGTAGTTGGAGGCTAGGAACATGTGGCTAGTTAAAGCATGCTTGAACGTATGTGGTGATAGTTGGATGTTGTGCTCCATGATTTCAGGAATTGAGTGGGGGGAGGGGAGATGGGAGTCACAAGATTCTTAGAAGTGGTAAGAAAAATCTCCCACAAGGGGAGGATCTGACAGGTGGGTCACAAATTCTGATGAGATTTTGCAAGCACTCTCTACATTTAAAATAGACTGTCTGTCTGTGTGCGTGCGTGCGAGCGTGTGCGAGAGTATACACCTGTCTTTTTTTCCCCCCTAAGGTAAGTCTTTCCACTCCTGGGATTGGAATGACTTCTTACCTTCTCCCTTAAAACCCACATCCTTTCGTCTTTCCATCTCCTTCCCTCTTTCCTGAATAAGCAACCGTCGGTTGCAAAAGCTAGAAATTTTGTGTGATGGTTTGTGTGTTTTATTTATTGTGCCTGTCTACCTGCACTTACCCGCTTGGTAAGTCTTGGAATCTTTGTTTTTAATACATTTTTCCAATGTGGAAGTTTCTTTATATTTTATTTACATCATGTTTTGACTTTGTTAGACACTCCCTAGTTTTTGAAATAAATGAGGTCAAAGCTGATTATGAAAACTCTATTTTCAATGTTGTACATTGAAATAGCATCTAAAACAAACCTTTTTAGTAATATAATATAGAGTCCAAAGTTACTAATGTTAGTTACTAACATTTTTTGTGTTTACCACTGCAGTTTGGGTATCAAATTGTTCTAAGTGTTCTGCAGTGTGATGTTGGCGGTAAAGGCATTAGACAGTCAAAATGCTCGTCCATGTTCAGTTCTTGGTTGTTGTTTAGTTTCATTTTATATTTCAGTGTAATGTTAATATACTGATAATCTGAATACTTTTCTTTGTCCCTTCCTTTCTTTTTTTTAGGTAAAACATTGGGAGCTGTGATTAATAAAAAGTTAAGTATGTATATGGTACTGACAGTAATTTTCATTCTGATACATAAAACTTGTCATAGAAGCAGGCAAAACATAAATACTTCTTTCACCATGTGCAACATATGAATGAAATATTACCCCATTGGTGTATTTTGCTTACATTGTTCGTGGAAACTTATGATTCACATATCTAAAATCAGATTTTTCAGATATCAATTTGGATTTTGTACGAAGTGTATGAAAGCATATTTTGAAAGGCAGTTGTGGACAACTGATCATGGACCAGTCCATAAATTTTGATAGCATCCACCCTACTTTTAATTCTGCACTCTGCTGTGAAATTTTGAAATGGCACAAAAAATTCCATGCCTGTTGGGAAAAGCAAATGTGACCCTGTTGACAAAAAGGGGGTACATTTTGGTAGTATCACTCACAGTTCAGGTCAGTTGAGCATTGTCACCTAGCAAAGTCCTCTTGTAGAGCTTCTTGTATCACAATGAAAATAACTCTCAGTACATTATATATACTTATTTGACTATTGGACACACCTGATTTTTTTTACTTAAAAAAAAGGAAAGATAGGTACTCCCATTATCACATACACTGAAAAAATTCTTGAATGGAAAAAAGCCACTACCAAGAATTGAACAGGGACCAGTAGTTTGGTAGTCTAACGCTTTGATCACTTGACTGCCAATCTGTCTTTGATAAAATGTTGAAGTATGGGTATTGAAGCTACAGCATGAAAACTTCAAAACATTAGTAACACAGACTTTACAAACTTTGGACAATATAATACATTCATAAATAAATTTTGTTTCTAGGCAATATTGTGATGTATAACATTGAAAATACCATTTTTCTGTCATTAACTGTGACCTTGATTTATTTATTTTTCAGAGATACGGGAGTGTATAGCAAAGAGCTGTAACACCTTTGTCGTTACTTTCAGTATGGAACATCCTTGCAAAACTTAAGATCGGTAGCCCAAATTTCAGACCCCCCCCCCCCCCCCCCCCCATTTGTCAGCACTCTGCACCTTGAACACAATTTCTTGAGCTGGAATGCTCAAAATAGTTCATGTGCCAGTACTACTTTAGTATTTTGTGACCTACATATCAGACCAACTTTACTTTTTCTTTGAATTGGTTTTATGGCTGTTTGGGGCAGGGAAGGAATTATTTTTTGCCATTGATCATCCTTCAATCAATAACACTCACAGAGTTTTATTTAGAGACATCAGTGAACCATTATTATCTTTTGTTATTGGATAGATGACACTCTTCTGCAATTAAGATGAAGAGTAGAAAATAAGGTGTTACATGTCCCTAACTTAGAAGTCTTCATAAGTGGGTACAAGTAATTTACACCTACAATTAAGTGCACAAGTTAATGATTTTCCAAAGTTACAATCGGCTGTGAATTGTTCACTTATAATTGCAAGGTTGCTGACAAGGACTGTTTTACGAAAAGTTGACAGGTGTAGTCATCAAAATTCATTGTAACAGTTGGCGAGTTGCCACTTCCATGTGTGGCAAAATTTGAAATAGATTGTGAATATATGCCTAGAAAGTGAAATAAAAATGTGTACCACAATATTCCTTAGATTCGTTTCTAAGACTAATGCCATGCATCAGAACATTAGTATGAGCATAGTTTATCTTATTAATAGTATAGTTTATTCTTCTTATTTAGCAAAAATTTAGACAATGCTTTTCATTTACACATGAATGTCTGACAGTATTCATGTTAAGAAAATTATTGGTAAGTTCAAATTTTGTTTGCTATTAGAAATAGGATGTTTGAGGAAATAGTTACTCTTTCTTTCCAATAGTAATTTAATCTTTTTTCTGATTTTACACAGCGAAGACAGGAAGAACTTGAAAGAAAAGCCCAGGAGTTGGCCCGCAGAGAAGAGGAGTTGAAGAATGCACCATATAACGGTAAATTGCTTTAATAATTTTAATTCTGATAGAACATTTATCTACTCTGTTGAAGTTATGCAGTGGTTGTTACATGTATTACTGGTAGTGAAATGTAAAGGAATTGTGGAGCATTTACCTGGAGCTGTCCAAAAGTGGGTGAAAATGCTGTTCACGGAAATTACTGACATTCTTAAGGAAGGTACACAGTAGAATTAAAATTTGTTCATGAATATCCATTTCATTGTATTGGTAATGAGTGACAAAGGAGATGGACTCAGCATTAAGGTCCTGGGGATGGGCCCCGAGTAAGTTAAGTGGTGCGTATTGGATTAAATCTGTATACATTGTTTATAGGTGAGAGTCTGACAGCTTACCTTGTGCCACGTGATCTTGGCAACGGTGGAACCTTTGTTCAGTACAAAGATGATTGGGGCCTGTTTAAAGTTGTGGATGGCTGTTTTCTGTGCTGGTAAGTTAGTTCTTCGGAAGAGTTCGGGGAAGTGAGGATGAGAGGACACAGGCAAACTACCAAGGGCAGTGTGGATGTGCATAGCTGAAAGACTGTAGAGCATGTAAAATCTCTATAGGAGGCTTTAATTCAGAAATTGGGTCCAGGTATGAACTGTGAGAAGCTAGGTTCAATTTGGATTTTGGCTGGTTTTGGCCAAAGGACTTGGTGCCAAAAAATTGGATGAAAGAGAGATCATGATAGTTCAGCATGATTGAGTTTTGGTGTACGGCCACAGGTGAGGCATTAGGAAAAGACTGAAATATCAGTGGGAAATAGGTTTATGGCAGGTGGTGCACCGACAATCTTCTAGGTTTAGTTGCATGTGGGATTTTAAAGTAAGTTGGGATGGTGTTCTGGGAGGATGCTGCAATTAGTAAGTTGACAGCAAAGTACAATATTAAATGCCTCATGTGCACAGTCAGTTCTGTTATTTATACAGTATCTTACAGATGGGATGAAGCAGAGCAGTGTGTGGAAAGCACCAACTTACCTCCATACAATGGAGAAGTTGGAAGGTTGTCGAAGTGCTGTAGTTGCATAAATGCTTTTAAAACAGATGCCTGTATAAAAATCCTAGGAAATTCATGGTAAAATGTAAATAATTCAGATGGAAATGAAACCACTCACCAAATAGCAGAAGCGTCGAGTCATCAACAGGCACATGCAGAAGGGAAAGAAAACTAGCTAGCTTTACCTACATTTATACTCTGCAACCACAGTGATGTGTACAAATTGTTGGGTTTTTTTCCTGTTCTGTTCACATATGGAGGACAGAAATAATGATTAAATGAGTGCTTCTAGGCATGCTGTAATTACTCTAATCTTGTACTCACAATCCTTATATGAGTGATCTGTAGGGGTTGTAGTATATTCCTAGAGTCGTCACTTAAAGGTAGTTCTGGAAACTAGGTTAGAAGATGTTCTTGGATTAGTTTATGCCTGTCTTCAAAGAGTCTGTGAGTGCAGCTTCTTCAGCATCTCGGTAACATGCTCCCATCACTGACAAACCTGTGACTATACACGTTGCCTTTCTCTATATACATTAAATATCCCCTGTTAGTCTTATGTGGTACAGATAGCACATACTTCAGCAATATGCTACATTGATTTCACAAGTGATGTGTAAGCAATCTCCTTAGTAGACTGATAGTACTTCCCCAGTATTCCACCAATAAACCAAAGTCAGCCACCTGCTTTACCCACAGCAGAGCCTGTGTGATCATTCCTTTTCATATCCCTGCAAAGTGTTACTCTCAGGTATTTGTATGAGTTGGTAGATTCCATCTGTGACTCACTGATATTAGTCGTAGGATACTATGTTTTTTTGTTTCATGAAGTGCATAGTTTTACATTTCTGAACATCTATAGTAAGTTGACAGTATTTACACCAGATAGAAATCTTTTCGAGATCTGACTGTATATTTAAGCAGCAGCTTTTGGACAGTACTTTATTATTAGACAACTGCATAATCTGCAAAAGAAGTCTCGCATTACTATTAATATTGTCTACAAGGTCATTAACACAGAGCATGAACAGCAAGTATCCAAACACACTTCACTGGGGCACACCTTAAGCTATTTCTACAGCTGATGATGATTCTCCATCCGAAGTAACATGCTGTGTCCTCTATACCAAAAACTCCTCAATCCAATTACCGATTTCACTTGACATCTTCATGTGATCATACTTTAGCATATATGTGGTACTGAATCAAATGTTTTTTGGAAATCAAGAAGTACAGCACCCGCCAAGTTGCCTGGAACCAAGGCTTTCGGTGTATCATGTGAGAAAAGTGTGTTGGGTTTAACATGATAGATATTTACAGTATCCATGCTGTTTTGCATGGTGGTCATTCTGTTAAAGATATCTCATTGCATTTGAGCTCTACAACAAATTGATGTCAAGGACATTGGATGGTAGCTTTGTGGATCACTTCTATTACCCTTCTTGTAATCAGCTGTGACCCACACTTTATTCTCACTAATTAGCATATTTTTTTGTTAGAGGGCTCTGCAATAGAGTATAGTTAGAAGAGGGGCTAGCTCAGCTGCATGTTGGGTGTAGATTCTGATTGAGATTCCATTGACCCTGGAGCTTTGTTCAGATTTAACACTTTCAGCTGTTTCTCAACACCATTGACACTAATACTTACTTCATCCATGTTTGCAGAGGTACAATGATTAAACTGGGGCAGTTCTCCTGGGTTTTCCTTTGTAAGAGGAATGTTTGAAAATGGAGTAAGCATTTCAGCTTTTGCTTTGCTGCCCTTAATTTCAATTGTCTCCTTCACTAGTGACTGATAGTAACTTCGGTGCCACCAACAGCCCGTACTTGTATACAACCAGAATTTCTTTTGGGTTAGCTCTTTATTTGTACGAAGTAATGGCCGCTATCGACAGGGGATCTCAAGTTGACTCCGTATTTCTAGATTTTCGGAAAGCTTTTGACACCGTTCCTCACAAGCGACTTCTAATCAAGCTGCGGACCTATGGGGTATCGTCTCAGTTGTGCGACTGGATTCGTGATTTCCTGTCAGGAAGGTCGCAGTTCGTAGTAATAGACGGCAAATCATCGAGTAAAAATGAAGTGATATCAGGTGTTCCCCAGGGAAGCGTCCTGGGACCTCTACTGTTCCTGATCTATATAAATGACCTGGGTGACAATCTGAGCAGCTCTCTTAGACTGTTCGCAGATGATGCTGTAATTTACCGTCTAGTAAGGTCATCCGAAGACCAGTATCAGCTGCAAAGAGATTTAGAAAAGATTGCTGTATGGTGTGGCAGGTGGCAGTTGACGCTAAATAACGAAAAGTGTGAGATGATCCACATGAGTTCCAAAAGAAATCCGTTGGAATTCGATTACTCGATAAATAGTACAATTCTCAAGGCTGTCAATTCAACTAAGTACCTGGGTGTTAAAATTACGAACAACTTCAGTTGGAAGGACCACATAGATAATATTGTCGGGAAGGCGAGCCAAAGGTTGCGTTTCATTGGCAGGACACTTAGAAGATGCAACAAGTCCACTAAAGAGACAGCTTACACTACACTCGTTCGTCCTCTGTTAGAATATTGCTGCGCGGTGTGGGATCCTTACCAGGTGGGATTGACGGAGGACATCGAAAGGGTGCAAAAAAAGGGCAGCTCGTTTTGTATTATCACGTTATAGGGGAGAGAGTGTGGCAGATATGATACACGAGTTGGGATGGAAGTCATTACAGCATAGACGTTTCTCGTTGCGACGAGACCTTTTTACGAAATTTCAGTCACCAACTTTCTCTTCCGAATGCGAAAATATTTTGTTGAGCCCAACCTACATAGGTAGGAATGATCATCAGAATAAAATAAGAGAAATCGGAGCTCAAACAGAAAGGTTTAGGTGTTCGTTTTTCCCGCTCGCTGTTCGGGAGTGGAATAGTAGAGAGATAGTATGATTGTGGTTCGATGAACCCTCTGCCAAGCACTTAAATGTGAATTGCAGAGTAGTCATGTAGATGTAGATGTAGATGGGTTTTGTTTCATTTGACAGTATTTTGCTACTGTAGTCATTGAAGTCTTCATGCATTGCTCTTGACAGCCCAATGTGTTTGATTCATTATCTCTCTATCTATAGTCCTATGCTTTGTATTACACGTATAATGCAGTAGTCTGTGTCTGTGGGGTTTTATATATAATCTCCTGACATTGACTATACCATGGAGGTTATCTCCCATTATGAACTGTTCTGCTATGTAGATATCTGCATAAACTTGAGCTGTAGTTCCTGTACATGGTCCTGCCCTGTGTTGAAAGTTTAAAGCTCCTTGTTGAGATATGACACTACCAATTTTTATCTAGTTCACTGAACATATATATCTTTTTGCTTATTTTAGTTGTCACACTGATCTCAGTTTCAATGTGGACATCCTCAAAGACATAAGGTCTATTTGTTGCTGTTAGGTCTGGTATACACTGAAGGGAAAAAATCACAACACCAAAAAATAATTAATGCAGAGTAATGAAATTTTGGGATACATTTGTCTATTTAACATATTTGATTAACATTGCAAGACCACTGGTTAATTTAAGCACGAGATAAGCCATTGAAAATGTGAAATGAAATGCTGGTATATTGATAACAGGTATAACAGCCAGGATGTGGAATGTGAGCATGCAAATGTGCATGCATTGTGTTGTACAGGTGCCGGATGTCAGTTTTGTGGGATGGAGTTCTGTGCCTGTTGGACTTGGTGGTCAGTTAATACAGGGCCAGTTAACTGTTTGTGGATGGCACTGGAGTAGTTGTCTGATGGTGTACCATATGTGTTGTTAATTAACTTTTTATACCTGGGATTCACAGTCGTACAGAACTTTATAAAAGATACCATATTTATGCCAATGACTGTAACACTTTCTTTATTTCACGATTGCAAGTTTAATCTTTGGCCATTATCATGTGAACATGTTATGGCTATTGGGCCATGTCAACCTAAAATGGGCTGACACATATGTCCATCATCATCATTACTATTAAATACATTGGTGACACTGTTATATATTGCAAGCACACATATCCATATGTCATAAGACAACATAGTCTGTACACACTAAGGTACGTTAGCCTGTCACTAGTCACCTAGTTCACCAAAACAGTAATCTGCCACTGCAGTTTAAAGCATATGTGACTAGTGATGGGCTGATGGACATGAGTGTCTACAGACTGTTGTTTCATGACATATGGATATGTGTGTTCACAATACATAACGGTGTCAGCAATGTTTTTTATGGTAATGACGACATATAAATGTCTCGGCTCATTTTAGGTTGACATGGCCTAATAGCCATAACATCTTCACTTGATAACGGCCTAAGGCCGAAATTGCAATCATAAAATAAAGAAAGTGTTACAGTCCCTGGTGTAAATATGTCTTTCATATGTGTTGTATTGGAGATAGACCTGGTGATAGTGACCCAAGGCAGCATGTTGATCCTCTGTAGAGCATGTTGAGTTACAACAGTGGTATATGGGTGACTGTTATCCTTTTGAAAAGATCCTCTGGTATGCTGTTCAGGAATGGCAACATAACAGGTCAAATCAGTATAATGTTGTACAAATTTCTAGCCATGCTGCATGGGATAACCACAAGAGTACTCCTGGTGTCATAAGAAGTCACATCCCAGACCATAACTTCAGGTGTAGGCCCAGTGTGTCTAGCACACAGACAGGTTGGTTGCAAGTCCTCAGCTGGCCTAATCCTAACCAACACACAGCCATCACTGGCACCAATGCAGAACCAGCTTTCATCAGAGAACAGAAGAGACCTCTACCCTACTCTCCAATGAGCTCTCACTTGATACCGGCTGAAGTTGCAAATGGCAGCGATTAGGAGTCAGTTTAATGCATGCTACAGGGCATCTGTCTCAGAGCTGTCCTAGAAGTAACTGACTGGTAAGTTTGTTATGTCACAGTGGTGCCAACTGCTGCTCCCATTGCTGCTGCAGATGCAGCCATATGCTGAATATGAGAAGTCCTATCTTTCAGTAGTGCCACGTGGTCATCGGAAGCCTGGACTTCTTGCAACTATACATTGTGACCACTGCTGCCAGCAGTCATGTACAGTGGCTACAGTCTTGCCAAGACTTTGTGCAATATTGCAAAAGGAACATCCACCTTCTCATAGCCCTATTACACTACTTCGTTCACTCATTGAGGTGTTGATAATGGCGTCTTTGTCACCTTATAGGCATTCTTGACAAACGTCAACTCACCATGTCCAGTCTCAAAGATAACTAATGCTCTCGACTGTTGCAGTGTGTATTTAAAGCAAACCTTATTTACATCCTCGTAGTGGTGCTACTAGCATCACTCTTATGTGACTGGCACAAAATTTGAAAAGACATCATCTTTCAGATGTAGAAACACTCTTAGCAATTTTAGTTTGTCATACAACTTCTTCTTGGTGTTGGAAATTTTTTTCTGATCAGTGTATTTCCAATATGAGTAGGATTCCAAACTATCTGTTCTAGGTGGTTTTCAGAGAAGGCATTTAATAATGTTCCACAGGATGCCTTTTTGTATCCATCACTAACAAAACTGTTCTTTTCGCAATTTATTGTTGGGTGATTAAAGTCCCCAGTGATGATTATGGTTTTACTGGGGAAATTATGTACAAAAGAACTGTTGTTTTCTCTAAAGTTTTTGATCACATCAGGGGATGTGTGGTGGGTGATAGAAGCATCCAAGTAGCATTTTATGCTAACCCTTGATATTGAGTCTTGCGCAAACAGTCTCACATGCAGCTTCAATTTCTATTTCTTAAGGATTCAAATTTGTGTACTGCGACAAATACATCAGCTCTATTTCCCACCTGTTTATCCTTCCAATACACACATTAATTTTCAGCAAAAATCTCACTATCAGTTTCAGGTTCACACCAGTTTTCTGTACCTAGTATTATGTAAGCTTCACTGCTTTCCAGAAGCACTTCAGACTCAGGCACTTTGTTGTGAATGCTTTGGCAGTTAACCAATGGGATTTTAACATTTATACCTGTGGGAGACATTTCTTTAAATTTTACACTGATACCTCTGGGTTTTGTACAGCTGTATTTACCTGGATGGGATACAGCTATTTTTACCTGGATGGGATGGAGAGTCACCTAATCTAAAAACCCTTGTGTGCACCGCACACACAAGTCAGCTGCCTGTGTAGCAGCTGCTGATGTGTAGTGTGCAGCTGACCCACTTAAGGGGATCCTACAGTTCTTAATGCTATGGCGCAATTCCAGTAAGCTGTAACCTAGCTCATCACACAACCTTTGAAGTCTTTGGTCCATTCAGAACCAAGGGGCCTGGATCACTTCTGTGGACAGTGCTGCAGATAGTGAGCTTTGTTGAAATTTGGTGCGCACAGCTGATCTTCTCGACCTTCTCTCCCAGTTGCTGGAATTACCCAAGTATGACTTCAGAGCCGAGATGGCGGGCATCTTTTGTTCCGAAGTGCGGCAAAACCTGCAGTTGTTTGTATCCTATTCCCTCAGTGGCTGCCAGAGTAGTCTCTTCGGCATGTTGAATGAGTCCCCAAGGTATACACACAGTCCATCCAGTGTCCTTTCCTGTCCCTTGATGCCATTTCTCTCTGTAAGAGGTACCACCATTTGCTGTTCGTTTGAACTGCCAACACTTAATAGACCATATCCTTTCACATTTGCCACTTCTTGACACCGCACTAAACAGGATTGCCCAAAATAGGTGAAATGAGTCCCACTGGCTCACTTTCAGAGAGACTGTACCACAGGTACCAGTCTCTTGGGAGCTCTTCCAACACACAGATATGCCAATCATTCTTCAGTAGTCAGGGCATTTTCCAGCAGCTTACGAATGTTGACAAATGTGTCCTGCATTTAAGAACAGCATTTTCACTGGTGCAATGTATTATAGGATAGTGAACAAATAACTTTAAAACTAAACCTGCTAATTATCTTTTACTCTGTTGAACTAAAAAATAGTTATTCCTATAAGAATTTAAGCAAATAAACAAAATAGATTTCTGTTAAGACAACAGGAAAACCTTTGGTGAAAATTACTAGTTTGCTGAAACTTTTTTAGGTTAGTTACAGTTGTTAGTGAACTTGAAAATAGTTAATTTATGATAAATATAGATACTCACCCTTCAGGTGAAACTAAATGTAACACAGTTTGTTAGTTACAATATTTGCTGCAAATTAGATTACGCACATTCTCAGAAATGCACATTTATTTGGGGTGACTTATTTTTTGGCATTAACTGTGAATCGCAAACGCTTATTTGCTACAAAATAAGTTATCCAAAACACTCATACCAGTAACTTACGCAAATAGTTTTTTAAGCATCCAAAAATTTTCAAAAATGTTTCTCACACAATTGTACAAAGAAGTTAGAGAAAGATTGCGTTGAAAGAGGACAGGCCTAAGATAAGTTTATAAGCTGCTACAATCATACAGTTAATAACAGTAAGAGTTCTTGGTGGCACTGGTAAATGTTTGAAATTTCACAATGTATCACAATACAAAGGAGTAATGATACAACAGTGAAAGATTATGTAAAAGTTATACAAACAGTAAAATATGTGAATCTACAATTTCCAGTCAGCACATGAATCTTTTACATGTGGTCTCTCTCAGAGGAGAATTCAGACATCGGCTTTTACATATAAATAAATATGCAAATTGTACATAATTTTTACTTAGATGTTTGTGTCAATTCTACACTCGCGTGCCGAATAAAAACATTACAGTGTGAATTTGTCAGCTGAAATCATGAAAATGAGCAGTGCCAACAAAGCAAGTCTCCTGCCTGTTGCACTCAACAATGCAATATGTATGTGTGTGTGTGTGGGGGGGGGGGGGGGGGGTGAATATAGGAATGTAGATTTCAGTTAACTCTTGTCTCTCTTCCACAGCTCGTCGTAACAATTGGCCACCTCTACCAGAGAAGTGCTGTTTCCAACCATGTTTCTACCAAGATATTAATGTTGACATACCACTAGAGTTCCAGAAGATTGTTCGTTACCTGTATTATCTTTGGATGTGTAAGTTTCCTCAGATCTTTTTATTCATTTTAAACTGTTATGTGTTAACTGTAATTATCCTCCCTTCCTCACCTCTTCCTGAACTTCTTGGCATGTTTGAGCATCCCATTATGCCTGTTAAGTTTATATGAATTTCTTATAGTTTTTTCACTTATTTTATGGATTAGCATTGGATGTTAATTGAAGACTACAACAACCTACACTGATCCAAAATATTATGACCACCATAAGATTGAATACTCTTTTGTGGAGTTGTGGGTACATTACACAGGAAGTAGTAGCACATAAACAGAATAGTGGTGAATGGGGAATCACTAGCTGCAATATAACCTTCAAATGAGGAAATAAACTGGAATAAGTGACTGTGAGAAATATTAGACGGTTAAGGCTTGTACCATTGGACTGAGCATTTTGGAAATAGTGAAGCTAGTTAACTGTTCGCGTTGTCATTAGCGCCTATCGGAAAGTCGGTGAGTGCCAATGAAACCATGGGTAGGACACAAGGTATTAGATGTTAACACTTAATCACAGAATATATAGATCAAAGGTTTCCCTGCCTCATACGACAGGGTAGGTGGTGACCTATGACAGATCTGATGACGAGTACAGTGCTACTACAAGCACAAATGTTCCAGAGCACATTGTTCAGCATACATTGTTGATCATGTGGTTATTCAGCAGACAACCTGTACATGTTTTTTAATTGAAGCAGTGACAGTCAATTGCAAATACAGTGGGCACTGGATCATAGGGATTTGACCAAGGGAAAGTAAAAATTTGCTGCTGTTTCCATGAATAACATTTCCTGTTACACCAGGTTGCAAGTCGAAGCCGGATACACCATCAAGATGAGTAGTTGCTTGAAACATGCACATAATCCCAGATGCAGGCCGATGGATGCATTATTATGCTGTGGAGGGGGAAGGGGGCTGGGGTTAGATCCACATGGATTGCTACAGGACCTTTGGTAGTAATCAAAGACAGCATGACAACTGAGGATTACATGAACTGTATTCACACAAACTTGCGTGTGTTCGTGCAGGGCTTGGGCAAGATTAAATTCATCTGAACCTGATGGAACGAATGAGGGACACTGTTGGGTGTCAACACCGTATCTATAAACCACTGACTGATAATTTATGGGAACTGCTTGACCTGTGCATAGACACAGTGCCACAAACCTCCAAAATTTGCCAAGGACTTGACGAATTGATGCCATGCAGAATCACTTCTGTAGAGTATTCTCAAGCCGGACCAGCACATTAGTAAGCAGTTACAATGTACTGGCTTGTCATTATACAAAAGTGCAGGTCCAGATTCACGTGACATTCAGTTGAAATAAGTTTTACATGTAGATGCCACTTTTACACTTTGTGTGAACTGCTACTGGCAGTGCAGTAAATAGTTGTAATAACTGAAACTGAGTTTTTTAATGAAACACTCTGCACGGTGTGAGGAAGCATGATTAAATAAAAAATATGCAAAACTGAATTGGAAAAATAAGGAATACAATTAATTTTTTGCAATCCATCATATAGTTATTCTACTTCAGTATAGTTATTTTATTTGTCCTTAAGAGCAAGATGCAATTTCAAGAAATGGCGTATTGTCAGGAGTATTGATCCTCCATCTCCTAGAATGATGCCTTTCCTTGCCCTCCTAACACCTGATGTTGTTAGACATTCTCAAAAAATTGCCAATAATTTTGTGTGGTGTAATAGTAATTATGCATGCAAGGAAATGGTTTGTTCATTTCACTAAATGAACATGTTCATATTCGGGGAGGCGCTAATAACCTTTCTATTGAGCACCCCAAGCCAGAGTCATCAAGAAATCTCAAACATCATCAGTTTCAGAAGCATGTGGTCTCTTTAGTAACATGTTTATTGGATAAATCGCTTAGACAGTATAATAAAAATGTCATTTAGCAATTTTTAATTAGTCATGTTTATTTCCAAGGACTTAATGACACTTGAATACCTCAGCTAAGCTGCCTGTTCTGTCTTCTGTTAAGACACGCTGTCTAAGGCTGGCCACCCCCTGACAGGGCTTATTCCTGAGTACGCCACCAAATTCAAGATTCGTCCAGGCCACTGGACACTCTCCCATCAAACAGCCCCATATAGTCCCAATTTGACATGCTTCTAAATTGTTCATGATGAAGTAACTGCCATATCATTGAATTTTCCACCATTGCAGCTATAGAATCTTCTGGGTGAAATGCTTCATGGTGTTTCGGAGATGGTCATATCATTTTGATGTGTGTGTAGTCATGGTGCTTTCCAAGGAAATGATACTCTTGAGCTGTTCTCAAGTGTTCGGCTGAGTGTCATTTTACAAATGGTGCAAAATTTCAGCAACCTGATTTCTTGCCGTACTCGGTAGTTGTGACAACTGAAAGTTATAGTGTGGGTGGCCTGGAACTGTTACTTTGTTTAGTGGAAAGGAAACTATTGAGGCATCAGCTTCAGCCCTCAATTGCTTTGCCATGCTACTATGTTCTTGATATTTCTTGAGTGGTGGAGGTGGTGTGTAATTATGGAATTTCTTCATTTGTCATAGTGTGAACCAGTCCTGAAGTGGCTGTTGTATATTGAGTGGGTTCAAAGCTGCGTTCTACCTTATATTAAACTGGAAAGCGTTGTCATTACCACAGGCATTTTCCCTGCAAATGGTATATCATTTGGTTCTACCCTAGACATTAGTAGCCTTCCTTGGGCTCTTGGTAAGGCCTCTGAAAATGTAATGGGCAGGCAGATGAAAAGATATATATGGGGGAAAAAGTAAGTAAACCGTTCATTATTTGCGGTATGGATACTCCTCATTGGAAATCAGTTGGAATAATTAATAACTCAAGACAGATGTTTTAAGAATAGTTTGCAGATAACATGGAATGAAAATTGTAATGAACCAAATGCTAACATAAATTTTAATCTATTCCATGGTAAATTAATATAATTATTTGAAAATAGCTTTCCATGCAAGCTGGTCCGGGGGGACATTAAACAGCCAGATAAAAAGCTGTGGATCACTAGAGTGATTGATGTATCTTGTGAAAGGAAAAGGGAAATGTATCTTTTGGCAAGAACAAGTAGGAATCCTGCAGTAGTTGCACACTACAAAAAAATACTCAGTTACTGAGAAAGGTTATTAAAAATCAAAGAACATGCACATAATGTTGGAAATTAGTATATCCAATAACAGACTTGAGGCAATATGGAATGTAGTGAAGCAAGAGACAGGATAACCAGTCAGAGAACTCCACAGCAGTGCTATTAAACTGAATGGAAAGGCTATAAAAGACGAATCAGAGGTAGCAAATGCAGTTAATAACATGTCTTAAATATTGTAGAAAGCGTAGGGACAGACAGTTCAAGAGCAGTATATTGAAAACGTAACTTTCATAAAATTCAATCATATGAATGTACACCAACTTCTTCTGTAATTGAGAAAAATATACATTCTCTGAAAAATAAAAGCTCACGTGTTTAGATGGTATTTTCAATAGAATAGTAAAAATTTATTCCTTTGTTATAACGGGGTGTATACGACCCGGGACAACCGGGAAAAACCCGGGATTTTTTCTGAATTCCAGGAATTTTTCATTGTTTTAGCTTTCAGTTAAATTTTTGTAATTTTGACCGGCAAGAATTGATTTCCTAGCAAAGAATGTTACTGTAGCCTGCTACTGGAGAATTTGACTGCAGCAGTAAAATATGAATGAGAGGGAAGAAAATTAAACTTACGGGCATAGGAAATGTGCCATTTACAACAAAACACTGTGCACCTGCTTTTCATTAGCGTGACGTGACAACTGTTTACATTAGTTTCATTTGACCAGTTGCCAGCGGGCTCATGTGCATGCACAGTTGACTCGCATATGATCGCTTTTTGAAGTGTGGCTGCACGTGTCCTATGCTTTGAGTATATGCTGTCATCGGCTGGTGAGATGATGTGGCATGAGATACAACTGGCTTACAAAAGGACATAGCAATCTTGATTTCAACACTCCAGAAACTAACGCACTGTGTTTGGTGCAATTCTAATTTATACTTCCGTAATACGAAAATATGCATAATATATGTTGCTGCAAATCAAAGGTCATTTCAAAACTTCTCTACCCCTTTGTTTGGTTGGTTGGCTTTCTTGCCCCCTGGGAAGTTCTACGCCAGCGTATAAAACATTAGCCATTCAAATGAATGACAAGTTTTACAGTTCCGAGGGAAAGCATGACACTTAGCACGGAAAAAGTGTATTTTTGCTCTGAAAAAAGCATATTTTTTAAACGGGATACCTGGGAATTTTTTTTTCCTTGTCCCTGTATACACCCTGTATAAGCTCATTCTTATCTTCTTATCTGAAATATGTAATGCATCACTATAAATTGAGACATTTTCCCAAAGAGACTGAATTAGTCATTGTTAAAACCCTTGTTTAAGAATAGAGGTAAGAGAGGTGTCAGTAATTCTCAAACATTTTTGAGAAGATAATGTATTCGTTAATAGTATTTCACTTTAGCAACAATAGTATCCTTAGCAAATCACAGTTTGGGTTTTAGAAGAGTTGCTCTACTGAGAATGCTATTTACATGTTCTCTCATCAGATTTTACAAGCATTAAATAATGAAATCGCACCAGAGGGTATTTTCTGTGTTCTCTTTAAGGCATTTGACTGTGTGAATCACAGTATAATAGATAAATCAACATTTTTTAATGGGGTTGATGGTATAGGCAACCAGTAGATAATGTCATACCTAACCAAAAGAATGCAGAAAGCTGTACTTAGTAATTCAAGCAATAGTGTCTAGGGATACAACTCTGACTGGGGAGAAATCACGTATGGGGTTCTCCGAGGTTCAATCTTAGATCCATTACTGTTTCCTATATATGGGAACGATCCTCAGTCTTGTATACAATAAACAAAATTAGTTCTTTTTGTAGTCAATCCAAGCATACATACAGAAACAGACGAAATGATAAATAAAGTTCTTAAAAGCATCATTGACTGGTTTTCTTTGAATTTACCCAGTGATATAAAATGTCTGACAGACAGCAAAGTAAAATTTGAAAACAAACTGAGAAAGATTCTCCTTGACAACTCCTTTTATTCCATAGAATAATTTCTATTATTGCAATGTGTGAAAGGTGTCGAATAGGAATTACTGACCTTTCTTTACAAAAAAAAATATTCAGAAGGTAACTGTACGTACAAATTAATGTGTGATGTTGAATTTATAATGATTTGTTCCACATCATTACAATCTGTTGTGCAAAATGACCCATGGAACACGTTACTAACTCGAAAGTGAGCAGGCCTGCATGTTGCCAAGGTTGTTCAGACCATATTGCAGAAGTTTCATGGGGAAGCCCTTACATATCCACCTTACAGTCCCAAAATCTACCCATGTGATATCTGTATTTTTGGAGCCGTGGAGGGAGGGAGAGAGAGAGAGAGAGAGAGAGAGAGAGAGAGAGAGAGAGAGAGAGAGAGAGAGAGAGATTCATAGCCATCCCGGATGGATATATGTGTGCGTGCGTGTGCGTGCGTGCGTGTGTGCGTGCGCGCGCGCGCGTGTGTACACCTGTCCTTTTTTTCCCCTAAGGGAAGTCTTTCCGCTCCCGGGATTGGAATGACTCCTTACCCTCTCCCTTAAAACCCACATCCTTTCATTTTTCCCTCTCCTTCCCTCTTTCCTGACGAAGCAACTGCCAGTTGCGAAAGCTCGTAATTCTGTGTGTGTGTGTTTGTGTTTGTGTGTTTTGTTCATGTGCCTGTCTGCCGGCGCTTTCCCGCTTGGTAAGTCTTGGAATCTTTGTTTTAATGCATAAATTGTATGTTTTATTTGAATATGTAAGAAGTTAAATTATAGGAAATCTACCATAGAAATAATCAAGAATTGAAAACATGATCAGAATTTTTATTTATGCATCTGAAAAGAGAACCACAGATTTTTCTGATTATGTACGGGAGTTCTGGACGAGAATAAGGAATTATTTAGGAATAAAGGAGATGACTCACCTGAAGGCAGAAGTGCTGCATCATCGATGGGTGCATTAACAAAAGGTACAGACTTGACTAGCTTTCAGAATGAAATTCCTTTTTCATGCTTGTAGGAGAAGTACACTCGTGTGCAACGCACGAACGCGTCTCCCTACATTGTGCTTAGTTGATTGCCAGCTCTTTCCTAGCCCACAGTGAGTGTGCGTGGGGGGGGGGGGGGGCGGGCGGCACTTCCCTCCCTGTTGGTCCTGCACCACCTACTTTTGGAGCAACCCCCCCCACCACCACCACCCTTTGGGGATATCAGTCCCCACTTCTGAGCCGGAGAATCGTGTCTTCTTCAGCTCCTCTCACCAGGAAGTAGTCCCTTGGGTCACTCCCTTCCCGGGTTTCTGCTAGTGGGGAAGATGAAACTTGCCAGTGGCTGAAGAGCCCAAAAGTAGCTGGTCATAAGGCTCCACACTCATCCTCAGTTCTGGAGACTGAATCAATGAAGTCCTCCCAGCCAGGGAAACCCAAGGAGCAGTGAGAGAAATCCAAAAGGAAGGTCCCCAAGGCCAAGGGAATTGAGGTGGCACCTACACCACTGCTACTTAGCTCTGCGGGTGAGGTGGAGATTCTGGGGTCCGCTGAGGACCTAGATCTCGCCGGACCCTCAGACCCAATGTATATAGACTGCCCAGTCAAAAAGTCGGTGGCAACAGGTCACCCTGAGGTGTAAACTGACCCATTGAATGTTCCATGCCTTCACAGTCTTACGATGACATCATCCCTCAGTGGAATTGCGGTGTGGTCTTTTCCACTACCTGACTGAGCTATGGCAACTGTTCAGCTTTACACCTGCTTTCTACATTGCCCTCCAGGAAACCTGGTTCTCCCCAATGTGAACCCCTGCCCTCTGCAGATATAAGGGATACTACAGGAACCTAGTGACTATAATAGTGTGTCAGGTGGAGTTGGTGTTTATGTCCTAAACTCAGTCTGTAGTGAACCTGTGCCCCTTCAAATCCCTCTTGAAGCTGTGACTGTCAGAATAAGGACAATACAGGAAATAACTGTGTGCAATGTAAATCTTCCTCCAGATGGTGCAGTATCCCTGGATTTATTAGCTGCACTGATTGATCAACTCCCTAAACTTTTCCTACCTTTGGGAGATTTTAATGCCCATAACCTCTTGTGGAGTGGCACCGTGCTTACTGGCCGAAACTTTGCTGTCTCAGTTCAACCTCTGCCTCTTAAATACTGGGGCCACCACACATTTTGATGTGGCTCATGATAGTTATGCAGCCATTGATTTATTAATTTTCAGCCCAGGAATTTTCCCATCTGTCCACTGGAGAGCACATGATGTGTGTGTGACCATTTCCCCCTCTTCCTGTGCGCCCATGGATGCATGCCCAGATGGGCTTTGAACAATGTGGACTGGGAAACTTCCACATCCCTTGTCACCGTTGAATCTTCCCCACATGGTAACATCGATTTGATGGTTGAGCAGGTGACTACAACAGTCGTTTCTGTGGCAGAAAACACGATCCCTCCCCCTTTAGGACTGGTTTTCAACGCCCAATTGACTTGACTTCCTCACCTTCGTCAGCTTAAGTAGAAGTGCTTGCAGCAACACAAACTGGGGTGGAGACCACCCAGCTGCAGCTCTACAGAGCCATTGTTCAATCCTGCATTGACTATGGGAGTGTGGTTTATGGTTTGGCGGCACCCTCGGCATTGCGTTTACTCGACCCAGTGCACCACTGAGGTGTTCGCCTAGAGACAGGAGCTTTTAGGACTAGTCCGGTGACCAGTGTCCTTGTGGATGCCTGAGTCCCTCCACTGCAGGTTAGGCATGCACAACTGCTGGCCAGTTGCACATGTTTGCAGTTCTCCTGCACATCCGAATCAACGTCTCCATTTCCCACCCACGGCAGCTCGTCTCCGTCATCGGTAGCCCAGGTCCAGGGTTTCCAATTGCAGTTAGTGTCTGATCCCTTCTTTCTGAACTGGAGTTCTTGCCTTTACCACCTATACTTGAGGTATGTTAACATAAAACTCCATGGTGTACACCTAGGCTGCAGCTTCGCCTGGACTTTTCGCATGGCCCTAAGGACTTGGTTAACCCCATGGCTCTCCGTTGTCACTTCCTTTCAATGCTTGTCAAGTACCAAGGCCACGAAGTGGTTTAGACCGATGGATCGATGGCTGGTGGTCACCTCGGTTTCGTGTATGTCCATGGAGGACATATTGAACAGCATTCCTTGCCTGAAGGATGCAGTGTTTTTACTGCCGAGCTGGTGGCTGCATCTCCTGCTCTTGAGCACATCCGTTCATTCCCTGGTGAGTCGTTTCTTCTGTGTACTGACTCCTTGAGCAGCCTAAAAGCTATCGACCAGTGCTACTTCGTCATCCTTTGGTAGTGACCATCCAAGAGTACATTTATGCACTGGAACGGTCTGGTCATTCAGTGGTATTTATCTGGACCCCAGGTCACGTCCGAATCCCAGGCAACAAACATGCCAACAGGCTGGCCAAACAGGCTATGCGGAAACCGCTTATGGAAATTGGCTTTTCTGCAACTGACCTGCATTCAGTACTACACTGTAAGGTTTTGCAGCTCTGGAAAACAGTGGCATAACCTCAGTACACACAACAAACTGTGTGCCATTAAGGAGACTATGAATGTGTGGCAGTTCTTCATGTGGGCCTCTGACAGGGACTCAGTAGTTCTCTGACGGCTCTACATTGGCCACGCTTGGCTGACACACAGCTACATCCGGCGCCGTGATAACCCACTTCAGTATTGGTGGAGCGCCTGGCTCTCATTGGCCCATATCTTGGTGAGCTTCCCTTCTTTGGCTGCCATGCAACAGACTCCTCAGTTACCAGACTCATTGCTGTTAATTTTAGCCTCATCGGCTAGTTCAGCTTTACATTTTACAGGTGAGGGTGGGTTTTATCATAAGTTTTAGCACATTTCCTTTGTTCCTTTGTCTTCTCCACTCTGTTTTTAGGATGGATGTTTTAAAGTCACAGAGTGGCTGGCTTTCCCTTCTCCTGGTCGGCCAGCCACAGTCATCTGCTGTCTTGTTTTTAACCTCTCTACCTGTTTATTTCTTCTCTCTGGGGTTTTCTTGTCCTGTTTTGTCCAAGGTAGTGTCAGTTGTCCTTCTGTTGTTCTTCTGATTCTTCCCTTCTCCGTTCCTTTCTTTTCTCCTTTCAATGTGTAATTATTTTACCGGGAACAAGGGACCGATGACCTCACAGTTTCACCAAGCAACCTTCTTCCGCAATTACCTCCACCTTTTCAGATTCCACCAGTCCCTCTCCCTCACAAGCCTTGTTCTACAAAAACATAACTCCATGGCATAGGCATCCCTGAACCACCTTCACTCCCTCCACAAAATACTATTACTATGCAATCCCCACTACCTACACCTCATCGCCCAAATAGATACTCTGAGACCCCAGTGCCTAGAAGAACATCCAAAACATCACCTCCACAACTTATCCACCCTGCTGAAATCCTTCTCCTCGGGGGCAGCACTGCCCACCCCAACCCTACTCCCAGTGTTCCTTCTCATCAACTCCTCACAGCACCCAGACTCTGCCTAGCTGACCTTTTCAACCTACCACATCCTCCAAAACACCCTACCTACACACCACAAAATCCAGAACCAAAACAATCCCTGGACACCATTGGTAACATCTCCACCAAAATCCTCACCTTCACATAAGTTTGTCCTATCTAGAAGTCTCACATTCAACCCTACTCCCAGATTTCACAACATTGGACTTGTGAAAGACCTACTGTCCTCAGACTCCCCACAGTTGAAACAATTCTTTGCTACCTACCCCTCGGACCAAAGCCAATCCAATTCTAACATTGAACCCTGTGTGCCCAAAGTTCTACCACCATTCAACTTTGACACTCTCCCACTCCTGCCTAACCATCCCTTGGTCACCTTCCAGGAATTCCTAACTTTCAACATGGCCTCACCATCCTTCCCCAGTCCCTCCCTAAAACAACAAACCTTCAGAAGCAAGGACTGCCCTGTACAATGTAAAAACAGATCCTGACCTGACACGGCAGACAAAGGTTCCACCATTGTTGCGATGAACTGGATTGACTTCCTGATAGAGGATCTCCACCAGTTGTCGGACACCTCCACCTAAAAGCTCTGCCAAAGTGGCCCCATCCCAGAAGTCCAACATATCCGCCCTCCCCCACCACACTTCAGTGAGTTCGTGCTTGGCTACCACAGGGCGCCAGTTTTGCAATATCTTTTCCCTTCCATGCTGCATGTCTCTCCTCGTATCCTTTTTCCCCTCCCTTGGGGAATATGTCTGGGACATTTTTGGGAACGTGTTCTTCATTTTCAGTGGTCTGATATCAGAATAGTCTCTCTAATGTGTTCCCCCCCCCCACTTTCAGCGTTTGAGGTTCCCCTTTTCCTTTCTCCTTCTTCCTCCCTGTGTGCTTCTGAAGGCCAGCCCACATGTCTGAAGCACAACACGCGACTGGGTAACGCATAATTCCCAGCCCCGGGTCAACAGGTAGGGTTCACACATACCCCCTGATACAGGCCAGGCCCTGGGGGGGGGGGGGGGGGGGATGGTTGCCTGAGCTATTACATTCCCAAGTTGCCAATTGGTCCCTCTGTCAGGTGTTCACAATGTATGAACAATAACCTAAGGTGTGTGAGCCCACCTCTGAGGGCACCTCACATACCCACCTCCCCCTCCCCACCTCCTACTGGAAGAAGTGTGCCACTGCAGACGGAATGGGACTAACATTTCAAAGACCCTCCCAGCTGCACCTCAGTTCCTCATAGTTTTGCATACTGAAGACAGTCAGCCTTTTCTACAGTTCACCTGTTTATTATTCAGAAAGCTGTTTGTGCAATTGCCAGCCATGTGAAATCCTGCTCTCGTTTACCCAGTTATGCTTTCGTTTCCAGGGACTTCTTGGAATTCTCAAGCACACAAATTGCTTGCGACTTCTTCGTATGGTGTTATTTACACTAGGCTGCTTGATGGTCTGACCAAGGCAGAAATCCAAACTTTCTGATCAGAGTGTCATAGCCCCCTGCAGGTTTGGGGGTTAGAGTAGGCCCGCAATATTCCTGCCTGTCGTAATAGGCAACTAAAACCAGTCTCAAACATTTCGGCCTATATGTGATGGTCCCCTGTCGGGTTTGACCTCCATATTTCCAGATTCTTCCGAAGAGCGAGCTAATTGTGGAAGGGCGCCTTACATGTTGCATTGTGTTCATCGTGCATTGAGACCTTCAGCCAGCTTTCTCATTGTAACATTGCCGTCCATCTTGGTCTCCATCTCTTGGGCGAGGATACAGTCCTGGGTGCGATTTCCACCATGCACTATGCAGTGTTGCTTTTTGCAGCGACTACGACCATGGACTTCCTTGCACCTAATATCCAGCACGGTAGCCAGTCTGTTGTGGTGGGACCGCCATGTACCCTGTTGGTTGTAGCCCCCTGACAACACAGGGATTGCTCTGCTGATGCCTGCACCATTAATTCCCGATGTATACCAAGGAGTCTATGCCTATCTCCCTGGGGGCATCGTGACTCCCGGCAATGGCCATCCTGCCAGGTGGCCCTTGCTGAGGCTGGATGGCACCCTTAGGGAGGGCCCTCGGTTGGAGTGGGTGGTGTCAGGGCCAATGACCCACAATGAAGTGTGGTACGTCATCTCTTGCTGGTGGCCAGCTGCCAGCAGTCTCTAAACATTCTCAGGCTCAATTAAACACTTGGAAATAAGATCCCAAATCATTCCCCTCCCTGGCCACACTCAGGATGGTAGTGGCACTTATTCGCCATGGTTCCTAGTTTGTACGAGAGATAATGGTGAGTCTTTCGTGACAACAAAGCCTCATTTCTTCATAGAGCATTTGGAGGACAAGTTTGGGGAGGTGGAGGGCTTGTCCAAAATGTTCTCTGGGTCAGTATTGATAAAAACAGCATCCTCTGCTCAGTCACGGAGGTTACTTGCTTGTGACAAGTTGGGGATGTTTCAGTTACCATCACACCCCATAAGAGTTTGAATATGGTCCAGGGTATTATTTTCCATAGGGACCTTCTTTTACAGTCTGATGACTAGCTGTGTTCCAGTTTAGTGTGTCGAGGTGTTCGTTTCGTCTGGCGCATTCATCGGGGTCCGAATGATAGTCAGATTGCTACCGGTGCCTTCATCTTGGCCTTCGAGGGTGATACTTTACCGGAGAAGGTCAAGGTGATGGTGGTACCGCTGTGATGTCAAGCCCTATATCCCTCCCCCGATGCAGTGCTTCAAGTGCTGGAAGTTCGACCATATGTCTTCCCGCTGTACTTCCAGCCTCATATGTCGAGATTGCGGACTCCCATCACATCCCAATACTCCATGTGCCTCGCCTGCCATATGTGTCAACTGCGGAGAGCATCATTCACATTGCTCACCAGACTGCAGGATCTTACAGGAGAGCATCATTCACATTGCTCGCCAGACTGCAGGATCTTACAGGAATAGTGGAAAATCGTGGAATATAAGACCCTGGACCGACTGACCTATACTGAGGTTAAGAGGTAATTTGAACGACTCCATCCTGTGCGAATGACTTCATCATATGCCGCCGCTACGACAACCATGATAGCCCCATCAGTTCAGCGAATCCCAGTCGGCTAACCGAGCCGTACAACTCTACGTGCCCCCTTGCCTATGGGGGCACTACCCACCCTGTTGCTCCCAAAGTAGGTGGTGCAGAAGCAACACACCCCCCCCCCCCCCCCCCCCACCCATCGGGGAAGTCCGTCCCCGCTTCTAAGCAGGAGCAGGGTGCAACTTCTTTGGCTCTTCTCACTCGTAAGGGGTCCCTTCGGTCCCACCCTTCCCACGTTTCCATAAGTGGGTAGGATGACACTCGGCAGTGGCATAAGTGCCGTCAAGCAGCTGGTCATAGGGCTTCGCCTTCCTCCTCCGTCCCGGAGACTGAATCGGTGAAGTCCTCCCAGCCAGTATAACCCAAGGAGCAGCGAGAAAAGTCCAAGAAGAAGACAGTTAAGATGAAGGAACTTGCGGTGGCATCCACCCAACCGTAACCTAAAAGCTCTGCATCTAAGGGTGAGGAAGATATTCTGGCGTCCACTGAGGACCTATATCTCGCCGGACTCACAGTGGATGTCACTCGCACAGGTACTCAATCGGTGGTAGCAGGTGACCCAGTGGCGTAATCTGCCTCCTCGGTCCCTTCACACCTTTCTAGGCCTTGGACAGTGTCATCCTCCAGTGGAACTGCAGCAGTTTTTCCGCCGTCTTGCTGAGCTCTTACAACTTTTCGGCCTTCACCCTTTCCTCTGCATTGCTCTTCAGGAAACTTAGTTTCCGGCGATGCGAACCCCCGCCCTTCGTGGCTATCAGGATTATTATAGGAACCGGGCAGCTTATGAGAGGGTATCTGGTGGCTTCTGCATCTACGTCCTTTACTCCCTTTACAGTGAATCTGTCCCTCTACAAACACCTTTAGAGGCTGTCGCTGTTTGGGTGTGGGCACCTGAGGCTGTTACTGTCTGCAGTCTCAATCTTCCACCGGATGGTGACATCCCACAGTATGTCCTGGCTGCGCTGATAGCCCAATTGCCGCCACCTTTTCTGTTATTGGGTGACTTCAACACCCATAACCCTCTTTGCCTCCCCCCATGAACCATGGACCTTGCCGTTGGTGGGGAGGCTTGCGTGCCTCAGCGATACAGATGGCCGTACCGTAGGTGCAACCACAACGGAGGGGTATCTGTTGAGAGGCCAGACAAACGTGTGGTTCCTGAAGAGGGGCAGCAGCCTTTTCAGTAGTTGCAGGGGCAACAGTCTTTTCAGTAGTTGCAGGGGCAACAGTCTGGATGATTGACTGATCTGGCCTTGCAACATTAACCAAAACGGCGTTGCTGTTCTGGTACTGCGAACGGCTGAAAGCAAGGGGAAACTACAGCCGTAATTTTTCCCGAGGACATGCAGCTTTACTGTATGATTAATTGATGATGGCATCCTCTTGGGTAAAATATTCCGGAGGTAAAATAGTCCCCCATTCGGATCTCCGGGCGGGGACTACTCAGGAGGATGTCGTTATCAGGAGAAAGAAAACTGGCATTCTACGGATCGGAGCGTGGAATGTCAGATCCCTTAATCGGGCAGGTAGGTTAGAAAATTTAAAAAGGGAAATGGATAGGTTAAAGTTAGATATAGTGGGAATTAGTGAGGTTCGGTGGCAGGAGGAACAAGACTTCTGGTCAGGCGACTACAGGGTTATAAACACAAAATCAAATAGGGGTAATGCAGGAGTAGGTTTAATAATGAATAGGAAAATAGGAATGCGGGTAAGCTACTACAAACAGCATAGTGAACGCATTATTGTGGCCAAGATAGATACGAAGCCCACACCTACTACAGTAGTACAAGTTTATATGCCAACTAGCTCTGCAGATGATGAAGAAATTGAAGAAATGTATGATGAAATAAAAGAAATTATTCAGATAGTGAAGGGAGACGAAAATTTAATAGTAATGGGTGACTGGAATTCGAGTGTAGGAAAAGGGAGAGAAGGAAACATAGTAGGTGAATATGGATTGGGGCTAAGAAATGAAAGAGGAAGCCGCCTAGTAGAATTTTGCACAGAGCACAACTTAATCATAGCTAACACTTGGTTTAAGAATCATGAAAGAAGGTTGTATACGTGGAAGAACCCTGGAGATACTAAAAGGTATCAGATAGATTATATAATGGTAAGACAGAGATTTAGGAACCAGGTTTTAAGTTGTAAGACATTTCCAGGGGCAGATGTGGACTCTGACCACAATCTATTGGTTATGACCTGTAGATTAAAACTGAAGAAACTGCAAAAATGTGAGAAATTAAGGAGATGGGACCTGGATAATCTGAAAGAACCAGAGGTTGTACAGAGTTTCAGAGAGAGCTTAAGGGAACAATTGACAGGAATAGGGGAAAGAAATACAGTAGAAGAAGAATGGGTAGCTCTCAGGGATGTAGTAGTGAAGGCAGCAGAGGATAAAGTAGGTACAAAGACGAGGGCTGCTAGAAATCCTTGGGTAACAGAAGAAATATTGAATTTAATTGATGAAAGGAGAAAATATAAAAATGCAGTAAATGAAGCAGGCAAAAAGGAATACAAACGTCTCAAAAATGAGATCGACAGGAAGTGCAAAATGGCTAAACAGGGATGGCTACAGGACAAATGTAAAGATGTAGAAGCTTATCTCACTAGGGGTAAGATAGATACTGCCTACAGGAAAATTAAAGAGACCTTTGGAGAGAAGAGAACCACGTGTATGAATATCAAGAGCTCAGATGGCAGCCCAGTTCTAAGCAAAGAAGGGAAGGCAGAAAGGTGGAAGGAGTATATAGAAGGCTTATACAAGGGCGATGTACTTGAGGACAATATTATGGAAATAGAAGAGGATGTAGATGAAGACGAAATGGGAGATACGATACTGCGTGAAGAGTTTGACAGAGCACTGAAAGACCTGAGTCGAAACAAGGCCCCCGGAGTAGACAACATTCCATTAGAACTACTGACGGCCTTGGGAGAGCCAGTCATGACAAAACTCTACCAGCTGGTGAGCAAGATGTATGAGACAGGCGAAATACCCTCAGACTTCAAGAAGAATATAATAATTCCAATCCCAAAGAAAGCAGGTGCTGACAGATGTGAAAATTACCGAACTATCAGTTTAATAAGCCACGGCTGCAAAATACTAACGCGAATTCTTTACAGACGAATGGAAAAACTGGTAGATGCAGACCTCGGGGAGGATCAGTTTGGATTCCGTCGAAATGTTGGAACACGTGAGGCAATACTGACCTTACGACTTATCTTAGAAGAAAGATTAAGAAAAGGCAAACCTACGTTTCTAGCATTTGTAGACTTAGAGAAAGCTTTTGACAATGTTGACTGGAATACTCTTTTTCAAATTCTAAAGGTGGCAGGGGTAAAATACAAGGAGCGAAAGGCTATTTATAATTTGTACAGAAACCAGATGGCAGTCATAAGAGTCGAGGGGCATGAAAGGGAAGCAGTGGTTGGGAAAGGAGTGAGACAGGGTTGTAGCCTCTCCCCGATGTTATTCAATCTGTATATTGAGCAAGCAGTAAAGGAAACAAAAGAAAAATTTGGAGAAGGTATTAAAATTCATGGAGACGAAGTAAAAACTTTGAGGTTCGCCGATGACATTGTAATTCTGTCAGAGACGGCAAAGGACTTAGAAGAGCAGTTGAACGGAATGGACAGTGTCTTGAAAGGAGGATATAAGATGAACATTAACAAAAGCAAAACGAGGATAATGGAATGTAGTCAAATTAAATCGGGTGATGCTGAGGGAATTAGATTAAGAAATGAGACACTTAAAGTAGTAAAGGAGTTTTGCTATTTAGGAAGTAAAATAACTGATGATGGTCGAAGTAGAGAGGATATAAAATGTAGACTGGCAATGGCAAGGAAAGCGTTTCTGAAGAAGAGAAATTTGTTAACATCGAATATAGATTTATGTATCAGGAAGTCGTTTCTGAAAGTATTTGTTTGGAGTGTAGCCATGTATGGAAGTGAAACATGGACGATTACTAGTTTGGACAAGAAGAGAATAGAAGCTTTCGAAATGTGGTGCTACAGAAGAATACTGAAGATAAGGTGGATAGATCACGTAACTAATGAGGAGGTATTGAATAGGATTGGGGAGAAGAGAAGTTTGTGGCACAACTTGACTAGAAGAAGGGATCGGTTGGTAGGACATGTTTTGAGGCATCAAGGGATCACAAATTTAGCATTGGAGGGCAGCGTGGAGGGTAAAAATCGTAGAGGGAGACCGAGAGATGAGTACACTAAGCAGATTCAGAAGGATGTAGGTTGCAGTAGGTACTGGGAGATGAAGCAGCTTGCACAGGATAGAGTAGCATGGAGAGCTGCATCAAACCAGTCTCAGGACTGAAGACGACAACAACAACAACCCTCTTTGAGGTGGATCAGTGGCAACAGGCCGCGGCAGCATCGTTGAGCAAGTATTGGCACTGCTCGACCTATCTGTTTTAAATAATGGTACCTTCACACGTTTCAGTGTGGTGCATGGCATGTATTCAGCCATCGACCTTTCGATCTGCAGCTCTAGCCTGTTAGGGAGTGTGCATGACGACTTGTGCGGTAGTGACCACTTTCCTATCTTTCTGCCACTGCCACAGCATCACTCTTGTGGACGGCCCTGCAGATGGGCTATGAATAAGGCTGACTGGAACTTGTTCACCTCCATTGTCACTGTTGAGCCTCATTCCAATGATGCCATTGATGCGGCGGTTCACTCGGTCACCACCGGCATCGTTACTGCTGCAGAATCTGCCATTCCCTGTTCTTCTGTGTCCCCTTGGCGTATGACTGTGCCTTCGTAGTCGCCCGAGATCGCTGAAGCAATTAAAGATCGCAAGCAGGCACTCCAGCATCACAAGCGGCATTCTTTATTGGAACACCTCATCGCCTTTAAACGACTCCATGCGTGAGCCTGCCACCTCATTCACCAACACAAGCAGGAGTGCTGGGGAAGGTACGTCTCCGCCATTGGCCTCCGTACCTATCCATCGCAGGTTTGGGCCAAGATTAGGCGACTCTGTGGCTACCAGACCCCCGTAAGCATACCTGCACTTTCACTGAATGGAGCAGTCAGTACATACTCTGACACAATTGCAAACCACTTAGTGGAGCATTTTGTTCAATGTTTCATTTTGAATTACCCACTGGACTTCTGCTCCCTGAAAGAATGGTTAGAACGTTTGAGCCTTTCATTTCACACGCACCACCCTGAATCGTACAATGCTATGTTCAGTGAGTGGGAATTCCAAAGTGCCCTAGCCGCTTGTCCTGTGCAACAAGCCACCAAAGTGGCGAAATCACCTGCTACACAAATGGCAGGCTGGAAAGGACAGAAGGAATACTCCCACGAAGACTTTTCATGTCCCTCCAGCCAACCAACATCCTAATCATCATGTGCCAACTGCAAAGGCTCCAAGAAACCAAACAAAGGCAAACGGTCTTCTCCTTCGCTGACTCTGAGATCCTCTTAAATCGTGTCGCCGCAGGATATCCTCACCTTGCTGACCTCAGTGTCGCCTGTGCACAGTGCCAACTGTTTTTCTGCCCTAGACTCCCCAGACTAACCAAGGTAGAATGCCAACACTCTATAGATCACGTGAAGCAGGATCCTCTGGCCTCTGCACCTTGTAGCAGTGTGTCTTCAAAGGCTAGCACATGGCAGCTGCCAAGGTGACATCCCCTCGTTCTTTCCTTCCTCCCTTTTCTTCATCATGACTCTCCTCCAATGGAACGTTTGCGGCCATAGATCCAACGAGGAATTATAGCTGCTCTTGGAATTGCAGTGACTACATGTTCTATGCATCCAGGAAACAAAATTTCCTCCTCACTACCAATTTGATCTCCTGCATTTCTTTCCGGTCTGCTTTGACCTTCACCGGAGAACGGCATTTCACCTCATCGGGGAGTCATGCTGCCCATCTGGGATGATGATCATAGTCAAACCATCTCTCTGAACACTCTGCTGCAAGCTGTTGCAGTCTGAATTTTCCTTCCTCACTCCACCTTCTCTCTTTGTACAGGTTACATCCCTCTGTCATTTGGTGTCACCAGGGCAGATTTCCTCCAGCTTGTTGGGCAATTCCCTCACCCCTTTTTTTTGCTGCTTCGTGACTTTAATGTGCACCATCCCTGTGGGGCTCTCTCCCAGAACCTGTCAGAGAGGTGCCCTCTTGGCTGACCTTCTCAATCAACTTAAACTCGTGTGCCTTAACATGGGAACAACCACGTTCCTTTCAGATTCCACTCACACTTATTCTCATTTGGACCTCCCACTCTGCACTGCCCAACTTGCCTGTCGTCTCTAGTGGTCCGTTCTCTCTGGCGCTGTGCCATCGATTTGCTGACTCCTATCCCACCTATGTGCAAACCCAAATTTCAGCTTTCTAAGACAGACTGGAGGCTTTACGCCTCTGGTGGCCTTCGACAAACATCACTTCCTCAGTTGGGGTGACCAGGTAGAATACCTCACAAATTTTATCCTTACCACATCAGAACGTTCCATTCCTCACACTCCATCTTTACCGTTTCACGACCTGGTCCCTTGGTGGACTGAGTAATGCCATGACGCAATTCATGTGTGGAGACATGCTGGGTCCATGTTTTTAACCATCCTTCTACAACGGCGAACTGTATTTGTCACTGTATTCTTTGGTATAGCGAAAAAGCTAGCTGGATTTCATTGACTAGTTCCTTTAACAGTTCCACTTCCTCTTCCGTCATGGCCAAACTCCAATGGCTCTCTGGGACCAAGGTCCATTCCCCAATTTCCGGCCTGACAGTAGCAGACTGTCATAGCGGACCCTATTGCTATTTCCAACACCTTGGGCTCCTATTTTGTGCTCCACCCAATATCACACTGCCTTCCTCATTGGAAATAAGTGAAGGAGGGTGGGACGATACCCTTCTCTTGTCAGAATCATGGGTGCTACAATGCTGCTTTTACTATGAGGAAGCTAGATCATGCTCTCACTTCATCCCAATCCTTCATCCCAGGTAGGGATGATGTTCACATTCAGATGTTGCAGCCCCTTTCCCTTGCAGCAAGCACTTTCTCCTTCATACATAAAATTACATATGGGCAGGGAGCAACATTTCCCAGTTGCTGGTGTGAAGCCGCTGTCATACTCATGCCTAAGCCCGGTAAGGACAAACCTCTTCCTTCTAGTTACCGTCCCATTTCTCTCACCAGCTATGTTTGCAAGGTGATGGAACATACGATTCATGCCTAGCTAGTATCGTGGCTCGAGTCTCGCAATTTACTGACCACTGCTCAATGCAGATTTCGAGCATGCCATTCTGCAGTTGACTTATCTCGTCACTTTGTCAACCCATGTCACAATGGTTTTCTGCAGGAATACCAGACTGGTTGTTTTTTCTGATTGGGAAAAAGCCTATGATGCCTACTGGAGGATTTGTATCCTTCATACACTCTACACATAGGCTGCCTGCCATTTCCTTCAGGAATTTTTAAAAAGACAGAGTTTTCAAGATAGGTATTGGTTGTGCTTTGTCAGACACCTTTCCTGAGTGTCATTTTCTTTGTATCACCATTAACCCTATTATGGCTTGTCTCCACCAGGCATCTCCAGCTCCCTTTCCATTCACGATTTTGCCATCTATTGTAGTTCTCCATGGAGTCCTTGTACCTCAGCCTGGTAGTTCTTCCAGTGCCTCTGATGTTCTCTTGCCATCTGTCAGCAGGTGGTGTCACTTTGGCATTTCCATGTCTCTTTGCTTCATGGGAACAAACTTTGGGAAATTAAGTCTCTCCCAGTGGCGTGGCCAACCTCCTCTCACCTCGAGGAGACCATTTTAGCTAGGTTGCATGTTGGGCATGTCTCTTTAGCCATTGCCATTTAAGTGGTGACCCCCCACCACTTGGTGTCCATTGTCATCAACCTTTGACAGTTCGCCATTTCCTGACTTACTGCCCATTTTTAACCATTTATGTTTTGATTTAGGTTTGCTGTCTTAGTTATCGACACTGGCTGTCAACCGGATTTTACTTTTTGTCGATAGTAGCAATATGGCGAAGGACATTTAATCTTTAGTTCCGCACCTCTGTTTCTCGTGGTGTATTTTGTGGCACTTTCTCAAAGAGAAAGTTCCTGTTTCTAGCTGACTTTCCTTCCATTGCTTGGGCTTAATGAGTAGTCTTTTTAACTCCTTTTTCATCTTCGTGCTCTACAGTTCTGACATGGGTGTGTATGACTTTAATTATTTTCGTGTCCTAAAAACAAACATACATACATACATACATCATACATAACTTCCAATCACTGCTGAAATCCTTAGGCTCTTCCAGAACCTCTCCCTCGAATCCATCTCCATACTCACCCTAACAACAACAACCTGCACACCTACCCTCTGTATCCCCCCCAAAATCCACAAACCTAACAGTCTGGGTGGCCCATTAAGGCCAGTCACAGTGCTCCCACCAAAAAGATCTCTGCCCTTGTTGACCAACATCTGCAACCAATTGTCCAAAACCTGACCTCTCACATTAGATATCAACCACTTCCTGTACTGGCTCTTCACCATCCTCACAACCTTACCGCCAGGGTCCGTACTCTCCCTGTAGAAGCAAACTCCTTATACACCAATATCCCTCATGGCCATGGCCTTGCCGCGATTGAACACTACCTCTTCCAGTGCCCTGCAGTATCCAAACCCTCCAGTTTATACACCTAACCCACTATATCCTAACCCGTAACTACTTCATCTTTGAAGGGAAGGTATACAAATAAATTCGTGACACAGCATGGGCACCCATGAGGCACCCTCCTATGTCAACCTCTTCATGGGCCACCTAGAGGAAACATTCCTAGTTTCCCAAAACACCAAACCCTTAGTCTGGTTCAGGTTTATTGATGACATCTTTATAATCTGGACCCAAGGCCAGGACACCTTATCCTCATTCTTCCAGTTTCAAGACCTCCTCTCCCATCCACTTCATCAGGTCTTCCTCCATCTGTCCTATCACCTCCCTGGGCATAAATCATCCTCTCAGATGGCTCCACCCCCACTAATCAGCAACAGTACCTGCACTTAGATAGCTGCCACCCAATCCACACCAAAAAATCCCTTCGTACAATGTGGCCACCCATGTTAGACACATCTGCAGTAATAACTCCCACTGAGTACTACCTGGGACTGGAACAACTGAACCACATCCTTCGTTATGGCTTTGATTACCTTTCATCATGCCCTGAAATGAGTGATGTCCTACCCAAGATACTTCCATTCCCTCCCAAAGTGATGTTCTGCTGCCCACCCAACCTCCACATTATAGTCCTCCCTATGCTTCTCTCATGGTGTTTCACATTGGTATGACGAGCCAGCTGTCAACCAGAATGAATGGCCACTGCCAAACTGTTGCCAAAAACAAGGTGGACCACCCAGTGTCACAACATGCAGCAGAGCATAACATGATGGATTTCAGTGGCTGCTTCACAACCTATGCCATCTGGATCCTCCCCCACCATCATCAGCTTTTCTGAGCTGCACATATGGGAGTATCCTTTCAGCACTTCCTTTGCTCCCGTAACCTCCCAGGCCTAAACCTAACTCCCTGTCCTTCTACCCCTCACACAATAGTTTTGTGTGTGTGTGTGTGTGTGTGTGTGTGTGTGTGTGTGTGTGTGTGTGTGTGTGTGTGTGTCTGTCTTTTGATGACACAAATTTTTCTGAGATACAAAAGAGAAATATTAATGCAAGTTGGGTAAAATTACCATAGTTTTGCAGTATATGTACTGACAATTTTTCCCCTCTATGCAAACATTGTATTGTAATGTAATATTTCTAGCGTAGCAAAATCATTCAAAATAGAATCGGAATTTGTTGGCTTAGTTATTGCTTTCAATTGCGAAAGTTAAGTCCATGAAATTGTTATTCAAAGGGTGTTGCTCTAAGATATGCCATTATCAGCTTGTTTTGAAAAATTCATTTTACGACTAGCTATAGATACGGGTGAAGTCAGTATGATTCATAAGCTTGCTGAAGTGTTGGGGAAAAGTTAATAAAATTGCATTACAAAATAATGAGCCTCGTGGCTGGAAGAATGGGCAGTAAAATCAAAACTTAATCATTTAGTTCCTTTCCATTGAATTGACATTCTTCACCTTCACTTAAGTCTCAAATCAATGCATGTGGCTTTGTTTTCCACCATCTCATATCTGCAGATTATAAATAAAATCTGAAGCTCTTATTATGACAGTTCATAAGCTGAAATCCGTCTTTCAGTGAGCTGCTAGCTGTATCGACGATGTTCGAAAAAATGTACTTTAATGAGCATTCTACTGCACCTTCAAAAACAGGTTCATTGTTAAACTTGTAGTTTAATTGCTTCTTCTCTCCCCTGTTACAAATTTTCCTTTGTTTTTCTATGCATGACTGAGATCAAATGACAATTAATTGAAACCCTCAGCTGGTGACAGGTGTTGTTGATATACCTCAATGGGGGACAGCTGAAAATGTGTGCCCCAATCGGGACTCGAACCCAGGATCTCCTGCTTATATGGCAGACGCTCTATCCATCTGAACCACCAAGGACACAGACAAATAGTGAGACTGCAGGGACTTATCCCTTGCATGCTTCGCGTGAGACCCACATTCCCAACTGTCCACAATCTACATTTGTAGTGTTCCTAATATAACACCTGTTGGCAGCTGAGGATTTCAATTATCGTTTATTTTAGAGAAGCTGCACGGTCATCAATGGTATCTGTCCTTTCGAGAACAGTTACTATTTTCAACTGAGATCAAAGTTTGACAGTTAGCACTTCTGCATCCATTATGTTGTTGAAGCCCTCTTCCAACTTCTTCAAAAACTGCCAACAGCTCCAGTGAGATGCATAGATCTCTGTACAGCAAAGAAATTGGAGTTCTTGTAGTTTTCTGGCAATAAGTGTTACTGTTCCTTCCAACAGCATCTGCTTTAGAATCTTTGCTAACTTCATAAACATCGTCACACACTTCTTCAGTGTATTATATGAAGCAATGAGGCAAGTGTTCAGCTATGCCAATGGGTACCATTGAGACATTGTAAAACGGGTTTAGATAACTGTTTCTTCAAAATACTTTATTGATAGCTGGATGCTGAAAAGAAATGGAAAACTTCTTGAACTGAAAATGTTGACAGGGCATACAGTAATCCATAAGATTTAACAAATAAGTGCCACATCATCCAAAAATGCATGTTGGTTAAAGTGATTACATCAAATATGAGCATGCAAATGAGTCATTGTGGTTATAAACAGCCACTGACATCAGTTTAAAATGCTATTCTAATTAGGACAAACGTATTTGAAATTAATTTAAACTTTTTTACCCTCGTCTGTTTGGGCTCAAATTTCATCCATAGTCTACTTTACCGTGGGAAACATAGGGGAATGTGGCACATTAATTATAGGCACAAGTAAATTTTGCTGCTTCATATAGGACATCTAACATGCCAATATGGTCCAAAACAGTCTGGTAGAGCACAGCCTGTACCTTGGCCTCAAAGACCACCCAACCTCAATCCATGGGATTTTTCTAGTTGGATCATCTCAAATACAATGTAACCAGCTTGTTTAATAAATACTCCCATTACCTGTCCCCATGACATGCTGTTGTTGTTGTTGTCTTCAGTCCTGAGACTGTTTTGATGCAGCTCTCCATGCTACTCTATCCTGTGCAAGCTGCTTCATCTCCCAGTACCTACTGCAACTTACATCCTTCTGAATCTGCTTAGTGTACTCATCTCTCGGTCTCCCTCTACGATTTTTACCCTCCACGCTGCCCTCCAATGCTAAATTTGTGATCCCTTGATGCCTCAAAACATGTCCTACCAACCGATCCCTTCTTCTAGTCAAGTTGTGCCACAAACTTCTCTTCTCCCCAATCCTATTCAATACCTCCTCATTAGTTACGTGATCTATCCACCTTATCTTCAGTATTCTTCTGTAGCACCACATTTCGAAAGCTTCTATTCTCTTCTTGTCCAAACTAGTTATCGTCCATGTTTCACTTCCATACATGGCTACACTCCAAACAAATACTTACAGAAACGACTTCCTGATACATAAATCTAGATTCGATGTTAACAAATTTCTCTTCTTCAGAAATGCTTTCCTTGCCATTGCCAGTCTACATTTTATATCCTCTCTACTTCGACCATCATCAGTTATTTTACTTCCTAAATAGCAAAACTCCTTTACTACTTTAAGTGTCTCATTTCCTAATCTAATTCCCTCAGCATCACCCGATTTAATTTGACTACATTCCATTATCCTCGTTTTGCTTTTGTTGATGTTCATCTTATATCCTCCTTTCAAGACACTGCCCATTCCGTTCAACTGCTCTTTCAAGTCCTTTGCTGTCTCTGACAGAATTACAATGTCATCGGCGAACCTCAAAGCTTTTACTTCTTCTCCATGAATTTTAACGCCTACTCTGAATTTTTGTTTTGTTTCCTTTACTGCTTGCTCAATATACAGATTGAATAACATCGGGGAGAGGCTACAACACTGTCTCACTCCTTTCCCAACCACTGCTTCCCTTTCATGCCCCTCGACTCTTATGACTGCCATCTGGTTTCTGTACAAATTATAAATAGCCTTTCGCTCCCTGTATTTTACCCCTGCCACCTTTAGAATTTGAAAAAGAGTATTCCAGTCAACATTGTCAAAAGCTTTCTCTAAGTCTACAAATGCTAGAAACGTAGGTTTGCCTTTTCTTAATCTTTCTTCTAAGATGAGTCATAAGGTCAGTATTGCCTCACGTGTTCCAACATTTCTACGGAACCCAAACTGATCCTCCCCGAGGTCCGCATCTACCATTTTTCCATTCGTCTGTAAAGAATTCCCATTTGTATTTTTCAGCTGTGACTTATTAAACTGATAGTTTGGTAATTTTCACATCTGTAAGCACCTGCTTTCTTTGGGATTGGAATTATTATATTCTTCTTGAAGTCTGAGGGTATTTCGCCTGTCTCATACATCTTGCTCACCAGCTGGTAGAGTTTTGTCAGGACTGGTTGTCCCAAGGCCGTCAGTAGTTCTAATGGAATGTTGTCTACTTCGGGGGCCTTGTTTCGACTCAGGTCTTTCAGTGCTCTGTCAAACTCTTCACGCAGTATCGTATCTCCCATTTCATCTTCATCTACATGCTCTTCCATTTCCATAATATTGTCCTCAAGTACATCGCCCTTGTATAAACCTTCTATATACTCCTTCCACCTTTCTGCCTTCCCTTCTTTGCTTAGAACTGGGCTGCCATCTGAGCTCTTGATATTCATACACGTGGTTCTCTTCTCTCCAAAGGTCTCTTTAATTTTCCTGTAGGCAGTATCTATCTTACCCCTAGTGAGATAAGCTTCTACATCCTTACATTTGTCCTCTAGCCATCCCTGTTTAGCCATTTTGCACTTCCTGTCGATCTCATTTTTGAGACGTTTGTATTCCTTTTTGCCTGCTTCATTTACTGCATTTTTATATTTTCTCCTTTCATCAATTAAATTCAATATTTCTTCTGTTACCCAAGGATTTCTAGCAGCCCTCGTCTTTGTACCTACTTTATCCTCTGCTGCCTTCACTACTACATCCCTCAGAGCTACCCATTCTTCTTCTACTGTATTTCTTTCCCCTATTCCTGTCAATTGTTCCCTTATGCTCTCTCTGAAACTCTGTGCAACCTCTGGTTCTTTCAGTTTATCCAGGTCCCATCTCCTTAATTTCCCACATTTTTGCAGTTTCTTCAGTTTTAATCTACAGGTCATAACCAATAGATTGTGGTCAGAGTCCACATCTGCCCCTGGAAATGTCTTACAACTTAAAACCTGGTTCCTAAATCTCTGTCTTACCATTATATAATCCATCTGATACATATTAGTATCTCCAGGGTTCTTCCACGTATACAACCTTCTTTCATGGTTCTTAAACCAAGTGTTAGCTATGATTAAGTTGTGGTCTGTGCAAAATTCTACCAGGCGGCTTCCTCTTTCATTTCTTAGCCCCAATCCATATTCACCTACTATGTTTCCTTCTCTCTCTTTTCCTACACTCAAATTCCAGTCACCCATTACTATTAAATTTTCGTCTCCCTTCACTATCTGAATAATTTCTTCTATTTCATCGTACATTTCTTCAATTTCTTCATCATCTGCAGAGCTAGTTGGCATATAAACTTGTACTACTGTAGTAGGTGTGGGCTTCGTATCTATCGTGGCCACAATAATGCGTTCACTATGCTGTTTGTAGTAGCTTACCCGCATTCCTATTTTCCTATTCATTATTAAACCTACTCCTGCATTACCCCTATTTGATTTTGTGTTTATAACCCTGTAGTCACCTGACCAGAAGTCTTGTTCCTCCTGCCACCGAACTTCACTAATTCCCACTATATCTAACTTAAACCTATCCATTTCCCTTTTTAAATTTTCTAACCTACCTGCCCGATTAAGGGATCTGACATTCCAAGCTCCGATCCGTAGAACACCAGTTTTCTTTCTCCTGATAACGACATCCTCCTGAGTAGTCCCCGCCCGGAGATCCGAATGGGGGACTATTTTACCTCCGGAATATTTTACCCAAGAGGATGCCATCATCATTTAATCACACAGTAAAGCTGCATGTCCTCGGGAAAAATTACGGCTGTAGTTTCCCCTTGCTTTCAGCCGTTCACAGTACCAGCACAGCAAGGCCGTTTTGGTTAATGTTGCAAGGCCAGATCAGTAAATCAGCCAGACTGTTGCCCCTGCAACTACTGAAAAGGCTGCTGCCCCTCTTCAGGAACCACACGTTTGTCTGGCCTCTCAACAGATACCCCCTCCGTTGTGGTTGCACCTACGGTACGGCCATCTGTATCGCTGAGGCACGCAAGCCTCCCCACCAACGGCAAGGTCCATGGTTCATGGGGGGAGGCTACAGATTGCATATTGCAAACTGGGATGCCTTTATATAAACTTTTATCATTCACTTATGTTTATTAGTGGCTGCTTAGGCACAGTGTAGCAAAGTTTAAAACTTGTGATCTGCTGATCTGTTTCATTACACAACCATATCAAGCAAGTTATGCTAATTGCCAGTAAACTAGCATATAATTCAAATGTTCTCACTTTTACTTTTAACAAAATGGGTTTATGTAACCAAAGATACATGTTTTGATAATGATTTGAGTTCTAGTCAAGACTAATGATTTATAATATGTAAGTAAGAAAATCCATATTAATGATGATGTAAATAAAATAGAAAGAAACTTCCACATGGGAAAAATATATTAAAAACAAAGATTCCAAGACTTACCAAGCGGGAAAGCGCCGGCAGACAGGCACAATGAACAAAACACACAAACACACACACAGAATTACTAGCTTTTGCAACTGATGGTTGCTTCTTCAGGAAGGAGAGGGAAAGACGAAAGGATGTGGGGTTTTAAGGGAGAGGGTAAGGAGTCATTCCAATCCCGGGAGCGGAAAGACTTCCCTTAGGGGGGGGGAGAAAAAAAGGACAGGTGTACACTCGCGCGCGCGCACGCGCACGCGCACGCGCACACACACACACACACACACACACACACACACACACACACACACACACACACACACACACACACACGGGGTGTCTCTCTCTCTCTCTCTCTCTCTCTCTCTCTCTCTCTCTCTCTCTCTCTGTGTCTGTGTCTGTGTCTGTGTCTGTGTGTGTGTGTGTGTGTGTGTGTGTGTGTGTGTGTGTACACCTGTCCTTTTTTTTCCCCCTAAGGGAAGTCTTTCTGCTCCCGGGATTGGAATGACTCCTTAGCCTCTCCCTTAAAACCCACATCCTTTCGTCTTTCCCTCTCCTTCCTGAAGAAGCAACCATCGGTTGCGAAAGCTAGTAATTCTGTGTGTGTGTGTGTTTGTGTGTTTTGTTCATTGTGCCTATCTGCCGGCGCTTTCCCTCTTGGTAAGTCTTGGAATCTTTGTTTTTAATAAGAAAATCCATACATAGAGTTAATTCTTTGCTGTGCTATTTTTCTGATACTTGTACTTTTATTGTGCTTGAATCTGTTGCAACTGTAACACTTGATAATGGCCTAAGGCCAAAATCTTAGATTGTGGAATAAAACCTGTTGTACAGACAAATGGCAGTTACATCTTTCAGAAAATTTTTATTATTAATTTAGATTTTTAAGGTTTTGAGATTCTAAGCCAGATAATGTTTCATTTGAATGTTAAAAGTAATTTGCTAGTGATATTGTTTGTATTTTTTCTCTTGAAAGAGAATAATGTTAGGAATGCACACCACTGTTCCAGTTCACGCATGTATAATGCTGCTGAATGTGTTTGGTGGCCTGCTGCTAATGTTTAGTGTGGCTGACTTCACAACATTTGGACTGGGACTGTTGTATCTAATTCTGTTCACACCATTCTCATTCCTATGCTGGTACAGACCAGCTTATAAGGCCTTCAGGTATGAGTTATTCGTAGTGCAAACACTTAGTGTATTTGAAATCAGATTTCATGTGTTTTGAGTAGTCACCAATGCCAAGGCATTAATCATTCATAATTTTATATATCCCCCTTTCGTTCTCACCTCCCCTTTCCATCCAGATTTTATCTAGACTGCAAGATTGTTACACACATTTTTGTTGTTCTGATTTTTTTTTCCCCCCTTCCCCTAGTTGTTTAACACCACAGGTATTGCTGCCTTCTTTCTTGTGGGCAGGGGGGGGGGGGGCAGGGAAGAGTTGGAGGGGAAATGATGATGAAGAAATGATGAAGAATTGTTGCAACAATTCGTAGGTTTGAGTGAGCCATGAGTAATTGATTTTTAAAATTACGCGTCGGATGAGTGTGTAAATATCAAGCCTATGTACTTAGTTTGGGCAGTGTAAATGAGTTCAGCATCTGTGACAAGAAAAAACTCTGTACTAAGCTTGGACTCATATAGACATTCTTTCTTGGGAAGTAAATTTTCATTTCACATAATGTGGAAAAACACACACACACACACACACACACACACACACACACCTTATCACAAATACGCTAGTAGATGTTCTGGCGTAAAGTAACACATTTAGAGCAATAGAAAGTATATCTGCAAATAGCTTTTTGTAACGTAATGTTTTCAGTATGCATTACATAATTTTTAACTGGGGCACTGATGAGTTAACTACATGGGTCGGTGGACAGTGGTGTAAGTTTTATGGGTTGAAATTGACATGTTTCAGTGAAAATAATTTAAGAAGCTGTCCCTCAAGTAAGGGAGTTTGAGGGGAAAGTAAGTATGAAAGCATTCTGGAGATGTTCAACAAACTCTTAAGGCCAGACACTACAAGGGACTTAGTGAAGTAAGGAGAAGTTAACAGTTAATGCAGAGTGCATGTAACTACAATGATTTCTGTTGTGTTTGTTTGTTTGCTTATGATTGGATTTCAGAGCCCATTAAAGAAAATAAGACTAATATGGAGAATACTATGTTTAAGGTGTATGGTATGAGTATCTGTTAGATAAAGTATAGGGAAATAAGATCACCATAGGTTCGAATTAAGAGGAGATGTTGGCAGAGGAATATTGGGATGATTTCGAAGACTGGTCAGAGTGCTAAGATTCTTGCAGTAGGTGGAAGGTTCTACCATAACTAAAGTTGTGATGATGGTATATATAAGAAGACAATAAAGTTTGCTGGGGTAGAATCGCTGAGAGGAGCAGTTTCCCTGTAGAATTAACAACATGCCAAAAAGATTTCTGTATTAAGAATGCAATGAACATTGTTATCTAGCCTCTGCAAACATGCAGATACTGTAATAATTGAAAATAAAAAGGGGATAAAAGTACAGCCTTACATCCAGTTTTTGCCCATAACTAAAGTCAAGAGTGGCAAATTATGTTGGTATATAGTTCCTCTTAGTAATTCTAATAACTTTATCAACATAAAAATCTATCTCTAGAGGTTTAAACTATGATCAATATAATGTTATAAAAGGGCATTAAAAGTAAAAGATGTTGAATATTTTTGTGTAAATTGTCTCTCTCTCTCTACTGTATTCTCAGTATGATTAATGGTATGCTTTAGTGTGTTCAGCTGAGTTGTTCGTTTCATTTCTCTGCGAGATACTTAGATGACACACAGTGGTCTTCATGTGCAGTGAGCTGTGTTATGTGTACTTACTGCCTGGACTCCAACCATAAAACGAAATCAGTAGCTTGGCTTGACACCTGAAAGCATTCCATTAGTTAGAGCCATTCATAAAATACACAAACTCAAGTACTTGTGATGGATAATTAATGGAAGGATTGGCTGCAGGAAAAAGTTCTGTAATGTAAGTTGGACAGCCAAGTTAAAAAACTGAAAAGTGCTCAGTATGTATTCTTCCAAGAGAACTCGCAAAGTAGTAAGGTATTTAGACAGAGGACACACTGTACAAAGTAGGCTTTCACAGCTGATTTTAACATCCTTGGTGATTTTAGATGTTTAGGCAGTAGGCCTTGGTCTGACGCATTTTTCTGTGCCTAACATTTAATCTCCTAATGGTGGAGGCATACTCACATGCGGTGAAAACAAAATTGCACATTATTTGTTACTGGAATAAGTGGTGGTTTGTAACCACACATTTGCAGTTTTCTTGTAAATAACTTATTTGCAGATCCATATTTAGTGGAAATTGTTTGCTTCTAATATAATATATGTGTGTTAGTTTTCACTGCAACTTCATAGTTCTTTTCTAACTCAAACTTCGTAGGTGCAGAAACATGCTTTAAAGCCCAGTGTAATGCCCTCATCATTGAGGATAATAGTTAATGAATCTGTTGGAATCAGTGGAAATATTGATAATGATTGCAGCAGTATATTGAGAAGGAAGGAAAATTTAATGAATGAGGAAAAAAAGAATAATGAAAAACAAATAACCTTGCAGTAAAGAGAAGAGTTCTGTACTAGAGTTAGAGAAGTGAAGGCAATTGTATATTTTGATTCACTAATGTATATTCTTGCTATTTGCAACACAGTACCAGTAATCCTATTTGTTCAATATATTTTAGGGTTATAACTTTTATGTATGGATTGTGGATTTTGTAGCATTTGGAACTATTGTTTCTTTGCTTTCTGCTTTCAGGAGTGATAGCTCTTTCAACTTCATGGTATTTTTCTTCGTTTTCTTTTTTCAATTTATTGTGACTGTAATACAAGCAATTGGCATCCACGGATCAGGTACTTGGTAAGTAGTAACATCACTTATGTCTTGTGACTCTTCTAATTTTGAAAGGGAATAAACAAAAAATGTGTTGTTCTTGCAGTGGGATCCTCCTTGCTGTACAGCAGTTTAGTACTGGTGGAGCAGGTGTTGCAGTGGGTGTGATATTATTAATTGTTGCTATTGGTTTTGTTGGGGCCGCATGCGTTGATTTGCTGCTGTTGTCAAAGGCAAGTAGTTCTTATAAACACAATATTGTTTGCATTTTTGTGACCTATAGTTGCAGACTGTCCTGACTTAAATTTCTGGTAAATACAGATCCATCGGATTTATCGGAGTACTGGTGCAAGCTTTGCTAAAGCTCAACAGGAGTTCACATCGGAGTTCCTACGCAATGAACATGTTCAGAATGCTGCAACCAGTGCTGCTGCTGCTACCGTCCGTGCCCAGATGAACAATAGCAACAGCAGCCGTTACTGAATGAAGACTGAAAAGGAATGTATGCTATTCAAATTGTCCATGTAGTAGACAAAATGTACACCTTTCTAGCTTATCTTGGTGTACGGAAATAATCAAATTCTCATGAGCTCCCTTGGTTGTACATCAGTGACTCAAAGTGTGTTCAGTTGACTTTACACAATTTTTTATACATATATTCGTGAAAATGTGTACTTACGTACAGAGGTTTATCAGCTGTTTCTTAACACAGTTTTGTATTGAATTTTGTTATTGAAAGCACATGTTAATTATAAAATTATTATGAAGTCTGTGCTTACTAATCGTAGTGTCGTTGTTGAAGAAAAACTGTTGACTAATTCACACGTTTGAGCTGTGGCGAAGGTAGCATTTCTGTGTGTCATGTGTAACATTGGTACTGAGAATTTGTATATAAATATCATTGGCACATAACAGAATTTAAAATGGAAATATTATATAATTCTGTATGTAGTATTTCCACATTTATCCCTCCATTACAGTTTTGACATTTCTAAAGTTGTAATTAACTTTATGTAATAAATCAGTAATATAATGTATTTGTCTTTTGCCCTTTGGTATTAATCTGTCAGTTGAGTATTTCATTGGTACTTAGTTTTCTTTAGAAAGCTCATATGCTTTCCTAGTGGCAATCAAAGAGAAAATATGATATGGCTTATTGTGCTTGTGCTTTATTTTGTGCCTCAGAAGTTGTACAAGTGATTATGATCATAAAGGCAGGCATGAACTTTGAACTTATATTGCAATTTTATTTTTAATAAAGTTAATATTTTTTATTAAGCATATTGTGTGAGCATGTCTTATTTTTTCATTCAAATGCTTGACATTTCAGTATTTCACATTTTGATATATCTTTCTAAAAACTGACAGAAACTCTGAAAACAGGGAAACTGGATATTACTGAAACAATTTGATTACTGAAGGGAAAGTTAAGGCATTGCAAACCCCAGATAAAGAGGCAGAAATTGTTTGAATTGATCTGGAAATAACAAGGTAACAGGAACTTTCTCTTTTCCAGAACTCTAACAATGCGCAGTAGGTGGTCCATCAGTCCCAGAAGAATTTCAGGCGGCAACTTTTGCACATGCCACGAAGGAGTTACACTTTGTTGACCAGTTATGTGGTTTCCCTTTCTTTGCCAACTGTTGTCATTGTTCTTTGTTGAAATGTGGACCTTTGCTCGTGACAAATTGTGCGGTGATGACCAAACATGAATGCATTGTTCTTAGTGTTTCTGATATTATTAAAATAATGCAGCAGTTGAAGAAATGTGTTAATGGACCAAGCTTAGTTCAGGAATATGGAATTGTAAATGACGCTATGCTGAATATTAAAAAGAACAGTAATGCCATTACAAAATTCAGATGTATTTGACAGTAAAGATGGAAAATTGCACAGAAAAATGGCAGAGAACCAGGATTTAAATACTGCTCAAAGCTTGGAATAAACTCCTTCCTAAAGATGAATGTATTGCTACAACTGAAGAGTCTCCAGTCAGTCAGTTTGTATGTTAACTGGGTGGACGATTTAAGAATCTTCAGGATTTGAAGGCTGTGATAAGTAAAATATTAAAGACTGGCTTAAATGTGATGTTGGTAACACTGGCTAACAAGTATAGACAGGTGATGGAATAAGCCCCAGTGTCATCAGTGACCAAAATCCAGTGATGATGTGCTGAGAAAGTGACATCCAGTGAGGAACCTTTTCACTGCCTGGAGGCAGCTATCCAGAACTGCCTTAAAAATACAAAATTTAGCAACACACAAAAAGTTGTGGCCTAGAAACAAAAACGAATTGTGGACTTAATCATAACTGTAGTGTAGTGTAATGGCTATATTGATCTTTTCAGCCTTGCTTATGCAGTCAGTTTTGTGTGTTGTGTAAGATGTGTGATAAAGATATATGCAAAAGTGTGTGTTTAATTCTGTTTTTCTTTCTTTTATGTCCCAACAAGTACTGGTACAATATGTATAAGCAAGTAATTGATTATCCGACAAATCAGTTACCAGAACACACCACTCTCCAACTCCTTTGTTAATTGATGCTCTACTGTAAACAGAAATGTAGAAGAAAATGTAAGGGAAAGTTGAAACACTGTGTGTATTATTTTTTTCTCTAGAGCTTTAGTTTCTTTCTTGTAGTGAATGGAATAATCACAGGCAATTAAAGTGTTTTAATGGTAAAATCAGCATTTATTGTCAAAAAAGTTGGTTATAAATAAATAATAGATATGTGTGCCACATCTTAGTACTGTAGAATGCCATTAAGCGATAAATAGTGTTCGGGGATGTAAAAGGGTGGAATATGAGGGGAAGGGAGATAGTTAAAAGGGTGGGAGAACATAGGTTGCCAGATTGTCGTGATGCATTTCTCTCCAACATAGGTCCGCAAACCAAAGAGAGCAGGATTCCCACCTATCTACCACACCAAGTCACAAATAGCAGCAACAGGGTGATAAACAAAGTTATACGAATGCTTCCATAGCTCGCCTCCCGAATCATTGGCAACACAGTGTGCACACACTCCCATGGGTATTTACTTTCCACAAAGTGCATTAGCACTATATGCAATATAGATTTGTGTTACTAGTAACAGTAATAAAAGTAGTACACATAAACAGAATATACATAAATCCCTGCACACTTTTCTAAACTGCCAGGGCAGTTGATTTTTAGTCATCCTGTGCAACAGCATGCGCATTTTCTGGGAAAGGCAATTTTCTGAACCCCAAACACTTCTCGATTTTCAGTTTAGACAGACTGTACCTCCCCAGCATTTCCTGTCCAGTTCTCTCATGTGAGTAGACGAAATAACTTCACTGAGCTTGTGTTTATATAATGGCATTATTTGCAGCTGTTAAGCAAGCTATTGTCAACTATCACAAGTACGTCTGCACCAAGTGTAACACATTAGTGATATGTATTAGACCGTGTCGATTTCATGGCCTCCACTATCAATGTATGGAATATCTTTCCCATTAGGAGATATATAAAATGCACCATCTGAGCCTCAGCTCCCTCTACATTTGAAGGCCCAGAGATTAAGTTGGTTTCCTCTGCAGCAGGAGGAGGTCACATATGGATTGGGGGCTTCAGAAATTTCAGCCTAAGTCAAGCAATGCATTATAGAAAATTACTGTTCTAGAGCTGAACATGATCAACCCTATTCCATCAGATACATTGACACCCTCCATGCAATATATTCTGTGGATGTATGGTAGGTGACTACACTCAGTTGAGCCTGCTCTAAAAGTGCCAGCAGTCTCATGGAAGAGGTTTATGTGGTTTACCAGTGAGAGTGGTGCAGCAACTTTTTTGCCATTCATTAATTCACCACCAGGTGATCACTGTGGTTACACACCTCTGTAATACACTGTAAATTACCAATCAAATCCCTTTCCCACCAACAGTACATGTTTATGGGAAAATACTTTACATAAAAGCTCACTTAACAACTTAAAATAGGTACTTTTAATAAACTGAAAAGAACTCCACTGTACACTGAGGTGACAAGTCATGGGATACCTCTTAATATCAGTTCCAGACGTCCTTTTGCGTGACGGAGTGCATCTACTTGATGTGACTTGGGCTCAGTAAGTCATTGGAAGACCCCAGCAGAAATATTGAGTCATGCTATCTCTGTAGCCACAAATAATTGCAAAAGGCAGGGCAGGAGATTGTGCATGACCTGAGCTCTGAGTTGTCTCCCCTAAATGTTTAATGGAGTTCATCTCAGGTGACCTGAATGGCCAGCTCATATACTCGAATTGTCCAGAATGTTCTTCAAACAACTGTGACCCAGGGACATGGTGCTTTGTCATCCACAAGAATTCCACTGTATGGGAACATGGAGTCCATAAAAAGCTGCAAATGGTCTCTAAGTAGTCAAACAATTCCCTGTCAATGATCGGATCGGATTGGGTTGGTTGGACCAGGAGACACCATCATGGAGCCACCATCAGCTTGTACAGTGCCTTGTTGACAACTTCAGTCCATGGCTTTGTGGGGTCTGTGCCACACTTGAACTCTAAGCCTTTACCAAATGAAATCGAGTCTTATCTGACTGGCCCCTGGTTTTTTGGTCATCTAAGGTCCAACCCCAGGAGAGGCGCTGCAGTCAATGTTGTGCTGTTAGCAAAGGCACTTGCATCAGTTGTCTCGTGCCATAGGCCATTAATGCCAAAGTTCATCACACTGTTCTAAAGGATACATTCATACATCCCACATTGATTTCTACAGTTATTTCACGCAGTGTTGATCATCTGTTAGCACTGACAATTCTATGCCATCAACCAGGTATTGTCCATGGTAAAAGGCAATGCTTGAAATTTAGTACTCTATGCACATTCTTGGCACTGTGGATCTCGGCATATTTAATTTCTAACAATTTCCAAAACAGAATGTACCATGAATCTAGCCCCAACTACCATTCCACATTCAGTCTTCTAATTCCCTTTGTGCAGCCATAATCATGTCGGAAACCATTTCACATGAGTCACCTGAGTAAAAATTACTGCTTTGCCTGCCCTTTTATATTTGTGTATGTGATACAACCTCCTTCTGTATATGTGCACATCACTTTTCCATGACTTTTGTTGCCTAAGTGTATAAATGTGAGTTCAGTAAGTTATTGTGTCTCCTTACATAAAAAGAACAGGATGGGAAATGCTAGGGTGGTATAGGAGGTATAGTCTGTAAACTCCAGGACCACTCATGGTGGAAGGAGTCACCTTTACTGGAAGACTGTTCCTGTCAGGATGACTAAGAGTCCATTTTGCCTCACATTGTGGTACAGTGTGTGGGGATTTACGTGGAATCTGTCCTATTCTTGCATCTGTGTTCACTGTAGAGTTAACACGCTTTGTGGAAAGTAAACACCCCCAGAAGTGTCTGTTTACTGCTCAGTGATTCATAAGGTGAGCTGCAGAAGGTTTGGATAACTTTGTGAAACACCCTTTAGGTGTTTCTTGTGACATAGTTTGAAGACTTGCAAAGGAGGGGGGAAGTGCGTGACCAGTCAGGCACCGCGCCTTCCACTCTCGTGCATCTTCTAACCCCCACCACCCTCTGCACTCCCACAGGACACAGTCTGTCCCTTAATGCAGTTCTGTTGCACTTAGATGGAGTACACACATTTAATTTTTGTTCTTAATCTGCTATTTTTAATAATCTATGGTTTTTTCCTATCTTCTGCAAGAAAAATATGATCTTAAATGGCCCCCACTCTCACACTCAAATTCCAGCAGTCAAGATTTTTAGTATGTTGTTCATGACATTCCTCTCTACTACTACACAAAAATGTGACATGAATTTTTCCCATATTTGACCATTATTGGTCCTCTTTGACTGGGCTGCAAGTAAAACAATCTTAGTGGGTAAAGACAGTGTACTTGCATCTGGAAGGTAACAAGCTTCCTCCATGGTCAGTCATAAATTTGCCTAACAGTTGTAACAATAAGCAGTAATAATGGCACTATAGAATGCTCTGCCAGGAATGTCTCGCAGAACTACAGTTTAGATAAAATACTTACTGTGCTAAACTGTGAGCTGATATCTGTGACATGCATACCATTTAATCTGGTACTTTTTGTCCCATGAAGATGTAGCACTGGACTGACAATAATCTTTTGTATGTGGTTGACTGGTTATTGTGCACTGATCCTGAATAACAAGGTAGGTCATTAACTGGTATTTAGTCTAGGCAGCAAAATGTAATGTCCAACTGAACTGTAAAACTTCCCCAGAACTTTATCTACACCAGTCAACACGCCAGCTGCATCACACAAAAATCACACTTGACATGACAAAATTCAAATTCCTGTTGTTCCAAATAGCAACGTATCTACAAGCACACAAAAATCAAAAGTATTATCCCACGCAAAATATGTCCCAGACCAAGCCAAAGAGTTTATAGACTTCATACAGTGCAAAATTTCAGTATTAAATTTTTCTCAACCTCCTTACCATTGTCCACATTTCTGACTCAACAATATGCCTGCAATTGCTTTATAGAACTTTCATTTTTGTGAAATTAGTACAAGGTGTACTCCAGCTCAGGAGCAAACAGCTAGAACCCTTCATATCATTTGGGAAGGAAGTCTCACCGGGGAAACTGTATTTTCTACTGGCTCTATTCAAATGACTGGTAAAAAGGTCTGTTTTTCTCAGGATCTTTGTTTTGAATACAACTACTGTGTACTTAGATGTACTGAGCTTTAACAGAAAGATAGCAGCAGTTGAATTAGTTATTTCTTTTGTACAGGGATTTTTTAAAATATATATCTTTCAGATGAATACCATGGACATCAACACTGTTCCTCCACATCCGCAATGCCTAAGGCAGGCTGTTCCAAAACTCCCCCACAAGGCTGGGGTTCTCAGTTTGCCCGCAGGCAGGCATATGCAATATATTCAGCCCACCAGGTGACCCTATTGCACACACTCTGTGGATCGAGTTACTTGGTGACTGCTGCTGCTTGGCCAGGGCAGTATGATCCCCCTATGCTATGGCCCATCTGCCGAACTGTATGTGCATCATCTGTTTACTCACCTGTGCCTGGCTGCCCACAAGTGGGAATTCAAGTTGGAACAGCTTAGCCTAAAGTCTGGACAAGAACTGTTGAAGTTCCTATAGTTTCCATAATCATTGTAAAAAATGTTGTTGGCATCAGCAACAGCTGCATCTTGACGTGCCATTGCCTAAAAGCTGCTATAGTTCTGAAACATCAGATTCCAAGAGCTGATTATTCTGATTTCCTTAGTAGCTCTTAAGCAATCAAAGCATTCTTTTTCCACTGTTTACTGTTTCATGAAGTTCTGCCATTACACAATACATAATACATTTGAGCTAACATCATTTATATTTTATACTGATGATCCAGAACATTGCAACCATCTGATCAATAGCGTGTTTGTCCACCTTTGTAATTTAGTACAACAACAATTGTCCATGGCATGCTCCATGCATGAGTAGCAGTCTTTGCCATCAGGATCCTCCACACCAACACAAGCTAAAGGAACTCATCCTGAAACTAATCACATTTCTGGTCTTGCCTCCACCTTCACTAGTCCCTGTCCTCCACCTGTCTCTTCCATCCTGTGCTCCTATTCCAGCCTCACACGTACCTGTCCCACCAACTCACCTGCAAAGTCATTTCTCTGTGCCTACCCCTTCCCACCCCAACCTAGCAATCCCAATGCTTCACCTAGCAGGCCCCCATTTTTTCCCCAACCACATCCCTTCATGCTTCTACAGCATCTTTCCATATCCTTACTCTGGTTATCTGTCCCTATTCCTGCCTCCTTTGTACCCCTACCCTGGCCAAGGTCACTACTCCCTCCCAGTGGAACCTCAGCACCCTGATATGATATGACTCTGTGTGTGTGTGTGTGTGTGTGTGTGTGTGTTCTCTCTCTCTCTCTCTCTCTCTCTCTCTCTCTCTCTCTCTCTCTCCATCCAATGGACTTTATGCAATAACTAAAGAATGTAATTGCCTTTCAGCTCTTCAATGGCTATGATGAATAGCAATCTATCATAATTCATATTGTCATTCCATCCCATGTTTGTGATTGTTTTACATCACTCATGACTCTTATGAATACACGCAGGGCGAGCTTGCTATGCTGCAATCTCTCATATCTGACTATCCTTCCTTCTCTTACTCTTTCTCTTGGTGTCAAGCCTTTGATGTTGACGTAGTTATTCCCCAGGTTCTCTTTCCTTTCTTGGGATATTCATTCATTCACCACCTTAAAGCTGATGTAAGTTTTGGTCCCCTTCTCCTGTAGTGTGGATTGACTGGGGAAGAACACCTTGAACTGCACCTACTACAGGCAATGATAGAGGTCAGCTGCACACAATACCTGTGCAGATTTTTATATGCACTTCAAGGCAAACACAGTAACCAATCCAACATTGTGGGACTGTTACGTTCCCTTTTGGTTGAGCTCTCTGATAACACAGGGATCACACTGAGAGGATAGTTTGCAGCAAACCAAGGGGTAGATGCCCATCTTCTTGTAGCATCAGGGCTTCTGGCAATGGCCATTGTGCCAGATGGCATTTGCTGCAATTGAATGGTGCCTGCAGGAAGAGCCCTTGACTGGCGCAGGTGGCATCAAAGATGATGTTTAGCAATAGAAACATATTAAATTACATCAAAACAATAGTCATTCTGATCTTGCCATCTCATCACACAGGTACAGATTTCAATATCAACAGTTACAACACTTTGCTCTCCCTACAACGGCTGACCCCTGTGAAGAGGGACAAGCCAAATGTCTGGGAACGAAACAATTCATCCAGTGGGGATACTTTTACTATGACAAAGCCATTATTTTTTGCAGAACATTTTGAAAATAAAATATGAAGTAGGTGAGTCTTCGGAAATATCCGAAATGAATCACCATTGATTAAAGCTGCCTCTGTTGCGCAATCTACAGCCCTTCTGGCTTGTGGTTGTCTGGGTGATATATCAGTGACTATTGCTCCACAAAAGATGTGAATATAGCCCAATGAATCATTTTACACATAGACATTATGCTCCAAACAGACGAGGAGCTACGGGCTGATCTCAAGTGGTGAGGCATACATTTTATGCCAAGGATAATCGAACAGATACAGGCATCTTTATCTTAGCCTTTGAAGGGAATGTCCTTCTGGGAACAGTCATGTTATACAGGAGTGATGCAAAACCTTAGATTCCACAACACACGAGGTGGTTCCAATGCTTATTCTTCGGTTGTACATCATCCAACTGCATGGCATACCCAAAATGTGGCAACTGTGAATCATCACTCTGTGAAGGTAGTCCTGAGCAAGCACCTCTGTGTGTCAGTTACACAGAACTCCATCCTCCACATTCATTGGTTTGCAGAGGCTTCAAGAAAGAAACAAAAATAAAGGAATATAAACCTGCAAGCTTTGTGAGAAAAATAATGAGACTGATAACACCACGAGCAACCGGGCAACGCTGTGTCGTTCTACTTGTGTACACCATTGTGTTCACCCTTACAGATATTCAGTCCAAGTTTCAGCTCCGTATAGCCATCACATGAGAACACCATCAGTGAATTTGTGTTTTTGTTGTGTGTTACAAAAATGAAACAGCAAAACTTAGAGTAACATTATGCCATCAAGTTTTGTGTTGAACATGGATCATCCACGAGTGTGACCATTGGAAAGTTGACTCTGTCCTATAGGGGACATTACGTATCAAAAGCACAAGTTTTTCGATGCTACAAATCATTTTTGGGAAGCCAAGAACATGTTGAAGATGAACCTTGCTCAGGCAGACCTTCAACTTCAAAAACTGATGGAAATATCATACATGTGCATGCTCTTGAGAGACCAGACTGAGATTTAACTATTAAAGTGGCCTGTTAAACTTAGGTTCAGTTGTGTGATCACTGGTGATGAACCCTGTAGTATCCAGAGACAAAGTGGCAAAGTGAAGAGTGGCCCACTGAGACATCTCTTTGACCGGGGGGAAAAAAACCTCTAATGAGCAAATTAGAGATGAAAACAACACTCACTTGCTGTTTTGACAGTAGGGGTCCCGTGTATAAAGAATTTGTTCCTTCAGAACAAACTGTCAACAAAGATATCCAGGAAATGTGTAAATCAACTGAGATCGCAGACAAGTGGATGCTGTATCATGACAAAAGCGCCCCATGTCTGACGGCCACTTTCATCGTGGAATTTTTGACTTCGAAAGACATTTCTGTTGTTCCCACAGCCCCCCCCCCCCCCCTTCACCTGATCTGAGTCCTTGTGATTTTTTTTTCCTTTCTTTGGGAGGGAGGGGAGGGAAGGGAAGGGGGCTTGTGGAGAAGATTCAAAAGAATGTGACCAACATTTAAAAGTCCCCAACCAGTTGATGCCTTTCAGCACTGCTACTGAGTTGTTGTTGTGGTCTTCAGTCCTGAGACTGGTTTGGTGCAGCTCTCCATGCTAATCTATCCTGTGCAAGCTCCTTCATCTCCCAGTACCTACTGCAACCTACATCCTTCTGAATCTGCTTAGTGTATTCATCTCTTGGTCTCCCGCTACGAGTTTTACCCTCCACGCTGCCCTCCAATACTAAATTGGTGATCCCTCGATGTCTCAGAACATGTCCTACCAACTGATCCCATCTTCTAGTCAAGTTGTGCCACAAACTTCTCTTCTCCCCAATCCTGTTCAATATCTCCTCATTAGTTACGTGATCTACCCACCTAATCCTCAACATTCCTCTGTAGCACCATATTTCGAAAGCTTCTTTTCTCTTCTTGTCCAAATTATTTATTGTCCACGTTTCACTCCCATACATGGCTACACTCCATACAAATACTTTCAGAAACGACTTCCTGACACTTAAATCTGTGCTCGATGTTAACAAATTTCTCTTCTTCAGAAACGCTTTCCTTGCCATTGCCAGTCTACATTTTATATCCTCTCTACTTCAATCATCATCAGTTATTTTGCTCCCCAAATAGCAAAACTCCTTTACTACTTTAAGTGACTCATTTCCTAATATAATTCCCTCAGCATCATCCAACTTAATTTGACTACATTCCATTATCCTCGTTTTGCTTTTGTTGATGTTCATCTTATATCCTCCCTTCAAGACACTATCCATTCCGTTCAACTGGTCTTCCAAGTCCTTTGCCGTCTCTGACAGAATTACAGTGTCATCGGCGAACCTCAAAGTTTCTATTTCTTCTCAATGGATTTTAATTCCTACTACGAATTTTTCTTTCGTTTCCTTCACTGCTTGCTCAATATACAGATTGAATAACATCGGGGAGAGGCTACAACCCTGTCTCACTCCTTTCCCAACCACTGCTTCCCTTTCATGTCCCTCGACTCTTTATAACTGCCATCTGGTTTCTGTACAAATTGTAAATAGCCTTTCGCTCCCTGTATTTTACCTCTGCCACCTTTAGAATTTGAAAGAGAGTATTCCAGTCAACATTATCAAAAGCTTTTTCCAAGTCTACAAATGCTAGAAATGTAGGTTTCCCTTTCCTTCATCTTTCTTCTACGATAGGTCGTAAGTTCAGTATTGCCTCATGTGTTCCAACATTTCTACGAAATCCAAACTGATCTTCCCCGAGGTCAGCTTCTACCAGTTTTTCCATTCGTCTGTATATAATTGGCGTTAGTATTTTGCAGCTGTGACTTATTAAACTGATAGTTCGGTAATTTTCACATCTGTCAAATCCTGCTTTCTTTGGGATTGGAATTATTATATTCTTCTTGGAGTCTGAGGGTATTTCACCTGTCTCGTACATCTTGCTCACCAGCTGGTAGAGTTTTGTCAGGACTGGCTCTCCCAAGGCCGTCAGTAGTTTTAATGGAATGTTGTTTGTATAGACCCTCTATATACTCTTTCCACCTTTCTGCTTCCCCTCTTTGCTTAGAACTGGGTCTTCATCTGAGCTCTTGATATTCATACAGGTGGCGCTCTTTTTCTCCAAAGGTCTCTTTAATTTTCCTGTAGGCTGTATCTATCTTACCCCTAGTGAGATAAGCCTCTACATCCTTACATGTGTCCTCTAGCCATGCCTGCTTAGCCATTTTGCACTTCCTGTCGATCTCATTTTTGAGACGTTTGTATTCCTTTTTGCCCGCTTCATTTACTGCATTTTTATATTTTCTCCTTTCATCAATTAAATTCAATATTTCTTCTGTTACCCAAGGATTTCTACTAGCCCTCATCTTTTTACATACTTGATCCTCTGTTGCATTCACTACTTCACCCCTCAGAGCTACCCATTCATCTTCTACTGTATTTCTTTCCCCCATTCCTGTCAATTGTTCCCTTAAGAGTCTACAGCTGCCCCTGGAAATGTCTGACAATTTAAACCTGATTCCTAAATCTCTGTCTTACCATTATATAATCTATCGGATACCTTTTAGTATCTCCAGGGTTCTTCCATGTATACAACCTTCTTTCATGGTTCTTAAACCAAGTGTTAGCTATGATTAAGTTATGCTCTGTGCAAAATTCTGCCAGACGGCTGCCTCTTTCATTTCTTATCCCCAATCCATATACCGAGCGAGGTAGCGCAGTGGTTAGCGCACTGGACTCGCATTCGGGAGGACGACGGTTCAATCCCGCGTCCGGCCATACTGATTTAGGTTTTCCGTGATGTCCCTAAATCGTTCCAGGCAAATGCCAGGATGGTTTCTTTGAAAGGGCACGGCCGACTTCCTTAACCGTCCTTCCCTAATCCGATGAGACTGATGACCTCGCTGTTTGGTCTCTTCCCCAAAACAACCCCCCCCCCCCCCCCCCCCAATCCATATTCACCTACTATGTTTTCTTCTCTCCCTTTTCCTACTGTCGAATTCCATCACCCATGACTATTAAATTTTCGTCTCTCTTCACTAACTCAATAATTTCTTTTATCTCATCATACATTTCTTCAATTTCTTTGTCATCTGCAGAGCTAGTTGGCACATAAACTTGTACTACTGAAGTAGACATGGGCTTCGTGTCTATCTTGGCCACTATAATACGTTCACTATGCTGTTTGTAGCAGCTACTGAGACTGGGAACAAAAATTCCAATGGTGTGTATAGCTGTTGAATGGAAATACTTTGAAGAGGACAATATTGTTTGAAAAAATAAAAACTTTTCGCTGATAAAAAAAAGCCTCATTACTTTCCTCACACACCTAATAGTGACCTTGTGTTGTATACTGAGGCATGACAAAATACGAACCCCTACATCATACTGATATGACCTATTGTGCGAAAGTCACAGTCATCACACCCACTATCTCTTTTTTTCCTAACTGCTTCTCCCACCACCCTCCTCTCTTTGGGAACTCTTACCCACATCCTGTCTGAGGAACAGCTCCCTATTCCAGCCTCTAATGGTGACAGGGCTCTCTCATGGGACTCATTTCCCTGGAAACATATCAAGAGGGCCGACACCAGCCAGTGCCTGAAGCAACTGCGGTCTGTGGGTCCTAGGAATGCCTACTCTTCATTTGTTCCTACACTCATTGTGGATAGTCCCTTACAAGAATCCCAGCCACCAAAGAACTAAAAGAAGAAGAATGGGAACAAGGCTTCTCTGGTGACTCCGGAGGTGCCAGATCCCCCATGCAATCGGATTCTGAGCCAATTCTCATTTAAGGGGTTCTGTTCCTTTCGGTGTTAGGCAATGATCCTGGGGCATGTCTGGTCCTTGTGGCCCATTCATGCCTAACTTGGGCAGCAGTAACATGATCATTCAGTGGAACTGTAGCTTGTCACCTGTCAGAACTACTACAACTTACATCCTCCTCTTCTGCAGTTTGCATTGCTCAACAAGGAATGCACTTCACTGATAACTATTCCACAACACTTTGTGGTTATTGTGCATTCTGTTGGAACCATGCTGGCCCTGTGAGGGCATCTGGAGGAGCCTGTGCTTTGGTTGCACAGATGTCATCAGTGATTGGATTCCCATTTGTACCACACTGAAAGTAATAGTGGTGTGGGTGCAAACAACCTCAGCGGTTATCATTTGCAAAGTTCATTTACCTCCAGGTAGGCTACAGGATTTTAGTGCACAGCACCCTTTGAAGGAGTATCACTTTGTCTGGTAGGGGCTTTTCGACAGACCAACTTAACAACTATGCTCTCCCCCCACCCTCTCCCTCCCTTTCTCCCCATGGTACCTTTCCAGCTACCTGCCTAATGATGCGTTCTCTCAACCTTGTGGCTGTGCTATTTCAGTCACTACATCAAAACGTTGTAACACCTACCACTTTCGATACTGTTGCTTTCTTGTCACTGCTAGAATGACCATTTACAATACAGAGGGTGTTTTGAAGAGCAAAGTGGCAGTTGCGAGCCTCCAGTTACTTTTGCCGCTCTCACCCCTCTCCTTGTCAGATTGTACTGACAACATTGTGCAAGATGCCTCAAATGCAGTCACCCATGCCACTGGAACTGCTATTCCCCTTTCTACAGCCCCCCCCCCCCCCCTCCAATTCTACAGGTCTCCCTACATTGCTAGCCAGTGCCTTGGTGGACCAAGAACATTGCAATAACTACTCAGAATCACCGAAGAGCCCTGCAATGTTTCGAGTGACATTCTTCATAGATCAACTTTCACTTTCAAGTGGCTTCATGCTGAGGATCAATATCTAACTAAACACAGTAAGAAGGAATGATGGAAGCACTACATCTTCTCCCTGCAACTGTATACTTCTTTCTTAACTAGAGGGAGAAGATAAGTAATTGCAAGCATCTGACTTAAGACAATGAATGAACATCATTTAAGTTGAGTAGGATTGATGTAGAGGAATTATTGACAAAGTTTAAACTTTTTGTAAATCACAACCTGGGGAAGTTCATGCTGAGTAAGTGGATTAAGGACAGAAAAGAGCCACAGTTATTTGATAAAATTTGGAAAATGCTGAGGAAGCAGACTGTTGCACCCTCAGTTCAAAAAAAGAGCGCAGAAATTAAGACATGCAAAAGTTAGAAGAAACTCATGTATATGTAAAATGATTGATGCACAAAGCATACAACTTCCACTGTCACGCCTTAGCAAAAGATCTTGATGAGAACCCGAGAAAATCCTGGTCCTACACGAAATTGCTAAATGGATGGAAGGCTTCTATTCAGTCACTCGTTGACCAGTCTGCTGTGGCAACAGAAGACAGCAAAAGGAAAGCTGAAGTTTTAACTTTAAAGTTTAAAAAATCATTCATACAGAAAGGTTGTACAGCTAAATGAGAAAAAAAAACATGCAGACGACTCCCGAATATAAGATGGGTAAAAGGAAGGACCCACAAAATCGCAAATCAATATCCTTAATATCAGTTTACTTCAGAGTTCTTAAATGTTTTCCAAGTTAGAATATAAGAAATTTCTGTGGAACAGAAAAGCTTCTGTCCACAAAGCAGCATGGATTTATGAAGCACAATGACCTTTTCTCACATGATGTGGCGACAGGCAGATTCTATATTCCTAGACTTCTGGAAAGCATTTGACATGAGCCCCCCCCCCCCCTCCCCCTCCCCCTCTAGACTGTCAATGAAGGTCCAAGCGTATGAATTAGGAATTAGATTCCCAGCTATGCGAGTGAGCGCCTCAAAGACTTATTAAATAATAGAACCTAGTTTAATGTCCTCGACAGTGAGTGTTCATCAGAGACAAGGATATCATCAGGAGTGCCCTAGGAAAGTGTGATAAAACTGCTCTTGTGCTCTGTATACTTTTAATTATCTGATGGATTGGGTGAGTAGCAATCTGCAGCTTCCAGAATCTGCAGCTGTTTGCTGATGACAGTGTGGTGTATGGGAAGTTGTCATCATTGAGTGAGTGTAGAAGGATACAACATGACTTAGACAAAATTTTTAGTTGATTTGATGAAGGACAGCTTGCTCTGAATGTAGAAAAATGTAAGTTAATGCAGATGGGTAGGAAAAACAATTCCATATTGTTCTAATATAGCATTAGTAGTGTGCTGCTTGACAGTCATATCAATAAAATATGCATGTGCTATGTTGCAATTCAATATGAAATGGATTAAGCACCTAAGGGAGGTAGTAGGGAAGACAAATGGTCCATTTTAGTTTCTTGGGGAAGTTTAGTAAAGAGTCTGTATACAGACACACTGTAAATATGTAGCATTATATTTTGTGATGTTACTTGATAATGCCCAAGGGGATGACATTGGCTAATCTGAAATGACACTCCCCCCCCCCCCCCCAAATTAGAAATAGCTTCATGCGGAAAAGATGAGGCATACGTTTTTAATGAGAGAGTGGAGCAACTTAAAATCACTTAATAAAAGCAAGTCTTCTGGTCCAGACTGTATACCAATTAGGTTCCTTTCGGAGTATGCTGATGCATTAGCTCCATACTTAACAATCATATACAACCGTTTGCTCGATGAAAGATCTGTACGCAAAGACTGGAAAGTTGCACAGGTCACACAAATATTCAAGAAAGGTAGTAGGAGTAATCCACTAAATTACAGGCCCATATCGTTAACATCGATATGCAGCAGGAGTTTAGAACACATATTGTGTTCAAACATTATGAATTACCTCGAAGAAAATGGTCTACTGACACACAGTCAACCTGGGTTTAGAAAACATCGTTCCTGTGAAACACAACTAGTTCTTCATTCACATGAAGTGTTGAGTGCTATTAACAAGGGATTTCAGATCGATTCTGTATTTCTGGATTTCCGGAAGGCTTTTGACACTGTACCACATAAGTGGCTCGTAGTGAAATTGCCTGCTTATGGAATATCATGTCAGTTATGCGACTGGATCTGTGATTTCCTGTCAGAGGGGTCACAGTTCGTTGTAATTAACAGAAAGTCATCGAGTAAAACAGAAGTGATTTTTGGCGTTCCCCAAGGTAGTGTCATAGACCCTTTTCTGTTCCTTATCTATATAAACTATTTGGGAGACAATCTGAGCAGCCATCTTCGGTTGTTTGCAGGTGACGCTGTCATTTATTGACTAATAAAGTCATCAGAAGATCAAAACAAACTGCAAAACAATTTAGAAGAAATATCTAAATGATGTGAAAAGGCGCAGTCATCAGAAGATCAAAACAAACTGCAAAACAATTTAGAAGAAATATCTAAATGATGTGAAAAGGCGCAGTTGACCTTAAATAACGAAAAGTGTGATGTCATCCACATGAGTGCTAAAAAGAACGCGTTAAACTTCAGTTACACGATAAATCAGTCTAATTTAAATCCGCAAATTCAACTAAATACCTAGGAATTGCAATTACGAACAATTTAAATTGGAAGGAACACATAGAAAATGTTGTGGGAAAGGCTAACCAAAGACTGTGTTTTATAGGCAGGACACTTAGAAAATGTAACAGATCTACTAGGGAGACTCTTTTTAGAATACAGCTGCGCACGGTGGTATCCTTACCAGATAGGACTGACTGAGTACATCAAAAAAGTTCAAAGAAAGGCAACACGTGTCACAGAAATGATACAGGATTTGGGATGGACATTATTAAAAGAAAGGTGTTTTTCTTTGCTATGGAATCTTGTCATGAAATTCCAATCACCAACTTTCTCCTCCGAATGCGAAAATATTTTTTTGACACGACTTACATAGGGTGGAATAATCACAAAGATAAAATAAGGGAAATCAGAGCTCGCATGGAAAGATACAGGTTTTCATTCTTCCCGTGTGCTATACGAGATTGGAATAAAAGAGAATTGTGAAGGTGGTTTGTGAACCCTCTGCCAGGCACTTAAATGTGATTGGCAGAGTATCCTTGTGGATGTAGATTGCGAGTATCAATGTATGTCACAAATGGTCATATCTTTTGATAGCATTGACTTAGAAGCTCTGACAGATCTAACTGTACCTGAGAAAAACGGTTTGAAAAGTCAGTACAGAAACCTACAAATCATATTAATATTTAAAAGATTGTATAATTAGTACATAGTAAAAATATGAAGTCAACTATTATAATATAACAATTATTGATCAGTCTTTCCTTATCCCCTCCAGTAAGTCTGTCCCGATCCAAGATTTTGGCCGACTTTTCTGTAAATCTTCCTATTTCCTAAACCTTTTTCTTCATCCCCATTCCTTTCACTTGAATCTTTCTGCCAGAAGGAGCCACTGCCTCCAAAAGATCATGTGTTTCCATATGTTTTTGTGTTTTTCGTGCCACTCTTTATCACCATTTTTTTTATCTATTCTACTGAAATATTGATCTTTGTTTGGCCCAGTTTTCGGTTTTTATCCATCCTATTAAAATACTGATCTTTGTTTGGCAAAGTTGTTACTTCACAAAGCTGAGTTGGCAAATGCATGCTTTATGTTAAAAATGTCTGCACGATCTAAAGGGTAGGTGTTCAGTTTGTGCTTCATTGCGTGATCACGTGCTGAAGATTTGCCATGATGGCTGCTTATTCTTAAATCTAGTAGCTGAACCAAAGCCCATTTTTGTATGCTCATTTCTCCTCATGGGGAAATGTGGAAAAGAAAGCTGTTTTTAAGCAATGGATCTTTACTGTCCTGGTGTTAGTGGCTGAGTGTCTGATGCTACTTTCTTCTCTCCCTTTTGCCCCATCCCCCAATTTTGCTGCACCTTACTATTGCCAATCAAAATAGGAAAAGAAAAGTTTAATGAGCATAGCATTACTTTGTGGTTGTTACGAGTTTTGCAAATCTGCTGTGGGAAGTGTAAGGTTTGAGTGATGTCCCACATAAAATTTACACCTCATGTACCAATTAATCATTACTAATTGAACTGCTCCACATGAAGTCACCAATACCTGGATGCCCATCGCCACCACTTCCAGCATCTCTTATAAACACGGAACTACATGTTTTTGAACATTACTATTACCTATTCTTTTTTTGTTAGTTCATTGTTACTAGAATCTTAAGCATGAGGCATGTTTTATGTGGAACACCCTGTACTTTCAGGTCAGAAGTCATAACTTTTAACTGACTGGTTTAATAACAATAAAATACAAACAGTGCTTTACAAAAGTTTACAAATATCATACATTTACAAGCATCCTACCAGACTTATAAACATTCATTACAATAGTGAGATTACTGTGATACACTTTTTCATACAAAAGAGTCTTATACTAGATATGGTCTTTTTTGGTCAAATGTATAAATATGGATCTTCACACTAGAAGCAGTGCTAAAGTGTTTTCAGTGTACACTGATATTTAGCACACTAATAAAATTCGTCTTCGAAAACCGTCAGTTAACTTGTGGAGCACATAGCCAATAAATAATAGAAGCGAAAATGATTTGGTATTGTTGGCATTACAAAATTCCATACGTATTTCGGTATTTAGACCAGTGTTGACAACATAAGTAACAAAATATTGAGCAATTAATCACATTCACAACAAACAATCTTTTATGCCTCGAGGAGTAACATACATATTTCCTTTACAGCATTTTCACTTCCATTCAATTACTGAAAGAAACATAACATCCAATGTTATTAACATTGTTTTCTTGGTAGTAGGAACTGCATAAAAAGCTAAAAAAAATGACTTGCTTGCAATTATTCACAGGATGATTTTCAAACTTTTTGGCTGACTTGGTATTTTACATACGAGGGTAATCCCAAAAGTAAGGTCTCCTATTTTTTTTAGGTACATAGATCTGTTTATTTCTATAATGGTTTACATCAGTTTACAGCTTGAACATTTTCGATATAATCACCATTTCTGTCGAAGCATTATTGTAGACACTGTGGCAGTTTTTGTATGCCCATATCATACTAGCTCGTCCCCATGCTGTTCTGAAAGTTATGATTCTCTTGCTTTCACCTCGTCGTCGGAGCAGGATTGCTGAGGTACTGTGAGACTCTGAAAAAACTCAAACGGGCAATTCAGAACTGGAGAATAGGAATGCTGAGCAAGGGGGTACACATTCCCTATGACAACGCTCGCCCACGCATTGCTCGGCAAACCATTGCTCTCCTCCAACGGTTTTAGTGGAACACCACCCACCCTATAGTCCTGACTGGGCACCCAGTTCCATAGGTTAAAAGAACATTTGGCTGGAAAGCGATTCAGCTCCGATGACGAGGTGAAAGATGAGGTTCATAACTTTCTGAATAGCATGGCGGTGAGCTGGTATGGCATGGGCATACGAAAACTGCTACAGCATCTACAAAAATGCATTGACAGAAATAGTGATTATATTGAAAAATATCTAAATTTTAAAGCTGTAAACTGATGTAAACCACTGTAGAAATAAACAGGTCTATGTACTTATAAAAAAAAATAGGAGTCCTTACTTTTGGGATTACCCTCGTATATACCCTACGACCATTGCCTTGTCAAAGACTAGGTGCTGTGATAGCTGCCAACTACACTAAGAGACTGATGGTGTCGTATTGATTTGCTGATGCAAGGTCTACGAGGAGCAGCAAAGGCTTTACGTAATGGCATCTACACCATTCATTTTTAAACTGTTTCTGTCAAAGTTGGCAACATGTTAACAGATTTAGTGGCATCCCCAAATAAACTGGGGTAGTAACTGTCAAAATTAGCCATGACAATGTGTGTTACTGTTATGTTCAAGAGTACCACTATGAAAATTATCCTGTGCATTACAATTCATTTGATGATCAGGGTTGACTGAGTAATTGGCATGAGTTGTTAATTAAAAGCTTCATAAAAATGGAATCAATAAGAACTTTTCTATGAATGTTCTGTAATGGTTTTGTTTTTAAAAATACAAAGCTACCTTAGACCAATGAGAAGTAGAATAAAAAATATGTTTCAATGTAAGAACAAAATTACTAAAAAAAAACCTGAAATCAAAGGTATTTTTGATGGGAGATATTAAGAAACACCCACAATAAAGATGCTATACTTTCAAAGGATATGAAAGTTACAGCACCACTTCTCTGTTACCTTATTTTGCCCATTTAGTATAATATTTTATTTTGGTCTTGTTAAGTTTCAAGCTTTTAACTTCTGCTTTCTATTTGTTTTTTATGTAAATATTCATCATAGACCTAAATATTGTTCCAATGATTTTAGTTAGTAAAAACTGCAACAGGAAAATTAATGTGAATGGTCTATGGTAATATTAATTTATAGAGAAATTACTATTGTTGCAAGCCTGTTTCTCAATGTGGAACAGTATCCTTCTGCGGACTCTTTATTGTCTTATTTTGAAGTGCAGTATCAAAATATAGTATCTTATTTTGTCTTTACTAGCTGAAAATGCAATTTAAAGTTACTGAAATTGCTGAAAGTGACATATTAATAAGAAGTTATCCCGTATACGGGTCCTGTATTCTTATTTTTAACAAAAATCGTAACTTTGCACTGTAAAAACCCTAGCACAGAATGGAAGTGGAATGTACTGCCTTCATTTTGTATATGGTCACAGGTATGGAGTAATATAATATGCACAAAGGATAAGTTACATTACATTAATGAGTAGACATACAGGAAAAAATAACTATGTGCATTGTGTACTACACCTGATAACAAGCAGGATCAAGTATAATAAATAGTTATAGACATAGTAATACAATTTCGTACAAGATATGTGCTCCCCTCTAGGCTCAACAATAATTCATTTGACAGATGAAGAAAGCACAAAAAACATCCTGTATATCTTGGAGCATAAATCTAGATATGACTATGCTTCTGCATGAGCTTTCAGTTAATTAAAAATAGCTATTGCATTGTTGTACCAGCAACCATTTGTTCCCCTTGAGCCTCGTAAAATAGAAGCATCAAATTTTGAAGTTCATAATTTTTGTTCTTTCTTTTCCCTTTCAATCCCCCCCCACAATTTATCACATGAATGGTGCATAAACAGTAAATCAAGTTATCACAAAGGACAGCTACACTCTTATTATTATGCCACAATGCATATCATTTCATCAAGTCTCAAATACAGCAAAGTAAAATTTTTCACTGTAGTTTACAAAGTATCTTTTGACAGAATACATTTTACTGATGTTTGGTTGGCTGATCTACAAAATTCATTTATGCCTGTAGTTATGACAAGTGTAAAATCTGTCACCAGTACAAACAGCAGAAGGCCAATGGCATGCTTCTATTTGGTTTCCAGAAGGTAGTCTCTTACTTGCATGCTTATGACATAAAATGGGTTAATGTCTGCAATATTACACGATACATGTGACTATTCTATTCAAATGGTTTTTAACTAGATTTTTAACAGAGTCAATGGAATTAGGAAGGTATTTAAAAATTACTGCCTTCTTTACTGGAGTGATCAGGAGTTATAACTACATGTTAGCAGAATACACACATGCTTTGAACAGGATGCATACAACTTGGAAAACAAATAACTACTTGTGTCATACTACTTGATTTCACTACCAATGAGCAAAATGAGTGGGGCAGTTCCATTATAGCAAGGGTCACAATTGAGCATGCATTCCTATATTGTTGTAAGGTATTTAAATTAACTTGTAAGATATGAAAACTATCCCAGCTAGTGTTTCCCATGTTTGGTTGTATTTTCATACATGCAAGATAAGCTCTCTTAGTCCAATGCCACTACACTAGCAGATGGAAAGTAAGCACACTCATAGAAAATATTTTCAAACAAAGGCATTAAGATAGGATAGACAGAAGAATTAGCAGAAAGAGAGAGAGAGAGAGAGAGAGAGAGAGAGAGAGAGAGAGAGAGTGAGTGAGTGTGTATGTGTGTGTGTGTGTGTGTGTGTGTGTGTGTGTGTGTGTGTGTGTGTGTGTGCGCCTTGGTTAACTGTTATAATTTTTTTGTAAAACTGTGAAAGTGTAAGACTTTTATTCAAAATGTGTGTGTGTGTGTGTGTGTGTGTGCCTTGGTTAATGTTATAAATTTTTTGTAAAACTGTGAAAGTGTAAGACTTTTATTCAAAATGTCCATAGGGCTTTACCACAATGTTGCTGATCAAACAGATTCCTATTGTTTCACTGAGATACATACCTTTTCTGAAAGTATTTTTTTTTTAGTTTCTTTTGACACTTCTACACTATTTAATGCATTTTATAATACTATATGGTTACATTGTATAGATGCATTACAAAATTTTGGATGTACCTTGGTCATTTGTGATATGTATGTACATAAATTAACAGATGCAAAATGTTATCTTACACATTTATGAGTTACTCATAATAAATTTATCTTATCTCATTTCTCTGTGAATTTCACTTGCTTGAACAAACATCAGCAAAACAAAGGCAGTGACTTGTATGAGGTTTTTATAAAATGACACAGTGCATAAACAGTTTGATGTGCACATTACTAGAAGACTAGTCAAATAGTTTATCAAAATATATGCAGCAAATATTTGTTTATTGACACAACTTTATAATCAAATAAATTCTCAAAATATGGCAGTGACTTCTTGCAATGAAAGATGCTGATATTGTATAGGGATTGCATGTAGATTAGTATATGTACAATTGTAAGTTCTTTAATGAAATGTTATATTACACAAATTTTTATCCGGGAAGTATAGCTCGAACTGTGGAGAAAACTAGGTGCAAAATTCAGAACATGACAATTATTGTAGTTGCAGGAGTGACAAATAACTTCACTTGTGACAATCATATGGTGGGTTCAAAAACTGATGAATCCATATTCAGTATATTTTTTCTTTGCCAGTCGTATCTCCATTTGTGAGTTAAGTATTCTCTTACTGTAGCCCTCTTATTCAAGTCCCTTTTCTTACACAAAGCTGAAATGAGTCATTACAGACTATTTAAAAACAAGCTTTGAGAAACATTTTGAAATTTGTAGATTTTTTTACTAAGTTATAAAACTGTAGCAAATTTTTTAAGCAAAATCAAACTGATTTTGTCAAATTTGCCAGTGAAATGTAAGAAGGCTGTGAGGATGCATTAGTGAGTTATTGAAAAAATCAAAGCACACAGCGAAAGAACTGGGACTTGCCTTCATGCTACTTAGTTCAGCAGACAACTATACCACTCTACAACAATGATATGGAATGTGGCTGCCTACAAGGCCATATCTTTGGGGAGAAAAATGAATTCTGTACTTCTACAGAGGTAGTACAGAAATTTGCAAAAACCAACCTCTTTTTCACAATGTATATACCTGGCAAGATATTTTAAAAAATGCTGATACACTTTATGGCAATATTAACACAATGTGGTTCTCATCCAATAAGCAATAGATTCATTTGTTCCAGCTAGTGGTAGATAATCTTCATCGCTGGTGATAAGCTGTCCCAACAGTCTAGTGTACCTTTACTTTTATTGGTGCACACACAACTACCTGAAGCTGACAGACAACCAGAAGGGAATGTCACAGTCACTACATGCCACCTTCATCCATTGCTCGGTTCATGTCTTCAACCACTCGCCCTAGTTCTGGCCGCAGTTCAGAATCTCGTCGAAATACTGTGTCGAGGAACTGGGGATCACCAAAGAAGTTGAAAATTGAGTCAATTCGTGTGATGCTCTTGTCAGTAAGGTGGCGTCCAACCAGTAAACCCAGCGCTGTACGAGCTTCAGCCAGGGCAGTTAGAAGATACATACGATCATAACTAAAATCCACCTGAAATATGAAATAAGAATAAGTGTGGAAAAAAATACAACTATATCATGTGTACTTGCACAGGAAATCAATGTGCCACTTAATCCCTTTTTTACTTGGTGGCAGTTTCATTTTAAAAATCTAATATCCTAAATTTCTAGTATTATTCTCTAAATGAACAAGTTAACTATCCTCTTTATAAAATATGTAAATGCAAACGTAATAAGACACACAATAACAAATTATTTATTACTACACTTCGGAAACACTATTAACTAGGGATGCCATCTTTCAAGAAAGCCTCAATCAAATGAAGTGAAGAAAATGCTAATATTTTACAATAAATATCATTAGTAATGTCCTCAATTTGTTGTATGTATAATTTTGAAACATACCAAAATGTAGTTTTAACATTGTGTTAACACAAAAATAAAAGAGAAAGTCTTCTCATTTTCACTCTTACTTATAATGTACAGATTTGCCATTTATACAAGGAATGAATTTTTTAATGAACATTTAAATGCAATATAACAAGTCCAGTTCAAAGTCTAGACAAAAAAACAGAGAGAAAAAAATCTTGAAGAAAACGTCCAAAAGTAACATGACCACTGTTTTGTATTTTTGAATGCCTATTTTGTGTAGTTCTTTGCTGCTTTCAGTAGTCCTTTACTGCCCCCCCCCCCCCCTTCCTTTTTAAGAAGATTCAGGAATTCACCCCAACATTCAGAAAAGTTCACTTTTATTGGAAGTTCGCTTTTCACCATAGCTCTGGACATCCAGTTTCTTTATTCTGATCGCTGGTTCTAGATCATATTGAAAATTCTTTCACCAAACGATTTACTGGCAGGAACTGAAATTATGTGTAACATGCGCTAAGCAACTGAGAAAATGAAATCTACCCAAACCTGGTCTTCTGCTTTACTTTTTGTCATGCCCAGCTTATGCCTTCTGGAAATCACAGAATTCACTGCATAACTGATCTTCATCGAGGTTGAAATTCAATTTAAAACACAGTGCCATTGCAGATGAAAATCTTCCTGTTCTTTAAGCAAAAAGACTGAACACATTGTTCTCATAAAAGTCATATTTTTGTGATAAATAATTAATGTAATGTGTCAAAAAAAAATTGTGACTCGTTTTCAGAGCTCAACGTCTGTGATTTGCTATTTCTTCCACAGCTTCATTATATTTCTTTTCTAATAGTTTATCTTGCTTCCTGCTATCTAGGTTGCCCTTAAGGTAGCTTATTATTCTGTCCAACTCAACAGAAGTAACTAAGCTGTTTTCCAGTTTTCTAATGGCAGTTTCAAACTGGGGTAAAATACAGTGCAGAAAACCAATAGCTTTCAGGAAAAGAAGTTCAGTATCTTCAGCATCATGCTGCACATTTGATGCCACAAACTACCAAATCAGTCTTGAACAATCTTTCTCAAGCTCTGAAATAAAATAGTTGCTGGTAGACCAGCAGTATACAATTCTGTCAATTGCAGGATGTAGTGAGTGCCATTTTAAACATCTCCACTAACTCTAAAATTCTCTCAGTGATTGAACATGTGGAACAGAGAAACAAAATTCACTGTCGATTTTGAGAACTCGAGCATCATAATGAAATGTTTTAAGACCAAGTTTTACGGTATTATTAGTTTATGGTGAGGCAGTTTCAACTGGCTCTCAAAGTCAATAGATTTTTGTTTTTCAGTAACACAAAAACAGATTTTTTTTGCCATAGTTCACTAGAGCATTGTCAGCGTTATAGGACCTTACTTGGTTAAGATGAAAGACATTGGATTGTTTAATGTTCTCTATTCCATGAAAAATATCTTTGTGGATTTCTTTGGAGTCTTCATAAAAATCTAGCAATCTCTGATGTATCCTGCAGTTTTATATTTCCTCAGTGCGGAGGGGGAAAAAAAAAATAAATAAAAAACAAAAAACTTTATGAAGCTCATCATGACTATATGAGCCAAGAATTTTTTCGATATAGTTGTTGTCTTAGTTCTTCCACATGAAATTTTATATCCAGTATTACTATCTGGAAACAAGGAATGATGCAATGATAATCCTGTGACTTGTAGCTAAGGCCACATTTTACTCTGCAATAAACAGATGCAACTTCAGCACGTATCATGACATTGGACATACATTTCTTCACAAAGAAAGTTGTGATTGTTTTTAGCGCTCCATACATGAATCTGTAAAATTGGAACTCTTATAGGGTCACTTTGTTGTCAGTCTGTCTGTCTGTCTGTCTGTCTATTAAGATCCCTTTTTCTCTGGAATGAGTATATGTACGAAGATGAAATTTATGTCACATACTTAAGTATGTGGTCCTTGGCAGCATAAAAGATTTAAGCTTCCAAGTCAGTGTAGTCTAAAGATATGGCCGATTAGGTCACGTTTTTTCTACACACTCACTCATCAAAAGTTATAGGGTGCTTCCCACTGACATAGAATTATGAAATTTGTCAAAAAGCAAAGTTTTATAGTATCAGTTAATGAAAAAATCTGAAAATTGTTAATTCATAATTATATCATACAACATTCATGGAATTCCAAGGACCAATATCTTGCCAGTATCAAAACTGTAGATATTCTCGATTCTTCAGATAGAATAACTATCTGTATACATAATCATATTAAAAACAAAGATTCCAAGACTTACCAAGCGGGAAAGTGCCGGTAGACATGCACAATAAAATAACACACAAACACACATACACAAAATTTCGAGCTTTCGCAACCAGCGGCTGCTTCGTCAGGAAAGAGGGAAGGAAAAGGAAAGATGAAAGGATGTGGGTTTTTCCTTTTCCTTCCCTCTTTCCTGACGAAGCAGCCGCTGGTTGCGAAAGCTCGAAATTTTGTGTTTGTGTGTTATTTTATTGTGCCTGTCTACCGGCACTTTCCCTCTTGGTAAGTCTTGGAATCTTTGTTTTTAATATATTTTTCCCATGTGGAAGTTTCTTTCTATTTTATTTACATCATGTATACATAATTAAGTTTGTATGGAACCCTGAGAGCGTGAGTCGTACTAGCACTTGTCCAATTTTATTTTTGTGGCACTGCTGTTGTGCCAGAATGTGTTTTTGTGTCTTCTGATGAGCCACTACAAGTTTTCTTCATTGAAATTTGATCACAAACATGATGGGGCAAATTTACACATTTTGCTGTGAAGTCTTTTTCTTTCATCTGTCACGTGAAAAAATCTTTGTTTTCTAACCAATTTTTGCTGAAACTTCTTGGTTCTTTGTTGTAACATTTTTCATCAGGACGAACTTGATGAACTGTTTCATCATCAGAGGAAGCACAAAACACCTTTTCAGAACAATGATCATTTCCAATTCGTAAATGTTCAAGCTGGACATGAAATGTGCTGCTGGCAACTTCTCTACCTAATAATAACCAATTTAACAGGAAATTGTGTGTTCTGAACCATGTTTAGCACCCGAGGGAGGAAAGTCACATATCACTGTTTCACTTTGTTCTCATGAAGTGTAAATTCAGCACAAAGGTTCCTGGACAGTACTCTAATATGTAGACAATCCTGTCAAAAATTGGTGAGGTGGCAATGCTACCAATAATCCTAATAAACTTCACATTCACTTTCAAGAAATGTAAGCCATGGTACATTCCATAATATTTCATTTAGAATACATTGTTGAGGCATGCTAAAAAAGATAAATTAAAATGCGATTCAAAAAATATTTTTTTTTAGCATTTATACAAGTGTTTCTAAATCAGCTTATCTGTTTCAGTGAGTTAACTGTTTGGAAATGATATTGTTAATCATTGATAATTGTTTAGAATCATGTAATATGAGTTTTTTTAGATCACAGTTGTTTCCTATTCAATAATTGTATTTGCTGTGACTGTTGTGTTTGATTTAGACCCCTAGCAATAGACTCTTAACTTTTTGGCCGAACTTAGCCATGTGGGAACTCCAGACGATGAATGCCATATGATCATTTCATTTCATTTTATTTATTTCATCAGGAAACATCGATTAAAAAATAGAGAGGGAAAACTTGAATGCCCTTAAATGAGAACTACTTCAGTCAAGACCATTTGTGGGTCAGCAACAGAATCTTGGGGGGCGCAAATTTGATTCTGAGTTGCTGTTATTCCAGCAGTGTGGGTTAATCTCTTTGTGGGTATCAATACATTTATTCAACAAAACACCATTGTTTTTAAATGACATATGCAAAGACGATATGGGATAGTAAGGAAGGTGAGCCAGAAATGGTAATGATAATGGTACATGACGTACTCCTTGCTACAGGCCATATAGATGTACATGTAAATGACAATTGGGCAAACTTCCCATTGCAAACCAAACGAAATCAGTTAACAGCCATACACAGAAATGTTTATGTTCATGATTTTACTTAAGTGATCTGATAAATGCAATGGAAAGAAAACACGGGAGGACGTAGGACGGGAGGGCAATGGAATACCACTTTAGGAAGAGTGGGAAAAATCTTGGGTAGAAACTCCCTTAATTCCAAGCGTGATGATACATAGTCAAAAATTCCTGTCATGCGATATTGCTCAGTTTTCTAGGTGAGGGTGATGAGGGGACAGTTCTTTGTAGCTGATTCTTGGGGGAGGTGGGAGGATTAGGGGAGTGTGATGATGTGGCCTGAGAAAACTGTTTGCAGACTAGGTTTGGGGGGAGGGAGTAGTGCCTGTCTGTAGAATCCCTAGCGAGACTTTCAGCATACTAGGCAAGAGAATTCTTCTCACTGCAGATACACCATCCATGGTTGGCTAGAGAATTTTTGCTGTAGAAGAGATGTTTCCACATGGTTAACCTTGGGTGCAGGGCTGAAGGTGACACCTTTGGACAGAATTAATACTTTGGGGAGGGGGTTGAGTTTTTTTGTGGAAAGTTAATAACAGTATTTTGGGTCTGTTTGGATTCTGAATTTCAAGGGAGAGAGTTTTGGAGGATGTGGTAAATTTAAAATGTCAGCTACGCATGATTTGGGTGCTATTATGAGGGATTGGTGAGGGGTTTCACTATGGGTAGGATAGGTAAGTTGAGGGTAGAATGTCCATATGTTGGAAGATTAATTGAGTTGATGTCTGGGATGATCTTCCAGGTGTTGCAGGGCAAGGATTTCAAACATGGAAAAAAGGTGCATGTAGTCAGGATTGCACAGTAACAGTATTTTTCAGAGGGAGCAGAGATGGTTCTAGATTGCCTGTGCCATGGAGTTGGGCTTTTGCAGTAACAGGTTTGTGTGAGGAATAGGGACTGGTAGAATTTAAAAAGATCAAGATCACTGTGAAAGGAAGGCTCAGTTCCTGAAAAGGGATTTTTATGGTTAGGTATTCGGGACAGGGGGATTCTATGGCTTAGGCTGTGTTTAAGGAACATGTTGTGGCACTGGGCTTCAGCTAGGAAAAGGGGCACTTTTCTGAACTGATGCAGATAGATGGAGCAGGATCTGTTTAGGCTGGGACGGTGCTAGGAAAATAAGAAATGACATGGGGAAATAGACAACTGAAAGCTTTAAATAGTGGTAAAGGGAACTGGATAACAAAGCATGAGTTTAGGAAATGAAAAGGGTGGAAGAAATTGCGCTGAGGGCAATAAAATAGTCATGTAACTTAACTCATGTCACAGGACTATCTACTGCCCTCACCACAATTCCTTCCATCCTTTTGTATGTGGTTTATTGCATGTAAGTTATAGTCAGTGTGGAAACAAAAAAGGAAAGACATAAAATTCTGATGGAAGCAATGTGTGAAAAGGACTGGGTCAACTGGAGATGAAATTTAGTGGTTTGTTAATAGAATAGTGTTGTAACTGTGATCTGGTTGATGGGTGGTTCATAAAATAGCACGCAACAGTGTTGAAATTGCCCTGACTGGTGTCACAAGGTCTCACAAGTCACACATGACCACCGTGGTCAGGGCCGGAGACGTGAGAAGGAAAAGGTAGGAACAGATGAGGATGGACAATAAAGGAGAGACAATATAAATGTAAACTGCAGGACAGATGATGTGAGATGTAGGATGGAAGGGAGCCACTAGGCAGTATAAATATAGGCATGTGATGGCTATGACATTCCAGCTCCCACACACTTGCACAGGTATCACAACTCTGTGGAAGACCAAAGTGAAGATCTGCTCAATCCATCCACTAAGCACTTCCTACTCCAGTCCTGTCACGGGCTTATCCTAACAGGCAGGGCCACCTATGAAGCATGTATGACACATACCAACTCTGGTGCAATTGCTGAACAGCTGTTTATGTTGGTGTGATAACCAAGCTGCCCACCAGAATGAGTGGCCACTGCCAAACTATGGCTGAAAATAAAGTTACCACCCAGTGACACAACAAGCAGCTGAGCACAACTCGCTCAAGTTCAGTGGTTGCTTCACAACCAGTGGCAACTGGATCTTTCCTTCCTTATGTGAGCTACACAAATGGGAGTGATCCCTGCACCACATCTTTCACTTCCATTACCCTCCTGGCCTCAGTCTCTGCTGACCCACTGTCCCCATCACCTCCACCCACCAATTTCCCTTTCCTGTCTCCCCTCTCAATCCATGTCTCCACATTACCCTCACTGTGCGCTGTACCTCACCGGCTCTGGTACCCGTATACCTTATTCCTAGCCCGTGCAGCTGCCACCCCTGTTTGGAATTACTAGGATCTCTCTTTCTCTCTCTCTCTCTCCCTCTGTGTGTGTGTGTGGGGGGGGGGGGGGTTACAATATTTTGTAAAATGCAGACTGAATAAGGACAAATAGTTTATAGCAGTTTTAACAAAAGTAAATTATTAATGCAGTTTTTAATAGTTACTTCTGTTTGTATGTGCATGATTTGACTCCTAGCATGTCCCTGCATGTTCTTTTTCATGGCAAGATTTACAAAAAACAATTGCTGAATGAATTAACATTAATGAATCACTGTGAACAGTAGCCTTAACACTTTTTCCAAAATCTATCTCTTTTAAGGTTAGTCACATTTTTCATACATTCTTCTCCTTCTCATCTGCGATGTTATGAGATAATCATACAAATACAAAGTATTCATCAGAACACAGGTTCTGCTGTCACTGTATATCTTTAGATATATACATACCTCATAAAATGAAACAACAGCCATGGCAGTTGAATGAAACCGCTGTTTGAAGCGTTCTGCATGATGCAGCTCTTCATTGCTGAACTGCCCATTTCTGTAGAGCACTCCTAACTTCACAACCAGTTTTATGATGTTCTTCACCAACTTTTCCGCTTCTTTGCGATTTCCAGTCTGTTGAAAAAAAAAAAGAATAAATGTAAATTTAGCTTATCTGTAAACCACTGTAAAGGTAAATGGGTAATATGTGGTAGAAGCAATGTAAATCATGGCAAAAGTTAACAGCAAGACATAAGTAAATGAAATTAAATATGGTAAATAATTATAAGGCAGGAACAAATATAACAACAGCAATAATTCACTTTAAAAATAAAATAAAAGAGAGAAATATATAAAATAATCATTTCCTGTTTGACTTACTGGTAATATTATGTAACGGCTGTATTGTTATTCACCATATAGAGGAGATGTTGAGTCACAGACAGGCACAACAAAAAGACTGCTATACATTGGCAATCATTCGTCATGTGTGTGAGATTTGTGCTTGTGTGATAGTGTGTGTGTATTTTCTGCTTTAGAAGAAAGCCTTTTGGCTGAAAGCTCAAATGTATTGCAGTCTTTTTGTTGTGCCTGTCTGTGATCAACATCTCCTCTATATGGTGAGCACTGATCTACCCTTATCATAATATTGTAATTATTCCATCCTGTATTTTCCAAGGAAAAGGAACCATAAAAATGTTTGCATAAAATGATTCGGAAAGACAGTGCATCTATGGTGCAAAGTCTGATTCTATTCCATTGTCCTGACTGAACAATCTCATCGAGTTTAGTGTACTAGCCAAGTCTACTAACACGCTACAAGTTTTTAACATGAGAAATATACACATGGTGCAACAGTTTTTATAATAATTATGGAGGCTTGATGGTGGAAAGTCAGGAGACGCCAGTGCCAATAATGAGGTATCTTTTTAAATGGCGAAAAGCTTCAGATTCTGAAGTGATACTATATTAAAATCTTCTGATCATCTTTTATGACAACACACTGCACTATATGTTGATGACTTCATTACATGTTTTTGTATAGTACTGCATCCTCACTATAGGTAGGTATTTCTCAAATGATGCTCCAAGTGATCTTTCCTTCTTTTCCTACCCGCCACAACGTATCCCTCCTTCCTTCCTGAGGAAGGTATTATAGTTTCCAAAAGTTACATATTGTTATTAACACTTTTAAATGTGTCTATCAGCAGTGCTACAAATTTCACTTCTTGGAAGTAAGCACTGGCCAGCTGTTCCATCTGCTTGTAATTCTTCTTGTCTATTAAAACTCTGAGTAAATTAAATATGTAAACTTGTGTATGAGAATTCCAGCAAATAGAAGCATTTTAAATAAAAAAGGGAAATCATGTAGTGCCAATAATTTTCTCAGCATCACTTGCAAGTCACAAAAACTTTTTACTCCTAGAGAGCTAAGACACTAGTATCATGTTAACAATTACTTGAGAGGTGGACTGTCTATATGCACGAACAGCAGAACCAATTTCATAGACCAAAGTGTAATAAGCCTGTGGTCAACAGCATTTATAATGTGATAAATTAAAGGACTTAACAACCCACTAACCATGCGAAATAACTGCTGTTCGTCTCATTTTCAAGTGATTCATAATGAGATGAATATTGGGGTTTTGGAAAAATGTCATGAAACAGGGATTTTCTAGTCTATAATATATCTTAACCATATAACTAATTAAGAATTGTTGTTGGTGTATCTTTAAAGGTGGAATATCTCTTTCAACAAGGAGATTACCAATAATGTTCATGCAAACACCTCCATGATGCCTCAGTTATGGTGTACAGGGTATAGTAGGTCTAAAACAGAATGTGCTGCTGACCTGCAAGTGACATATCCATAGGTTAATTAGATTACAATGAATAGCTGGTAATCTGAACATCTATCCTGGTTCATGGGTTAAGGTCATATTGCAGTCTCCTAAGTTAACTGCTAACAGAGGCAGCAAAGCTTTTATTTTCAATATTTTGCACAGTTGAACAAACTTAACAATTTAAATCACTTTCATAATCTACTCATTAAGAGATGTAATCTTTGTTAAAGTTTTAATGCAGTAAGACAAATATAACAGTTAGAAAGTGAGTATGTCTCGAGGCAGCTTAACTAACTGCAAGCAAATACCTAGCTAATTTTTGTAGAAAATTTATCTGTCACAGTAGAGAAGAAACTCAAATCCTCCAAGATAGAAGCTGAAGTTGCATGTGAGTCTGTTTGGGCAGGACTCAGTATCAGGAGTAGGCATAAAATGATAATTGGATCCTTTTGTTGCCCATCATACACACCTCCTGACCTAACCAAAAACTTTAGGGAGAACCTCAGTTCATTCGTGTATAAGTTCCCCTGTCGTACTGTAATTATTGGTGGAGACTTTAAGAAAACAACAATCAATTGAGAAAATTACAGTTTTGTTAGTCATGGGTGTGACAATACATCCTGCGAAATATTACTAAATGTCTTCTCTGAGAACTACTGAGAACAGATAGATTGGAGCCCCACTCCTGATGGAAATATATTAGATCTAATGACAGCAAATATACCTGACCTCTTTGAGAATGTCCACATGAAGACTGGTATCAGTGAGCATGGCACGATTGTGGCAACAATCATTACCAAATACACAGGATAATTAAAACATGTAGAAAGATATACATACCTTCAGCAAACTATCAGTAGACTCATAGCTCAATGAGGAACTTCAAACTTTTAGCACAGGATAGGAACATGTAGAGGAACTATGGCTCAAGTTTAAAAGAATAACTGATCATGCACTGGACAGATATGCATCCAGGTGAATAATTCGTAATATGAGGGACCCTCCATGGGATTCAGTCACAGCAAAGAAACTTCTAAAGAAACAAAGACTACTGCACAATAGGTAAAACAAAGCATTGGGCTATAGAAAGAAAGACACTGAATGAAATGCATTTAGTTACCAAGTGAGCAATGCGTGAAGCTTTGAATGTTAACTGTAGCAGAATCTTGTCAAATGATCTTTTACAAAACCCAAAGAAATTCTGGCTGTATGTAAGGGCTGTTAGTGGCATCTAGATTACTGTCAGTCACTCACAAATGAGGTGGGAACTGAAATTAAGGGTAGTAAAGCAAAAACTGAAATGCTTAACTCCGTCTTAAAATGTTCCTTTGCAATGGAAAAACCAAGAATTGTCTCAATTTAATCCTCATTCCACTGAAAAGATGAGTGTAATAAGTGTTAGTGTCAGTGATATTAAGAAACAGTTGAAATTGTTAAAACTGAACGAAGCTCCAGGGTCGATGGTATCCCTATCAGATTCTATAGTGAATTTGTGGCTGAGTTAGCCCCCCTTTTAACTACAATCTATGGGAGTTCCTTGGAGGAGGGGGGTGGGGGGGATGCTCAGCATTTGGAAGAAAGCACAGTTCACATCAATTTACAAGAAGGATAGTAGAAGCTGATCTGATGGATGGAGACATATGAATCTAAACTTTATCTTTGATAAGGATAGAAACTGAAGCAATAGATTAAAATTTGTGCCACGGCTGAGACTTGAACATGAGTCTCCCACTTACTAGGCAGATGTGCTGACCACTACATTATCACAGCATTGTGGCTACCACAGGCTACCCTAGACCAATGTTCTCCCTAACACAAACTTCAGTTCACACCTTCAGCCCATTTTCCTCTTCTGAAGTCAACAGTATTGCTGAGGCTCTCCAGCACTGGAATAGCACCTAAGCCTTGTATATAATGGGGAAATCTTGTCACAATGCTATGGTGGTGTAGTGGTTAGCACATCTGCCTAGTAAGCAGAAGACCCATGTTCGAGTCCTGTCTGTGGCACAGATTTTAATTCATTGCTTCAGCTTCTATCCTTATTGATGATGGAGGTACACACAGGATTTAACACAAAAAATTGGACTAGGGTAGTCCATACAGCTTTGGTAGCCACACTGCTTCAGTGAAGTAGAGGTTAACCCATTTACCTAGTGAGCAGGAGAACTGGGTTCAAGTGCCAGCCGTGACACAAATTTTAATTCACTGCTTCAGCTTCTAGCCTTATCGAAGATAGTGTAAATGATCCACAAAACTACCACCCAATATCCTTGACATCAGTTTGTTGTAGAATCTTACAACATATTCTGAGCTCAAACATAATGAGGTATTTCGAACAAATATTGATCATGCGGACCCCAGCTTTTCTGACATGATATACTGAAAGCATTGGATCAAGGTAGTCAGATAGAGGCAGCATTTCTTGAGTTCTGAAAAGCATTTGACTCAGCAGCACATCCAGATGTTTTCAAAACTATGATCAAATGAGGCAGCAAGCAGAAAATGTCACTCAGCTGAGGATTTTTTGGTAGGGAGCACGCAGCATGTTATCTTGGATGGACAGTCATTGACAGACGTAGATGCAACTTCGAGTGCACATTAGGAAAGTGTTTTGGGACTCTTACTGTTCATGTTTATGTTAGTGACCTTGCAGATGGTATTATAATTTTTGTAGATGGTGCAGTCTTCTATAATAAAGTATTATCTGAAAGAAGGTGCACAAATACTCAGTCAGATCTTGATAAGATTCCAATGTGGTGCAAAGATTGGCAATTTGCTTTAAATGTTCAGAAATGCAAAATTGTGTACTCCACAAAACAAAAAAGAAACATACACTGAAGAGCCAAATTAACTGGTACACCTGCCTAAATATTGTGTAGGGTCTCTGCGAGCATGCAGAAGTGGCACAACACAATGTGGCATGGACTCAACTACCTGAAATAGTGCTGGAGGCAATTGACACCATGTATCCTGCAGGGCAGTCCATATATCTGTAAGCATACGAGGTGGTGGAGATCTATTCTGAACAGCACATTGCACGGCATCCCAGTTTGGCTCAATAATGTTCATGTCTGGGGAGTTTGGTGGTCAGCGGAAGTGTTTAAACTCAGAAGAGTGTTCCTTGAGCCACTCTATAGCAAATATGGATGTGTGGGGTGTCGCACTGTCTTGCTGGAATGCCCAAGTCCTTCAGAATGCACGATGGACATTAACTGATGCAGGTGATCAGACAGGATGCTTATATACGTGTCACCTGTCAGGATTGTATCTAGACATATCAGGGGTCCCATATCACTCCAACTTCACAAGCCCCCGCCATTACAGAGCCTTAAACAATCCCCTGATAACATTCAGGATCCATGAATTCATGAGGTTGTCTCCATACTCGTGCACATCCATCCACATGACACAATATGAAACAAGATTCATCCGACCAGGCAACACGTTTCTAGTAATCAACAAGACAACAGTCAAATGTCGGTGTTGATGGGCCCAGGCAAGACGTAAAGCTTTGTGCTGTACAGTCATGAAGGGTACACGAGTGGGCCTTTGGCTCCAAAAGTCCAAATCAATGATGTCCCATTGAATGGTTCAAACACTGACACTTGTTGATGGCCCAGCATTGAAATCTGCAGCAATTTGCGTAAAGGTTGTACTTCTGTCACATTGAACAATTCTCTTCAGTCATCGTTGGTTTTATTCTTGCAGAATCTTTTTCTGGCCGCAGTGATGTCAGAGATTTGATGTTTTACAGGATTCTTGATATTCACGGTAGACCCGTGAAATGGTCATACGAGAGAACCCCACTTCATTGCTACCTCAGAGTTGCTGTGTCCCATCACTCATGTACCAACTATAACACGAAGTTCAAACTCACTTAAATCTTGATAACCTGCCACTGTAGCAGCAGTAACTGATCAAATAACTGCACCAGACACTTGTTTTTCATATAGGCATTGCCGACCGCAACACTGTATCCTGCCTGTTTTCATATCTCTGTAACTGAATATGCATGACTATACCAGTTTCTTTGGTGCTTCGGTGTAGAATCCTACGATTGTAATATCAATGAGTCACAGCTGGAATTAGACAACTCAAATAAATCCCCGGTTGTATCACTTAGTAGGGACATGGAATGAAACAATCATGCAGGCTTAGTCACGTGTAAAGTAAAAGGGCAGCACAAGTAGTCACAAGTTTTGTTTGATCTATGGGAAAGTGTCACAGAAATGCTGAAGAAACTGAACTGTAGACTTTGGAGGATAAACATAAACTATCCCAAGGAAGCCTACTTACAAAGTTTCAAGAACTGACTCTAGGAATGTACTACTACTCCCTTTGTATCACTCACACAGGGATCATGATAGCAAGATTAGATTAATTACAGCACACACAGAGACATTAAACAATCATTCTTCCCATGCTCCATACATAAATGGAATGGGAGATACCCTCTCCCATGCACTTCACAGTGGCTTGCAGAGTATAGGTGTAGACAATGTGCAGATCATATTCGTCCAGCAATTCAGAATAAGACCACTTAGTGACTTGCATCATCAAACTTTACACATAATTTCAAACTTCATTAAATATTTCCTCTACTTTAAATAAGAACATTTTAGGTTAGGCTTTACTGTGACTGTTATTGACACAGAATGAAACAACAAGTTTACTATCACCAGTCACTGTTTATTTCTCTCCACGATGCATTTCAAAAGTTTAAACCTCCATCATCAGATGGATTTACATTTGTTAGTATGACATTTGTGTGTGTGTGTGTGAGTGTGTGTGTGTGTGTGTGTGTGTGTGTGTGTGTGTGTTTTGCATTACAACATTTTGGAGTAACTTGCGGCACTGTCTAGTGGAGAAACAAAACACTATTTCAGCACATGGTTCTGAGTTACTTTTGACAATAAACTACATGTTTATCTAACAGTAAAAATAAAATAAGTAAAATAGAATACCTACAGAGGCCACAGGTTTTTTTCACTGTTGTAATGCATCATATGTATACTGTCATATTTTATAAAAAAATATAGCGTTAGGAAACTATATGGTGCAGATATCGTATAGCAGAAGAGAAAACGTTATCACAAAGTACAAATAATATACATAGTAACAACATTATTACAGAATAAATTTTTTAAGGATTTTGGAGATATTTGTTTTGAGGTGTCGAATGCATATGATGGAATAAATGTTTCTGGTGATATATAAATCCTATTTTGACACATTAATGTAGCTTAAACTTCATACTCGTTTATACAACCAAGTGGCACGTTATAAACTTCCAGTACAATTAGTATGTCGGCTACAGTGGTAAAATTATACACAAATAACAATTTTAGTTGAGATTCACAGTTAGGCTGGAGGCAGAGGGAGAAGAAGAGAAAGTGAGACGCAGGGAGAACGTGGAAGGAGTGATTGTATGAGAGCAAACTCTACAAAGCAGGGGGGTCTTAAAATTACATCTGTTACGTGTAATAACTGCCTAAACGTTGGGGCTATACATTGGTTAATGCTTTAAAATATGCAGATGGACATACAATTTTTGCCAGGAGTTGATGTACATAGTTTCAAGCTGACAGGGGGTACAAGCTGTTGGTGTGATGATATATTTGCAAATGAGGTCAATCCCTTCAACATTTGGAGGCTATTGTGGTAACATAACTAAATATTTATGCTAAATATTAAGGTGTCCATCATAATGCCACCTACACTGGTCAAGGGCTAACACCATGGCCATCACCCAGCATGTCCACCTGGGTTGATAGCCGTTGATCAGAGTCCTGGTGGCATAAAAGGATAGGCATCGACCTACTCTTTCCCTTATGCAAGGAGGGATGGGGCGGGTTTAATCGCTCGGGTACCAACTATACGAGTCATGGATTGTCAGTGAGCTATGGTCGAGAGGACATACGACGACCCCCATCACATTCGATTCATTACTGCTTGGGCTGCTTGGCAGGAGTAGTTGTCCATGTATGGGAGATGTGGTGGTGGTCATGATATGCTATGCATTTGGTGCCATCTGAAGTGTCCTTTCCTAAATGACCTGCACTACCATCCAAATTTTGAAAAAAAGAGAAAAGGTGGTTCAAACCCGAAAATGGGAATTAGATTTTAATTTACCGGAACTGTGATAGAAGAAAGCAAAGGGTGCAGTCCAGTTCAGAACTTAAAGAACAGGTTGACATGAAGGCTTAACACAGGGTTCAAAAGAATCTGATAGATATTTGAAAGAGGGGAACAGAGAACTGCAACATGGGAAATGAAGATAAAAATTCTGCAATAGCTCTGAGACTCACACCAGCCATATACATACCTACGGAGGAGAGAGACAACCCCTGGAGTGAATGTAATTTAGGGTGTATGTGACTGAGAAAGAAAAATTCACTGGAATGGTGATAATTCATTTTCTTCTGTCAGCTGCTAGTGGTTTGGCATTTTCATAATTACATTGAATTAGTGAATGGATTCCAGAAATGTCAGGCAGCAGTTGCAAGAAGCAGGTCCGACTGCAATTTCATAATTGTCTGACGTAAAACAGAAAACACAGCTGTCAAACAAAACCACTGCACCAAGCACCTGGAGATGCCACAACAGAAAAGAAAAGAAAAACACAGTTTTTGTTATACTTTGAGGGAAAAGAAGGTCATTACACTAGATTTAAGTAATCTGCCATTTAATACTGAACAGAAGATAAGAACAATAATGTGGAAATAGTGTTTCTGTGTGTCATTTGTTTTGGGTTGAGAAGATAAGACATATTGTGCTAGAAAACTGAATGGTGCAGTTTATCACTGGTCACTACATCATGATGGGAAATCTGCAACTACATTTACATTTATACTCTGCAAAATACCGTGATGTGCATGGCAGATGGTACGTCCTATAGTACCAGTTATTAGTGTTTCTTTCTCTCTCATTCACATATTGAGCATGGGAAGAATTATTGTCTGAATGCCTCTGTGCATGCAGTAATTATTTTAATCTTATCCTCGCAATCCCTACTGAGCGATGCATAGGTGGTTGTAGTATATCTCTAGAGTAATCATTTAAAGCCGGGTCTTGAAACTTTGTTAATAGACTTTCTCGGGATAGTATATGTCTGTCTTCAAAAGTCTGCCAGTTCAGTTCCTTCAGTATCTCTGTGACACACTCCCACAGATTAAACAAACTGTGACCATTCATGCTGTCCTTCTCTGTATATGTTCAATACCCACTGTTAGTCCTATCTGGTATGAGTCACCCACATGCTTGAGTAATATTGTAGGATGGGCCACAAGAGTGATTTGCAAGCATTCTCTTTTGTAGACTGATTGCATTCCCCCAGTATTCTACCAATAAATCAAAAACTAACACCTGCTCTACCCACAACAGAAGCGATGTGAGCACCCCATTCCATATCCTTACAAAGTGTTGCACCCAGGTAGTTATATCAGTTGACCAGTTCCAACAGTGACTCACTGATATTATAGTCATAGGGTACTACATTTTTTCGTTTTGTGAAGTGCAAAATTTTAGGTTTATGAACATTTAGAGCAAGTTGTAAATCTCTGCACCATGTTGATATCTTATCAAGATCTGACTGAATATTTATGCAGCTTCTCTCAGACGGTACTTCATTATAAATAACTGTATCATCTGCAAAAGCCTGAGTTTACTATTAATATTATCTGCAAGGTCATTAAAATACAACATGAACAGCAAGGGTCCCAACACACATCTCTGGGGCACAGCCAAACTTACTTCTACATCTGATGATGACTCTCCATCCAAGATAACATGCTGTGTCCTCCCTACCAAAAAGCCCTTAATTCAGTCACAAATTTCACTTGATACTCCATATGATTGTACTTTTGACAATGAGCATACATACAGTACTGAGTCAAATGCTTTGGAAATAGAGAAACACTGCATCTACCTGGTTGTCTTCATTCAAAGTTTTCAGTATACCACATGAGAAATGTTCCAGTTGGGTTTCACATGATCGATGATTTCAAAATCCATGCCGGTTGGCATTGAGGAGGTCATTCTGTTCAAGATTCCTCATTATGTTAGGGCTCAGAATATGTTGTAAGGTATTACAACAAATCGCTGATGAGGATTTTGAATGGTAGTTTTCAGGATCCTTCTACTACTCTTCTTCTAGACAGGTGTGACCTGTGCCTTTTCCCAAGAAGTGGGCACAGGTTTTTTGCTGAAGGGATCTAGCCACAAATTCAGTATAAAATCTGGCAGGGATTCCATTGGGGGCTGGAGATTTATTGAATTTTAACAATTTCAGCTGTTTCTTATCAACACTAATACTTATCATTCATCTTTTCAGTGGTACGAGGATTAAATTGGGGCAGTTCTCACGGGTTTTTCTTTGTAAAGGAACATTTGAAAACAGAGTCAAGCATTTCAACTGTTGCTGTACTACTGTCAGTTTCAGTTCCTGCAGTGGCTAGAACAATAGAGCAGCAGAGAGGCAGGTTGGTTCTCTCATGAACACATCGTTCACTCATGTTTTCTCACAGTGATTTTCTTCTGTTTCAATAACAATTATTCTCCATTGTTAATACTAACAAACTTATTTGTAAAGCAGAGCAATTGCATATAATCTTAAAGTTTTGTTCTAACTGTCACATGTAAACAAACAGTGATGTACTTTAATTGTGTGAGAGTCTCAGGTTGATTCTAAGCTGCTAGCAAGGCTGCAGTGACATGGTACAGAGGTAAAGGTACTGGACTTGCATTCAAGAGGAGCGGGCATCAAATTTCTTTGTGAACACCCAGGCTTTGTGTTGAAGTTTACACTTACTAACAGTCTTTACTGCATATTCAATGTACACAAAAGCAGTGAACAAGAGGTACAGAATCACACTGTATATGGAAGCTAAGCTCATGGCAAAGGTTTTTTTATGACTCCCTGCATGCCACATAGGGACAGTGAGTGGGCTGTCAGCAGTACAATACCACACTCTTCGGCCAAGAGCACTCTTAAAAATTGACCAAAGATGAGGGAAAAACAACATAAGAACTATCTTCATTTTAAATTAAAAAGATTAATGATGGACTACTAAAAGGGCAAAAAATACATACCATTTTAAAAAAAAAAACACAATTTCTACGTGCTGAAATTCTTCTATGAAAAGGCTCTGAGGCACTGTATCTCACTTAAAATGTGGAGGACCTGCATTTCATGAGAATCATTGTAACAGGCCAAAATATGTTCCATAGGCTTGAGGGCTGTCGGTAAAAAGACAAGGGTCTGTTAGGAAGGGAAACTATGCTCATTCCAATGGTATATCTGTACCCAGCATCGCAAGCAGCCGAAAGTGCTTGCCATCTTTTTTCATAAGTTCATGCCTTTCCTGCTTAGACCGATCAAATAAATGAAGACTAACGTGTCCTCCAAACAATATGTCTATACAATTTAGAAGGACAAAAGGCCAATTAGGATTTAATGTCCATGTACATGCAGATTATCAGAAACAGAATACAGATTCAGACTGGACACGGACGAGACAGGCAATCGGTCACATCGTTTTCAAAGGAACCATCCTGTCATAAGGCTTAGGTGGTTTGAGGAAATTGTGGAGAAACAAAACGTGTAACTGATTCAGAGAGTGAAATGGGAGTTGTCGTAACTGTCTGAAATCAGTCCACACTTGTTGCCCACACAGCCGATGGTGCTGTGAGCTGTGACTGGTTGCCACAAGACAAGTGCTGGGAAGAAGCCACACGCTTGAAGTGTTTGCTGGTAGGATGCCATGGCTGAACTGCCTGAAAAAAGTGAGCGCTGTTTCTGGAATGGTAGCTTTTGTTGTGCTCCCTGTATCTGCATATTACACCAGTTGCTTTGTGATAACAACTGCCACCTAAGACCTGGACTACTCTTGGACAGTGTGATTCTGTACTTCTTGTTCACGGCTAGCATACTCGGTGAATACGCAATACAGAGTGTTAGTAAGTGTAAACGTCAGCACAAAGCCTGGGTGTTCACACAGAAATCTCATGCCCGCTCCTCCTGAATGCAAGTCCAATACCTTTACCTCTGTACCACATCACTCCTTGTATAACATTTAAAAATCCAAGCCTTGCTAGCACGAGAAATAATTACTGTATATGTTGATAATTTATCCATCTTTCATATGCATCCAGAAAGGGGGAGGGGCAAGATGAGGCACTGGCCACATTCTTTAATGCAGGTGGGGGTGGGGGGTGGGGGCAAGATGAGGCACTTGCCCCTTCCTTTAATTTGGGATGCAGACTTCTTATTCATTACAGAAGTCTCTCACATTTCCAAACAATGATTACCTGTGGTGCTACTAATGCTAACTTTAGCATTGCCAAATACAATGGAAAACACTGCAGATTTAGCAGGCACTACATAACTTTGGTTTATATCATGGGTGCCCGTAAGGCAGTATGTATGGGGAGAGGGGGCTATAATATGGAGGAATGGAGTATTTTCAATATTTTGGAAGACGTATGGAGACTTGTAAGTAGTCATAAAAAAGTTCCAGTTCCCAACCTGTTAAAAAAGATACATAACACCACTATTAAATAATTTTATTTAGAGAAAAGCAGCTGACTTCACTATATTTTTTCCTTTAACTAAGAGCTGGAGGGGGAGGGGGGCTTGTGTGGCTGTCACTTCATTCAGATTAAACTGTGCCAGTTCCTTGGTATGGTGGTAGCTTCACAGATGCCCGGCAGGAAGGACCAGTTCGAAGTCCACGGAGAAGCTAAATGTGGCTGCATTATACATACACCCCAGTCTGACGGTAGTTTTCTAGCATTCGTCTCCCCTGGTTTACTCTTTACTGAAAAAGTTCAAAAATTTAGCTTTCAGACCACTTTTAGTAATACGTAAGTCGACCTCAAAAATCGAAATTATGAAGATAATGAAATAAAACCGTTAATAGGACGAGTTTTATATGAAAAAACTTTTTTTCAGTATCAACCCGAGATTACTTGTATACAAATAAAAATAGCTTTTGTGATCATTTCCAGCTCTATTTCCTAATTTGTTGGATGCGCTGCAGATAAGCATACGAGTGTCTAATTACAGATCATTAACTGAAAAAGTAGTTTACATATTCACATCGATTATATCAAACAGCATACTTTCCGCATATGCTTCAATTTTGGAATCAAAGTAATTTACACTCAGGTGTCAAAAGTCATGGGATAGTGATACACACATATACAGATAGCAGTAGCATACTGCACACAAGGTATAAAAGGGTAGTGCATTGACAGATCTCTCAATGTATTTATGTGATTCATATGAAAAGGTTTCAGACGTGATTATGGCCACACAGTAAGAATTAACATACCTTGAACATGGAATGGTAGCTGAGGCTAAATGCATGGGGCATTCCATTTCAGAAGCTGTTATGGAATACAGTATTCCAAGATCCACAGTGTCAAGAAAATGCCGAACACCAAATTTCAGGCATTATCTCTCACAAAGGACAATACAATGGCTGATGACCTTCACTTAACAACCAAGAGCAGCGGTGTTTGCACAGAGCTGTCAGTGCTAGCAGACGAACAACAGTTCATAAAACAATGGCAGATATTGGTGGGACATACATTGAGTGTATCTGTTAGGACAGTGCAGTGACATGGCAGCAGATGACCACGTAAGTGCCTCTGCTAACAGCACAACGTCACCTTCAGTACCTCTCCTGGGCTCATGAACCCTAGATGACTGGAAAATTGTGGCCTGGTCAAATGAGTCTTGCTTTCAGTTGGTAGGAGCTGGTGGTAGGTTTAGTGTGGTGCAGATCCCTCAAAGCCATGGACTCAGACTGTCATAAAAGCATTGTGCACACTGACGTTGGCTCATATGGAATGGACTGGGTCCTCTGATCCAACTGAATTGATCACTGATTGGAAATGTTTATGTTCAGCTACTTGGAGACCGTTTGCAGCCAATCATGGACTTTATGATCCCAAAGAATGATGGAATTTTCACGTCATCAAGCCACAACTATTTGCGACTGGTTTAAAGAACATTCTGGGCAATTCAAATGAATGATCTGGCTACCCAGATCACCCAACATGAATCCCATCAAACATTTATGGGGCTTAATCGAGAGGTCAGTTTGTGCGCAAAATACTGCCCTGGCCACACTTTTGCGATTATGGACAGCTATAGAGGCACCATGACTCAATATTTCTCCAGGGGACTTCCAACAACTTGCTGGGTCCATGCCACATCAAGGTGCTGCACTACACCGAGCAAAAGGAAGTCTGACATGGTCACCTCTGTGTAATTTCAAAACAATATTGAGTATATATTCGAGATATATTAAGTTTTACATACTGCATGTCAAATTAAGTTCTGAGGTTCTGGCCCATCCTCTGATTCATCGAATAAGTCTCATAAAAAATAACAATTTCAAAATCTGCCCCCTACTATATAAACTTCTGCAGACGCCTATAACACTTTCATAGACTTTACCATTTCTTTTGCAGCAATATTCACATTTTTAACTGTCATTTTTGAATGAATGCATATTGTGGCTGTAACCTTTAGGTTAGGGTATTTAATGATATTAAAATGTTCTCACTAGTGAATGAAAAGTTTTAATAAGCACACCGGACAAACTTCAGGTGTGCCCCAGGGCTGTGTAATAGGTCCGCTGCTTTTTACGATTTACATAAAAGATCTGGTTGATGGTATTGAAGTAGCATTAGACTATTTGCCAATGATGCTGTAGTCTACAGGAAAGTAGTACCACACGAAAGTTGTCAGTGAGGATTTGCACACAATAAATGTGTGTTGTAATGACTGGCAGTTATCTCTCAATATTAGTAAGTGTAACCTACTGTGCATAATAAGGTGAAAATCCCCATTAATGTACGAGTACAAAATAAATGCCCAGTCTTTGGCAGCGGTAATATCCATCAACTACCTGGGTGTGACTATTAGAAATGATCTCAAATGGAGTGATCAGATTACACAAGTAACGGGCAAGGCAAACCCTAGATTGCAGTTTATTGGTAGAATCCTGAAGCGATGCAGTCCTTCAACAAATAAAATTGCTTACAATATGTTAGTTCGTCCAGTGTTTTGTTCGTCTGTATGGGACCCTTACCAGTTGGGTCTAACTCAAGAGATCCGGAAGGTCCAAAGAAGAGGGGTAAGATTCGTGACTGGTACATTTAGCCATCGCAAGAGCGTTACAAATCTCATAGAAAGTTTGAAGTGGGACACATTTGCAGATAGACGACACGCTAAACGGAACGAGCTGCTCACTATATTCCGAAATTCGATCTTCGTCGAGGATGTAGGGCATATATTATTATCACCAAGTTTCAAATCCCGGAATGATCACCATTCAAAGATAAGGGAAATTAGAGCTCGTACTGCGGTGTTCAGACAGTCAACAGCGGGGGGGAAGTATGACATTGGCGCGAATTGTGCCCTCCGCCACACACCGCGGAGTGTACAGGGTGTTACCAAAAGGTACGGCCAAACTTTCAGGAAACATTCCTCACACACAAAGAAAGAAAATATGTTATGTGGACATGTGTCCGGAAACGCTTACTTTCCATGTTAGAGCTCATTTTATTACTTCTCTTCAAATCACATTAATCATGGAATGGAAACACACAACAACAGAACATACTAGCGTGACTTCAAACACTTTGTTACAGGAAATGTTCAAAATGTCCTCCGTTAGCAAGGATACATGCGTCCACCCTCCGTCGCAAGGAATCCCTGATGGGCTGATGCAGCCCTGGCGAATGGCGCATTGTATCAAAGCCGTCCACAATACGAGCACGAAGAGTCTCTACATTTGGTACCAGGGTTGCGTAGGCAAGAACTTTCAAACGCCCCTATAAATGAAAATCAAGAGGGTTGAGGTCAAGAGATCGTGGGGGCCATGGAATTGGTCCGCCTCTACCAATCCATCGGTCACCGAATCTGTTGTTGAGAAGCGTACGAACACTTCGACTAAAATGTGCAGGAGCTCCATCGTGCATGAACCACATGTTGTGTGTACTTGTAAAGGCACATGTTCTAGCAGCACGGGTAGAGTATCCCGTATGAAATCATGATAACGTGCTCCATTGAGCATAGGTGGAAGAACATGGGGCCCAATCAAGACATCACCAACAATGCCTGCCCAAACGTTCACAGAAAATCTGTGTTGATGACGTGATTGCACAATTGCGTGCAGATTCTCGTCAGCCCACACATGCTGATTGTGAAAATTTACAATTTGATCACGCTGGAATGAAGCCTCATCCGTAAAGAGAACATTTGCACTGAAATGAGGATTGACACATTGTTGGATGAACCGTTCGCATAAGTGTACTCGTGGAGGCCAATCAGCTGCTGATAGTGCCTGCACACGCTGTACATGGTATGGAAACAACCGGTTCCCCCGTAGCACTCTCCATACAGTGACGTGGTCACTGTTACCTTGTACAGCAGCAACTTCTCTGACGCTGACATTAGGGTTATCGTCAACTGCACGAAGAATTGCCTCGTCCATTGCAGGTGTCCTCGTCGCTCTAGGTCTTCCCCAGTCGCGAGTCAAAGGCTGGAATGTTCCGTGCTCCCTAAGACGCCGATCAATTGCTTCGACCGTCTTCCTGTCGGGACACCTTTGTTCTGGAAATCTGTCTCGATACAAACGTACCGCGCCACGGCTATTGCCTCGTGCTAATCCATACATCAACTGGGCATCTGCCAACTCTGCATTTGTAAGCATTGCACTGACTGCAAAACCACGTTCGTGATGAACACTAACCTGTTGATGCTACGTACTGATGTGATTGATGTTAGTACTGTAGAGCAATGAGTCGCATGCCAACACAAGCACCGAAGTCAACATTACCTTCCTTCAATTGGGCCAACTGGCGGTGAATAGAGGAAGTACAGTACATACTGACGAAACTAAAATGAGCTCTAACATGGAAATTAAGCGTTTCCGGACACATAACATCTTTTCTTTATTTGTGTGTGAGGAATGTTTCCTGAAAGTTTGGCCGTACCTTTTTGTAACACCCTGTATATGTAGATGTATATGTAGTCACCTCAGGGGAGATCGCGCTAATACCACGTAACACCGTCTCTAGCCTGGGCAATGGCCTCAATTCCGCAAGGAAGAGGTTACACAAGTTTCTTAATGCATGCTATATCCAGGTGGTGGTGGTTAGTGTTTAACGTCCCGTGCTATATCCAGGTGAAGTCACTGAGTGATAATTAGATCCTGTACAACTACAAAACTATGGCGATGTTCAGAACGAATTTTCACTCTGCAGGGAGTAAGTGATTTAAAACTTCTCAGAAGATTAAAACTGTGTGTCATACTGGAACTCAAACTTGAAACCTTTGCCTTCCGCGGGTAAGTGCTCCACACTGAACTATCCAGAGGAGTACCGGTGCTCTTGGCCACACACTGCCAAGGTCACACGTTTGAGTCAAAGTCTGACACACAATAATATGATGCCAGAAAGTTTTGACTCATAAAGATGTTGATTGCTACATTTTACCCACTGTTCCCAATAGTCCCAGACATTTTCTATGGATTGAAGTCAGGTGGTATAGTGGGTCAGCCAAAGTATGATAGGGCACCTGAGTGACAAACCCGTTCTGTGAACAAAACTGTTCTGATGTTGGAAGACGGGAGAGTTTGCAGTTCACGCCTCGTGAAAATGTAGTCATGTACATTTTCATGATGAGTGTACTGCAAACACGCCCACGTTGGTCAACCAGAATGATGGAATAAACACCTTGGTTCACGTTAACAGTAAAATTAATGAGTGGGCCGAAATCATGGTGCAAAACTCCCCTAAAAGCACCTCCAGTCTGAGCCACATGACCCACACACTGCAGGCTAAGCACCACACTTGGCAATCGGTTCACTCTATGCCTTACACAACATGAGAAGAGGCAAAATTGCAGCTTGCCGTACCACTCTACACCCCTACGTTCAATTACTATCGTGGCCTATTCGAGACGTGCAGCTGTACGTTCCACTGTCGGCAAAGGCCTGTTGCAAAGTACCCGACTCCAAATGTCAGCTACACGCATTTCCCTTCGCAACTTTTGTCAGGAAATTGGTTGACGTGTTCACTGACAGAAGCCATTTCTGTTGGTCATATTCACGGATTCTTCTGTCAGTTTTTGGTCAGCCTGTTAGTTTTCCAACCTTGAATAATTCCACTTATGTTTGACATTGACTGTCACTAGAGGACATATCACTCATCTCATGTTCCTGTCGATTAGCATCTTTTTACAGTCAGTTTTTTACACAGTGCTACATGGCTGCTGGTGAGCACCATTCTTTGTAGGCATGTTGGACCGTCTGCAATGATACACCAACAAATCGCGAACCTTGGTTCTCAGTGTGGGGAGGGGCACATCTATACACCATACCTCCTTTCTTGCCAGTCCGTCATGTCTCCACATCTTACTGCGCTGATTCCATATAACCAGCGGGCACATAGTGCACGTGCAAACCAAGTTGACACTAGATGCGGTGGCTGATGGGAGCGACAGTAAAGGCATTTCCCATTTACAGTCGCTCCCATCGGCCACTGCACCGAGTGTCAACTTTGTTTACGTGATTAATACACACCATTTCACTGCCATAACTCACGACAGCAGTAGAGGGTTATATGACCACTTGGTATCAGTTCTAAACCATCTGCAGTGTTTCAAATCAATCAGTTTGTTCTTTTGAGGATGTATTAATATTAATATTTTGTCCATTATGAAAGAACCAGTGGCTGTAGAGAACTTCAGAGAGAGCATTAGGGAACAATTGACAAATACAGGGGAACGAAATATAGTAGAAGAAGAATGGCTAGCTTTGAGAGATGAAATAGTGAAGGCAGCAGAGGATCACGTAGGTAAAAAGACGAGGGCTAGTAGAAATCCTTGGGTAACAGAAGAGATATTGAATTTAATTGATGAAAGGAGAAAATATAAAAATGCAGTAAATTAAGCAGACGAAAATGAATACAATCGTCTCAAAATGGAAGAGGACATAGATGAAGATGAAATGGGAGATATGATACTGCGTGAAGAATTTGACAGAGCACTGAAATACCCAAGTCAAAAAAGGCCCCACGACTAGAAAACATTCCATTAGAGCAACTAAAAGTCTTGGGAGAGCAAGCCACGACAAAACTCTACCATCTGCTGAGCAATATGTATGAGACAGGTGAAATACCCTCAGATTTCAAGAAGAATATAATAATTCAAATCCCTAGGAAAGCTGGTGTCGATAGGTATGAAAATTACCAAACTATCAGTTTAATAAGTCATGGCTGCAAAACACTAATGCGAATTCCGTACAGACGAATGGAAATACCGGTAGAAGCCGACCTCGTGGAAGATCAGTTTGGATTCTGTAGAAATGTCAGAACACGCGAGGCAATACTGACCCCACAACTTATCTTAGAAGATAGATTAAGGAAAGGCAAACCTACGTTTCTAGCATTTTAGACTTAGAGAAAGCTTTTGATAATGTTGATTGGAATACTCTCTTTCAAATTCTGAAGGTATGAGGAGTAAAACACAGGGAGCGAATGACTATTTAGAATTTGTACAGAACCTGATGGCAGTTATAAGTGTCCAGGGGAACGAAAGGGAAGCAGTGATTGAAAAGGGAGTGAGACAGATTTGTAGCCTATCCTTGATGTTATTTAATCCGTATATCGAGCAAGCATTAAAGGAAACAAAAGAAAAATTTGGAGTAGGAATTAAAATCCATGGAGAAGAAAGAAAAAACTTTGAGGTTTGCCGGTGACATTGTAATTCTGTCAAAGACAGGAAAGGCCCTGGAAGAGCAGTTGAACGGAATGGACAGTGTCTTGAAAGTAGGATATAAGATAATGAAATGTAGTCGAATTAAATCAGGTGATGCTGAGGGAATTAGTTTCGGAAATGAGACACTTAAAGTAGTAGATGAGTTTTCGTTTTTTTTGGGGGGGGGGGGCAAAATAATTGATGATGGTCGAAGTAGAGAGGATATAAAATGTAGAATGGCTCTGGCAAGGAAAGTGTTTCTGAAGAAGAGAAATTTGTTAACATCGAATATAGATTTAAGTGTCAGGAAGTCTTTCCTGAAAATATTTGTATGGAGGCCATATATGGAAGCGAAACATGGACTACAAATAGTTTAGACAAGAAGAGGATAGAAATATGATGCTACAGAAGAATGCTGAAGATTAGATCGGCAGTTCACGTAACTACTGGGGAGGTGCTCAACAGACTTGGGGAGAAGAGGAATTTGTTACACAACCTGACCCAAAGAAGGGATCGGTTGGATGAACACGTTCTGAGGCATCGAGGTATCACCAATTTAGTAGTGGAGGGAAGCGTGGAGCATAAAAACGGTAGTGGGAGACCACGAGATGAATACACTAAGCAGATTCAGATAGATGTAGATTGCAGTAGTTAAAAACCTTGCACAGGATGGAGCAGCATGGAGAGCTGCATCAAACTAGTCTCTGGACTGGAGACCACAACAGCAACAGCGTGCCATTCAACACTAGTATTCAAAGTTTAAAATTCTGCTGCGTTCGTCGTATGAACGACGTGAAACTGATCTCTAGTGGTACTCACGTATGCTTTGGCCAGCCGGTAGACGTTGTCGAGTAGCGAGCCCGTGGTTTCGTCAATGAAGACTTTCGCCACCGACTTGTTGCTGGCCATGCGGCCGAGGATCTTCTTCTGGGCGCGCAGGCCAATGTCCCGCGCGCGGAAGCCCTCCGACATGGCTGCAACAGCGGAAGGATGCAATCACTCAAAGTAGCTCAAACTGACCTCTTTGCAGGCGGTTCATGAAGACGCAACGATAATTAGTGAAATATGTTTACGAAACAACATCGCACAGTACACAGAAAGTACTGACAAATACACTACTGGCCATTAAAATTGCTACACCAAGAAGAAATGCAGATGATAAAAGAGTATTCATTGGACAAATATATTACACTAGAACTGGCATGTCATTACACTTTCACGCAATATGGGTGCATAGAGACCGAGAAATGAGTACTCAGAACCACCACCTCAGGCCGTAATAACGGCCTTGATATGCCTGGGCATTGAGTCAAACACAGCTTGGATGGCGTGTACAGGTACAGCTGCCCAAGCAGCTTCAACACGATACCACAGTTCATCAAGAGTAATTACTGGCGCATTGTGACGAGCCAGTTGCTTGGCCACAATTGACCAAACGTTTTCAATTGGTGAGATATCTGGAGAATGTGCTGGCCAGGGCAGCAGTCGAACATTTTCTGTATCCAGAAAGGCCCGTACAGGACTTGCAACATGCGGTCATGTATTATCCTGCTGAAATGTAGGGTTTCGCAGGGATCGAATGAAGGGTACAGCCATCGGGTCATAACACATCTGAAATGTAACGTCCACTGTTCAAAGTGCCGTCAATGCGAACAAGAGGTGGCCGAGACGTGTAACCAATAGCACCCCATTCCATAATGCAGGGTGATACGCCAGTACGGCGATGGCGAATACACGCTTCCAATGTGCGTTCACCGCGAGGTCGCAAAACACGGATGCGAACATCATGATGCTGTAAACAGAACCTGGATTCATCCGAAAAAACGACGTTTTGCCATTCGTGCACCCAGGTTCGCACACCATCGCAGGTGCTCCTGTCTGTGATGCAACGTCAACGGTAACTGCAGCCATGGTCTCCATGCTGCTGCAAACGTCGTCGAACTGTTCGTGCAGATGGTTGTGGTCTTGCAAACGTGCATCTGTTGACTCAGGAATCGAGACGTGGCTGCACAATCCGTTACAGCCATGCGGATAAGATGCCTGTCATGTCGACTGCCTCCAGAGCAGCCACCCTCGCACATGGATCGACACTAATTCACAACGTCTTCTTATCGTTACGCTGCACAATAGTGTTACGTAGTAATGTTGGCACTGGCAGGGACAGTAAACAATTCGGAGAGGCGCGAAATCAGCCGACTTTCACCAACCACAGAGGGGCCAAGCAGAAGTGCGTGACCAACAATGGGCTACTTACTACCTAACAATAAGAAGACTTACGAGGGTCACTCCAAAAGAAATGCGCACTATTTTTGTAAAAAGACAGTTTTCATTGTGCATGTGTGAAAGTTTTAGTGTGCAGATACATCCTTCCCGCTTGTTTTCAAACTTAGTTCAACCTGTTCCCGTGAGTGGCGCCGTCACAGCATGTCTTCAAGATGGCTGCTATATTTGACGTTCGCCACAAGCAACGTGTTGTCATAAAATTCCTGTGCTGTGAAAACGAGACAGTGGGAAATATCCACAACAGGTTGAAAAATGGTGTATGGAGATGCTGCTTTCGATCGCAGTACAGTTAGTCGGTGGGCAAGCAGGTTACATGATGAATGTGGGCACAGCAATATTGAGGATTGTCCTCGCAGCAGCAGACCACGTAATACACATACGCCAGACAATGTGCAGAGAGTTAACGAATTGCTGACTACTGACAGACGCATCACAGCGAACGAATTGTCACGCTACATTGGGATAGGGGAAGGAAATGTTTGCAGAATACCTTTAAGTGTTGGCGTTAAAAAAGGTTTGTGCTAGGTGGGTTCCCAGGATGTTGACAGTGGCTCACTAAGAAACAAGAAAAACGTTATGCAGCGAACTTTTTGAACAGTACAAGGATGGTGGAGATGAATTTCTTGGAAGAATTGTGACAGGTGATGAAACATGGCTCCAGAGACGAAGAGGCAATCAATGGAGTGGAATCACGAAAATTGACCGACGAAAAAAAAATTCAAATCCACACCTTCTGCTCGAAAGGTTATGGCGACGGTGTTTTTCGATTCCGAAGGACTCTTGCTTGTGGACATCATGCCAAGTGGAACCACCATAAATTCTGATGCATATGTGACGACACTGGAGAAACTTCAAGCGCGACTGAGTCGTGTTCGACCATATCGGCAAAAGCAGGATGTTTTGCTGTTGCACGACAATGCACGGCCACATGTCAGTCAAAAAACAATGGAAGCGATCACAAAACTCGGATGGACAACTTTGAAACACCCGCCTTACAGTCCGGACCTGGCTTCATTTGACTATCATCTCTTTGGGAAACTGAGAGACTCTCTTCGTGGAACAAGATTTGAAAATGATGACTCCCTTGTGCACGCTGCCAAACAGTGACTCCAATAGGTTGGTCCAGAATTTTACCGTGCGGGTATACAGGCGCTGGTTCCAAGATGGCGTAAGGCAGTTGAGAAGGATGGAAATTATGTGCAGAAATGAAAATATTGTTCCTAAAGGATGTATCTGCACACTGTAAAACTTTCAAACATGTAGAATAAAAGACGGATTTAAAAAAGATAGTGTGCCTTTTGGAGTGGCCCTTGTATGTTTTCCGCACGGACTTTGCTACCAGTGTTGCGCGTTTCCGTAAGATTCTCCCCTCTCCTCTTGCCGCTGACAGCGACCTCCCCACGGTGAAGGGGTAGCGGATGCATTATTCTTAACAAAAATTTACAGTTCTGTCGAAAGCAAAAGGGAAAATCAGTTCATACAGCCAAGTGCGGAATCGAGGTTCAGTTCTTGGGATGGGCTACAATTCATATTGACGATAATTCTGCTAAACCAGTTTAAAACTCGAGTGAAATCTGGATCGCACAACTGATTTTTTTCCCCCTAGCACATCACTCATTTATTCCATTGCCCTGTAGACACCAAGAGATGCAGTAGAAATCGACAAATTAAACACCAATTTAGCAAAATAACGTGTAACTATTAAAATCAAGTGTCGTACACAACGTAGTCACCTCTTGAACAAAACTGACTTCCACCGAGCGAGGTGGCGCAGTGGTTAGCACACTGGGCTCGCATTCAGGAGGACGACGGTTCAATCCCGCGTCCGGCCATCCTGATTTAGGTTTTCCGTGATTTCCCTAAATCGCTCCAGACAAATACCTGGATGGTTCCTTTGAAAGGGGACGGCCGACTTCCCCGATGACCTCGCTGTTTGGTCTCTTCCCCCAAACAACCCAACCCAAAGTTGACTTCCTTATCCGAGACATATCGCTACTGATAATAAAAATTATAAATGATCTATTTGTAACTACTCTTTAAGAAGAAACTTTCAATTCTTTAAAGAATCAAGTTCCCATGTATAAAACAGCTTCAAATGTCATTACTTTACAAATGAATTAGTGTGTTAAATATTTGATGTTAAACACCTAAAACCTTTATGGCCGAATATGCAAAAAAATCTATTTTTCACCTCTGTGTTTATGCAATGCTGATACTGTTGTGTGGCACATAACTATCTCTACATATAAAAGGCATATCCTGACTGATTGACGCATCAACGCCCAGCCCAAACCAGTAAGGACAAAAATTTCATACTGGAGGTTTTGACCTTGCACTGTACGCATCGTTTAAATCGTGATTTTTCGAAATTCCATTCCTAAGAAGTGGGATATTGGATTAAATGTTTCTTGAAAACATTTTGTTAGTAAGGCAAGGTCGAAGCTAGAACTATGAAGATTGGTATTTGGTTTCTCGGCCAGAAATAACGAAAAAAGGCCAGGTGTTTCAGCATTTTTGGAAAATTCAACTCCTAAGGCAATGAAATAGTGGGTGACTATTAATACATTCTTAAACCTTCTCCTATGAAACTTGGTGAGTTCTCAATAAGAAACACGTGTATCAGTGTCTTTGAAAATTCAAGCCCTAAGAAGGTGAAACAGTAGACGAACAGATTTATGAAAATATTTCATTACGAAAGCATAACCGCTTTTTGGTCGGAAATACATTTGGAAAAGACAATGCCCCTATACCTTAATTAGTTCAAATGGCTCTGAGCACTATGGGACCTAACTTCTGAGGTCACCAGTCCCCTAGAACTTAGAACTACTTAAACGGAACTAACCTAAGGACATCACACACATGCATGCCCGAGGCAGGATTCGAACCTGCGACTGTAGCGGTCGCGCAGTTCCAGACTGTAGCGCCTAGAACCGCCGGCCCTTAAGTAGTGTGAGAAGTTTAGAAGGTATTGCAACTTGCGAGCTAAATCAAAGAAAGCTATTTAACAGTCACCACAACAATCAGCTTTTCCTTAATTGCATGGAAAAAGAAATGGATCTTTAATACATTAATTTTTTGTTAGGCCTAATATATGTTTATAAAATCATTTTTGTTGTAATTACTACGCAAACTAATAATTAGTAATGACAAAATAGAAACCACGTTTAAATGCTATTCCATGTACAGGCATATCCGTTTGAGATGTGCCGAATTCAGTACTGGGTTTAAGAAGAGCTAATAACTATAGCCCCGCTTATCCGATTCGCCTCTTTCTTTCTTTCTTTTTTTTTTTTTTTACTGGCTACGTGGAATTAAATTGGAACCGTTGGAACGCTTTTTGTTTATGCAAAGCTTGGCATCCGTGAAGGAAAAAAAAAAAAAAGTTGAAATGGCTCTGAGCACTATGGTACTTAACTTCTGAGGTCATCAGTCCCCTAGAACTTAGAACTACTTACACCTAACTAACCTAAGGACATCATATACATCCATGCCCGAGGCAGGAATCGAACCTGCGACCGTAGCGGTCGCGCGGTGCCAGACTGTAGCGCCTAGAACCGCTCGGCCACTCCTGCCGGCTGTAAAGAGTCATTAACTTTTATAGCGTGTAGATTTACATAAGCGCTTCACACAGAAAGTAGAAACTGAACTCTTCTTCTAGCAGAAGCTACGATAGCGAAATCTCTTACAGGACATGATATTATTTTGGTTTCGGTATCCGTTTGGCATCTTCTTTAATGCTGTTCCAGTGTAACACTTTCGACACGATTTAAAAGCACAGATGTCTCTAACACGGAACAGAGACTGGATTATATCTGTCCTTCGGTCTCTCTAATTGCACCTATCAAATGACTGCACATTCACATCCATTTATATACATATACCAAAATTCGACAAACAGACTGACTCATACATTTAGGATATATTGGAAGCCATCAAAGAAGGAAGAAAAATGACACAGATGTCCACTTGCTGTGAATAAACAGGCATCATCGAATTTTACGTAACAAAGTGACGGAGCACGCGGCAAGGAGAAACATCACTGAAGGGCGATTCTGTCTAACACCAGTCCCTCATACCGATTTGAAACCTACGATCAAGAAAGCTGTTTACCATAACTGGAGCCCCGTAAAACCGGACATTTGTCCTCGACCGTGGTTTGACTATTCGAGGCTGCGACACGGACACTGCCCCTACATGTACATCGAATAAAAATTCCGGTTTTTAGACATTGTGAAGAGGATCAAAATTGACGTGTAATACTGTCATTCACGATGCACGAAGCACAAGAAGAACTGTACAGGAATCTGGTTGCATGAGCTCTTGCCCTACCTACAGGTGTGACCTCTTTACTCTACCGATTCGATACAAATACGCGTAGCTTGAATAGCGGTTTACTGAAAAGAAGCTGGCATAAAAATTTAATGTTGGTACTTAAAGTTCACGTTGATCAAGTACTCTTATGGAAGCAGCTTGGATAGAATCAAACTATCTTGAATAAGGTACGCCATATGAAAATACTGTAAAGACATACTTGTATGTAATGTAATCTCCTTGGTATATTTGTCATCCCCAAAGTTAAGCTTACTCTGTCATTGTACTTCAACTTTAAGTTCTATGTTAACTGCCGGTCGGAGTGGCCGAGCGGTTCTAGGCACTACATACAGTCTGGAACCGCGCGACCGCTACGGTCGCAGGTTCGAATCCTGCCTCGGGCATGGATGTGTGTGATGTCCTTAGGTTAGTTAGGTTTAAGTAGTACTAAGTTCTAGGGGCCTGGTGACCACAGCAGTTAAGTCCCACAGTGCTGAGAGCCATTTGAACTACTTTTTCTATGTTAACTCTGTACTGTTTATAACTGTTGCTGGCTGTAACGTCAGTGATGCCTAAAGAGAAAATAAATAAATAAAATAAAATCCTTCGAAGCCTTCCATCCTCTACCAAACTGAGTGGCACGCCAGTAGTACTCTCTTCGTTCCGTGCTTTCGACCGTAGTGAGACATGAAAGGCGGGAGGCGAGTGACTTTTAGGTGTGCACTGAACGCCTATCGCCGTTCTCAATTCACTCACTCAATGAAAATACGACTCGAAATTATTTTATAGGATATGTGTCTATTTCGAAACACGGAAAATACAAACAATTTGAATGAAGCCACATGCTGCTTAGGTATATTAAATACTACACTAACATCCTTAAACATCTTACGTGAGTTCCATTATTACTCTTACGAAACGCGGAGCATGTAATTCTTTAGCGTATGTGTGTTTCTTCTATTCGACCATTTAATGAGCAGTGTTTTTTTATTTAGGATTTTATGTAAATCTTTGTTTATACCGAGCATGTGCCAAGATGAACGTAAAAATGTATTCTCTTACTCTTATCGTTTCACCAATTTATTACGTTTAACAGATTTCAAAACAGTTCGAATTCCGCTATCTACGCTTTGTGCAGCCATGACAGTGTTTCTACGAGAAAAGCATTGTTTGCATACAAGGTGGTCAGAAACAGTCTGGAAAGTGTTGCAGGGTAGATTGTGCTGAGAAATAATTGTTAAGACAAAAATTTCATACGTTGCGCCGTTATGAGTCAGGTTGTTACGCGCGCAAATTGAAGCGGCCCGCCAGACACAATTAGTGTTAGTTGTTCACGCTGCATAAATGATAGCGCATGAAACTGCTCAAATTTTGGGTCGGGTTCGATCCTTATTACCGTCCCATGCCCAATACTCGTGTCGCTCTCTTGTTCGGTTTTAGGAAACCAAATGAAGAATACGTTTGGTGACACCGTCTCTGGGGGGCCGCTTGAATTTGTGCGTTCGGAATCCTGTTTGGCTAACTTCAGTGCTAATTAACTCGGAAACGGCGCAACGAGTCAAATTTTTTCCCTGAAAATTATTTCTCAGCACATCCTACCCTGCAACAACCTTACAAGCTTGAGATGATTTCATACCACTCTGCATATGGTTTGTAAAATAAGTTTGTTTTTTATAGTAACATCTACAGCAAAACGCAAAATGCAACTCTTTTATCAATAAATTTTTCGGTCCCTATGGGCTTTCTTTTGTGGGTACAACTTTATTTCTTAACGTGTGTCATTAAGGTCTTAAATTAACTCTGTGACATCCCTTGGTAAACCGTGCGAATTAAGAATATAGTATGTTGTGATGTCATAACATGCTTTGCGAATATGTTGAATATGAAAATTTTCTGAATGCTTGCCTTGCCCTTTTTTCACGTAGTTTCGTTAGCATACGTTAAAAAATGGACGAAGAAACGTTGGTTAAACAGCACAGCCAGAGATTCGCTGCTGTTTTTGGTGTTTGTTGAATATCAGTAGATCAATAGCAAAGAATGCATTTACAGATAACACATTTTAACCTGGCCCCTGAGCGGATAATGCTGGGGGAGGCAGCTTGCACACTGGCTGCCGGTACAAGCCTCGCCTCCTCCTCCCAGAGCAGACATTTTATAGGTTGCACAGGACCCGTAACCGAAATAGCATGTTTTTATATTGGGTAGTTCGCCCGAGCGATTGGCTTCAGAGAGCGGAAACTGGTCTTGATTTGTCCATTAGAGCTGGAAATTCGTTGTCACGATGTCGCCGAACGTGAACCATCTTGCGTTCATTCGCAGGTGATTAGCCGCAATACAGTGAATCTGGACGCATACACAACATGGCGTTGCACCCATTTCAATATTCCCCTCCGCCAACCTGTTCAAGAGTGCAACACCCTTTTGAGATGGGTTGAAAACTTCAACAAACTCCGTAATGAAGAAGAAGCTACCTGGCCCTGTCAGTACAGCACAAACGCCCGAATGCACTGAGCGAGTTATGGGTGTCTGCACTTGAGCCTAACGACGGGGTTCGCTCGCGTGTTGCGAGTGCTACATACACGCCAAGGATCATAAGGTGTATGCGAAGTAGCAATCCACGCCGCTGACGTCAGAATGAACTCAACCAACACTCGGTACCTCGCGATTGCCGTAACGTATTGTGTTGTAATTGGGTTTACGAGCGATGACAATGTTGCTTACGGCAGTGTGGACTTTTATTAGTAACTGGCGACTGAGTTCGGAGTTACGTCATAATTATCAGTATATTGCGGGATTTTTAGAATAAGTTTTCAAGTGTAAAATAATGGTTTGCTGCGTGATCGCGAGTTGTACTAATCACTGCAACTACGTATGTTGGGAATTAAGTTTTACATGTTTCCTAAAAACAATGAAATGAAACGAAAATGGATACATGCTTGTAAACATGGATATTCGTTTTCTGTGGAAAATGCTCATGTCCGCTCAATAATTTCACTGATTCGGATTATGAAACGGATCTGAAATGTGAACTGTTGAATATTCCTTCGAAACGCAAGTTTAATACTGGATGCTGTTCCAGCTCCACATCTACCATCCTCTGGTGCTGACTTAGGGTAGTAATGGACCTAATAATGTGAGAAACCCAAGTTTAATACTGGATGCTGTTCCAGCTCCACATCTACCATCCTCTGGTGCTGACTTAGGGTAGTAATGGACCTAACAACGTGAGAAATATTCGGGTACACGTTACCGTAAACAAGTACAAAATATTTTAGAGGTAGATATATTACTAACTATTGAAGAAGCTACAACTAGACAATAACCGTGAAAACAAACACTGCTGCAAATGCGCCAATGTGAGGTTACGCCAACATTTTGAAATTATGAAAACAAATAAAAGACCCGAGGCAAAAAAACGCAGTTTATGGGATCGTCTCTCTCGACGTAGGAGAGAGTTACATGAAATTAAACATGCTCAAAAAGTGATTCAGGGCTCCTTTTCTCCCAGTCAACAATAAGTGGTTTACTAACGGGTCATCAAAAGATATAGCAAAGGGTGCGACTTTACATTGCCTACGTCATAAAGTGTTATCTTTCGTCAGAGGTGTATAGAAATAGCCTTTACCTTGTGAAGTCACTATTAGAGAGGAGACTCACGCAACTTAGCGTTCCATCAAATTTGACTGATTTAAGCCTTAGTGTTTTGAAAACCCAAAGATTTTAGCAAAATTTCAAAAAGACGTAGCTCGGAAGTATTGCATTAGCATTTCACCGAACATAGAAAAACGGTTTAACCAATACAGAGCGTACTAATAATAACAATAATAACTAAAACCTGGAATATCTCGATTACATTCATACCTGCGTATCAGGTTTCATATTTGTGCGCGTACCTATATGCTTCAATGCCGTGTGGCGTAGCGGGAAGGTCCACGGTGACGTCACAGCTCACAGTCCGCTTGTGCGTCACTCCTACCGAGTATTCCAGTTGCGATGCTCCACACCTCCGGGTTCCTAATTTCATGGCTGTCTTACGAAATCAGTTTCCAGGCCACATTATCTCCGGATATGGCAATCTTCACTGGCCTACTCGCTTCCCAATCCAAGCTTATTTCACTTATTTTTGTGGAGATAAACCTCCAGTCCCGAGTATATGTTAACTAGCCACACTGCCTTGAAGATCCAGAACCGGTTAGAAGCAAGAATAAACCTAAATACCAGTATCAAAATCTGAGATCTTCAAATCATAAATGGCGCAATGGTATTCCCAACATCTTAGCCAATGCGCTAGCATAAATGAAAATATTTTTACGCAAAACTAACTGAATCATATTTGAAAACCATGCGATTCCCGCGACGGACTCTAGGAACGAACATGTAATGAATAAATGCGTGTCAGAAGTGACACGAAAGTCGACAGCGAGTCGCTAGAAGTTCCAGGTATATTCTCTCTCCTTATTTATGTAAATATTATCAGTCATTACAAACAATGTCCAACACAATCAAGACTACATACAGAATGACTGCTTATTGCACAATAAGGTGACGCCGTTAGGGTTTGCAACTATCGTGCACATTCCGGAGCGCCACTTAGCCGACTTTCACCCATCACACAGGCAAGTTCAAGTGTGCAATCTGTACTGACGCCCTGTTGAAATACTGGCAAGGTAACGAGGCAGCACGGTGTTTTAAGTCCATAAGTCGCAAGATGGAAACCACAGTGAAAATCAGAAAGATTTTATTTGTAACATCTTCCGGCTGCTTCTCTACATAGTCGCCGCTCTGGTTCACACATCTGTCGTCTCGTGGTACCAGCTTTCCAGTACCATTGTCATAAGAAGGCAGCCAACTGTGCTGTCAGCCAATTCCCTATGCTGTTTAGCAGGTCATTGTCTGTGCCACAATGCTGTCCGCCCCCCGATAGCAGCTGAGTGGTCAGCGTGGCGAAATGCCATGCCAAGGGGCCCGGGTTCGATTCCCGGCTGGGTCAGGAGATTTTTCGCCGCTCAGAGACTGGGGGTTGTGTTGCCTGCATCATCATTTGATCCCTGTCTCCGACGCGCAAGTCACCCAATGTGGTGTCGAATGCAAAAAGTACTTGGCCTCGCCAGCTGAACATCCCCGAGTAGGGGACTTGGCTTCAAATGGCTCTGAGCACTATGCGACTTCACTTCTGAGGTCGTCAGTCCCCTAGAACTTAGAACTACTTAAAACTAATTAACCTAAGGACATCACACACATCCATGCCCGACGCAGGATTCGAACCTGCGACCGTAGCGGTCGCGCGGTTCCAAACTGTAGCGCCAAGAACCGCACGGCCACTCCGGCCGGCCGAGTAGAGGACTCCCAGCCCCCAGCCCACTAAACTTGGCCACTGTTTCTATGTTTCGATACAGGGTATCGATACGTTCAACTGTTTCAGTGTTTCGGAACGGCTGTGGTTCACTGTTTCGAAATAGGGGTGTTTCATTCTGCCCTTTCTCGGATAATCGCACCAGATTCGATCTCGAGCCAGACACAGAAACTGTATCGTTGTTTCAAAATAAGGCTGTTTCAGTCCACCTGTGTTTGGAGCGGCCTAATTGTATCGAAACAGTGATGTTTCATTCCGCTCTGTGTCGTACGAGATTCGGGCTCGGCACAGGTACTGAAACACAACATAAACACTTCATGAAACACTTTCAAGAGTGTCGAAATCTTTTTGACAAGCAATAGCATGAAGCTTAAGATATCCGAAAATAAAGCTTCGTTTCTAGCTGACTGCCCTATTACGAAATGGCGTAACATCTGCTTTATAAACACTAACCAAACAATAAAACAACGCATACTATTCACATTCATAACAATAAATATGTGAAAATCTTTCGATTAAATTACACTTTTTTTAATAACATATGCTTCTCTTTTCATGTACAGTAATCATATTAAGAAACGCAAGTAAGCCTACAACATTTTGAATAAAAAAAGGCGCAGAGTGACAGTTATTAGACATATACATAAATTTGATGTAGGTGTGATTGCAAGCAATCTGTTTGACAATCACTGATAGTGTAATGGTGAACGGGAAAGGCTGGGAAGCATGGTGAATTTATAGTAACGGTTCGAAACACCTTGAAAGACAAAGTTTTTTCTGTTATATTTTGTTATTTATTCGAATTATTTGGCGTTATTTGTGAGTCTATAGTCACGGTGCCTATTATCCACAATGATTCCCTTCGTGTGCATGTAAATTAGCAGGATGGGTATATTACCCACACTAACGGAATGTGGGACTCTCAGTAGCATATCCGTTGTTTCTGCAGTTTGCTCCCACCTCCATTTCCGTTCGTGGTGGTTGTTCTGTCTTCAGCTATGGCTGTCTTCACCCAACTGAAAAGTATGAAAGTCACACAACACAAAAGCAGCGCATTTGCTGCAGGAAACACGAAACTGCCAAGACGCCCAAGTCTAGCGCTCTCGCACCTCATTTGCGTTTATATGGTCATACTTATACAGTAGACATTCAAGATGATAAAATGTGTAGGTTTATTAGATTACAAAACACAAACTGTTTCACTGTTTCGAAACAGTGTACTGTTTCATTTGTTTCGAAACAGTTACGTGTTTCAGTTTGCCCATCTCTACGGCCCACAATGCCGTACGCCCATTTCCATTTTTGTCCCAAATTCTGTCCTCCTGTCCCGCGTTTACTGTCAGCAAATGATGAAAATCAAAGGGAGCCGCGTCTGGACTTCATGCTGAGCGATCAACACCTCCCATCGAAAGCGCTGCAGAAACGTCTTTGCCGCAGCTGGAGCGTCCAGCCGAACATTGACATGAAGAAGAACAATGGCTCTTGACAACAGTCCTCTTCGCTTGTTCAGAGTTACCCAACGTAGACGTTGAAGAGTCACGCTGCAGCGATGGTCGTGCCGCGTTCCATGAATTCCAACAACGAAATTCCTTTTCGGTCCCGGAACACAGCAGCCAAACGTTTTCTCATCACTTGCTCGTGGAATGAGGTTGAATCCACTGTTAGGACTGCTCTGTTGTTTCTTCATTTTCTAAATGGACCAATGTCTCGTTCCAGTGTCAATTTTGTTCAAAAAATCTTCTCCATCGTAGTGGTTCTGGAGAAACGTTAAGGCGGTGCCCATTCGCTGTGTTTGCTGGTCGTCGGACAGCATCTTGAGAACCCATCTCGCACATCTGTCTCTCATTCAAGATGGTACAAAGAGCTTTGCTTGAAATTTCGCGAAATAAATCACTCAACAAAGAAATTGCAAACTGTCGATTTTCTCGAATCGCCTGATTCACTCACTGGACAAGATAATCGGTTGACATTCTTTTCCAGACTTGCTGCATGACGAACGTTTCTACATCTCGTTTCAAATTTGCTGCACCATTGCTGCACTTTGTTGTCACTCATGAAAGTTTCACTGTACCACATAACTCATGCGTCAATGAATTTAGGCAGCTTTGCACCACTCAACATGTTTCTGAGGGAAAATTGTATAGTTTCAGCACCTACAGATGGAATTGCTCGCATATTTTCATTCAATTCTGTCCAATGGCATAATTTTCAGGAGAAATGCATGTAAGGCAAAAAGAAATGGACAGTATGGATATTATGCAAAGCTGATAACCGAATTTCTTGAGGAAGCATCTTACATGACAATATATTTGTAGTTAAAAATAGAGTGGATATGGAGTGAAGTGCTCAATCCACAACAACAATACTAGAAGTAAATATAGTTTCCACACAGGCTGCATCCCCTTCTCAGATTCAGAGAGGAGTTTTGTCGCTGGCAGACTAAGACAGAATACTGAAACTGCTCTGATATTAAAAAGGAAAGTAAAAGATTACATAACAATATTTGGACTGTGCGATGCAGATTATGCTTTACTATAAAAGCATTAAACAGGATTCGATTTTGGCAGTGTGCAAAAATATGTTAGGGTTCTATGTGAAGCAGATAAATGCTTTGAAGTATTAGATACAAACTTTAGCTGGGTAGTGTAAAAGAAGTAGTTGCCTTTTCTAAGTAGCTGTTGTTCTCCTAAATTACATATCTGTACTAAAATATACGGTAAGTCGCTGTTTAACGTTGTTACCAAAAATCTCGAAAAGTTCTTGTCTGATTTACATCTAATTTTTATAGAATCGTTATTGGCAAAAATCTTGAAAATTTCTTGGTCGATTTACTTTAAATAATTACACGATGCTGTAATAAACGTTCTGACGGACATAATCTATATATTTTAATATACATGGTGTATATCGATATCTACATACAATATACACTGTACATCAAAAAGATTTATCCGATTTGGCACGTCTATATTTCTGAAACTAATAAAAAAAGTTTTTTTTATATCTTTTCATGGGTGTTCAATATGCCTCTCTTGAGATGCACGGCATATGTCAATGCGGTATTCAAATTGTTCCCACACTGTAGCGAGCATGTCTTGAGTTACAGCTTCCAACAGCAGGTGTTATACGATCTCTGAGTTCATTCATTGTTGCTGGTAATGGAGGCACATAAGCATAGTCTTTTATAAACCCCCACACCAAATAATCACATACAGTCAATGACTATGGCGGATGCGTTCAACGTCTGTGTCAGACACTCGGGGAAGGCCCAGCGATTTGCCTTTACACAAACAACCTGTTTCTCGGAATTGTCCATGCAATTGTCTAATGCTCTGTGCTATAGGAGGATCCACATCATACCTAGTACGAAACTCGCGCTGAACAGTTATTACTGAACCGCACTGCGCACAATGTAGAACACAAAACACTTTCTTTTGTACCGACACTATTTTTACAACTGAAGTGCGTGCACATTGCTGCTACGTAGTGGGCACCGTGTAAAACTCGAGTGTGTGCTCTTTGCAAGAGTGCATTGTCCACACACATATCTCAAATAACATAACAGTCATGATTTTTTTAAACCGGTGGATCTTTTTGATATACCCTGTATAACAGGGAAAAGCTGGTACCTAAAATCTCGAAAAATTCTTGGCCATCTTCCTTAAAATTTGAACACGATACACTAATAAACATTCAGACGTACGTAGGCTCTGTTAAAAAAGAAAAGAAAAAAAAAACAATGTATAGGTTTTCTGTTAAAACAGACTGCGATAAAGCAAATACTATATAGTATGCTGTACTATGGAGGAAAATGTGCGGTTTTTTCTTTCTCGCAGCCAGTTTTAGCTATGATAGCAGAGCATTTAAACCATTAGAAAAATTGTTTCTCCTGTTATATATTCTTCCTTCTTACATATAATTTCAAACAAAAATTGTTTACACAAAAATGTGCTGTTTTTTTCTTCAAGTCGGTTTTAATACAGAACAGGAAAGTTTTATTTCTGGCTTATCAGCTCCGATTAGCATACCACTATGAAACTTTGTCTGCAGATTAAAACTATACGCAATATCATTGAAGCTGCTATCCTCACACATCCAGCAGCAGGAAAGGTCTCTCATACCCATTATACTAATGATCCCAACCAATTTACCTATTCATTTTACGCGACTTCAATTCGCGCAATCGATGTTTTGTTGGGAATTAACAACAAAAAAGCCTCGATGTGAGAGAGAGAAAGAAAAAGAGAGAGGGGGGCGGCAGGAGGAATTGGGCATAAAGGGTACATAGGAAATAAGATGGAGATTGAGTGGAGGAGGAGGTGGAGAGAGACAAGGGAGTAAAAGACAGAAAGATGGGGGATGAGACGGTGGACAGAGATGCTGAGGAGGAGGAGGAGATGGACAAAGATATGGAGGAGGGGATGGACAGAGAAGGGGGAAGAAAGGGATTAGCACTTGCATTCAATACCCTTACATATTCAGCAATTGCAAAGGATTAAATAAATCACTAGTAAAACTGAAGTGGACCTCTTTATATTAATTAATCTGGAAATAATCCCCATAATCATCAGTCTGAACAGATTAACACTGTCCATAATCTTTATCTTTTAGAGAAGAGACTTCGGTGGCTATTACTGTTTATTATTGTATAACTTAACACGTTCCACATCCCTGAGCGCTCTCCTTAATTATGGGATATTTGGAACACGGTGTACGAATGAATGAAATCACTTTGTAGGCCATGTGTGCATGTGTAGGCCTCTTGCACCAAAATGCGTCCACGTGTGTAACGTGCAACACAAAAAGTCATTTGAATCCGGAATTTAATACAGTTACGATTTACTACTTTTAGTCACACATAACATAATAATACAGTCTCAAATATGTGTGATATTATTATAGATGGGATCGATTTAAAATCGCATGAGACACCTATAGGAACACCTTTTCAACAATGTGTGCCATACTAAGTTTTTAAATGTTATATTTTTATTTTCATATACTATGTGGAAGTAAGATATAATAAAATTTTATTTCAAAATTTAAAGCACTAACGGGATCTACACACCTTATCTTTGAACAGTTATATGGATAACATAATATACATTACTTAAAACACGACCAGCCACAGATGAATCTTATGAATAGCATTCACATTGCATTTCCGAATAAAAGGTTTCTCCATCACAAAATTAAAAAAAGGCCCACTGCCTACTTACGCCTTATATACATTGAATCTAACTAAGTGGCAAGTGGCAAGAAAAATATAACCAATGCTCCAAATTTTTACCAGGGGCATGTGGAACTCAACACTTCCCCGCCGTAACAGGCACTGACCGTTCAGTCTGTCTGGAAATTAGTTGTAAAGAAGTTGTTAAGAGGTAATAAGCCTCGTACTACATATTTATTCAGACCTGTGGATAGAACAAAATTTGACGATGATTTCACAGAAATAAGCAACACAGCTCAACGTTGACGCACACCGGTTAGGAGAGCCTGATGCACATCGTTAAAAGAACAGGAAGCTGGCAACGTAATACTGCATATTTCGGCGGCAGAGAAAAATCACAAGGCATAATAGGATGTGTTAGACAAATAATGTACGACAACTTCGAAACGTGTTACACGAAAAGATTGTAAATACATACTGCCTGAACTCAAATTAGTGAAAGCAACATAAACAGGCTGCAAAAGAGCACTATGGGAGCAAGATTATCACTAACGTTAACTGAAACAAATTTCATTGCGATTATTCTGGTTGTCCAACCGGCTCGCGCAGCGGCCTACTTCGACAGACGAACTGTACGCGAGCCTTGTTAACAATGTATAGAAAATAATCTCTGTCGACTTCATTGTGGCGCAAGTCGGTAATAATTCATAGCTGACCGCATGAGAGGGGGAGAGCTCGCGAATAAATCTCTTATTCCGATGTTTAACAGGTGAAATGTGGTTTAATAACATTACGTCAAATGTATTATTCAAACTCTCGAAAAAAAACATATTTTATGTCACTGACCCGCTATTTCCACTGCTTTAAAAGTACTGTATAGTCATGCGCACATAAAAGAGTTTTATTATCTTCAACGTAAATTTGCTAACAGTTAATTTACGCCGAAAAAAAAAAAACGTATTGTGGCGTAAAATCACTGACTGAGCACGGATTAACCGCTTCCGATAATTGTATTGCAGGCGGAAACGAACATGCCTTACCTGCCATTTCATCCATGAACTGAAAGAACTGTTGCGTTGATCGCTACCATTTCACTTGGCCATATATGTAGGAAAGAAGACAAGCGTTTCAACAATTCAGAAATCTATTTTTGAAAAGGTTTACTGCGCATGCGCAACAGAAGAAGTTTAGACCGCCAAAGATCTTTGCTCGAAGAAAGTCTTTGTGCCCCCCTCTTGCAGGTGTTTCTACGGCCCCAGAAGCAGCGAGCGAACGTCCGACCGCACCTGCAACTTGCGTCACGTGTCTCCAGAGCACTACTGGCGCCACTTCTGCGCGGAAGCACTCGCCCTAATGAACAGCGACGCAAGGGGACGGCACTCGTCGTCGTCCGCAGTCACGCTGCGTAGTACCTCCAGCGATTTACGATTCACCTCTGCTACAGCGCGAAAGCGCTTCCCTTTCAGGTGCCTTTCCTAGTGGACAGAAATTAACATCATAGCGTGTGCGAAACAGCTGTCATTTCAGGCCAAGAACTGCTCGACAATAGACTGTTTCAGCCACAGCGTTGTTGTGCTAGAGGCTACTGGCCATTAAAATTGATACACCAAAAAGAAATGCAGATGATAAACGGGTATTCATTGGACAAATTTATTATACTAGAACTGACATGTGATTACATTTTCAAGCAATTGGGTTGCATAGATCCTGAGAAATCAGTACCCAGAACAACCACCTCTGGCCGTAATAACGGCCTTGACACGCCTGGACATTGAGTCAAACAGAGCTTGGATGCGAGTACAGGTACAGCTGCCCATGCATCTTCAATACGATACCACAGTTCACCACGAGTAGCGACTGGCGTATTGTGACGAACCAGTTGCTCGGCCACCATTGACCGTTCGTTTTCAATTGGTGAGAGATCTGGAGAATGTGCTGGCCCCAGTCGAACATTTTCTGTATCCACAAAGGTCCGTATGGGACCTGCAACATGCGGTCGTGCAGTATCCTGCTGAAATGTAGGGTTTCCCACGAATCGAATGAAGGGTAGAGCCACGTGTCGTAAAACATCTGAAATTTAATGTCCACTATTCAAAGAGCCGTCAATGCGAACGAGAGGTGACCGAGACGTGTAACCAATGGCACCCCATACCATCATGCCGGGTGAAACGCCAGTATGGCGATGACGAATACACGCTTCCAATGTGCTTTCACCGCAATGACGCCAAACACGGATGCGACCATCATGATGCTGTAAACAGAACCTGTATTCATCCGAAAAAAATGGCGTTTTGCCATTCGTGCACCAAGGTTCGTCGTTAAGTACACCATCGCAGGCGCTCCTGTCTGTGATACAGCGTCAAGGGTAACTGCAGCCATGGTCTAAGGGCTGATAGACCATGCTGCTGCAAACGTCGTCGAACTGTTCGTGCAGATGGTTGTTGTCTTGCAAACGTCCCCATCTGTTGACTCAGGGATCGAGAAGTGGCTGCACGATGCGCTACAGCCATGCGGATAACATTCCAGTCATCTCGACTGCTAGTGATACGAGGGCGTTGGGATCCAGCACGGCGTTCCGTATTACCCTCCTGAACCCACCGATTCCATATTCTTCTAACAGCCATTGGATCTCGACCAACGCGAGCAGCAATGTCGCGATACGATAAACCGCAATCGCGGTAGGCTACAATCCGACCTTTATCAAAGTCCGAAACATGATGGTACGCATTTCTCCTCCTTACACGAGGCATCACAAAAATGTTTCACCAGGAAACGCCGGTCAACTGCTGTTTGTGTATGAGAAATCGGTTGAAAACTTTCCTCATGTCTCGCACATTGTAGCTGTCGCCACTGGCGCCAACGTTGTGTGAATGCTCTGAAAAGTTAATAATATGCATATCACAGCATCTCCTTCCTGTCGGTTAAATTTCGTGTCTATAGCTTGTCAGCTTCGTGGTGCAGCAATTTCAATGGCCAGTAGTGTATTTAGATCATTTCTACAGAACTGTAAGCAAGCTGTCTGTGTTGGCAAAGAATTGTCCAGTGTAGAACTAGTTAAGGTAGGTGTCCCACAGGGTTCTGTACTGGGCCCTTTCCTGTTCCTAATAATGATTAACGATCTGCTGTCATGTATTAACTCAAAAACTGTACTTTATGCAGATGATACTCCTTTTCTGAACAGCAGTAACGACCTCAATAGCCTTAAAACTTGTGTTAGAGAGATAATTGCTCAAGCATCATACTGGTTTAAAGCAAATTGATTTTTGCTTAGTGAAAATAAAACTCAGCAGATAGTATTTAGTCTAAAAGTCACGCTACCATCTGATGGTCCTAGTTATATTAAGTTTTTAGGGGTATATTTGGTTGACAAATTATTTTGGGGCAACATGTCAAGTATCTTAGTGGTACGATGTCTAGGGTAATCTATCTGTTAAGGCGACTAATGGATTTTGTACCTAAAAATTATGTTAGAGTATCCTATCTCTCATTCTTCCAAAGCATAATAACCTATGGTATCATTTCATGGGGAAACTCCAGTTTTGTGCGTGAGATCCTACTACTGCAGAAGAAAGCTATTAGGGTAATTACAGGCTCATCATATAAGGCACACTGTAAACCTTTGTTTTCTGAACAAAAAATTATGACAGTAGTAAACACACACACACACACACACACACAGATATATATATATATATATATATATATATATATATATATATATATATATATATATATATATAATGTAGATTAAAACGAAAAAGAAGCTACCCAAAGCTAAACACAGAGAAAATATACATTGCTACAACACTCTGACGAATAGATGTATTTATATTCCATTCCACAGACACTCAAAATCACTGAACAGTTATGAACTAATGGGGCACAAAGTATTTTACAAATTTCCACTAGCTATGCAAGATTTACCAGAGCAACCATTCAAACAAGCACTGTATGACTGGTTAGTTGCCTACCCATTCTACGACATAAAGGATTTTATCAATTGTTAAATTACACTGTAATAACAAACCGATTACTCTTTTGCCACTGGAATTATATAGTAATATAAGTACGACTTTGTAGGATTTCACCAATCCTAATATAACCATGTAATAACAAACCCATTGTTCTTTTGCAACATGAAGTATATTGCACAATATGTATGACCTTGTCAATTGTAATATTATACTGTAATAAAAAGTCTATTGCTCTTTTGCAACACTAATTATATTGTGTTATAAGTATGGCTTTCTAGGATTTCATCAGTTGTAATATTACACTGTAATAACAAACCTATTGCTCTATTGCAACATGAATTATATTGTATTATATATATGACTTTGTCTATTGCCTTAATGGCATAACGACAGAAAAATTATTCTGTTCTACTCTCTATTCTTCTCAGTAGGAGAGTAGGTCCTAGTTCCAGTCGGCAGACAGATTTAATACGCCAGGAAGTTCCAAAACAGCGCAGCACTCACTTTGTTATTCACCGGTAAAGAGATCCCTTACAAGTTTAACAGTCCTTTCAGGCACGTGTCGGACTGTGAGTGACTTCATTTTTAACTGTCGTCAGTGGAGGCGGAGTAGAAGCCGCTGCCCTGCATGCTGGACATTGAGCACTCCCGCGGCGCAGCTCGCACCGAGTGACGCACTTCCAGCGCTCAGAATGGGAAACAGACAGCAGAGCATCAGAGGCGCACTGGAGAAACAAACCACTGGCCAGACATAACACTCGCGACTCCAAATAAGCGCCGTCCTCGCTATGAAGCAGCAGCTGCCACCGGAAACTCTCCGGCGGCCGATGACGTACGATCAGGCGGGGCGTCCATCACGGCACCTGCTTGTCTATTTAGTCTAGAGTTGTCATTACTCTACAAGGCAAGCTGCAGCGTGAAGTTACCTGTTCACCTTACAGGTGAAGCAGTAGGCATCCGAAAGATGGCGGAGGGGGGGGGGGGGGGGAGTAGGGAAGGGTGGGTCGCGACAAAGAGTGGGGTCGTCTGCTCCCTCTTGGAAGACGGGTACAGGATTTTTTTATTCATTGTAGAATTCTGGCTAATGTCCAGCAATGATTGTGTACGATACTACTAAACTACTTACTTAGTGTTGCCGACAGCGTCTTGAAATTCTGTGAATTTAATAGTCACTATGTGCACTATGCAGGAGTAGGTTTAATAATGAGTAAAATAGGAGTACGGGTAAGCTACTACAAAGTACGGGTAAGCTACTACAAACAGCATAGTGAACGCATTATTGTGTCCAAGATAGACACGAAGCCCACGCCTACTTCAGTAGTACAAGTTTATATGCCAACTAGCTCTGCAGATGACGAAGAAATTGATGAAAAGTATGATGAGATAAAATAAATTATTCAGGTAGTGGAGGGAGACGAAAATTTAATAGTCATGGGTGACTGGAATTCAAGAGTAGGAAAAGGGAGAGACGAAAACATAGTAGGTGAATATTGATTGGGACTAAGAAATGAAAGAGGAAGCTGTCTGTTAGAATTTTGCGCAGAGCATAACTTAATCACAGCTAACACTTGGTTTAAGAATCATGAAAGAAGGTTGTATACATGGAAGAACCCTGGAGATACTAAAAGGTATCAGATAGATTATATATTGGTAAGACAAAGATTTAGGAATCAGGTTTTAAATTGTAAGACATTTCCAGGGGCAGCTGTGGATTCTGACCACAATCTACTGGTTATGAACTGTAGATTAAAACTGAAGAAACTGCAAAACAGTGGGATTTTAAGGAGATGGGACCTGGATAAACTGAAAGAACCAGAGGTTGTACACAGTTTCAGGGAGAGCATAAGGGAACAATTGACAGGAACGGGGGAAAGAAATACAGTAGAAGAAGAATGGGTAGCTCTGAGGGATGAAATAGTGAAGGCAGCAGAGGATCAAATACGTAAAAAGACGAGGGCTAGTAGAAACCCTTGGGTAACAGAAGAAATATTTAATTTAATTGATGAAAGGAGAAAATATAAAAATGCAGTAAATGAAGCAGGAAAAACCAATACAAACGTCTCAAAAATGAGATCGACAGGAAGCGCAAAATGGCTAAGCAGGGATGGCTAGACGACAAATGTAAGGATGTAGGGGCTTATCTCACTACGGGTAAGATAGATACTGCCTACAGGAAAATTAAAGAGACCTTTGGAGAAAGGAGAACCACTTGCATGAATATCAAGAGCTCAGATGGAAACCCAGTTCTAAGCAAAGAGGGGAAAGCAGAAAGGTGGAAGGAGTATATAGAGGGTCTATACAAGGGCGATATACTTAAGGACAATATTATGGAAATGGAAGAGGATGTAGATGAATATTAAATGGGAGATATAATACTGCGTGACGAGTTTGACAGAGCACTGAAAGACATGAGTCGAAACAAGGCTTCCGGAGTAGACAACATTCCATTAGAACTAATATAATAATTCCAATACCAAAGAAAGCAGGTGTTGACAGATGTGAAAATTACCGAACTATCAGTTTAATAAGTCACAGCTGCAAAATACTAACGCCAATTCTTTACAGACGAATGGAAAAACTGTAGAAGTCGACCTCGGCGAAGATCAGTTTGGATTCCGTAGAAATGTTGGAACACATAAGGCAATACTGACCCGACGACTCAACTTAGAAGAAACATTAAGAGAAGGCAAACCTACGTTTCTAGCATTCGTAGACTTAGAGAAAGCTTTTGACAGTGTTGACTGGAATACTCTCTTTCAAATTCTGAAGATGGCAGGGGTAAAATACAAGGAGCGAAAGGCTATTTACAATTTGTACAGAAAGCAGATGGCAGTTATAAGAGTCGAGGGGTATGAAAGGGTAGCAATGGTTGGGAAGGGAGTGAGACAGGGTTGTAGCCTATCCCCGACGTTATTCAATCTGATATTGAGCAAGCAATAAAGGAAACAAAAGAATAGTTCGGAGTTGGGATTAAAATCCACGGAGAAGAAATAAAAACTTTGAGGTTCGCCGATGACATTGTAATTCTGTCAGAGACAGCAAAGGACTTGGGAGAGCAGTTGAACGGAGGGCATAAGATAAACACCAACAAAAGCAAAACGAGAATAATGGAATGTACTCGAATTAAGTCGGGTGATGCTGAGGGAATTAGATTAAGAAATGAGACACTTTAGGTAGAAAAGGAGTTTTGCTATTTGGGGAGCAAAATAACTGATGAGTGTCAAAGTGGAGAGGATATAAAATGTAGACTGGCAATAGCAAGGAAAGCGTTTCTGAAGAATAGAAATTTGTTAACGTCAAGTATAAATTTAAGCGTCAGGAAGTCGTTTCTGAAAGTATTTGTATGGAGTGTAGCCATGTATGGAAGGGAACACATGGACAATAAATAGTTTGGACAAGAAGAGAATAGAAGCTTTCTAAATGTGGCGCTACAGAAGAATGCTGAAATATATATGGGTAGATCACATAACCAATGAGGAGGTATTGAATAAAATTGGGGAGAAGGGGAGCTTGTGGCACAACTTGACTAGAAGAAGGGATCGGTTGGTAGGACATGTTCTGAGATATCGACGGATCACCAATTTAGTATTGGAGGGCAGCGTGTAGGGTAAAAATCGTAGACGGAGACCAAGCGATGAATACACTAAGCAGATTCAGAAGGATGTAGGTTGCAGTAGGTACTGGGAGATGGAGAATAGAGTATCATGGAGAGCTGCATCAAACCAGTCTCACGACTGAAGACCACAACAACAACAACATGTACACTACCGGCCATTAAAATTGCTAAACCACGAAGATGACGTGCTACAGACGCGAAATTTAACCGACAGTAAGAAGATACTGTGATATGCAAATGATTAGCTTTTCAGACCTTTCACACAACGTTGGCGCCGGTGGCGACACCTACAACGTGTTGACATGAGGGAAGTTTCCAACCGATTTCTCATACACAAACAGCAGTTGACCTGTGATGCCTGGTGAAACGTTGTTGTGATGCCTCGTGTAAGGAGGAGAAATGTTTACCATCACGTTTTCGATTTTGATAAAGGTCGGATTGTAGCCTATCGCGATTGCGGTTTATCGTATCGCGACATTGCTGCTCGCGTTGGTCGAGATCCGATGACTGTTAGCAGAATATGGAATCTGTGGGTCCAGGAGGGTAATACGGAACGCCGTGCTAGATCCCAACGGCCTCGTATTACTAGCAATCGAGATGCTAGGCGTCTTATCCTCATGGCTGTAACGGATCGTGCCGCCACGTCTCGATCCCCGAGTCAACAGATGGGGACGTTTGCAAGACGACAACCATCTGCACGAACAGTTCCACGACGTTTGCAGCAGCATGGACTATTAGCTCGGAGACCATGGCTGCGGTTACCCTTGACGCTGCATCACAGACAAGAGGGCCTGCGATGGTGTACTCAACGACGAACCTGGGTGCACGAATGGAAAAATGTCATTTTTTCGGATGAATCCAGGTTCTGTTTACAGCATCATGATGGTCGCATCCGTGTTTTGCGACCTCGCGGTGAACGCACATTGGAAGCGTGTATTCGCCATCGCCGTACTGGCGTTTCACCCGGCGTGATGGTATGGGATGCCATTGGTTACACGTCTCGGTCACCTGCTTGCACTTTGAGCAGTGGACGTTAAATTTCAGATGTTCTACGACCCGTGGATCTACCCTTCATTCGATCCCTGCGAAACTCTACATTTCAGCAGGATAATGCACGACCGCATGTTGCAGGTCCTGTACGGGCCTTTCTGGATACAGAAAATGTTCGACTGCTGCCCTGGCCAGCACATTCTCCAGATCTCTCACCAATTGAAAACGTCTGGTCAATGGCTAGCAACTGGCTCGTCGCCATACACCAGACTCTTGATGAACTGCGGTATCGTGTTGAAGCTGCATGGGCAGCTGTACCTGTACACGCCTCCCAAGCACTATTTGACTCAATGTCGAGGCGTATCAAGGCTTTTATTACTTGCAGGGTACTGATTTCTCAGGATCTACGCACCTAAATTGCTTGAAAATGTAATCACATGTCAGTTCTAGTATAATATATTTGTCCAATGAATACCCGTTTATCATCGGGATTTCTTCTTGGTGTAGCAATTTTAATGGCGAGCAGTGCACAACAGCGCAACGTGCTGTTTCATTAGCATCTAATTTATTTCTCACGAATTTTCTATACTTTTGTCCAACGCCTGTCGTACCCTCAATCTCTTATTCGGCACTTACTCGTAACGCTTTTATCGTGTTGCAGAAAGGGGCGGATCCAGCACACTGATGCGCTGATTACCGGCACAACACACAATCGGCAGCAGTCTGCGTGACCCTTTGAAGTCCCAAATTTCTTTAGGAAAAAAAATTGAACGCGAAAAAATCCGGTACATCCAATAACACCATCAGTTCTGAAGTTCTGTAAGCAAACGAAGTGTTGTTGTTGTCATTTAAGTTGGAGAAGGCTTTTTGAAGTTTATTCCCTGTTTCTTCATGTCAAAGTCTGTCTATTGTTGCTAATTTTTGTTGACATTCAATGGAGTTTCTCAATTCGTCTGACTTTCTTTTCGATTTCAGATTTTTAATTCTGAGTTTCAACCTAACTTCGTGGCAATATGAATAAATATTTCTTGTGAATGTTTGTTAGTTTTTTTTCCATAACTTGTTGCATACCGTGAATTTAATCTTATGAGGGTGTAATTTCAGATCGTTGAATAAAAAATGTGACGTCCATATTAATATTAATCAGTTATATAAAAAATTGAAATTTTGGAATTTTGCCCCCTCTTAGATACGTTTCTACGAGCGCCCAAGGGCACAGCCACAACCTCGCACCGCAGCTGACTCATTGTCGGTCCTTGTACTCATTGACCACTGTGGCGTGGTAGACTGGGTTCGATTGGCAGCTTCCCATTGTCTTACGACGGCGCGTGAAAGCAACTGAGAAACCACAGTTTAAATACTTGAGATTTATTACAGGACTCGGCGGCAGCAATCAGTACGGAACGGAGGCACTAATGGGTGCGGAGGTTACCAGAAGTTGCCAAATACTGCCATGAATTATGTAGAGAATGGTAAGAGTGACAGAAGCCAACCTCACGGAAGATCAGTTTGGGTTTTGGAGAGATGTGGGAAAACAGGAGAAAATATTGATCCTAATACTTATCTTAGGTTCACGAAAGGCAAACCAAGTTTATATATATAGCATTTGTAGATTTAGAGACCTCGTTTACTGGAAAACACACTCTGTAAGGTTATCTAAAACTTGCATAGAAATCAGAATGCAATTACTATAAGAGTACCAGAACATGGAAAGGAAAGCAGTAGTTGAGAAGGGAGTGAGGCTGGATGTTATTTAGTTTGATGACTGAACTGGTAGTAAAGGAAAGCAAGTAGAAAATTGAAAAGGAAAGTAAAGTTCCGAGAGAAAAAATAAAAAAAATGTTTTCAACTGACACTGCAATTCTGTCAGAGATGGTACATGACGTAGTAGAGAAGTCCAATTAAACAAGAGGATGCTGAGGGAATAAATAAAAAAATTTTAAATATGGGGCACTCAGGGTAGTGGACGAGATTTTTTGTTTCGGCAGCAAAATAACTACTGATGGCGAGAAAGCCTGCCCCTCCCCCTTCCCCTTCCACCACATGGATCTTACCGTTGGTGGGGAGGCTTGCGTGCTTCAGCGGTACAGATAGCTGTACCGTAGGGGCTACCACAACGGTAGGGTATCTACTGAGAGACCAGACAAGCGTTTGGTCAGTGAAGAGGGGCAGCAGCCTTCTACTAGTGCAACAGTATAGATGCTTGAGTGATCTAGCCTTGTAACATCAACCAAAACGGTCTTCCTGTGCTGGTACTGGGAACGGCAGGAAATAAGGGGAAACTATCGTTGTCATTATTCCCGAGAGCATGCAGCTCTACTGTATGGTTAAATGATGATGGCGTTCTCTTGGGTAAAATGTTGCGGAGGTAAAACAGTCCCCTATTTGCATCTCCGGGACTACTCTGGAACGATCTCGTCATCAGGAGAAACAGAACAGGCATTCTACGGGTCGGAGCGTGGAATGGTGGATCCTTTAATCGGGCAGGTACGTTATAAAATGTAAAAAGGGAAATGGATCGATTAAAGTTAGATATACTGGGAATTAGAGAAGTTCGGTGGCGGGAGGGACAGGACCTCCGGTCAGGTGAATACAATGTTATAAATACAAAATCAAATAGGGGCAATGCAGGAGTAGATTTAATAACGAATAAGAAAATAGGAATGCAGATAAGCTACTATGAACAGCATAGTGAGTGCTTTATTATAGCCAAGACAGACACGCAAATGGCTCTCAGGACTATGAGACTTAACATCTGAGGTCATCAACCGCCAGAACTTAGAACTACTTAAACGTAACTAACCTAAGGACATCACACATAGCCGTGCCCGAGGCAGGATTCGAACCTGCGACCGTAGCACCAGCGCAGTTCCGGACTGAAGCACCTAGAGCCGCTCGGCCACTGCGGCCGGCCATTCGTATGAGTGCTAAAAGGAATCCGTTAAACTTCGGTTACACGATAAATTAGTGAAATCTTAAGGCCGTAAATTCAACATTACTAAATACCTAGGAGTCACAATTACGAACGACTTAAATTGGAACGAACACACAGAAAATGTTATGGGGAAGGCTAACCAAAGACTGCGTTATATTGGTAGAACACTTAGAATATGTACCAGATCTACCAAGGAGACTGACTACACTACGCTTGTCTGCCCTCTTTTAGAATACTGCTGTGCGGTGTGGGATCATTCCCAGATAGGATTCACGGAGTGTACCCACGTGGTCTAGGGCACCTTGCCGCGGTTAGCGCGCCTCCCCCCGTCGGAGGTTCGAGTCCTCCATCGGACATGGGTGTGTGTGTTGTCCTTAGCGGAAGTTAGTTAAAGTGAGATCAAATAGTGTGTAAGCCTAAGACCGATGACCTCAGCAGTTTGGTCCCATAGGAACTTACCAGCAACACTGATGGAGTACATCGAGAAACTTCAAAGATACACAGCACGTTCTGTATTATCGCGGAATAGGGAAGAAAGTGTCACTGAAACAATACAGGATTTGGGGTGGACATCATTAAAACAAAAGCAGTTTTCGTTGCGGCAGAATCTTCTCACGAAATTTCAATCACCAATTTTCTTCTCCGAATGTGAAAATATTTTGTTGATGCCGACATACATAGGGAGAAACGATCGTCATAATAAAATAAGGGAAAACAGAACTAGCACGGAGAGGTATAGGTGTTCGTTTTGTCCGCGCACTGTACGAGACTCGAATAATAGAAAATTATTGTGAAGATGGTTCCACGATTCCCCTGCCAGGCACTTAAATGTGATTTGTTGAGTATTCGTGTAGATTTAGATGTAGACCTAGATCTACAGATATACTGAAATGTTGGGACGACACTTTTCATACTCTTTCAGTGCATAATTTACCAAGCGTTCTTTGTTACGCACCTCCACAATGAAATTTGTTTTGGTCACAACGGATGGTCCCTTACAACCTCAATTTCTTCGTGCAGGTTCCAAAATGCACAGCAGACAGCTTTCCCAAAATAAGTTATTTTGTCGTGGCGTGTAAACGTAAACGGCCACTCGTAACAGAAGAGACTCAGTACAGGTACAAAACGGCACGAGCGCTGCAGGAGAAGTACTTGCCGCCAAGAAGTCGACTGAGGAAAGAAATTCGCTTGTTTGGAGGTGCGTAAGTTATTCCTGTATTTAGTGCGTGGCGGCCCTCACCGAAAGTGGGAGTTGTCCACGTCGGCAGCACACACTTCCCGCGCTTTATGCTAACGACCGCGAAACCGGTACAGCGCCGGCCCCGCGCCTGGATGCGAACTCGCTCTCCTCACAGGAGAAGGCCGGCCTCATGAGGTCAGCATCAGGAAAAACCCCCGACGGCGGCCTCGGCTAACTGAGGTGTGTGTGTGTGTGTGTGTGTGTGTGTGTGTGTGTGTGTGTGTGCATCGAGCTACAACGGCGCGTTTACCAGCTCGCGGTGAGTTCGTTACTGGCTGCTTTCGTTACCAAACACTACAAATGGTTCAAATGGCTCTGAGCACTATGGGACTCAACTTCTAACGTCATCAGTCCCCTAGAACTTAGAACTACTTAAACTTAACTAACCTAAGGACACCCATGCTTGAGGCAGAATTCGAACCTAGACTGAGGCGCCTAGAACCGCTCGGCCACCCCGGCCGGCGCTGCATCACAGACAGGAGCGCCGCGATGGTGTACTCAACGACGAACCTGGGTGCACGAATGGCAAAACGTCATTTTTTTGGATGAACCCAGGTTCTGTTAACAGCATCATGATGGTTCCATCCGTGTTTGGCGACATGGCGGTGAAAGCACATTGGAATCGTCTATTCGTCGTCGCCATACTGGCGTATCACCGGGCGTGATGGTATGGGGTGCCATTGGTTACACGTCTCGGTCATCTCTTGTTCGCATTGACGGCACTTTCAACAGTAGACGTTACATTTAAGATGTGTTACGACCCGTGGCTCTACCCTTCATTCGATCCCTGCGAAACTCTACATTTCAGCAGGATAATGCACGACCGCATGTTGCAGGTCCTGAACGGGCCTTTCTGGATACAGAAAATGTTCGACTGCTGCCCTGGCCACATCTCTCACCAATTGAAACGTCTGATCAATGGTGGCCGAGCAACTGGCTCTTCACTATACGCCAGTCACTACTCTTGATGAACTGTGGTATCGTGTTGAAGCTGCATAGGCAGCTGTACCTGTACACCTTTCCCTTTTAATAAAAGTATGTATATCAGCTTGTAGTTAAACAGGCAGCATAAGACTGATTCGACAGTCTCTGGGCCAGCATCGAAAATATGTATTCTTTCCACAGTAGCGTTGTGTGCTCGAATAAAAAGCAAATACTTTCATAACTTTAGCAGTTGGCATTAGCCTTCAGGATTTTTGGTTTCCTTAGGAATGTAAATCCACCTTTATTCCACGGGGTGATAATCAAATGCTATGGTATAGAAAGCCATAATATCAAATTTTGAAATCAAAGTAATTATTTCTTGGATAGGGTTCTCCTTCTTTAACTTGTTCAAATTCATCTTGGTTTGCATGTCAATGAAATTGGCGGTCTTCTATTTATTCAGACATCTTTGAGCGTCGATTAATATATTTATTTTTTAATTATCGAGACTTCATTCTTCTCGATGCTTTTTATATATTTTTTTCAACAGAGCCAAGTTTGACTGCAGAAACAAGAAGCAAATTTCACTGATCGGCTGCTGAAAAAATCTGAAATTATTTTAGGTGGCCTGTCTTCGACGTCAATAAATTTTTAATGGAATCTAAAACTGCGGTCATTAACGACAGCCATCTAATTTTTGAATGACAAGAGTCTGATGATTGACATCAATGTATAAGTAGAACTCTTTCAGCTTCTCTATCCATCCAGTGCATATTGAAAAATAATTAATTTTTTCAATGCCGACAGTTAAGACTCCAGTAGCGTTTTTTTTTTTTTTTTTTGGTCTACGTACTGGTTTGATGCGGCCCTGTGCTAACCTCTTCATCTCAGAGTAGCACTTGCAACCTACGTCCTCAATTATTTGCTTGACGTATTCCAATCTCTGTCTTCCTCTACAGTTTTTGCCCTCTACAGCTCCCTCTAGTGCCATGGAAGTCATTCTCTCATATCTTAGCAGATGTCCTATCATCCTGTTCCTTCTCCTTATCAGTGTTTTCCACATATTCCTTTCCTCTCCGATTCTGCGTAGAACCTCCTCATTCCTTACCTTATCAGTCGACCTAATTTTCAACATCTCAAATGCTTCGATTCTCTTCTGTTCCTGTTTTCCCACAGTCCATGTTTCACTACCATACAATGCTGTACTCCAGACGTACATCCTCAGAAATTTCTTCCTCGAACTAAGGCCGGTATTTGATATTAGTAGACTTCTCTTGGCCAGAAATGCCTTTTTTGCCATAGCGAGTCTGCTTTTGATGTCCTCCTTGCTCCGTCCGTCATTGGTTATTTTACTGCCTAGGTAGCAGAATTCCTTAACTTCATTGACTTCGTGACCATCAATCCTAATGTTAATTTTATCGCTGTTCTCATTTCTTTGCTTCTCATTACCTTCGTTTCTCTCCGATTTACTCTCAAACCATACTGTGTACTCATTAGACTGTTAATTCCGTTCAGCAGATCATTTAATTCTTCTTCACTTTCACTCAGGATAGCAATGTCATCAGCGAATCGTATCATTGATATCCTTTCACCTTGTATTTTAATTCCACTCCTGAACCTTTCATTTATTTCCATCACTGCTTCCTCGATGTACAGATTGAAGAGTAGGGGCGAAAGGCTACAGCCTTGTCTTACACCCTTATTAATACGAGCACTTCGTTCTTGATCGTCCACTCTTATTATTCCCTCTTGGTTGTTGTACATATTGTATATGATCCGTCTCTCCCTATAGCTTACCCCTATTTTTTCAGAATCTCGAACAGCTTGCACCAATTTATATTGTCGAACGCTTTTTCCAGGTCGACAAATCCTATGAATGTGACTTGATTTTTCTTTAGCACTGCTTCCATTATTAGACGTAACGTCAGAATTGCCTCTCTCGTCCCTTTACTTTTCCTAAAGCCAAACTGGTCGTCACCTAGCATTCTCAATTTTCTTTTCCACTCTTCTGTATATTATTTTTGTAAGCAGCTTCGATGCATGATCTGTTAAGCTGATTGTGCGATAATTCTCGCACTTCTCAGCTCTTGCCGTCTTCGGAATAGTGTGGACGATACCTTTCCGAAAGTCAGATGGTATGTCGCCAGACTCATATATTCTACACACCAACGTGAATAGTCGTTTTGTTGCCATTTCCCGCAATGATTTTAGAAATTCTGATGGAATGTTATCTATCCCTTCTGCCTAATTTGACCGTAAGTCCTCCGAAGCTCTTTTGAATTCCGATTCTAATACTGGATCCCCTATCTCTTCTAAATCGACTCCTGTTTCTTCTTCTATCACATCAGACAAATCTTCACGCTCATAGAGGCTTTCAATGTATTCTTTCCACCTATCTGCTCTCTCCTCTGCGTTTAACAGTGGAATCCCCGTTGCACTCTTAATGTTACCACCGTTGATTTTAATGTCACCAAAGGTTGTTTTGACTTTCCTGTATGCTGAGTCTGTCCTTCCGACAATCATATCTTTTTCGATGTGTTCACATTTTTCCTGCAGCCATTTCGTCTTAGCTTCCCTGCACTTGCTATTTATTTCATTCCTCAGCGACTTGTATTTCTGTATTCCTGATTTTCCCGGAACATGTTTGTACTTTCTCCTTTCATCAATCAACTGTAGTATTTCTTCTGTTACCCATGGTTTCTTCGCAGCTACCTTGTTTGTACCTATGTTTTCCTTCCCAACTTCTGTGATGATCCTTTTTAGAGATGTCCATTCCTCTTCAACTGTAATGCCTACTGCGCTATTCTTTATTGCTGTATCTATAGCGTTAGAGAACTTCAAACGTATCTCGCCATTCCTTAGAACTTCCGTATCCCACTTCTTTGCGTATTGATTCTTCCTGAGTGATGTCTTGAACTTCAGCCTACTCTTCATCACTACTATATTGTGATCTGAGTCTATATCTGCTCCTGGGTACGCCTTACAATCCAGTATCTGATTTCGGAATCTCTGTCTGACCATGATGTAATCTAATTGAAATCTTCCCGTATCTCCGGGCCTTTTCCAAGTATACTTCTTCCTCTTGTGATTCTTGAACAGGGTACTCGCTATTACTAGCTGAAACTTGTTACAGAACTCAATTAGTCTTTCTCCTCTTTCATTCCTTGTCCCAAGCCCATATTCTCCTGTAACCTTTTCTTCTACTCCTTCCCCTACAACTGCATTCCAGTAGCCCATGACTATTAGATTTTCGTCGCCCTTTACATACTGCATTACCCTTCCAATATCCTCATACACTTTCTCTATCTGTTCATCTTCAGCTTGCGACGTCGGCATGTATACCTGAACTATCGTTGTCGGTGTTGGTCTGCTGTCGATTCTGATTATAACAACCCGGTCACTGAACGGTTCACAGTAACACACCCTCTGCCCTACCTTCCTATTCATAACGAATCCTACACCTCTTATACCATTTTCTGCTGCTGTTGATATTACTCGATACTCATCTGACCAGAAATCCTTGTCTTCCTTCCACTTCACTTCACTGACCCCTACTATATCTAGATTGAGCCTTTGCATTTCCCTTTTCAGATTTTCTAGTTCCCCTACAACGTTCAAGCTTCTGACATTCCACGCCCCGACTCGTAGAACGTTACCCTTCCGTTGATTATGCAATCTTTTTCTCATGGTAACCTCCCCCTTGGCAGTCCCCTCCCGGAGATCCGAATGGGGGACTATTCCGGAATCTTTTTCCAATGGAGAGATCATCATGACACTTCTTCCATTACAGGCCACATGTCCTGTGGATACACGTTACGTGTCTTTAATGCAGTGGTTTCCATTGCCTTCTGCATCCTCATGTCGTTGATCATTGCTGATTCTTCCGCCTTTAGGGGCAATTTCCCACTCCTAGGACTAGAGAGTGCCCTGAACCTCTATCCGCTCCCCCGCCCTCTTTGACAAGGCCGTTGGCAGAGTGAGGCTGACCTCTTATGCCGGAAGTCTTCGGCCGCCAATTCTGACTATTTATCAAAATTTAGGCAGTGGCGGGGATCGAACTCGGGACCGAAGACGTTTTTGATTATGAATCAAAGACGCTACCCCTAGACCAGGGGTGCTTTCTAGTTCTTTTTTAATGTGGTGAAACACATTCTGCTGCCGCGTCGATGAAGCACTCCGAAGTTGCTATTTGCTACTGTCTCCACAAAAAGCGCTTAATTTATCTAATGGAATTTGTCTTAAAGTCTCTAGATAAAACATTGTAATTGCCTCCGATATTTCGTTATTCAGCGAATCAAACTGCAACAGCTCCTGTTGGATTCCGTCAGTTTCAGGAAAGGACTGAACCACTAAAGGAATGAAACTTCTTGTAACGTTTCTATGAATTCGTAAGCGGAGTGTGGTCCATGCTGCAGACTTCTTGGCGGCGACTTTTGAGTCAGGATGCATTGCTACATTCAGTCTTACGTCACGGTCGAAAGAACTAGGGACTGATGATGCTTGACAACTTTGTAAGCTGTTGTTAGTTCTGTAGCAGCAACGAGCAATTGTGCCTGGGTGTCTTCATCAATCATGAATACAGAAATGACTTTGATGTCATTGCTACCGTGAATCTAACTGTATGATTCTTCGTAGAAATGTGATGCCTCACATTTGCCTTACCTCCGTAAATTACTGAGCTGAAACAGCTACAAATCTCACATAACGCTTCCTGATCCCGTACGTTTTTGCTAGACAAAAGATCACTCTTCTGTGTAATCACTCGAAAAATGACACGCTCTCTTTTCACCGTTAGGCATTTTTGTAAGCTACGATAAGTTTAGTAGACGTTAAGCAATAGACAATAACACTTCAGTCATAGAAGAACACGACAGTATACACTTCACGCCCTATATACACGCACTAATCACTTCCACTCGTTGTTCGTATTAAGTTTAGAAAGAATCGTCTTATCAGATCGCCATTCAAATGGGAACTGCTCGATTTTTCCGCGTGGCGCTGCTTCAATAGTTCCAGCCCTGTACTATAGTAGAAAGCTGATATTTTCTCGATTGATGGCGCTTTACGTAGAAGGTGCTTTGAGCGTCGATACATGATATACAAAACGCAACGCCATCTGTGAGACGACCTCGTCAACATAAACTTGATGGCATAAGTAAAACTAACTGCGGCTGTATTTACATGATGAGATAACTGATTGCGTTACTTCAGTATTTGAGCCAAGCTCGTAACAGTATCTCGCGAAATCGGGACAAACTTGGGTCTTGTCGTGATGTCTGGACAACGTTTATCGTCCCAATATATCGGGAGAGATGACAGCCCTATCGTCAAATCTTAAAAGTCGATGTATAACGAAGTTTTTGAGACGACAGAATGTCAATATCTCACTACAAGAGTTTCCTCTAAAAGCATGCTTTCTAATATATTATGCCTATTATCTTGATATTGTTGCAATATCTGCACTGGATTAAGCAGAAGACGTAAAACATAAACTCTTATTTTGTTTAAGAACTGGACATTAAGGACAGAAATGATTGTCATTTCTTACAAAAGCATAATAAAACAGGTCCATATATTGCTGAGCAATCGACAAAAAACTAAATGCTTCCTGCCAAACTGATATTTTGTTTTCTATATCTGTGGAAGCGCTATTTAAGATGACTCAAGTGCGACAAAAACAGAAATTATTTGAAGTACTGTAATTCTATTGTCAGTAACAAGAAAGAACTGTTAGTTATCCTTTCACTTGACTCAATGTAAAAGCTTTAACCATTGCATTAATATTGGGAATTTCGGAGAAAATAGGTCAAATCTACTACATCATGTGTAATACTAACACAATAAATCTTCCAACTGTTAAAAAGATGCTTCGTGAATGACAAAACTTAGCTGCCGACTTCGTACAGTGTACAGTGATGGAGACTCGGCTTTTTTCACCTCCACCTCCACCTGGTTTCAAATCTTAACACGACAGAGACAGTCACGCTCGCGGTCGAAGCCACCGAAGGTAGCGAATTGGAGAGATTCGACAGCTATCGATTTGGCTACGAACTAATTGCGCAGAAAAAAAGCATATGAGTAAAGAAATGTTTAGGCAGTAAGGAGGCAATATTTCAGTTTTTGTGGAATATTCGTTGCTCAGTAGCAAACACATTCGATATGCAACGAGCCTCGTCGCAAGCAAATATTCAGCGGTCAACACAGGACAACAACAATGACGGTTGGCACGGGACAAGACACCGCCAACGGGGCTTTTATACGGCGATGGTTATGATGAATTCCTATACTCCGTGACGGAGCGTAGGGGGACGATGCGGGAGACCTCCTAGTGGAGGTGGGTCGCCTTCCTCCGACCGTAATGGGGATGAATGATAATGATGAAGACGACACAACAACACCCAGTCATCTCGAAGCAGGAAAAATCCCTGACCCCGCCGGGAATCGAAGCCGGGGCCCGTGCTCGGGAAGCGAGAACGCTACCGCGGGACCACGAGCAGCGGACTTTATACAGCGCTCGCGTGAATTTGGATACGCCGCGCCGACTGGGATGCTTCCGGTTAACCGAAGTTTCGACTAAATGGTAGCGTTCTGTACTGGAATGTCAACAGCTGACGTCTTTCTTCGGCTCGTTGCGTCCCGTGACCTTTGCTGGGGAAGACAAAGTGGTGAGTGGATTAGAGGCGAGAGGAGGTAGCCTTGAGCGGTTTCTCGCCGCAAGTGATGCCAAGGTCGGCAGCCGCAGTCCAGTCGGGTCATTGTCCAGGCCGCGCCGCGCCGTACGTAACACGACGCAAGACAGACGGGCTACGCGTGTCGCCTACCCTCGCGTGCCCTTCTTTTTATTCCAGCGCTTCCGGTGAGAAGCTCGCAGCCACAGGCTGCCAGTGCGGGGACGCAACTCTTCACACGCATTCCGCTCGCCCTTATGTGCAAATGTAAACGTAAACTACATGCAAGCTACCCCCGCCAAACACTCGTCAACGCAACGCCAATTAGTCACATGGTTTTTGTGGAGTACTGCTATCCATAGTGGTGTGACGCAGTAAATTGTACCTCTCACGCATAGCTGATTCTCTGGAACTTTGGGAGCTGAGCGTGACTTTTCCAGCGCGCACAGTCGTGCTGTTAAGCTGCCATGTGCAGTGCCAACAGTGAACTAGGGAAGAAATTATGAATACATGGTTAGGGTATAGTCCCATTATGACGCTTAAGTAAACGCTAACTGCAGAAGAATATGAACACATTTTACGGGTTTTGCCGTAGGGGAACAGCTTGGAGACGAGGACTGCATCAACATAAGAATGCATCCTGTCATAAAAGCACCTGTAAGGAAATGATCTGTCACCAATATCATTCTTGAAGTGGACTGGCTTGCCCGGACTCCCGTCCCAAACCCGATGGAACAACACTGGGATGGGTTAGGACGTCGATTTCGCTTCAGACCCCAACGTCCAACGTCACCTTTCTGGTTTACGCTCTTGAGGAAGAACGGGCTGCCATTCCTCCAAAGACAGACACCGCAATTAAACGGCCCACCGCACAGTTCAAGAAGTCATGCAGGCGAAGAGTGGACACATCCAACGTTAAGGTCCACTAATACATGTCTCGATGCTTTTGAGGAGACAGTGTATGTATGGGATAATTCTGTCCGTGTCATGCGATAACTGACCAACCGCTGTTTCGACTACATAATAAACTACTCGAGTATGTACTTGAAGGCAGAGGGTTCGCACAACCGACAAGCATGTAGCCGTACAGATTGACATTTTTCAACCATCATGATGTTTTGCATCACCTCGGTTCCGAGAGTTCCGGAACCTGCACAGAAAATTGGAACAGAGGCCAACATAAACGTCATTTCCGCCCTTTTTATTGCTCATGAAAACCACACATTGCATGTTGTACCCAAAGACGTTCGGAGGTGGTGGTCCAGATTACTATACACACCGCTACCTCTAATACCCAGTAGCACGTCCTCTTCAATTGATCCATGCCTGTATTTGTTGTGACATACTATCCACAAGTTCATCAAGGCACTGTTGGTCCTGATCGTCACACCCCTCAACGGCGATTAGGCGTAGTTCCCTCAGTGGTTGGTGGGTGACGTCGTCCATAAACAGCCCTTTTCAATCTATCCCAGGCATGTTCGATAGTGTTCACGTCTGGAGAACATGCTGGCCACTCTAGTCGGGCGACGTCGTTATCCTGAAGGAAGTCATTCATAAAAATGTGCACGTTGGGGGCGTGAATTGTCGCCCATGAAGACGAATGCCTCGCCAATATGGTTGCACTGTCGATCGGAGGATGGCATTCACATATCGTACAGCCGTTACGGCGCCTTCCATGACCACCAGTGGCGTACGTCGGCCCCACACAATGCCACCCCAAAGTAGCAGGAAACCTCCTCGTTGCTGCACTTGCTGGGCAGTGTGTCTAAGCGTTCAGCCTGACCAGGTTGCCTTCAAACGTGTCTCCGACGATTGTCTGGTTGAAGGCATATGCGACACTCATCGGTGAAAATGTGATACCAGTCCTGAGTGGTCCATTCGGCATGTTGTTGGGCCCATCTGTACCACACTGCATGGTGTCGTGGTTGCAAAGATGGACCTCGCCATGGACGTCGGGAGTGAAGTTGCGCATCATGCAGCCTACTGCGCACAGTTTCAGTCGTAACACGACATCTTGCGGCTGCAAAGCATTATTCAACATGGTGGCGTTCCTGTCAGGTTTCCTCCGAGCCATAACCCGTAGGTAGCGGTCATCCACTGCAGTAGTAACCCTTGGGGACCTGAGCGAGGCATGTAATCAACAGTTCTTGTCTCTCTGTATCTCCTCCATTTCCGAACAACATCACTTTGGTACACTCCGAGACACCTGGACACTTCCCTTCTCGAGAGTCCTTCCTGGAGTAACAATGTGGAGGCGATCGAACCACGGTATTGTCTGTCTAGACATTGTTGAACAACGGACGACACGAGCTGTGTGCCTCCTTCCTGATGGAACGACTGGAACTGATCGGCTGTCTGACCCCTCCGTCTAATAGGCGCTGCTCATGCATGGTTATTTATATTTTTGGGCGAGTTTAGTGACATCTCTGAACGGTCAAAGGGACTTTATCTGTGATACAATATTCACAGTTAACGAATATCTTCAGGAGTTCTGGGAACCGGGGTGATGCAAAACTTTTTTTATGTTTATAAACGCGTTCGACTTCGTGTTTAAGTTGCAGATGCACATGCAAATGAGGAACGTAAAGTGAACTTATCACTTACAGCCACACAGTACCAACAGAATTAGGGCGTAAATAGTAAAATTATGATAACATTCAGATTACGATACGGTTGTTGATGAGTACTGAGATCTTTCGTAGTCTTCTCCTAATACTATACCCACGATTAAAAGTTGCGTACGAGTAATAATTATCACAGTCGTAGCGGGTTGGTGAACTGCGCCAGGACGCGAAGGAAGCGCGATGCGGCGTCGCAGAGAACCCTGTCGTATACAAGGACAGCGCAGCGATAAACAGGGAACTGGAAGTGCGGAAAACGATCGTCATCAGGAAGCTGCTCAGTAACACGAGAGAACTTCAAATAGTAAGCTACACACTATTATGGCAGACCAAGCAACTATTTGTTAAACGCTGAACGGCAAGTCAAACTGATTCAGATGCATGGCACTGTTTTCCAGCATAGTCACCATATCTCTAAACCAACGGTGGAAGTGTTCTACCGATCGTTCAGTTGCTCCTCGGTCATAGGGCCGCTCGAGACCTGCTGAGAGAACGTCCTCACTGTCGGAAAAAGTTGCAATTGTTGCGAATCAGTTCCTCGCTTACCTGGACTCTGTCGTCTGTGGTCCCCGCTGATAGCTTTCCTTCCCGAACAGCGTCACCCACGCCTGTTCGGCTTCGGTCAAATTGTTGCCATCATTTCACTGCAGCTGCACGCTACACTGCATTTGCTCTGTTCAAATGGCTCTGAGCACTACGGGACTTAACATCTATGGTCATTAGTCCCCTAGAACTTAGAACTACTTAAACCTAACTAACCTAAGGACAACACACAACACCCAGCCATCACGAGGCAGAGAAAATCCCTGACCCCGCCCGGAATCGAACCCGGGAACCCGGACGCGGGAAGCGAGAACGCTACCGCACGACCACGAGATGTGGGCATTTGCTCTGTGTACCACCACAATTTCACTGTGATTGTGTCTGCAGCTTAGACATTTTGCCCACAAGAATCGTACTGTTCCGCGTACTTTAATTTTGGAGCACCTTTGCAGTCACTGCGCCATTTTACTTCCACTATGTGCTGCTCCTGTTATCCGTACCGAAGCAGAATCGTGTCTGCAGGAAACCCTGAAGCTGTACTCTCATCTGACGATGCACCAATCCTGTTGCTCAACGGTCTTAGCGTGGGACGACATGTGTAACGTACTTTCTCAAGGTCCATCCTATACAGGGTGTTACAAAAAGGTACGGCCAAACTTTCAGGAAACATTCCTCACTCACAGATAAAGAAAAGATGTTATGTGGACATGTTTCCGGAAACTCTTAATTTCCATGTTAGAGCTCATTTTAGTTTCTTCCACTTACGCTCAATGGAGCACGTTATCATGATTTCATACGGGATACTCTACCTGTGCTGCTAGAACACGTGCCTTTACAAGTACGGCACAACATGTGGTTCATGCACGATTTACATTTCAGTTGAAGTGTTCGTACGCTTCTCAACAACAGGTTCGGTGACCGATAGATTGGTAGAGGCGGACCAATTCCATGGCCTCCACGCTCTCCTGACCTCAACCCTCTTGACTTTCATTTATGGGGGCATTTGAAAGCTCTTGTCTACGCAACCCCGGTACCAAATGTAGAGACCCTCCGTGCTCGTATTGTGGACGGCTGTGATACAATACGCCATTCTCCAGGGCTGCATCAGCGCATCAGGCATTCCACGCGACGGAGGGTGGATGCATGTATCCTCGCTAATGGAAGACATTTTGAACATTTCCTGTAACAAAGTGTTTGAAGTCACGCTAGTACGCTCTGTTGCTGTGTGTTTCCATTCCATGATTAATGTGATTTGTAGAGAAGTAATGAAATGAGCTCTAACATGGAAGTTAAGCATTTCCAGACACATGTCCACATAACATATTTTCTTTCTTTGTGTGTGAGGAATGTTTCCTGAAAGTTTGGTCGTATCTTTTTGTAACACCCTGTATACCCACATTGTGCCACTATTCCCTCTGGATGCTGCACATCGTTTCTACATAAATAACTTCGGTATTCATAAATAATGCTATTATTATGGACACGCTTAATTTGAACGGTCTGTGTTCAGCTCGGTGTTTTTAGTGGATAGCATCGTATACTAAAGGTGGATGAAAACTCCAAAGAAGAACGGCAAGATTGGTGAGTGGTACATTTAGCCATCGCAAGAGCGTTACAAATCTCATTGACACACTTGCAGATAGACGACGCGCTAAACGGAAGGGGCTACTCACTAAATTCGGAAATCCGATCTTCGCCGAGGATGTAGAGCATTATTACCACCAACTTTCAAATCGCGTAATGATCACCATTCAAAGATACTGAGGCGTTCAGACTGTCGTTTCTCCCTCTCGCGATCCGCGAGTGGAACAGAGGGGGGGGGGGATACGACTTTCGCGCGAATTGTGCCCTCCGTCACACACAGCTTAGTGGCTATCGGAGTATATATGTAGATGTAGGCTTTTAATGAAACTGTCAGGATTTTCGCGAGATGCCCGGGGCTTACACCTGTCCACAAAATTTACCCACTTGCGGCCGTAGCACCATAAAATATTAGACGGAAAGTACCCGGCGAAACAGGGCGGTTCACATACAACCACTGAAAAGTTCCAACTCATTTTATGTCAACGAAGAGCTTTATCCAACGGACATTACAGATAGGAGACCGACACGAGACCTGCCGCGTATCTTTGTAATTAGACTCACTGCAAAATAGAAACCTGCTTCCCAAACAAGAAATCCCAAAAGCGCAGTAACTGAGTATATAGCTTGCGGAGAGCACTGACTATCAGCAACAGGTGTCTCAGAATATAAAGTAAACATGTTTAAGTGGGGCTAGCCTGAAGATGACCAGCATGAATGCAACGACAAGGCTGTTGATGGTGCATAATGTCAGAAAAAGGGACTTTAGACGTTCTTGCCCGGACACCGAAAGTAGCAAGAACTTGAAACTTCCTGGCAGATTAAAACTGTGTGCCGGACCGAGACTCGAATTCGGGACCTGTTGCCCTTCGCGGGCAAGTGATCTATCATCTGAGCTACCCAAGCACGACTCACGACCCGTTCTCACCGCTTTAATTCCGCCAGTAGCTCGCCTTCTTCCTTCCGAACTTGACAGAAGCTCTCCTGCGAAAGTTGCAGGACTAGCACTCCTGGAAGAAAGGATATTCCAGAGATATGGCTTCGCCACAGCCTGGAGGATGTTTACAGAATGAAATTTTTCACTCTGCAGCGGAGTGAGCGCTGATAAGAAACTCTTGGCAGATTAAAACTGTGTGCCCGACCGATACTCGAACTCGGGTCCCAAGTTCGAGTCTCAGTCCGGCATACCGTTTTAATCTGCGAGGAAGTTTCTTATCAGCGTACACTCCGCTGCAGAGTGAAAAATTTCATTCTGGAAGTAAGAACTTATGAACCACGCACTTCCGTATGTGGCAGACTCTGCCGCCTCGTCACGGTAACAACAGCCCACCTCTCAAGGAAGAACGTGACGTGGCCGTCCTGTTTACAATGCAGTCAGCGGTACAGACTACTGCAGCCTGCGGGATTGTGTCACACTTGCCGCTCTTTCCTCGTGGCATTTGCAGGCACACAGGAAAACGTAAAGGCTCACTTCTTGGATTTAAAGGTCAGTGGGACTGCCATTTTTTACGTAGAATAACAATAAAAAATTTAGTTCAGGGTGAGACAGCTTGTGCGAAATATTTTTCCTCATTTACGGCACACCAGGACGCGCCCGGATACCCGTGCACTTTAGCGCGCCGCTTCCGTGATACGGGAAGCCCGTCCAGCCACAGATCAAATTCGTCTCGCGGATTACTGCCGAGAACTGGTAATCCCGGCAGCCTGGAAGTGGTTTATAGGAGGTTTTCCACATCCAACTACGTAAATACTGGGCTGGAACTCACGTCTGGCCCCAGATACACGCTCCACAAGCATTTAGAAAAACGTTACCGCACTTGAACATAGATTCCCTCTAAATTCAGACAGATTGGGTAGAGCGATTCCGCCACGGGGAGAGTGGTGGTGTCAGGAAGGGCGCAACAATTTTCTTGTTGGACTATATATACCACCAGGACGACCCAGTGCCCTAACACAGGAAATTTTGTAATAATTAACCGCAAAAAGAGCATTTTAGAACAATTTTCGGATTAAAAGCCTATAACGCGCCATATAAGGTTTATTATTTATTTAATATGCAATGAGTGATTTAATTAATTGATGACATTAAAAATGAAAAGAACTGAAATCATTATGGTATTCAATACTACTTATTAACTACCTGTATTATTAAATGACTAAACTGGTTACCCAATAGTCTTACTTGCACGTTGCCTATCTAATGACTACCAGAGGGAACAAAAATTTTTATGTCATAATTTCATTCTGTTAATAACCGAATTAAAAAAATTAAAATGCTATTATAATGTACTCATTAAGACGTATGTTACGTACAGGTCTGAGACTTTAAGACAAATATTACAGTTAGAAACTGCGTGTATGTCTCGAAGCAGCGTAACTCATGACGCGCAAGTCAAGTTTCGTCCAATATTTCCGAATGACAGCACTTAGCTACTTCCAGCGAATTTTATACATAATTTCAAACCTTTTCGATATTTGTTCTCGCTGACACCCCACACAAAGTAATGAAAAGAAGGAATTTTTATCGCTGGCCACATTTTCACGGTTCATTCATACGTGAAGCGCAAAGGGCTGCACCCGAGAACAATGAATAGTCAGTCGTCTATTGAGTTGTGACAACACAGGTGTTGCGATAGCGCACATACAAAATAGCATTACCTGACTGGTTGATGCACACGAGCGAAGTAGCCATCCCAAGCCCACTGCAACTGTCAGGGATCTTCTTTCATTGACTGTACTAGCGTTGAATGCACATCACAGTATTATAAAATGGCTGAGTCTTTGAAATAAAGGAAGGAAATCTATAATTTTCGTAATGAGTATGGCCAAAAATGTGCTGGCTGTAAGCTTTAACAGTCAGATCCAGTTTCTCGTTTAAAATTTGAGAAACGAAAACGGTGCGCATGCTGTAGAATGCAGAAAATTACGCTATGCTGTTCGAGTTAAACAAAGAGGGGGCCACGTCATCTATACAGGGAGAAATTACTAACAAAGTCGTTCAAGGCTTATCTAGTTATTGTCAATCATCTGCCATTGTATTTGCATCAGGAGGCATAATTAGCCGCCGGCCGGAGTGGCCGTGCGGTTCTAGGCGCTGCAGTTTGGAATCGAGCGACCGCTACGTTCGCAGGTTCGAATCCTGCCTCAGGCATGGATGTATGTGATGTCCTTCGGTTAGTTAGGTTTAATTAGTGCTAAGTCCTAGGCGACTGATGACCTCAGAAGTTAAGTCGCATACTGCTCAGAGCCATTTGAACCATAATTAGCCCTTTTCGCAGATGACACAAGCATTGTTGTGAAATCGACGCATCAACAGACAAAATAGTAAATGATAGCTTTGTAAAAGTTACTGACTGATTTTGCATAATAGCTTCAGACTTTGAAAGAACACAGCTCATCCAGCTCTGTTCTGTTATAAATATCCCACCTGCTGTTAACCAAGACACCAACAAGAAGTAACATACATGGTAGAAAGTTCGAAGTTCTCAGGTATGAAAGTGACGAAAACTTAAACTGGAAAAACCTTATAACAGAAATGCTAAACGGTAAGGTTCAACTTCTGCCATAAAAATAATTGCCAACTATGTGGCACAAGAGTCAGTAAGGTAACGCATTTCGCATATTTTCATACTGTGATGTCTTATGGGATACTATTCTTGGGTAGCTTTTCACTTAGGCAAAAAGTACGTATTGCACAAATGAAAACAATTAGAATCATGTGTGGGGTTAAAAAATATACGTCTTTCAGGGATCTCTTTAACCAGTTGGGAATATTAAGCACAGCCTCAAAATACATTTATTCATTTTTCAAATTTATCAACGATTAGGCAGAGACTGAGAGCAATAGATATTCACAGGTACAATACTAGAGGGGAAGGATCTGTATTACCCTGTAACGAATCTAACATGGGCACAGACAGGGACGAAACGCACAGCTATAAAGCCCCTTGACAATCTACCGATGGACATAACCTGTTCGACAGGCAGGAGAAATATTTTCAAGAGTAGATTGAATATGCTTCTCCTTAACACCTCATTCTATACCACAGAGAAATTCTTGATATGCATATAAGTACTTCTTTAGGCGACGTCGCTAACGGACGCTGGAGGTGTTCGACCTGGAGGTAAGCCGGTCATATCCTAATAGTGGAAAATTTTCACTGCCAGATTTTGGCCGGCGGGAGAGGAGAGAGGTTGGCATGAAGTTCCTGATCACCCTTCACACCAGCGTCCTGGATTAAATTCCAACGCTCTCCGCATTATCCCATGAAGTGGGGGTATGAGACACTGCTGATGGTGATCCGTCCGTCAGGTGGTGACGCTGAGCTTGACGGTTCCCTCGGTGCTATACGAGAGGAGCAGGCAATGCGCCAGCTGTGGGTTTCGCCTCCTCCCTTCTCTTCATCCATAACAACACAAACCCAACACTACACTGTACAATCAGTCCTCACAGTCACTCACACGATAGGTATATATACATGACAGATCGGAGGAAGACAGTGGCAAACCATCTATGCAAGGACTTTGCCACGAGCGGTGATGCAGGATTATCATATCTGCCTACCGTCAGAGTATAGGTCTATGATCTATGAAACAAGTAAGCCGGCCAGAGTGGCGCTTCAGTCTGGAACCGCGCGACCGCTACGGTCGCAGGTTTGAATCCTGCCTCGGACATGGATGTGTGTGACGTCCTTAGGTTAGTTAGCTTTAAGTAGTTCTAAGTTCTAGGGGACTTATGACCTCAGAAGTTAAGTCTCATAGTGCTCAGAGCCATTTGAACCATTTTTTGAAACAAGTAACTAACTACTTTAATAAGAAGGAGTGGCTCTATGGTCTGGGAAGTCAACATGACCGAGAGAGAAGTGTGTCGAACCGATGTTCCTCCGTAGCGCATACCTCCATACCTCTGAATGACGCAATGTGGCACAGGATGACGCGACGGTCGGCATCCGCGAAGTTTTCTAGGCATTCTTTTTTTCTGTTTCACATCGCAAGAGAAATTTTGTGCATTGAGTGACGTCACTCGTTGTATGTTTAAGTTTTTGTTGGTTGGTTGGGGAGAGGGAACCGAACAGCGGTCATCGGTCCCGTCGGATCAGGGAAGTATGGCGAAGTACATTGGTCGTGCGCTTTCAAAGGAACTATCCCGGTATTTGCTTAATCACGGAAAACCGAAATCAGGATGGCCGGGTTTGAACCGTCGTCCTCCAGAATGCGTGTCCAGTTTGTTAACCACTGCGCCACCTCGCTCGATGTTTTTTTTTTAACAAGTTTGTTGGTGCGGTTACTTTTCGCAGCAAGTGTAAAAATATTTGTTACAAAAGTTTTAAAAGTTTTTTTCTTTCTGCTGCTTAGTATTTATTTGAACTACTTTTCGCATTTTATTTTAAAATAATCTTCCATAGATATTTCCATGAAGAATACAGTTTTATTATTACTTGTGATACTGAAACGTACCAAAGCTGATCACCTTGGGCTGCTCTCTGCTCCGCATTTGTGGTTATTTTTCTTGATTTTTCTCAACAATAGGACTGGAACAGCAATTTGTTGTAGTCTGTGTTACATTAATTTTCAGTAGTTTAATTCAAATCAACAACTTGATATTGATATTAACTGTTAGTCCTCGTAAGGCATTGTTGCTTCAAGCAACTGCACTGAAATTCGTCTACGGTCATTGTATCTGGAGTGAGAGTATTATGCTGGAGCAAGAAGATACAGACTCTGTGACTATAGTATTGGTTACCTTCATTTGTGTGATTCACCTGAAATACAAAACCAGTGTTGGTAAAACAGTCACACATGTTATGGGTAAAACTGAAGAAGCGTTCTACCAACTGATAACAGACACTGACATTTGCAGTAAAGATTTTTTCCCTTTTTTTACACTCTTATGGAAATGAACAAACATTTATACCATTGTTAATAGACTTGCAATGTCGTAATACCTATAGGTAGAAATTGTGGTGAAATTGTTTGAAGTTATACGTGAAAACAAAAAAAATGGTTCAAATGGCTCTGAGCACTATGGGACTCAACTGTTGTGGTCATCAGTCCCCTAGAACTTAGAACTACTTAAACCTAACTAACCTAAGCACATCACACACATCCATGCCCGAGGCAGGATTCGAACCTGCGACCGTAGCAGTCGCACGGTTCCGGACTGCGCGCCTAGAACCGCGAGACCACCGCGGCCGGCTACGTGAAAACAAAAATGTATCATGCTGACAGTCCCTTTAATAGAAAAGCCGAAACTTTTCTGGAATGTAAATAAATATTCTATTGCATAAAGGAAACGGCATTAGAAGTGCTAAAAGAAAAGTTTAAAGTATGTTTACTACGAAGCGAAGATACCTCGGCGTTCAGTTAGCGTACTCTTCCTTTCTCCGCGTGGTTACGTAGCAGCTCCCAGCGACTGCGCCTCCCTTCCCTCGTGGACGTAACAGCTGTTTCGAAACTAGTTCCCATCGTCGCGTGCTACTCATCCTACAATGCTCTACGCTAAAGGAACTCCCACGAACGTTACTCGTTCTTCAGACACTCCGCTCACTAAATCCTAGTGTCTGCTGATCCTCAAGTATATTCACAGAAGCACCAACGTAAGTCTTGGTTTGCACTGGAACGAATGGAAGGGAACACTAGTGAACGGGCATCCGCCGACAATTAATTCTCCAGTATTCACAGCCATTCGTTTGTACGTGTGAATAAGCGTTTACACCAGAAGGAACGGAAGAGAACACGGGACAACGAGTATAGCCCATGGTCGCTGCGTTATTGCTTTTTAGCGCTAACAATTGTCAAGTTGTATACAACATTACACCAATCATGCAGAACTCTGATATTCAGAGAGGATTTTATTCCAATGTAAGAGTCATGTTTTTGACGAAGTAAGCAAAATGGCGTAGAAAAAAAAATGTTTGGGCTGTGAGTTTGTGCGCACACTGAACTACATTTTTAGTTAGCGTTATTCCAAAACCTCGCACATATATCAGTTGACGTGTTTTGCTGGCTTCTCATTACAAATGGGGAGGGATTTAATAGGGGAACACTAATCACTGACGACCATCATAAGCTGACGGCTAGCATTTACATTTCCGATTAGTAGCATATGGGAATATCTACGTTGCTGATTGTTTCGCATTTCAGTAGCTTCTATAAATCAGACAGTTTCTGATGTCAGCAAGCACATGCACGAAGTACTTAAAATATTTCATTAATGAGTTAGGCAGATAATGTCAATAAAATATGGTTAATTAAATGTGAAATATACATATCATCTGTCACATAGGCTTTAATCTGCTAGACAGTTTGTAAGAGGGCAAATAGCGTGATCCTGGATACACCAGTTTTAGATATAGTCAGAATTCTCTAACATAACAGTGATACATCAGCCATGTAATTACTGCTACCATGAATTTAGAATGATCAGGTCGTTCATATATTTTGACTCATCATGACAAAAATTCCCATTAGCTTATTTTCGTGGAAATTTTATGTGCTTTTCTATTGAGATAGAAACAAATACAAATCTTGTGCTTACCCACTGGGTTCCCTCCTGATGAAAGCGTCTAACGCAGAGCTAGTGAATCTGCTTTCATGGTGAGCGATGGCGGTAAGGGGTTTATAAACATTATCGTTAGGGTTTCATAAAATTTTGACATGAAGTATTAGGTAAGTAATTATAAGCGGCGATTCGAAAGTTTAGTTTGAGGGCGTTGCTGCAGCACATATGCAACATAGTGCGACTCCGATGTGGGTATATAAGCACCTACAGGTATGCAAGGCATTAGTGTGACATTTGTGTCTTTCTGATGTGAGTGCGGTAAAATGCGGAAACACGAAGTATGTTGTTGTTGTTGTGGTCTTCAGTCCTGAGACTGGTTTGATGCAGCTCTCCATACTACTCTATCCTGTGCAAGCTTCTTCATCTCCCAGTACCTATTGCAACCTACATCCTTCTGAATCTGTTTAGTGTATTCATCTCTTGGTGTCCCTCTACGATTTTTACCATCCACGCTGCCCTCCAGTACTAAATTGGTGCTCCCTTGATGCCTCAGAACATGTCCTGCCAACCGATCCCTTCTTCTAGGCAAGTTGTGCCACAAACTCCTCTTATCCCCAATTCTATTCAATACCTTCTCATTAGTTATGTGATCTACCAATCTAAATCTTCAGCATTCTTCTGTAGCACCACATTTAAAAAGCTTCTATTGTCTTCTTGTCCAAACTATTTATCGTCCATGTTTCACTTCTATACTTGGCTACATTCCATAGAAATATTTTCAGAAAAGACTTTCTGACACTTAAATCTATACTCGATGTTAATAAATTTCTCTTCTTCAGAAACGCTTTTCTTGCCATTGTCAGTCTACATTTTACATCTTCTCTATTTCGACCATCATCAGTTACTTTGCTCCCCAAATATCAAAATCCTTTACTACTTCAAGTGTCTCATTTCGTAATCTAATTCCCTCAGGATCACCCATCTTAATTCGACTACATCCTGTTACCCTCGTTTTGCTTTTGTTGATGTTCATCTTATATCCTCCTTTCAAGGTACTGTCCATTCCGTTCAACTGCTCTTCCAAGTCCCTTGCTGTCTCTGACAGAATTACAATGTTTTTATTTTTTCTCCATGGACTTTAATACCTACTCCGAATTTTTCTTTTGTTTCCTTTACTGCTTGCTCAATATACAGATTGAATAGCATCGGGCAGAGGGTACAACCCTGTCTCACTCCCTTCCCAACCACTGCTTCCTTTTCATGTCCCTCGACTCTTATAACTGCCATCTGGTTTCTATACAAATTGTAAATAGCCTTTCGCTCCCTGTATTTTACCCCTGGCACCTTCAGAATTTGAAAGAGAGTATTCCAGTCAACATTGTCAAAAGCTTTCTCTAAGTCTACAAATGCTAGAAATGTATGTTTGCCTTTTCTTAATCTACATCTAAAATAAGTCGTAGGGTCAGTATTGCCTCACGTGTTCCAATATTTCTACGGAATCCAAACACGAAGTATGGCGATCTTATTACCAAATGCCTCCAAACAGGACCAACGTGCCGCTGCCCTATCACAAATACCGCTAGACGTACATCGGGGAATGAAATATGTGTATGGGGCAGTATGTCTGTCGGAAACCACCTTGTGGAATGGTGCGCAAAGTTCTGACGGCGGTCCGTCTGGGAGAGATGAGAAATTACGCCGATTCAAGTGGGATATGCTCGAGCACCGGCCCTCCTATGTGGTTCTAATCGCTCCCCATTCCAATATCACGCCTTCGGTACCTTAAAACAGGCCTTCCAGGGTCGATAACTCCTGTCGGACGAGGACGAGCTGCAGGCAGTTACGAACTTTTTAACGGTGTTTTACCAAACGGATACCTTCAACCTGGTGCGTAGGGGGATGATTGATTCAATCATCTCACTGGCAAACTGATTCTAGGCTGTACGGCCTCCGAACGGAAACTTTTTGATTGCCCCTTATATTTTTATATGTTTTAACTTACCGTAAGTCTGCTTTATAAATTTTGTAAATTAAGTTACTTCCCTACTGTATAAATCACCATTACTGTGAAACCGATGGGCGGTTATAACATTTTGCTATTAACAGAGATACACAAGTGCGCGGTGGGTAAAAAAGGTTGACTACCTGGTGCGTAGGGGGATGATTGATTCAATCATCTCACTGGCAAACTGATTCTAGGCTGTACTGCCTCCGAACGGAAACTTTTTGATTGCCCCTTATATTTTTATGTGCTTTAACTTACCGTAAGTCTGCTTTATAAATTTTGTAAAGTAAAGTTACTTCCCTACTGTATAAATCACCATTACTGTGAAACCGATGGGCCGTTATAACATTTTGCTATTAACAGAGATACACAAGTGCGCGGCGGGTAAAAAAGGTTGACTACCTCTGGTCTAATGAATTTATCGTTTTTCTCAGTTGAACCTTTTGAGTGCATCGGCAGTCTTCTACCAAACATCTTTCTTTTCCTTGCGCGTTTGTGTTGCGCATTTCTTGTATCGTAGAAGCGCCTACGAGATTTCTGTTCCTCTGTCGCTCACACAGTTCATGTCAACAATAGGAGTAGACAAGACATGTAATGGTTCAAATGGCTCTAAGCACTATGGGACTTAACATCTGAGGTCATCAGTCCCTCAGACTTAGAACTACTTAAACCTAACTAACCTATGGACATCACACACATCCATGCCGAAGGCAGGATTCTAACCTGCGACCGTAGTAGGCGCGCGGTTCCGGACTGAAGCGCCTAGAACCGCTTGGCCACAGCGACCGGCCAGACAAGACGTCTGACGATAGCTTTCTGTCCTGTTAGCGCTGCAGCTGATAGGACGCGAATGTCCTTTGATAGTTCTTCAAAAGACCAACAACCAGCGGAACACGGGCGAGCACTAGCGAATGCGACCGGAACACAATCGAATGCAGTTGGCTCGCCCTCGCCCATCCTTTCGACCAGACGGAATTCTAGTTCGCTGTTGCCTGTTCGCTTCTTCTTGCTCTGGCACAAACCGGGACTAACAGCTTCTTGTGTCGTTCTCGGGATATGCCACTTGGTCGACAGCTTTGTTGCTGCTACTGCTGCTGTTGCCGGTTCTCTCCATTAGCGCGGTTTCTGCCTCTGCTTCCCACGTCACCACTACGCACCGCAGTCACCGTGCGGGACTCTATGTACATGACATCGCGTTCACAAACGCAGTCTTAGAACACATAACAGGAAAAACGACCCATTACGTCAACTTTACTTCACAATTTTACTTTACTGTCCTGAAAAAGAAATTTATTATTTTAACTGATTCGACTTTGTGTTTTTGATGAACATTGTACATTGTTTTAACTGAAGGAAACTACATTTTTAGCCCTGTATCATAAAATTTATTATTACTATACGACCCAAGTTTATGGTAATAAACCCATTTCCTGGTGCACAAATGATTCCAAATCTATCGATTCTTGACTCAAAAGTACTCTTTGTCCACAATTTTGATAATTACAAATGGATTTACAAAATCAGGGTGTATACGTGAGCAAGGAAAAAAAATTCCCGGATTTCCCGGTCAAAAATACGCTTTCTCCCAGGTGAAAATACACTTTTTTCATGTTAAGTGACAGTTTACTCTTCCTCGGCACTGTAAAACTCATCAATCCTTAGAATGTTTATGGTTTTACATACCAACGTAGAATTTCCAGGTACTTTAGAAAACGAAACTCTGGGGAGGAAGGGGGGGGGGGGGCATGTAAGCTGAATATTTTCGTATTACGAAGGTATAAATTTGAATTCCACCAAACACCGCATGTCACTTTCCGAAGCATTGAAATCGAGAATGTGATGTGCTTTTGTAAGCCAGTCATAGCTCATGTCACTTGATCTCGCGAGCTGAAGACAGCATAGGACACGTGATGTAGTCAGCCAATAGCAAGATCACTCTTAGCTAGCGCGAACACACAAAAAAGAAAAGTTGACGGTTTAAATTAAGATACATCACACAAATGTGCCAGTAAAATTTTTAATAACGACGTAAATGTCTGATCTGGGCTCGAAATTCTTCTAAATGGTCGTCCGCAAACAGTTAATTTTTAAATGGAGTCGAACGCTTTGTGCTTTAAGAAATTCATCGTACATTCTCGCACATAGTTCATCTTCCGCAAAAGGAAATTTGCTTTGAATGTAACGCTTTTCAAACCACCACTCGCAATATTTTCCCGCGACCTGTTAGAAATAGGTTCGTTTCAGCAGTTGCAAGAGAGCGCCAGATAAGAGGCGTCATCGCGCTTGCACAGCTACGACGACGCAGGAAGCCCAATGTTCGTACGTGTAAAACATTAAAAGATCATACATTATGTCATAAAAGAAACAAGATAACAGAGGATACTTCAAGAGCATCGGAATTTCGTGAACCACACTAAAATGCACAATTCGGCTTAAAGTGCGCATTCGTATGTCCATATTCGGATGTAAATTTTCTTGGAGTACCAGTGCTGTATTATCTCATGTTTGATTCTTTATTATGGTATGATGCCATACATGCACTTAAAATGCAACGAACAGTTGAAACCAGCCAAGAGTGTGAAATTAAACACTTCATTTCAAATAAACTGACTGCCTCAGCAGAAAATATTAATAAAAGCCAAATCTCTATGGCAAACCGACAAAAATAACTTCATTGTTCTGTCATAAAAGCGGAAATAAAATCTGAAACTAATATCACATGTTAGCCTTCCGTTATTGAGCGAACGTTTTTTAATTCATTTGATAGCTCCCGCCACAAAAATCCATTTCATCATTATTTAACGTGAGAGCAATAAACGAAGACGAAACAACAAAATCACTGAACGTAAACACGGGTCACGTGGAGACGACCCACCTCCCCACAACAACTCGGACTGCTCTGTGCATCAGCCCCAGATTTACTTATTTCCGAACCGGGGCAATATTAAGTAGTGGCGTCCAGCCACACTTCTGTAACCAGAAGCGGGAGAAGGTACTACTCATACGCGACTAAACTGCGCATGCGCAAGAGCCCGCAACTGCTCAAACGACTCTGATTTAAACAGTTGTCACGTCACGCTCATCGGATGCAATTTGTTATTATGAAGCATTGCATATTCCTCCTAACCCCTCGACACACTGCGCTGTTGGCAGACGCTTGTATGAACACTGTGTTTTGTTGTTGTATACGGCGCATTTCCTTTGCAACTTAAGTTTTATTTTCGATTTTTTTTTCTCTCGTTCATGTTTTGTTGCTGCAGTATTATTCTGCAGAATCTTGATACAGTAATATCCTTTGTTAGAGTATTGGTTCTTACCAGTCAAAATCACAAAAATTTAACTGAAAACGAAAACAATGAAAAATTCCCGGAATTCTAAACAATTCCAAGGGTTTTCCTGGTTTTCTCCCGTATGAAAAAATTCCCGGGATTTTCCCGGATCTCTGGGTTGTCCCGAGTCGTATACACCCTGAAAATCCATTATGGGAGCGTTTAAAATAACGTTAACTAAACATACATTGTAGTAGTGCTATGGCAATGACAAAAATCCCCACTTCTGTACATTTTTCAAACGATTGTTTGTTCCGCCCTAGTTACTGTGAATTCTGTCCAAATGAATTTTGTAAACCCGTACGTAACTGTCAAAATTGTCATCAGAGATAAATTTTATTGTTTAAGTCAAGAATCGATAGATTACCAAGCTGACATGCTTATATGTGCTTAGTTCTCATATTTGGGGCAGGTGTACTAGAAAAATGCTTATTACCGAAAACTGCGTAATAGAGTAATAATACTGTTTGATAAAGAAGCCTAAAAAGTGTTCAGTTAATACAAAATAAATGGTTACCACTATACATATGTGACGTATATAATGTTTTTCTGAAAATCTCCTCATGTGCGTCATTTTCTCCTTGCTGACGTATCAAAATACACTTATTTAAAAAGTTAAAACGAAGGGGAGGTGGCGAGTTTTCATGAAGACTTGATGAAAAACGCCGTGTATTTAATCTTCAGTTCGATATGCAAACTGCTTCACATTACCTCGGCTGCATTTGTTTGCTTCCATTCGCTTCATCCTGTGTATCGTTGCCTGATAAAAACAAAGGACTGCGAAGGTTATTACAAGTATAGCGACGATCTTTTTCGAGAGACCACTGTCGTCGTATACGCCACCGCAGAAATGGCAGACTGATTGTCTAAAATACTCAAGAAACTGTCTAAAATGCTAAAGAAAGTAAAATAAAAAAACACGGAATGCACCAAAGAACATGACAGACAAAATATGTAAAACAGATATAAACTGGAAAATTTCTGTATTATGGGATATCGTAAACAGAAAGCGAATTACACACATGTTCAATAGATGAATGAATCAGTGTAACGGACAAGTACATACTTTACTAGTGTATATGCACTATACGCACAATCGTAGATAACGAGTATACAGACATAGGAAAAAAGAAATGCACAAACATAATGGATACAATCTGGACTAAAGATAGATGGAAAAGCAGAAGTACTATGGAAATTTACCAAAGAAAAGAGAAATGACGGGAGGCAACGGCAAACCGAAAACTGACATTTATTATTATTATTTAATTTATGCAGCATGAGTTAACGAAGTTGTGACACAAACTTCTCGGTCTCGCGGTTAAAGCGCTAAGTCCGGAACCGCGTGACTGCTACGGTCGCAGGTTCGAATCCTGCCTCGGGCATGGATGTGTGTGATGTCCTTAGGTTAGTTAGGTTTAAGGAGTTCTAAGTTCTAGGGGACTGATGACCACAGATGTTAAGTCCCATAGTGCTCAGAGCCATTTGAACAAACTTCTCTTCTCCCCAATCCTATTCAATACTTCCTCATTAGTAATGCGATCTACCCATCTAATCTTCAGCATTCTTCTGTAGCACCACATTTCGAAAGCTTCTATTCTCTTCTTGTCCAAACTATTTATCGTCCATGTTTCACTTCCATACATGGCTACACTCGATACAAATACTTTCAGAAAAGACTTCCTCACACTTAAATCTATACCCGATGTTAATAAATTTCTCTTCTTCAGAAACGCTTTCCTTGCCATTGCCAGTCTACATTTTATATCCTCTCTACTTCGACCATCATCAGTTATTTTGCTCCCCAAATAGCAAAACTCTTTTACTACTTTAAGTGTCTCATTTCCTAATCTAATTCCCTCAGCACCACTCGACTTAATTCGGCTACATTCCATTACCCTCGTTTTGCTTTGGTTGATGTTCATCTTATATACTCCTCTACAGACACTGTCCATTCCATTCAACTGCTCTTCCAAGTCCCTTGCTGTCTCTGACAGAATTACAATGTCATCGGCGAATCTTAAAGTTTTTATTTCTTCTCCATAGATTTTAATACCTACTCTAAATTTTCCTTTTGTTTCCTTTACTGCTTGCTCAGTATACAGATTGAATAACATCGGGGAGAGGTTACAACCCTGTCCCACTCCCTTCCCAACCACTGCTTCCCTTTCATGCCCCTCAACTCTTATAACTGCCATCTGGTTTCTGTACAAATTGTAAATAGCCTTTCACTCCCTGTAAATTACCCCTGCCATCTTCAGAATTTGAAAGAGAGTATTCCAGTCAACATTGTCAAAAGCTTTCTCTAAGTCTACAAATGCTAGAAACGTAGGTTTGCCCTTTCTTAATCTTTCTTCTAAGATGAGTCGTAAGGTCAGTATTGCCTCACGTGTTCCAGTATTTCTACGGAATACAAACTGATCTTCCCCGAGGTCGGCTTCTATTAGTTTTTCCATTCGTCTGTAAGGAATTCGTGTTAGTATTTTGCAGTTATGGCTTATTAAACTGATAGTTCGGTAATTTTCACATCTGTCAACACCTGCTTTCTTTGGGATTGGAATTATTATATTCTTCTTGCAGTCTGAGGGTATTTCGCCTGTTTCATACATCTTGCTCAGCAGATGGTAGTGTTTTGTCAGGACTGGCTCTCCCAAGGCCGTCAGTAGTTCCAATGGAATTTTGTCTACTCCGGGGGCCTTGTTTCGATTCAGGTCTGTCATTGCTCTGTCAAACTCTTCACGCAGTATCGTATCTCCCATTTCATCTTCATCTACATCCTCTTCCATTTCCACAATATTGTCCTCAAGTACATCGCCCTTGTATAGACCCTCTATATACTCTTTCCACCTTTCTGCTTTCCCTTCTTTACTTAGAACTGTGTTTCCATCTGAGCTCTTGATGTTCGTACAAGTGGTTCTCTTATCTCGAAAGGTCTCTTTAATTTTCCTGTAGGCAGTATCTATCTTACGCCTAGAGAGATAAGCCTCTACATCCTTACATTTGTCCTCTAGCCCTCCCTGCTTAACCATTTTGCACTTCCTGTCGATCTCATTTTTGAGACGTTTGTATTTCTTTTTGCCTGCTTCATTTATTGCATTTTTATACTTTCTCCTTTCATCAATTAAATTCAATATTTCTTCTGTTACCCAAGGATTTCTACTAGCCCTCGTCTTTTTACCTACGCGATCCTCTGCTGTCTTCATTACTTCATCCCTCAAAGCTACCCATTCTTCTTCTACTGTATTTCTTTCCCCCATTCCTGACAATTGTTCCCTTATGCTCTCCTTGAAACTCCGTACAACCTCCGGTTCCTTTAGTTTATCCATGTCCCATCTCCTTAAAGTCCCACCTTTTTGCAGTTTCTTCAGTTTTAATCTACAGGTCTTAACCAATAGATTGTGGTCAGAGTCCATATCTGCCCCTGGAAATGTCTTACAATTTAAAACCTGGTTCCTAGATCTCTGTCTTACCATTATATAATCTATCTGATACCTTTTAGTATCTCCAGGGTTCTTCCATGTATACAACCTTCTTTCATGATTCTTAAACCAAATGTTAGCTATGACTATGTTGTGCTCTGTGCAAAATTCTACCAGGCGGCTTCCTCTTACATTTCTTAGCCCCAATCCATATCCACCTACTACGTTTCCTTCTCTCCCTTTTCCTACACTCGAATTCCAGTCACCCATGACTATTAAATTTTCATCTCCCTTCACTATCTGAATAATTTCTTTTATTTGATCATACATTTCTTCAATTTCTTCGTCATCTGCAGAGCTAGTTGGCATATAAACTTGTACTACTGTAGTAGGTGTGGGCTTCGTATCTATCTTGGCCACAATAATGGGTTGACTATGCTGTTTGTAGTAGCTTACCCGCATTCCTATTTTCCTATTCATTATTAAACCTACTCCTGCATTACCCCTATTTGATTTTGTGTTTATAACTCTGTAGTCACTTGACCAGAGGTCTTGTTCCTCCTGCCGCCGGCCGCGGTGTTCTAGCGGTTCAGGCGCTTAGTCCGGCACCGCGCGACCTCTATGGTCGCAGGTTCGAATCCTGCCTCGGGCATGGATGTGTTTGATGTCCTTAGGGTAGTTAGGTTTAAGTAGTTCTAAGTTCTAGGGGACTGATGACCACAGGTGTTAAGTCCCATAGTGCTCAGAGCCATTTGAACCATTTGATCCTCCTGCCACCGAACTTCACTAATTCCCACTATATCCAACTTTAACCTATCCATTTCCCTTTTTAAATTTTCTAACCTACCTGCCCGATTCAGGGATCTGACATTCCACGCTCCGACCCGTAGAACACCAGTTTTCTTTCTCCTGATAATGACATCCTCTTGAGTAGTCCCCGCCCGGAGATTCGAATGAGGGACTATTTTACCTCCGGAATATATTTTACCCAAGAGGACGCCATCATGATTTAATCATACAGTAAAGCTGCATGCCCTCGGGAATAATTTCAGCCGTAGTTTCCCCTTGCTTTCAGCCGTTCGCAGTACCAGCACACCAATTCCGTTTTGGTTGTTGTTACAAGGCCAGATCAGTCAATCATCCAGACTGTTGCCCCTGCAACTACTGAAAAGGCTGCTGCCCCTCTTCAGGAACCACACGTTTGACTGGCCTCTCAACAGATACCCCTCCGTTGCGGTTGCACCTACGGTACGGCCATCTGTATCGCTGAGGCACGCAAGCCCCCCACCAACGGCAAGGTCCATGGTTCATGGGGGGGGTGGGGGGGCAAAATAACTTATGATGGACGATATAGAGGAGATGCAAATTGCAGACTGGCAATAGGAGGAAAAGCATTTCTGAAAAAGAGACACTCGTTGAAAGCGAATATAAATTTAAACGTTAGGAAGCCTTTTGCGCAGATATTTCTCTGGACTGTAGCCTTACAGGGAAGTGAATCAAACGTGGACGACAAGCAGTTCAGGCAAGAAGAGAATAGAAGCATTTGAAATCTAGTACGACACAAGAGTGATGAAGATTAGATAGGTAGATCGTGTAACCAAAGAGGAGGTACTGCAGAGAATTGGGAAAATCGAAATTTATGGCACAACTTAACTAAAAGACGGGATGAATGAAAAGGGTACATCATGAGGCGTCAAGGAATTGTTAGTTTGGCATGGGGGGAAGTATGGGCTGTAAAAATTGTAGGAGGAGCTTGACTTCAATGAACAAATTCAAGAGAATGCAGGTTACAGGTGTTACGCAGGGATGAATAGACATGCACAAGGTAGACTAGTCTGGAAAGTTGCATCTAATCAGTTTTCAAAATGAAGTGCTTAACAAATTTCTAGACGATAGACATTGCCTTAAAGTATGAAATTTAGAAGGATATCTATATGTGTCAACATTTTAGGTAAGGCTTTACCGTTGCTGTTATTGACATTAAATGAAACAACAAGTTTACTGTTACCAGTCACTGTTTATTTATCTCCACGAGGCGTTTCAAAGGTTTAAACCTCCATCACCAGGTGGATTTACATTTGTTAATATGGCATTTGTGTGTGTGTAGTGTTACTATTTTTTTGAAGGAACTTGTGGCACTGACTCCAGTGGTCACAGGTTCGTAAAACATCGCATGTATCAAGTGCGTCAATACATGCTGTACGTGTTTGTATCAATGCCCGTCCGACTCTGAAGAGCACGTCAGGATTCGGTTGAACTTCGTGGAATGCATCAATCATTCGAGCTATCAATTCATCTCTGGTGGCAATTGGAGTAACGTAAACCATAGCCTTCACATGTACCCAAATGAAGCAATTAAGGGGCATAAAGTCAGAAGAACGAGCTGGCCATGTAAGAGGATCTCCTTGTCCTATCCAGTGTTCCCAAAATCGACAGTTACCTGCCTTTTCAGTAGTTGCAGGGACAACAGTCTGGATGATTGACTGATCTGGCCTTGCAACACTAACCTAAACCGCCTCGCTGTGCTGGTACTGCGAACGGCTGAAAGCAAGGGGAAACTACAACCGTAATTTTTCCGGAGGACATGCAGCTTTGATGAGGAGGTATTAAATAGGATTGGGGAGGAGAGGAGTTTGTGGCACAACTTGACTAGAAGAAGGTATAGGTTGGTAGGACATATTCTGAGGCATCTAGGGATCACCAATTTAGTATTGGGGGGGGGGGGGGGGGGAGCGTGAAGGGTAAAAATCGTAGAGGGAGACCAAGAGATGAATACACTAAGCAGATTCAGAAGAATGTAGGTTGCAGTAGGTACTGGGAGATGAAGTGTCTTGCACAGGACAGAGTAGCATGGAGAGCTGCATCAAATCAGTCTCAGGACTGAAGACCACAACAACAACCTGCACTCACGGTAAGCGTAGCTTTCTCTGCAGTTCCAGAACTGTGGTATGCAGGAACTCTAAGGAAGCTGCTCCATTTAACAAACGTGGCAGTATTACAAGTCCCAGAAGACGATTATTCACAACTTCCACCGACATGTTTACGACGAATCTTCGCTGGTGCGTTCAAAAAGCAACCAACGGCATCCGGGCTCTCATAGTCCCAGATGTTGCTGTTCCTGCTGTTAAATTACTCCTCACGTGGTGTAAGGAAGACCTCATCCGCCAATAAAACATGTACGTGAGAGGCAACCTCGTTCAATCGTCAGTGTACGAAACAAGGCAATCAGTTGGTCCTGAAACCTGCATCGTCTGAAGATGGTACCGTTACGCTGTACTGCAATACTCTTCAGATACCTGAGTTGTTGCCAAAGCATGGGCCGTGTCGCGCGTGCTGCTTGGAGGTTCATTCTTAATCGTCGTATCACTTCACCCTCAAAACCTCGTACTCTCTTGTCACGCCTGTCCTCAACAACAGGCTGCGGAAGCAAACTCTCGTAAGGCACCGATTTTCGTAGGTACGCCGTAACAGATAAACATGTCAGTGAGCTCAGCAAATCCATACTCCGTGTTTCATTGAGTACTAACGACAAGAAAATTTTTATTCAGGACCAGAAAGATACACGACACTGAAGATACAGTATTACAACACAAGCTGAGAGACGGGACTGGCACGACAGCACAGAATGACATTGTCACTGGAAGCTGCGCAACAGATCGGTAGGTACCAGTGCGTATCATGAAAATACGCGTAACTCGTAAACGGCGGACCGAAACGTGTATATTCCTTGACAAAAATGATCGTCTTTGTGTTATCAATCATCCTTTCGCGTTTGTTGGTGAGGTCCTGCAGCATCCTCCATAACAAGCATGACAAACTGACTGTCAATAAAAAGTAATGTTTTAATCGAAAACATCGAACATAAAAGAAGTATTTTACGCAGGTAGTGTTGCACTGCTTCAATGAATGTTCATATGTGCGTTATGTAACACACAGCTGTATCGCTTTATTTTATCAGAGACGAACGATTTCAGTGTAGGATCAGACCATCATCGGGTCCCAAAACCATCTCAGTTATTCACTTGCGTGTTTGGCGTAACAGCTATCAGATCCACACTGTACTTCACTAATAATAGCTGTGTATATGTTGCACATAAACAGCTATTATTAGTGTTGTACAATGTACATCTGGTAATTGTTATTACAGTTACGAAAATGCAAAGATGAGATGGTTGTTTTTTGGAACCGATTATGGCCTGATCCTGTTCCGAAATCGACTGTTTCTAATAAAATATACGGATACAGCTGTGTATTGCGCAATAGCAGTTCTAAAAATAAAAAAGGACGTCTCTTTTGAAAGTATTTGTTTGGAATAGGAGTGAAATGTGGACGAAAAATATTACAAAAGGTTGAAGTTTTTGAAATGTGCCCTCTGACAGAGTAAGTAATGGACATGTAAGACGTGAATAGCTGGGGGGGGGGGGGGGGGGGGTAGGGGGATGGCAAAACAAGACCAGAAGAAAAGCTAGGTTAAATAGGACATGTCCTAAGACAGCAATAAATGGGAAAAAAACTAAATTCGTATGAAGTATTTGGCTGGGATGCTGCTAACATCACTTTGAGCTGCTTCACCATAAGAAGGTGCGTCAAACCTTTCAGCTTACCTGGGTCATACAGCATTTTTGGGCTGTACATAATATACTTAACACTAACTCTAATAGCCGAGAAAAAAAGGAGGGGTGGAATGGAATAGACCAATGAGAGAGGAGAGAATAGCATACTGTGACGGGACTTTCAAACTGAAAATATTATTTTTATTAGAACTTTACTTAAACGGAGTTTTATGGATTTTTTAAACGATCGTGTAATAGCTGCTTACTTGATGGGCTGCACTAATACTTTCTTTGGGGCGCATGCGGGCCGCTGGCTGCAGGTCATGTCGGGGACCCCTGTTTTAAAAGTTTTATTTGTTCGCTCACAGTAACGCCCTTTCCTGAGGAGTGCTTGTGGAGTTCTAGTTTAGTGTTTGCTTGATGATATCCAAGAGAGAGAAGTGTCGGAACAGAACATACTCCTCTGGAACAACACGGAGGCAGCCACCGAACTTAACATCCCCCTCCGGCGCACGAATGACCATCAAGATTAACATTTACAGGGTGTTTAAAAAATGACCGGTATATTTGAAACGGCAATAAAAACTAAACGAGCAGCGATAGAAATACACCGTTTGTTGCAATATGCTTGGGACAACAGTACATTTTCAGGCGGACAAACTTTCGAAATTACAGTAGTTACAATTTTCAACAACAGATGGCGCTGCAAGTGATGTGAAAGATATAGAAGACAACGCAGTCTGTGGGTGCGCCATTCTGTACGTCGTCTTTCTGCTGTAAGCGTGTGCTGTTCACAACGTGCAAGTGTGCTGTGGACAGCATGGTTTATTCCTTAGAACAGAGGATTTTTCTGGTGTTGGAATTCCACCGCCTAGAACACAGTGTTGTTGCAACAAGACGAAGTTTTCAACGGAGGTTTAATGTAACCAAAGGACCGAAAAGCGATACAATAAAGGAACTGTTTGAAAAATTTCAACGGACTGGGAACGTGACGGATGAACGTGCTGGAAAGGTAGGGCGACTGCGTACGGCAACCACAGAGGGCAACGCGCAGCTAGTGCAGCAGGTGATCCAACAGCGGCCTCGGGTTTCCGTTCGCCGTGTTGCAGCTGCGGTCCAAATGACGCCAATGTCCACGTATAGTCTCATGCGCCAGAGTTTACACCTCAATCCATACAAAATTCAAACGCGTCAACCTCTCATCGCCGCTACCATTGCTGCACGAGAGACATTCGCTAACGATATAGTGCACAGGTTTGATGAAGGCGATATGCATGTGGGCAGCATTTGGTTTACTGACGAAGCTTATTTTTACGTGGACGGCTTCGTCAATAAACAGAACTGGCACATATGGGGAACCGAAAAGCCCCATGTTGCAGTCCCATCGTCCCTGCATCCTCAAAAAGTACTGGTCTGGGCCGCCATTTCTTCCAAAGGAATCATTGGCCCATTTTTCAGATCCGAAACGATTACTGCATCACGCTATCTGAACATTTTTCGTGAATTTGTGGCGGTACAAACTGCCTTAGACGACACTGCGAACATCTCGTGGTTTATGCAAGATGGTGCCCGGCCACATCGCACTGCCGACGTCTTTAATTTCCTGAATGAATATTTCGATGATCGTGTGATTGCTTTGGGCTATCCGAAACATACAGGAGGCGGCGTGGATTGGCCTCCCTATTCGCCAGACATGAACCCCTGTGACTTCTTTCTGTGGGGACACTTGAAAGACCAGGTGTACCGCCAGAATCTAGAAACAATTGAACAGCTAAAGCAGTACATCTCATCTGCATGTGAAGCCATTCCACCAGACACGTTGTCAAAGGTTTCGGATAATTTCATTCAGAGACTACGCAATATTATTGCTACGCATGGTGGATATGTGGAAAATATCGTACTACAGAGTTTCCCAGACCGCAGCGCCATCTGTTGTTGGCAATTGTAACTACTGTAATTTCGAAAGTTTGTCTGCCTGAAAATGTACTGTTGTCCCAAGCATATTGCAACAAACGGTGTATTTCTATCGCTGCTCGTTTAGTTTGTATTGCCGTTTAAAATATACCGGTCATTTTTGAAACACCCTGTATAAATCACTTATAGGACCAGTGCTAACATATGCCTGGGAAACTTGGTCATTGACATCAAAAGATATTGGAACGCTATATGCCTTTGAGAGAAAGGTGCATCGAAGAATTGTTTGCTCACCAATGAAAGAGGTGGATAGAGGAGGAGTTAAAAATATGAGCTATGCACTGTATGTAAAGATCCGCCTATAACAATTTTAAAAACATCCACCTATTAGAAATAGCCAGATTGAGAGGGAAGGGGCAGATGGCACTGATGAGTTATACGGTAGTATCTGAAAGGATATCGGAAGGAAATCCAGAAGATCAAAGATTCCGAGGTCGATCGAGAACCACTTGGATCGATGGAGTCATGGAGGACCTGCAGAAAATGGGCTCTAGAGGATACCAAGTCGAGGAGTGGATCGTGGTAACTGATGAAGAAATGTTGAAGAGACCAAGATTCACAGCGAACTGTAGGACCACAAAAAAAGAAGAAGAATACCGTAGGCAAACTGGATGGAATCAACAAAACGAGAGTACCTTGATAGGGTGAAACCACCGCTGATACGACTGGTTGGTGAGATGCGTCGCTGGCGACTGCGCCGCTTTAAACAGACGGGCCACACTTCAGTGAATCACCGACCACAGTAACGTGGGCGCAAGACCCTCACCACGGGCCGGTCGAAGCGTCGTCTGCAGTGGTGAGTCAGGCATTCATAGTACACCGCTGCCGCGGAGTGTGAATGCGATGGAAAGACGCTCGAGCCGATGCAACCGCATTCATTTTCCATTTAGTTTATTGTGAAGTTAAAGAAAGACCTGTATTCTTTAAAATAGGACGTACATGTGACAGTTTCAACATTATAATAACATGGATTGTTCCTAGTTTAGGTGTGTATGTGGCCATAGCATTCTGAACGATGTCAATAAGCCTTTGTCGCCCATAATCAACACTGCCTTGTACATCGCCAAGTTCTAGTTTCTTTTTCACCAAAAAAATTTTGTAGTTATAAGTTCTTAGGCTTCCACGGTCAGGGTCATTCTGAATAAAATAATTTTGGGTATTAGGTCGCAGCATTATAAAACACTATAGCAACTAAACTGCTGACGTTTCGGCCAACATTGCAGCGGTTCTCTTCAGGGAGGTTAAGTGCTGAATACCGCTGAGTGTCTTCTCCTATACAGGAAGTTCGAAATTCCCGTTACAAAGTTCTAAGACTTGTAGAGGGGAGTGAGTATATTACATTTTGAACAGCAACCCATGTCAGGAAACGTACAGTTTCTGTTCTACGACGGTTTTAAGTCAGAAGTTTAACTCATACATTGCTGCTTGAGGATATGTATTATGCCTGAAGCAGTACGTAAGAATTCGAAAGGAAACACACCGAAACACCCGTTTCGCACTTAAGCACATTTGCTTGCACGAACACTTAAACCTTACGTGTTTAAATTACTCCAAAATAAAAAAGGATCCAGCATGCTGTAGACATAGAACAGAATTGGTGCTCTACAACAGCAGCTCGATGTGCCTACGAAGCGTGTCTTGGTGCACACTCTCCGCCCCCACCTGGCGTCTCTTCTATTTCTAGTGCAGCCCCCAGAACTCGTGCCAGCAGATCTTCCTCTGTCTCTACAGAGGTCTCGTAAATTAAACTTTGCATACGAACCCACAGACGTTAAATGACATCAGGTAACCGTCTGACGTAGTACGCGACATCTTATCTATCCTACTGCGTACCAGTATAAGTAATTCCGAAACTTTTGTCTTTCCCTCAGCAGACGTCGACGCGCTACACATCCGAAGTGAAACCGTCGTAGAACGGAAACGGTACGTTTCCGTACATGTACTCACTCCCTTCTAGAAGTCCTAGAAGTTTGTAAAGGCAGTTTACGAACACTCCGTACACTATTTCGGTTATATGGTGGCTACCGACGTCACATATCTGCAATGTCATTGGACAGTTTGAAAAAGAATGCTATGGAGAGGGATGGCTGTAGAGGGAGATGGCTGCACGATAGACTATTGACGTGCTACTCTGGGAGGTGACTGGTAGGTAACTCTCGTACTTGATTGGTAGGCCAAAGCAAATCGGCACCTTGTACGCGGGGGTAGTGTTTTCCTGCAGCGAAAGGTTGAAGCGACGCGGCAGTTCTCTCGTGACCGCTGTTGCTGCTGTTAAACTCGCTTCATGCGGTGCTAGTGGCTGGGCAAAACATGCGGTTCGGCAGGCTGGAATCGCTGGCATCCAGGCCCTTGGTAACTCGTAGCCATCCTCCGTGTTTATGCTGTTAGAGCGTTTGGTTCAGTGTTACCAACAGTTAAAGTGAGCTCGCCAGTTTCAAGTGCAAAAACCACCATAAAAACACTAACAAAAATACCCCTACTCTCGTAATCTCTAAAATTTCCACTAATTTTTTTAAGATTATTATGAAAGAAAACAGTAAGTACGTTAGCAATTAGTTTCATTTATTATTAAGTAATAAAATATTCACAATCATTAAATCAGCAAGTCAAGGTCAAGAACATACAAAAAGTTCTATAACAACAACTAACTATTTAAATGAATTCGTCTTCTTCAGATGAATCATTTTTGTCTGCGTCATCATCGTCGGTTTCAGACTGATAGGGTTCCTTGGTGCCTATTTGTTTTACAACATTTATTGGAATTTCATATTCGTTGCAGCACTTTCCTTCCAACCTCAAACCACAGCCTATTCTTAATATATCAGTTAAAAGATTTAACTTCATTCTGATCCTCTGCTTGTTTTTATTACAATGATACTGCTAAACAGTCTCCCAATATCGGCACTGGAGTGAGGCAGTATTAGGAGAGTAATCGCAGAAGTCGCTAATTCCTCAAATTTGGTTTCCGCTTGAGCATCTTTGAAATACAATACTTAATTCCAATTTTTTTTGTGTGTGACTTTGGTCTCGTTCCCATTCAACGAATGAATTTTTCGCCACTGATCATCCATTCTTGCTTTTATTGAACTCAGCCATTACATAAATTAGATTTCCTTTGTTGTGATTTAGTGCTTGTTAAATACGTATCAGTCGGCAGCAGTGGCCGAGCGGTTCTAGGCGCTTCAGTATGGAACCGCGCGGCCGCTACGGTCGCAGGTTCGAATCCTGCCTCGGACATGGATGTGTGTGATGTCCTTAGGTTAGTTAGGTTTAAGTAGTTATAGGGGACCTCAGATGATAAGTGCCATAGTGCTCAGAGCCATTTGAACCATTAACTGATGATGTCGCGCAAATATTATTCAGTTCTCTGACAACTGTGATACCAAAATACTAGACAACATACAGTATTAAAATTCTACAAGATGTTAAGATACTGTTCCTTCCTGTACAAATTTATCGTACAACCTGTGGATGATCTTCCTGCAAGGGACCCATCGTGTGTTAAACTGTTGTCGAAAACGCCTCTGAGTCACAACAAGGCTTTTCCTTTCATGAAAAAGTAACACAATTGCCGATCGTTGCTGTGTCGTCAGTCTTCCTTTGTCAGCCATTGCTGCTTTCTAGTCTCCTAGCAGCAGTAGCGTGAATTACACGTCATTTCGTAACTCATTTGTTTCTCCAAGGTCTGCTGGTACTGCGGTAGAGATCCCGGTGGGATATCTAATGTGCGTCGTAAACTGTGAAAGAAACAATTGGTAACACATTTCGTGCGCCACCCTAAGTTCTAGGGGACTAATGACCTCAGTTGTTAAGTCTCATAGTGCTCAGAGCCATCTGAACCAATCTGACACTGTGTCATAATAGTGGCGACCGTGACAGGAGCACAGTTTCCACCCGGGAGAAAGTTAAGTCGCAGCGCCAACGGCGGTGGCAGACGGCATAAAAAGCGACAGCGCGGTGGTGGGGGCTCGGTGTCGCCGCCTATCGACCGGCGTCGCGACCTCACCCTCTGCCTCGGCGGCCCATCTGGCCTGGTTCGATCCGAGCGGATCGGGTGCGAGCCGGCGTGGCTCGGCGTGGCACGGCCACGGGCCGCCCGCCCCCTGCTGCCCCTGGGGGCCGCGGGCTCTGCCGCCGTCGCAATCCTCCCCCTTCCTCCACTGCCATTCAGGCCTCCGACCGCGGTGAGGAGCCGCGCGCCAGCCACCACCTCACCTTACGTACAGCTGCGTTCACACGGACAGTGCTTTACGGCACTGTGCAGCCGCGGTGGTGTTGCCAGTAACGCTTCTGTAATCTGGCTACCTTACCTGGCGATATTGCTGTATGGCCGGTAATACACCACTGGCCGTTAAAATTGCTACACCACGAAGATGACGTGCTACAGAAGCGAAATTTAACCGACAGGAAGAAGATGCTGTGACATGCAAATGATTATCTTTTCAGAGCATTCACACGTGTTGGCGCCGGTGGCGACACCTACAACGTGCAGACATGAGGAAATGAATTTTTTTCAATGCTTCTAATAGCTCTGAGCACTTGGGGCTTAACATCTATGGTCATCAGTCCCCTAGAACTTAGAACTACTTAAACCTAACTAACCTAAGGACAACACACAACACCCAGCCATCACGAGGCAGAGAAAATCCCAGACACCGCCGGGAATCGAACCCGGGAACCCGGGCGCGGGAAGCGAGAACGCTACCGCACGACCACGAGATGCGGGCGCATGGGGAAAGTTTCCAACCGATTTCTCATACACAAACGGCAGTTGACCGGCGTTGCCTGGTGAAACATCGTTGTGATACCTCGTGTAAGGAGGAGAAATGCGTACCATCACGTTTCCGACTTTGATAAAGGTCGGATTGTACCCTATCGCGATTGCGGTTTATGGTATCGCAACATTGCTGCTCGCGTTGGTCGAGATCCAATGACTGTTTGCAGAAAAAAATAGCTCTGAGCACTATGGGACTCAACTGCTGTGGTCATCAGTCCCCTAGAACTTAGAACTACTTAAACCTAACTAACCTAAGGACATCACACACATCCACGCCCGAGGCAGGATTCGAACCTGCGACTGTAGCAGTCGCACTGTTCCGGACTGCGCGCCTAGAACCGCCAGACCACCGCGGCCGGCGACTCTTAGCAGAATATGGAATCGGTGGGTTCAAGAGGGTAATATGGAACGCCATGCTGGATCACAACGGCTTCGTATCACTAGCAGTCTAGATGATATGCATCTTATCCGCATGGCTGTAACGGATCGTACAGCCATGTCTCGATTGCTGAGTCAACAGATGGGGACGTTTGCAAGACAACAACCGTCTGCACGAACAGTTCGACGACGTTTGCAGCAGCATGGACTATCAGATCGGAGACCGTGGCTGCGGTTACCCTTGACGCTGCACCACAGAAAGGAGCACCTGCGATGGTGTACTCGACGACGAACCTGGGTGCACGAATGGCAAAACGTCATTTTTTCGGATGAATACAGGTTCTGTTTACAGCATCATGATGGTCGCATCCGTGTTTGGCGACATGGCGGCGAAAGCACATTGGAAGCGTGTATTCGTCATCGCCATACTGGCGTATCACCCGGCGTGATGGTGTGGGGTGCTATTGGTTACACGTCTCGGTCACCTCTTGATCGCATTGATGGCACTTTGAACAGTGGACGTTACATTTCAGGTGTGTTACGACCCGTGGCTCTACCCTTCATTCGATCCCTTCGATACCCTACATTTCAACAGGATAATTCACGACCGCATGTTGCAGGTCCTGTACGGACCTTTCTGGATACAGAAAATGCTCGTCTGCTGCCGTAGCCAGCACATTCTTCAAATCTCTCACCAATTGAAAACGTTTGGTCAATGGTGGCCGAGCAACTGGCTCGTCACAATACGCCCGTCACTACCCTTGATGAACGGTGGTATCGTGCTGAAGGTGCATGGGCAGCTGTACCTGTACACACCATCCAAGCTCTGTTTGACTCAATGCCCAGGCGTATCAAGGCCATTATTACGGACAGAGGTGGTTGTTCTGGGTACTGATTTCTCAGGATCTATGCACCCAAATTGCGTGAAAATGTAATCATATTTCAGTTCTAGGATAGTATATTTGTCCAATGAATGCCCGTTTATCATCTCTTCTTTGTGTAGCAACTTTAAAGGCCAGTAATGTAATATTTGTATAGATGGGCTCAAAGAAGCCGGCTTGTGTATTCGGCGAAGCGCTCACAGTGTCAAGAAAGAAGCAGTCGGCCTTGACAGATCACCGAACGTGAGGACCGATCAAACCGTGAGAGAGGCACTCAGTGCTCCGGTTCATCGTTGTCATCGATCCGACGTGCATCTGGCCCTACAATGACTCCAAGGACCATTAATAGGCGTCTTACAGAAAGGGAGCTGAGTTCACGGCGCCCTTTGTGCCCACTAACATTGACCTCTACACACCAACAAGCACGTTTGCACTGGTGTCAGGCGCATTCGGGCTAGAATCTCGCCGAGTGGTGCAGAACTATCTTCAGTGATGAGTCCCGCTTCGAAAACTGTCACGATGACCAGCGTAGATGTATCTTGAGACGCCCCGGACAGTGGTGGGATACCAACTAGACTGTCGCCCGCCGTCCGGGCTGACAACCAAGGGTGATGGTCTGGGGTGCCATTTCACAGGTCCCTTCGGTTGTCATCCGCGGCACTTTACAGCAAAGCGATACGTCGACGATATTCTACACCCCGTTTTGTTCAAATGGGTTCAAATGGCTCTGAGCACTATGGGACTTAACTTCTAAGGTTATCAATCCCCTAGAACTTAGAACTACTTAAACCTAACTAACCTAAGGATAGCACACACATCCATGCCCGAGGCAGGATTCGAACCTGCGGCCGTAGCGGTCGCGCGGTTCCAGACTGTAGCGCCTAGAACCGCTCGGACACCCTGGCCCGCCCCGTTTTGTTGCCCTTCATTGCAAAACATCCTGAGTTCACATTTCTGCAAGACACTGCCCACCCACACACAACGAGAGTTTCCATTGCTTGCCTTCGTGTTTGCCAACCTTGACCAGCAAGCCGCCGGGTCTCTCCCCAGGTGAGAACGTCAGGAGCATCCGGGCAGGGCCCTCAAACCAGCTGGGGATTTTGAGGATCTAACACACCAATCAGACAGAACTTGGCACGATATCCCTCAGGAGGACATCCAACAACTCAATCAACCATTGCCAAGCCGAACGATTTCCTACATACGGGCCACAGGTGCAGCAATGCGTTATTGGCTTCCTCAATTTGTGAACCTGTTTCTCTGGAATCAATCATCCATTTTTTTTAAAATTGTAATCATTTGTTTGTCTGTACATCACATCTACGTATTTGTCTCCCACTCGTATAATTCCTTCGTGGTGGGTCTTTTTTTGTTTTTGTCAGAGTGTATTACAGAACATGTGTGGAACTATTTGGAATACCAGGTGTAAGGCTTTGGGATCCACTAACCGATGAGTGTCTGCAGCTCGGTATAGTAATTGAGCGACGTAGCGCTGTGGTCACCACAATGGACTCTCATTCGCTAGGACCACCGTCCAAATCCCCGTCCGGCCATTCTGATGTCGATATCCCGTGGCTTCCCTAAATTGTTCCAGGCAAATGGGATGGTTCGTTGGAAAAAGGGACGCCCGATTTCCTTGCCCATTCTTTCGTAACCCTAGCTTGTTCTCAGTCTATAGTGACTGCGTTGCCGACGGGACGTTAAACTCTAATCTTCCTGTGCTTCCTTTGGGTATAGCATCCCTGAAGAAACCTATCGACTCTCTTCCTCGCCCAACGTAGGTCACTGTCAATGTTAGGGGCACTGTTACACAGTTTCCGGGGGGTGGCAAATATTTGTCTGGCTTACTTGAAACTGTATTTTTCCATGGACCTTTTCCTGCACTGAATCGCAAAAGGACTGGGAGTATGAGGTTTAGGTTGCTGGAAAAAATTGTGATTTTTCGGAGAGCCTCAATAATTCAAAAACAGTCTTAATCGCATTGATAGTTTTCCTGACGTTATGTAGACAGGAGTGACACCACCTGCAGTCAACCAATGGTGTAAACGCCCATAAGATGACCCCTACGTCACGTTGAAACCGGTTGGCGGTATAAAAACAATAATAAATGCGATTAAGGCTGTTTTTGAATTATAGATTAATTATACTAATCGCTGCTTCTCTCCACAAACATGTTGTCCAAAAATTTCGGAGAGCCTGCCTGTGGCCAGAAAGGGAGGATATTTGGTGGTTCATCGGCAGGCTCTCTCTACTTAGCGAGCCAAGTAAGACGTCTTCAATATATTTCTATTAGTAGCTTGTGAATCTTTTCTCGGAAGGTGGAGGTAAAGTGAGACGGCACAGAACTCATATTTCTGAACAATATCTGTTATTTCATGTCTTCAGTTAGCGTCTCGGAAGAGAGTCCTTTGCCACTGGACATTATCTGTCCGCTTACATTCCCAGATGTGCGTCGAAGTCTGTGGCGAAACATTGCATTTCCTCCGCCCCCCCCCCCCTCCCAACTCCCACCCCCCAACTCCATCCAGAATGAATATTTGAATCTGCAGCAGAGTGTGCTATTGTTTTTGAATGACATGTTTTTTATTATTGCCTGACGATATTTTCTCGAGAAGTAGGTGCTCCGCAAGTACGTCGAAATCTCATTTGGCCAAATACGCAATCAATGCGCTGACTGCCGGTGCGAGTTATTTTGAAATTGTACCGGCGATGCTCCTGTAACGTCGAAGTTTTAAGTGCTTCGCCATTCTCCAAACTTACCTTACCCTTCTTTAATTAAGAACGAAGCCAAGTCTTTAGAAAGTCCAACAAAAGAAAAGTTCACAGAAGTTAAAGTGGATACTGAGGGCGCACAGGGCACAACGAATGATTGAAGCGAGGTCGTAGTGGCTTCTTGTTATTAAGAAAGGACTCTTGAGTTTAACACTGGGCAAATGAAGCAAATGAAAGAAACTCCTTTGCTGTTGAACAAGTTTAGTAGTTCAGCACGTCCCAAAAGGTACTTTAAAACTTCAGTAACTAGACTTAGTAAAGTTTGCCTCACAAGTTTTCCCTTTCGAGTTGACAAGAGCAACGTGGCTGAAAAAAATTTTTCTCTGTTGTTGCACGGTGTCCTGAGTAACATAAATGAATCGAAGATTGTAATTGGCACAGGAAAAGGCACAGTGTGCGTCTTGATTTATTGAAATTCAGAGAAATTCAGAGAAATTTCAGAGCGCGATACGCAAACAGTCTCCCTGTCGGCTTCCGTAAGAAAATTGCAAAAGGACTTCATGGAAACAGAGAGTGTGGATCTGATGCACAACGTAGGCAGGCCAAGGAAAAGTGGCGAAGAAACGGTGAGAATTCGACAGTTGTTCCAGCGTTCATCACAGAAATCTGCTCTTAAGACATCAAAAAACTGCGAATTCCACGCGTAACAGTGCACCTTGCATTCCTAAAGCGCCGTCATCTGTTTCTACACGTACTGCAATTGTTATAGGTAGATGCTAATTTCCTTGACTTCCGGAAGGCGTTCGATACAGTTCCGCACTGTCGCCTGATAAACAAAGTAAGAGCCTAAGGAATATCAGACCAGCTGTGTGGCTGGATTGAAGAGCTTTTAGCAAACAGAACACAGCATGTTGTTCACAATGGAGAGACGTCTACACACGTTAAAGTAACCTCTGGCGTGCCACAGGGGAGTGTTATGGGACTATTGCTTTTCACAACATATATAAATGACCCAGTAGATAGTGTCGGAAGTTCCATTCGGCTTTTCGCGGATGATGCTGTAGTATACAGAGAAGTTGCAGCATTAGAAAATTGTAGCGAAATGCAGGAAGATCTGCAGCGGATAGGCACTTGGTGCAGGGAGTGGCAACTGACCCTTGACACAGACAAATGTAATGTATTGCGAATCCATAGAAAGAAGGATCCTTTATTGTATGGTTATCTGATAGCGGAAAAACACTGGTAGCAGTTACTTCTGTAAAATATCTGGGAGTATGCCTACGGAACGATTTGAAGTGGAATGATCATATAAAATTAATTGTTGGTAAGGTGGGTACCAGATTGAGGTTCATTGGGAGAGTCCTTAGAAAATGTAGTCCATCAACAAAGGAGGTGGTTTACAAAACACTCGTTCGACCTATACTTGAGTATTGGTCATCAGTGTGGGAGATCCGTACCAGATCGGGTTGACGGAGGAGATAGAGAAGATCCAAAGAAGAGTGGCGCGTTTCGTCACAGGGTTATTTGGTAACCGTGATAGTGTTACGGACATGTTTAGCAAACTCAAGTGACAGACTCTGCAAGAGAGGCGCTCTGCATCGCGGTGTAGCTTGCACGCCAGGTTTCGAGAGGGTGCGTTTCTGGATGAGGTATCGAATATATTGCTTCCCCTTACTTATACCTCCCGAGGAGATCACAAATGTAAAATTAGAGAGATTCCAGCGCGCACGGAGGCTTTCTGGCGTTCTTCCCGCGAACCATACGCGACTGGAACAGAAAAGGGAGGTAATGACAGTGGCACGTAAAGTGCCCTCCGCCACACACCGTTGGGTGGCTTGCGGAGTATAAATGTAGATGTAGATGACAAGCCAACGGTTTGTGATTTGAAGACAAGAATAACGGCAGCTATTGAGACAGGTGACGCTGTCACAATAGGTTTGGGCCAACTTCGAAATAGGTTAGATACTGTACGTGCCACAAAGGTAGCACTTAAAAGACTTGATTACAGAACCAGAATAACGATTTTTGAATTGGTGCATCAGTTAATCAGTTAATTACAAGACGAGTGATATAACATTGAAGTTATGGGACACCGTGTATATTTTTTATTTATATTGTAGTTTGATGTATTTCTCCACACAAGCCTCTATATTTCTGCACAGCTACTTAAATCTAAATCCACCTTAACCTGCTTACTGTATTCGAGCCGTGGTCTCCCTCGGCAGTTTTTATCTGCCACACTTCGCTCCATTATCAAACTGACGATTCCTTGATGTCTCCGGATGTAACCTATCAACCGATCCCTTCTTTTAGTCAGGTTGTGTCATAAATTCATTCTTCCTTATTTCAATACAGTACCTCTTCATTAGTTACTAGATTTTCCCACATAATCTTCAGCACCCTTCTGTACCACCACATTTGCGAATCTTCGATTCTCTACTTGCCTGTTCTGCTTATCATCCACATTCCATTCCCACAAAAAGCTGCACTGCACTTAAACAATTTAATTTACATTATATTCTATGAAATTTTATTTTTTCTGAATTGCTTTTCTTGCTATAGTCAGTCTCCATTTTGAATCCTCTATATTTCTTCTATCATAAGTCATTTTGCTGCCTAAATAGCAAAACTCGCCAATTAATTTTAGTATCTCATTTAATAACCTAGTGCCCCACGTAACACCTTACATAATCCGACTGTTTTACTCTGAACTCTTGTTTTGCTTTTGTTGATATTCTGCCTTCCAAGACACTACCCATTCCGTTCAATAGACCTTCCAAGTCCTTTGCGATCTATGGTATAGAAAAACGTTAAAGTTTCAATTTTTTCTCCTTCAGCTGTAGCCGAGTAGCTCCTTGGTTTCCTTTACTGCTTTCTCCAGGTACTGATCGAATAACATCTAGAATAGGCTGTCTCACTCCCTTCTCAACGATTACTTCTCTTCCATCCCCTTCCTTTCTTATAACTGCAGTCTGTTTTCTGTACAATCTGAACATTTTATCTGTGCTACCTTCAGAACTTCAGAAAGTGTATTCCACTCAACATTGTCACAAGTTTTCCCTAAATCTGTAAACGTAGGCCGGCGTTTCTTCAGTTTATATAATTAATTTATAAATTCACCATGGACTCCAGTGTTTCTACATGACCCCAGAACCCAAACGGATCGTTCCCAGGATACATTCTACCAATTTTCACACCTTTCCGTAAATAATTTGTTAGAGTATTTTTCAGCCGTGACGTATTAAACTGTTGGTTCGATAGTTTTGTCATGATTGCCTCTCCCAATAATGTCAGCAGTTCTGAGGGACGGTAATGTACATCCGTGTTAACATAGAATAAGCATAACTACGTCGTTCTGTCTATATGTGGATATATAATGGCCAACTATCTATGCACGTATCACTACAGTGTTGGTTTGCAGAGGTAGCCTAAGTTGACTGACGGTAGTCACGGCGGTGATAATTACAAATACAGAGTGAGCATTAATAGAACCGACAAACTGCAGGGGAAGATTGCTGACTGGAAATGGAGGAGAAAAGGTCTTATGCACTTGTCTCCGTAAATGGGCGGTGTGCTTTAACGTCCAGGAACACAGTACAGAGCTGTATGGCATCCAAGTTACAACGTGGCCTCTGCAGGGTTGCAGTGATATGGATAGTAGTGGTTGTCATCCGGATAGACCGTACTTGGGCTCACACTATGTTGGCGGGCCACTTGCCTGGAGCTTGCACAAGGGTTCGTCTAAATATTCTGTAGAACCTGGTCCTCCAAATCTGATGTACGCAAACTCCCTGCATGTTCGTCTGTCTCAAAGGACCCAAAATCACGCAAAGCCCAAAAAGAGCTTGAAATTTTGTGTAATGTTGTTGGTGGCTGTTAGGGTACTTGTTTTGGTATAGTCGTGCTACCTCTCGACCTTTTGCTTGGCCGTACACAGTCACCATCTCGGCTTGTTCACAACATGAATAACAGGCCATCTTCCTGTTTACAGTACGCTGTGTCAATCACACAGCCTGCAACACACAAGGAACACACGCCGCGTGATCAGAGGAACTGTCATTCGTCAGCGCCATCTAACGTGGCAACGGTGCATTTTTCGGATGTTCGCGCTGTATAGCTACGTCTCGCATTCACAAATGCACACATCAAAAAAAGTTTTACATCACCCCGGCTCCCAGAACTCCTGAAGACAGGCGTTGAATGTGACTGTTCAGAGCTGTCACTAAACCCGCCCAAAGATGTAAACATCCATGCATGAGTAGCGCCTATTAGAAGCCGATCAGTTCCAGTCATTCTACCAGGAAGGAGGTACACGGCTCGTGTTGTCTGTAGTTCAACAATGCCTAGACGGTCAATACCGTGTTTCGACCGCGTCCGCATTGTTACTTTGTGCCAGGAAGGGCTCTTAACAAGTGACTAGGCGTCTCTGAGTGAACCAAAGCGGCGTTGTTCGGACATGGAGGGGTACAGAGAGACAGGAAGTCTCGATGACATGCCTCGCTCAGGCCGCCCAAGGGCTACTACTGCAGTGGATGACCGCTGCCTACGGATTATGGCTCGGAGGAACCCTGCCAGCAACGCCAGCATGTAGAATAATGCTTTCGTGCAGCCACAGGACGTCGTGTTACGACTCAAACTGTGCGCAATAGGCTGCATAATGCGCAACTTCACTCCCGACGTCCATGGCGTCGTCCATCTTTGCAACCACGACACCATGCAATGTGGTACAGATGGGCCCAACAACATGCCGAATAGACCGCTCAGGATTCGGATCACGGTCTCTTTACTGATGAGTGTCGCATATGGCTTCAACCTGACAATCGGCGGAGACGTGTTTGGCTGCACCCCGGTCACGCTGAATGCCTTAGGCTTAGACACACTGTCCAGCGAGGGCAGCAAGGTTTTTGCTGTTTTGGGGTGGCATTATGTGGGGCTGACGTACATCGCTGGTGGTCTTGAAAGGCGCCATAAAGGCTGTACGATATGTGAATGCCATCCTCTGACCGATAGTGCAACCATATTGGCGAGGTATTCGCCTTCATGGACGACGATTCAAAAAATGGTTCAAATGGCTCTGAGCACTATGCGACTTAACTTCTGAGGTGATCAGTCGCATAGAACTTAGAACTAATTAAACCTAACTAACCTAAGCACATCACACACATCCATGCCCGAGGCAGGATTCGAACCTGCGACCGTAGCGGTCGTTCGGCTCCAGACTGTAGCGCCTAGAACCGCACGGCCACTCCGGCCGGCGACGACGATTCGCACTCCCATCGTGCACATCTTTATGAATGACTTCCTTCAGGATAACGACATCGCTCGACTAGAGTGACCAGCATGTTCTTCAGACGTGAACCCTATCGAACATGCCTGGGATATATTGAAAATGGCTGTTTATGGACGACGTGATCCACCATCCACTCTGTGGGATCCACGCCGAATCGCCTTTGAGGAGTGGGACAATCTGGACCAACAGTGCCTTGATGAACCTGTGGATGGTATGCCACAACGAATACAGGCAGGAATCAGTTGAAGAGTACGTGCTATTGGGTATTAGAGGGATCGGTGTGCACAGCAATCTGGACCACCACCTCTGGTCTTGCTGTATGGTGGTGCAACGTGCAATAAAAGGGCGGGACTGACGTTTACGTTGGTCTCTATTCCAATTTTTTGTACAGCTTTCGGAACTTTCTGAGCCGAGGTGATGCAAAAATTCTTTTGATGTGTGTAAAGCATCATGATGCTTGAAAAATGTCAATCTGTACGGCTACATGTTTCTCTACTCGCCCTCACGTTGTCACTGCGTGGGAGGAACAAACCTCGCTCCCTCCATTAGTGGAGTGAACGTGTCGACAGAATGACCAGCGGCAGATGTGAGAAACAGGTACTGCTGCCACTACATACCAATTTACAGTAATTTATTGAGACAAGCTAAACAGCATATAAAACATTGTAGACAAGTTCAAATTATTCATGTAGCTCACCTTTTATTAAAATGAATACTCACAGAATTACTGTGACCGTGGACTATCGCGTCTGCTTCTATATAAAAAGGACGCCAACAGATAATGATACAGCTCTCTTTCGTTTGGACGGTGGGGGAAGCTGAGAAGAAGAGTCGAAGCACTGGGGCTAAATAAGGTGGTTCTACGCAGAATATGCGTGGATGTGGAAAACATTGACAAGAAGAAGGACAATGTGAGAGGACATGTGGTACGAGGTCAGCGAGTAACTTCCATAGTACTAGAGGAAGGAAAGCCGGCCGCGGTGGTGTCGCGGTTCTAGGCGAGCAGTCTGGAACCGTGCGACTGCTACGGTCGCAGGTTCGAATCCTGCCTCGGGCATGGATGTGTGTGATGTCCTTAGGTTAGTTAGGTTTAAGTAGTTCTTAGTTCTAGGGGACTAATGACCACAGCAGTTGAGTCCCATAGTGCTCAGAGCCATTTGAACCATTTTTTGAAGGAAGGAAAATCAGTAATGTTCCGGTTTCATAGAGGTCATTAGAGACGGATCACAAGCTCGGACTGTTTTAACGATGGAAAAGGAAATCGGCCGTGGCATCCTGGTTTTTGCGTAGAGCGATTAAGGGAAGTAACGGAAAACCTAGATCTCGATAGCTCGACGGGGATTTGAACCATCATTCTCCCGAATGAGCGTCCGGTGTGCTAACTGCTGCACCACCTCGTACCATGCTCCTAGAGGGATCTGTACAGGGTACAACGGTAGGAAAATACATAGATTGGAATGTATCCAACAAATAATTGTGAGCGTTGGGTGTAGGTGCTACTGTGAGATAAAGAGGTTGGCACATGAGTGGAAGTCATGGCGGGTCATGTCAAACCAGTCCGATAAGTGATGACACCCTCCCCCCCTCCTGTTCCCCAAATATATATATATCATCTATCTTCAACTTATTATCCTTGAATGACAAATTAAACTAAGGCGGCAGCAAAGATAAGGGCGCTCAAGTGAGCTACTAATTAATCACAAAACACGCAAAAGCAAACAAGCGAAATGCTACTGTCAATCGCTCAACTAAGAGAATTAATTTAGATTGCAGCCTAGAGAAGTGTAATATGACAAGTATTACGGTAACCAATAGCCAATGTTAGGAACAAGAATATTAAGCTACAAAGGAATGTGGAAGGAAGACTACGGTTTAACGTTCCGTCGACGACGAGATGATGAGAGTCGCAGCACAAACCTGGATTGTGGAAAAATGGGAAAGGAAATCGGCCGTGACCTTTCGAAAGAACCATCCTGGAATTTTCTTAGACTCTTTGGGGAAATCGAAGAAAATTTGAAGCTGGATGGACGGACGGGAATTGAACCGATGTCCTGATGGAGTCCATTGTGTTATCACTGCACCACCTCGCTCTGTTTAGCTAAAGTAAACGATACGCCTGCGCCGTCTACAGCTCATACAAAACAAAGTACTCAAAATCATAAGCAATGCTTCACGATAAACAGCATCGCGGACCTTCACCGGGAATACCGACTTGAGACTCTCGCGGAGGTAATCCACAAACTCACCACAAGGCTATACAGAAACTCCAGACATTCGCAGAACCTGTTTATTCTCAATCTGGGGAACTACGACCACAGCCATAGATGGAAACATAAAAGACCAAAAGACATACTTGCAAGGACCTAACATCTATTGCCAAGTACACGCAAACACAACGGTACAGGTGAGCCCCTGTTAATCAGACACCATTACTGGATATCCAGTTGGAACAAACTTGCCGAATAACTGGCACCACGCAGGGAAGCCGTACCGTGTACTACATGCAGACAAGCTACACCCCCCCCCCCCCCCCACGCACACACACACAATGAGATGATCTATGGCCGATCTCCCACTAATATATAACGATCCTGATTGTTCCAGTAATGCAGTGGCTGCAGCAAACTCGGATACATCGCCATCGCCTGTCACGGTAATGATGCATGATACCCAGATTAACAAACCAACCTTGCATGAACTATCGCAGATAGCAAGTCACTATTGCTCTTACTACCCATCCCACTGTCGCTCAGGTTTTTTTCCCATGGCACGAGCCTTGGCACCTTTTCCCCTCTGCTGTTCAAATTGCATTCGCGTTTCGTCCACTATCTATCAACTGATGGACCGTATTAATGCGTAGTCTTACCCAGAAGCACGGATAACATCACAGCCCAGCATCCTGTGATCCACCTATTAGATAACTAACATGTTGACGGAGGTGACAGTAGAACTTTTGGTTTGGTCAGCACGTTGGTGCGGGCGTGGAGCGACATCTCTATTTAAAAAAAAAAATGACCACTAGAAGTCACGAGCGGAGGAGCTGCGAGTGAAAAAAAAGTATTGTGTTGTCAGTATATAAGCAGTAACAGTAAACCTGGTAGCTCATTGATGTAGAACGTGGATTAGTCATTGCAGTACAAGATCCATCAGCGACATTTCAACCCTTCTAAACCTATCCAAGTTGGTGACGTAGTTGTGAAGTGGAACGAGAAGGAACAACCAGAGCTAAACCAAGACCAAGCAGACTTCGTGTACTGTCGGGCACAGGTTATCGAGCATTGCGGAGGGTGTATGTATGACAATCGCATGCGATCAGCGGAAGGGATCATTCACTTATTCCAAAGTGCTACAAACAGTCCAGCTAGCACAATGACTGTGCTTAGCGAGTAAAAAGGTTGGGGTACAGCGATCGAGCAGTTCTTCATAAACCAAACGTATCTGTAGTGAGTGCTAACGATGTGAGCGACGCTCGAGTTGGTGTAACGAGCTACATCACTGGACAGTGGACAACTGAAAAGTAGTGATTTTGCGTGATGGATCACGCGATACACTGTGAAAATCCGCTGGAACGGTTTGTGATTGGCGAATGGCTGAGGTACGTTACCTGTCGTCATGTGTCGTGCCAACACTGAAGTACTCATGGTTTGGAGTTGAGGTATGGCGTCGGCCGCGGTGACCGAGCGGTTCTACGCCCTACAGTCTGGAACTGCGCGACCGCTACGATCGCAGGTTCGAATCCTGCCTCTGTCATGGGTGTGTGTGATGTACTTAGGTTAGTTAGGTTTAACTAGTTCTAAGTTCTACGCGACCGATGACCTCAGAAGTTAAGTCCCAGCTCAGAGCCATTTGAACCATTTGAGGTATGGCCTTGTTTTCGTGCTTAAGGTGTGGTCCCCTCATAGCGCTTAAGAAAAAGCTAAAAGCGGAAAGATGTGAAAATATTTTACAGAACTGTGTACTGCATACAACAGAGGAACAGTTCGGAGAGGACGATTGTTTGTATCATCATGACAATGCGACCTGCCATAAAGCATCATCTGCGAGGCAAAGACGTTAGCATTCCTGAAATGTACTGGCCTACCCAGGGTCCAGAGCTGACTCCAATGGAACCCTACTGGGATGAGTTACAACGTCGTCTTCGCTGGAGGCCCCAGGGTCCAACATCACCACCTTCTCTGCTTTCGGCTCTTGATCGAGAGACCGAAGCTCGTGGTCTAGTGGCTAGCGTTGCTGCCTCTGGATCACGGGGTCCCGGGTTCGATTCCCGGCTAGGTTGGGGATTTTCTCCGCCCGAGGACCGGGTGTTTGTGTTGTCCACATAATTTCATCATCATTCATGAAAGTGGCGATACTGGACTGGGTAAAGAGCGGAGGTCGTACGAGTGCTGATAAATGCGCAGTTGAGCGCCCCAAAAACCACACATCATCATCATCATCATCTTGATCAAGAATGGGCAGCCATACCTCTTCAGACATTGATACCTCATTGAAAGTGTCCCTAGCTGAGATTAAGCCATCGTAGGCTAAAAGTGGACACGTTTCATATTAACGTCCACTAACAGAAGTACAGACACTTTTGACCAGATAGTGTACAGATTACAGATTGAACAGTACGAAAACAGGCCAAAAAGAGAACAGACTGTGTTAAAGTACACACTGATAAAACCTGTGTACTAAAAAAATATTAGTGGGGAAAAAGGCAGATTATTTGCTGTTCGCTATTACATATGAATTTTTTCTGCCAAGAAGGGAATGAAGAACCTCTTAACATAATTATACGGATGATTGGTGAGAAATAAATATCATTTTGTGTCCGGTGAGCCCTGTGGCGCACTGTCGAGTGGACGAGCTGTGAGCGGCGGGAAAATGCCTGGTATCATTCGTCACTGTGTTACAGATAGCGCGCGGCTATTTGTCTGTGTGTGTGTGTGTGTGTGTGTGTGTGTGTGTGTGTGTGGAGAGCAGCAGCGGATATACTGCCGTAATCTCATCGGCCGGTAAACAAACACCGTTACTGGCCCGAGAAATGAGTACCATCTGCTTTCTGTGCAAGCGCTTCAAGATGTGCCGCTGTGCTTGCGCAAATCTCCCGGACAGCGTTTACAGAGCAAAGGAGAATTTTACCGCAACAGGAGCTACAGCGAATGAGCAGCGCAAAGCATTATAGGCTTATGATGCCACAAGAACATCGGACGCACCCTCTCCATGAGCAGTAGCAGCGGCGAACAGGCAAGCTGTGTCGTGCATGGTTAGGACGCCCAATGAAACTCAACTCAAGAGTATCGTTAACACTGGTTAGTGGGGGACGAGTAAAGGACTGATTACGCTACTGTGTGAAGTCTACAATCCGAAGTACTATCTGTATCACCTAACAGCTAAACAACGCTGCACAATTCCATTTGGAGGTTGCCTATCTCACGGTTTCCAGTGGCATTTATTTTCGTTATTTCGACACTCATTAATAAATATGCAAAACATCACGCAACCACAAAGCAGTTTTTACTCGACTCTCATAGTTTTCAGTGTTCTTTCATTAGAGCGCTGTATTATATTTCACCTATAATATCTTTGTACCAACTATTCAAAAATGATGCGCTCCCACAATAAAAGAACAAGTTTTTTTAAAGACATTACATACTGGCGTATTTACACAAATGATTAACGTTAGTTGGATATAACTGAGAAGAAAACCAATGCGGGTTAATTAACAAATTTCTGTAAAATAATGATAATCTTCCTAGTGTTATGTAGATTAAAACATGGGCCTTATATATATAAGAACTTTGCAACAACTACTCGAAAGCAACGTGCTCCTAAAATAGCGTGAAACATCTCGGATTTATTTTATGAGAATAACATGGAGACATAGGAGCAACAACATATATGGCATAATTTACTGCTAAAAATCATCCATAAAGTAAGTTATAACGCGCCTAGTATATCTACAGATATGACTTGTTCTTACATCAAAATCACGAGTATCACTAATGTATCCAAAGTATAGCTAATTCTTCCGTTTTAGATACTTGAAAATGACCTAAGGCTAAAATTGTATAGCCGCACATGAAATAAAGAGAATGGTAGCTGAAAGCATTATGAAATATTTAAAAAAATAAGTGAAGTATTAAAATTAGACACTGCGTATATGTGTAGAGGCCTTGTAACAAAATGGTTCAAATGGCTCTGAGCACTATGGGACTTAAACTCTGAGGTCATCAGTCCCCTAGAACTTAGAACTACTTAAACCTGGCTAACCTAAGGACATCACACACATCCATCCCCGAGGCAGGATTCGAACCTGCGACCGTAGCGGTCACGCGGTTCGAGACTGTAGCGCCTAGAACCGCTCGGCCACACCGGCCGGCGCCTTGTAACACACTGCACAGAAATTACCCATACTTTATTCATCCACTATTTGAGAATGACAACACTTAGCGACTTCTAATAAAGGCTACACATTAATTTCAAACCTTTCATGAACTTTTTCCCGCTGACAGCCTCACAGACTGATGAAAGGAAAAAACTTCATCGCTTATTACATTTTCGCAGTTCTTGGCGTAGAACTTCAGTATTATGCATGACGTTTTAATTTATTACTTATGTACTACAAACGTTATTCGCAACACATTTTGTAGACAGTATCAATCACGGTTTTGCACATTCAATCATAAAGATTTAACATCCTTAAGGTCAAATATTTAACAAATTAACTTATTTGTAAAGTAATCAGATGCTTGACGCTGTTTTAGCCATCCACGTACAGTTCGAGACAACTTTTTCCACACAAGCGACTTATCATTCGGTGCTACCGTCCTCCCTGGACTGGTGTCAGCTTTTGGCCGGTAATTGTGATGCGCAGTGTATACAGATCTTGCACTTGGGCGCCCCTGCCAGCTGTGGTGCAGTCATCTATAGAGTCATGTAGTGGTATCATCAATAAAAGGGTTCGAACATACGAGGCTTCGATACAAAAGAATATAATTATTCCAATAAAATAATTTTTTATACAACATGTTTTTAAATCTAATTAAAATGTATAAAGTAATTTCTCCTATCTCCGTACAGATTCCTATCCCATACAGCTAGTTCTGAAAATTTCTGATCGTGAATTTCTAATAGCTATGAAAATAATAGTAAGATTAAAACGAAAAACATGGGTAGTATGCAAAAGAAAATAGACAGGAAGTGAACAGATCCTGCATTAATCATATGTCGCATGTTACCCCAACTTTTCGTTCCAAATTTTACAAATATTTTCATAGGTATACAAAATTACAATCACAGATTTTTAGGACTATTTTGATGTTATGAATATGTTTGGGGCCAGGAGAAACTATCTTATACCTTTTAGTCCGATTTCGGAACATAGATTTTTATTTAAATAATTATTTTTCGCTTTTAGTCTTTTTGTGCTTAATAGATTTTAAACATTTTCAGATTATAAGACAGAGATGTGTTAAAGTTCATATTTATTTCAGTGTCTTTGCTTCTTATCATATCTGAAACAGAATACCAATTAATAATATATCACTTTGTTTAATTATTATTTTCCTAAAAAATATAGCAAGGAAGTAAGAAAAAATAATTTTGTATGATTTTTATTTTATTATTGCAAACTAATGTGATCGGTGTCTGACACGGATTGAGACAGTCTCGAAGAACAAGGAGAGACTAGCCAACTGGCCTGGGCCTGGGGGCCATCAACAGTGGTTAACCGACTGTGAAAAGGGCAAGAAAAAGAGGAAAACAGAAAACAGAGATGGTATGGCAGGAAAACGAAGTTCTAAAGAGTAATCCAAGAGCGAAACCATAAGGTGTAGCGAAATATGAGGCGAAACCCATCCGGTATAATGAGAAGGATACAAGAGCGCAGCGAGTACACAACTGAAGGCAGAGCCACAGTGTGGCTAGGTTTGTAGTCTGCACACAGGCACTAACTGACAGGCAAGTACTGTGGTGTCACGAGGACAGTGCTGCTGAGGCGATACTAGCGCTCGCAGGTGTAGCAGTGCTGTCTAGCAAGCAACATCGAGCTCCTCTCTTGCCGCCTGGAGTGCATTCCGAGGCTACCAACACCTGTCCTGCAGGGCAGCCGAGATCTCCAGTGTTACCAATCCTTTGCAACCCACCCCTACAGAAGTTTAAAATTTCGAGTCTCGCTCGTTGGGTGTTTTCACCAAACAGACAGACAGACAAGAAAGTAATCTAGTGTGTTAAAAAAAGAAAAAAAAGAAGGGAAACAGATTGTCGTCATGGGAAAGCGTTCAACACAGTGTCCCCTGCAAACTGGTTTAACGAAGGTACAAGGATGTGAAATAGGTTCCCAGTAATGTGAATGGCTTCGAGACTTCTTAAATAATAGAACCCAGTATGTCATCTCCGACAGCGAGTGGTCATCAGTGACAAGGGTAGCGTTAGGAGTGCCCCAGTGAAGTATGATAGAATGGCTATTATTCTCTATGTGCATAAATGACCTCGTGGGCTAGCTGAACTGCAGTTTATGGCTGTTTGCTGGTGATGCTTTGGTGAACACGAAGGTGTCGTCATTGAGTGACTGTAGCAGGATATAGGATGACTTAGACAGGATTTCTAATTGATGTGCTCTGAGTGTAGAAGTCAATGCGGCTGAGTAGGAAAAAAAATCTGAATTTCGAATACAGCATTAGTTGTGTGCTGCTTGATACTGTTACGTAATTAAATATCTAGGCGCAACGTTTGCATGGTAATATGCAATGAACGAGCACGTCAGGTTGACAGCAGGTAAGACGAACGGCCGACTTCGTTTTATAGAGAGAATTTTGGGAAAGTGTCACTGATCTACCCATAGAACAATAGTGCAACCCATTCTAGAGTACTGCTCGAGTGTCTCGGATCCCCTCCAGGTCGGATTAAAGGAAGACAGCAGCCTGTTAGATTTGTCACCAGTAGTAGCGATCAAAACCCAAGTATTACGGAGATGACTCGGGAACTTGAGGGGACCACAGCCTGCCTATCTAACCCATGCTAATTTAGGCAAGTATTTGACCCATTTCTGAAAACAATATTTGATGCAGGACCTTAATATTTTTACTGTGTGCTACATGATGCTAATAGAGTCAACTGTACTAAAATCTACTTTACCCATTTTATAGTTTTTAAGAAATACTTTTTTAAATTTATTAACAAAAAATATTAAGTTTTCCCTGCAGAAATTTTTTTTTAACTTCCTAATGGGGGAATATTAATGAATGTAGTACCAGACGTGGATTTTTATGTTATGCAGCGTCTCTGAAAATTTCACTCATTTATCTATGATAGTTTCTCATGTAATAGGGCGTATGTACTGAAATTTTTAGTTTTTCGGGAAATTGACTTTGAAGAACATACTTTTGAAATTTGATACTTACAGTTAATTAAAACTGTCCTGCTGCATATGATGGCCCTTCTTTGGCCTCTAGCAGGTCTTCCAGCTTCTTTTTCACCTTCCTGGATGTTTCTCTTGCTTTCTGGGCCATATTAGATGTAGACCTGTCTGCATTGGCTATCCTCATTTTATCGCAATGTTGCAGCCCAGTGATCATATTTTCACCAGGATTACTTCTCAGCTTTTTCAGTAAGTTTCAATGTATGCATGCCTACAAATACAGACTTAGGAAGGCGATTCCAAATTATGCTGTTGAAACATTCATTTGGGTTCTGTGTCTGCCCATGCAGACATTTCCTTAGAAGGTCAGGATGAGCGAAGTCTCTGAAAATAGGTTTAATTGCTGTAATAACAGCAGCAGGAAGAGAATACTGGTGAGAATAAGATTCTCCAGTTGCCTGTGCCCTATTGTATTTGCACCACGAATTTTCTCCTGATGGACACAATCCATGACATGGCTTATCATCATTAGATGACTTATGGAAGGATATGGCCTAAACATCTCTCTTCATTGCCTCCAGATTTTCTTTATTTCTCCTAACTGCCTGCCCATGGTATAACTGCAAGTTTTCTATTTCAGTTTTAGTGAACTGACCCTGTCCGGTCAACCATTTTCCATCTTCTAATATTTTTCCTCTCACATCAACAGTTAGTTTTCTCGGCCTTGTTCTCAAACTTTTTGAACATGGCCGACACATTCTTTTTGCTAATAATGGCAGCTCCATGTGTCTTAGAGTTGACAGTGGGTGGGTTAACAGTGGGTGACAGAAAAGTCCGGGTGGCACATAAACACACGTGGTAGGAAAATGCTCCTTAAATGCCCGAAAAAAGTTTTTTCCAGCAATATCCTTTTCAGAGAACTTATATTAAACTATAATCCATCGAAATATGATGAAAACCGAAAATCGATTTTTTTCGACCTGAACCACTGTGTGGTCCCCTTAAATGGAAATCCCTGGAGGGAAGGCGACGTTGTTTTCGCGGAACAGTATTAAGAAAATTTAGCGTCATCTGAAGCCGACTGCAGAACAATTCTACCGTACCCAGCATACATTTCGCGTAAGGGTCACGAAGCTAAAGAGAAATTAGTGTTCTTATGGTTGTATGTAGGCAGTTGTTTTACTCTTGCTCCATTTACGAGTGGAACAGGAAAGGAAATGACTAGTAGTGGCAAAACACACCCTCCGTCACGCACCGCACGGTGGCTTGAGGACTATGTATGCAGATGTGGAATACAGTTCCAATGTCAATTTCCAGACAACGTTGCGCCACCTCATACGTTACACTGCAGCTCATGCAGTAACCACTAACGTGAAAATTTGCTATCGTTTTAGTAGCCATTTTCTTGAGCAACTTTTTACTTAGCAAGACAGTGAGCAAATAGTAGTTACTGCTACCAAGATAAATTAGCGGAGGTGAGTAAACAGTGCCGTCCTTGAAACAGCCTCATGGGGTCGCAACGAAACGGGCCCATTAACTGAAAGAGAATCAGCAAGCTTTGTTTAAAGTTATTTGCTTATCGTTCAGCAAAATACTGTACTGGTCTCATTACAGCTCCGCTATGTATGCTGTCCTTGGCAGAGGATGAATGAAGAAGAAAAAATGACTTATGAAGAACAGTATGAAACGAAGAGATATATTGGTTGGATACATATTACCACACCTGATACAATTGATACAGCTGATACAGTTACTACCCCATCAGTAAAGGAAATACAGAAAGGAATAAAGAAATTAAGGAATAAAAAGGCTTGTGGTGAGGACAAGATATACGCTGAGTTATTAAAGAATGGAGGCCCACAACTGGAATTAGAAATAAAGGCGTTAACAGAAACAATTTGGAAGACAGAAACCATTCCTGCAGATTGGAAAACTGCAATTGTGTGCCCCATATTTAAGAAGAATGATCCACTTGTTTGTGATAACTACAGGGGAATTGCCTTACTGGATGTCACCTACAAAATCTTATCGAGCTGCCTGTTAAACAGGCTGAACCAATAACAGAAGAACACTGGGAACTACCAATGCAGTTTCCACAGAAACAGATCCACTTTAGATCACTTATTCACCCTAAGACAAGTAACTGAGAAGGCGTGGGAATTCAATGTAGATGTCCACATATTATTCGTAGATTTTAAAAAGGCCTATGATAGCATACACCGACACACGCTCCTAAATATAACGAAGGAATTTAAAATACCATCAAAATTAATCAGATTAGTTAAAATGTGTATAGATGAAACTTTATGTCGCATAAAACTGAAAATTTTAAGGTGTACACTGGACTGAGACAAGGGGATGCCATTTCACCTATTTTAGTTAACCTTGTCCTAGAGAAAATCTATAAAGAATTTTCTAAAACCAGTCCACAAGGGATCCAGCTACAGGATGTGAACATTACAAGACTTGCGTATGCAGATGATGTAGCACTAATAAGTAGTTCCAAAAGAGAATTAATCAGAACGATGCAAAATTACTACAAAATTGCTGAGAAAACAGGATTACATGTTAATGAAGAAAAGACAGAATACCTGGCCATAAGTAAGGAAACCATAAAAGATACACCTCTGACTGTAGATGGATTCAATTTCAAGACTGTTGACCACTTCAAATACCAAGGAAGTCTTTTTAGTAATAACAACAGAACAGATATAGAAATAGATGCCCGTTTATCAACAGCAAACAAGACACTTTTTAGTTTCATCAAAATTCTAAGAAAAAGATCGCTTAGCAGTAACTACAAAATCCACTTATATCAATCGACCATTGTACCTGTGATGTTATATGGATGTAAAACATTAATATTTAGAAAGAAAAATGAAGAAAAACTGTTAATATTCGAAAGAAAAGTACTAAGGAACATTTTTGGACCTGTATACGACGAAAATAACATGGAATGGAGAATAAGAAGAAATGAAGAAATAAGAGGGCTGTAAGATCAAGAGGAGAAGGTTGAATTGGGCAGGCCATATAGCAAAAATGACAGAGATTAGACTACCTAGAATGGCATACAGCAGAACAATAGATGGAACGAGTGGAAGAGGGAGACCGAGAATCAGATGGCGGCATAATATTCGGGAGGACACAACTAGGATGAACAGCAACAGCAACTGGACAAACAGCGCATTGGACAGGCAGAAGTGGAAGTGGCTCATAGAGCAGGCGTATGGTCGATAAGGCCCTTGCCACATGTAAAATAAAGTAAAGTAACATATTACATGAATCGTTGGTGAAAGCTGTGGTTGAAGGGATGTTAGAGGGAAAAAAATCAGAGGGTCTGACATAGATTTGAGTACGTAAGGCAGATTGATGATGGTGTGGACTGCAGCAATTGTACTGAGACGGAAAGGACATCTCGTAAGGTAGAAGAGTGGACAGTTGACTCTCACAGACCTAGCAGTTGGTCACCCAGATAAACAAAGGAGAAACCTATAAAGTTTCTGTACAAACTGAAACTGTTAGTATAGAGACTGCAGAATAGTAAGCGAACGGTGTGTTCTCCGAGCCAGTTGAGTGACAGGCTAGTCTTTCGGTGCCGCTGTATTTCGTACATATTCTCTCGTGCAACAACGCTATGTAAGTACCTGCCACGGCGTTTACTTCTTTCCACTCGAACACGTAAAGCGCTGCGGAGGACGGAAAGTCCGCGTTCTCGGTCGTAAAATGGACCGTTATCTGCCGGATACGACGGCCTGACGGCGACATCGACAGCGCGATAACGGCTCCGCGGGAATTTAATGGACGCTTTCGAATTCTATCGAGTCTTATCTGTTACGCAATGTTGTAGATGTGATTCTGCTGCGATACCTACCTTATATCGCTGCTTCTGTTTTGGTCAGTGCAAGATATCGTGAACACACGCATTCCATCGTCATCACGCAACAGGTTTTAAACAGTACACAATAAAATGTGGAAATTTCGGGTATTGTATTCCTTCTAGTCATTTCCTTAAGTAGACTATGGAGGGGAGAGCCTTCTGACGCAATGTGTCAGAACAGAAACGCTGTACGTAGAGCTGACAATGACTGGGTTTTTGTCGGGGAATCAGCACCAGAAACTTCACAAACTATTGTTAAATGCCTCATTAAAGTCTCTTGTCATTACAGTCAATGACTAGTAGCGTGATGCACCACAGAACCTCAGCACGAAGTGCGGGCAAATGAATAAAACAAACTTTAGTATCTACAAGTAATCACCCAGCGTAACGTAGAGGAAAGAACGCTACTAGAGCAATAATAAGAAAGATGACTTATGATTCAAAACGATGGTAACAACAAAATCTAACTCTCCAGAATTTCCAAAATACACTACTACGTTCAGAATGCACCTATCAAAAATGGTTCAAATGGTTCTGAGTACTATGGGACTCAACATCTGAGGTCATCAGTCCACGAGAACTTAGAACTACTTAAACCTAACTAACCTAAGGACATCACACACATCCATGCCCTATGCAGGATTCAAACCTGAAGCGGTTCCGGACTGAAGCGCCTAGAACCGCTCGCTCACCGCGGCCGGCAGTGCACGTATCGACCAGAAACACTTGTGCTGGGGTCGATGAAAGTAAGTGAAGAAATCAAGAAATGAGGAAAAAAGACAAACAACAACACATCGTCAGCACAAACATTTAAATTACGATGGACACAAACACAGCGAAAACATTTTCCCCTTGATTTCACTTACAACATTAATATTAGACAGGCACATTTAATGAATAAGTTACTTCTGGCTGACTAGACGAATTGTACAACACACTGAACCGCCTTTTAAGGCAGACTTAACTGGTTTACGAACGTACGTCATGATGTGAAGTAAACTGGCATACAAAAGCAAGGGCAAAGCAGACCTATAACGAAAAATAAGAACAAAGGTAATAGTTCTGTTCTCCATCGACGAAGAGCAAACTTCGTTTACTAATGTACGATCAGCGGTCACATTAGTTTGTTTTAGAGCTAAGAGAGAGAGGCAAGAAAAGTCTGCCAGGAAGTTTCATATAAGCGCACACTCCGCTGCAGCGTGAAAATCTCATTCAGGCAAAAAAAGTAAAATAAATAATTTTAGAATAATGCTAACTGAATTTTCCGTCGATGCTTGGGAGAACATGATAATAATATTAAAAAGGATGTACTTCCTTATGTTCAGCAAAATTATATTCATTTGGTCACGAATCGACTTTCGGCTTCTCAGGCCATCTTCATGAGACAAGCCATCTTCGTGTGACAACTGACATCTCAAACATAGATAAACAGGATGTGCGACTTAAACAGGTATTATTTGTACAGAACATAAAGGAATGACCAAGCGTTTACATAGGAAAACATCACAATAATTACATTAACTAAAAAAGGAGTTAAACAGAATTTTTGTGTAAAGATACGTATGACAAATTATGAGAAATGAAATGAACTTATAGTCAGAATGTAATATTTGTAACGAAAACTTAATTTAACTAGGAGGAAAATGGGAAACTGAGTCTGATCGTGTAATACGTGGCTGGAATTCTGTGTCATGTGTTTGTTGACTTTCATTATTTCCATTCATCTTTCTGCTTTTTTTTTGGGGGGGGGGGGGGGCAGAATGTAAAACTTCACAGTCTACATATTATGATTAAGCCATCTGTTTTGTGTACGCATAGGACTGTAATTACTTAGTCCGACTGTTTCTAGCTTTCTACCAATGGTGAGTGACGGAGTGCTCCAGGGAGCCCATTACTTGTTCTCGGGTAGAAGCCACAGATGTGAAGGAGTGTTTTATGCACAACACGGCAATTGTCCCTTGTGGCCGTTAGGCTTGGTCGACGGGCACCTTGAGGACGAGCATGTCTGTCTTCACACTCCTGTGCAGTCCAACATCGGGCCACTCTCACATCCCAATGCCACATAGTTCTCGATAACGCACGATGCGGCCAACCGGCGAAATAGAGCCCCATAGTGAAAACCCTTTAAAATTCTGTCAGGTTCTGATAACGCTGTAACACACGAGTACACATTCTCGTGTCCTTCACAGAGACCACTGAACATCCGACCACTGTCCACATTCCTTATATACCCGACCAGGCCTGGTAACGACGCTAAACACGAACAACCGTAAAGCACTCTGATGGCTGTTTTACCCACACACAGGATTAAAATCCTAATAATTTATACAGGGTGAATTTCTCCACCGTTTACAACCTCTAGGGATTGTTCGCTGAGAGGATATGGGACAAAAAAGGTCTAACGAACTTATGTCCGGAAATGCATGGTTTCATACTCTGAAGCTATCACAGTTACAAAGACGGCAGTCTAATACGCTTTCTACCATGCACCCTCCGCCACAGTACGCATTGTAAGGTGGTACTGTTCCTCACAGTCATGCCCTAGCGCCTTCTCCTGCCACAGTAACTGGTAATGTTGTGTCCAATTCACTTCTCTTGCTGGCACACTTTCTAGTGGATATGATACAGCGTTCTACACAATGGTTCTGTATTCGAATCGAGAGCTTGTCGACATTTTGTTTACATACGGAAAGGCAAACGGTAACGGGCGGCCTGCGGCAAGGTTGCATCGGGAGATCTATCCCAGCCGGCAACAACCACAGCATTCAACGCTGTCACTGTTTCGCAGTTTCAGGAAGCAGGAAATCATGAAGGGCGTACCCGAGATGTTCGAATTCTAGACTTGGAGGAAAACGTGATTAACACTGGGGAAGGCGACCGGCGTATGAGTACCAGGCAGTTGGCCCGCCAGTGCAGGGTAAGCCAGTCGACTTTGTGGAACATTCCCCATGGCGACCGTTACTACCCGTATCACTTAACAGCGTGTCTAGTGCTTACAAGCGACAGACTTTCCACATAGGGAGCAGTTTCGTCACTGGTTTCTTCACCAGGCGACAAAAATTCCCGGATTTGTGTTATCCATCATATTCACAGCATGGTATTCACCTTCATTAAATTCATCTGTGGGATACTATGCAGAGCCCCCTTGGTATGGTGACAGCGAATCATCAGCTTCCATGCAGCCGGATGTGTGAGCAAGGATTATTGGCGACAGTATGACTTTGTCTCCCCTGATGGAAGAAGTGCAATTGATGATTCGAAGGTTTATGTTGATTGTGCTCCAGCCCACTTTGTCGTTAAAGTCCAGACGCATCTCAATCGTGTCTACCCTGGTCGATGGGTCGGACGAGGGGGTCCAATTGCATGGCCTGCTCGTTCACCGGATCTCAACCCGTGCGATTTCTGGTTATGAGGTCATGTCAAAACTATCGTGTATGCAGAGCCCATTCCAGATGTAGATACACTGGAGCCCCGTATACATGCTGCCCTCGACACTGTTCGGATGCAGCCTAGTCGATGTCAATGTGAGAGACAGAATATGCTACGGCGTGTACACGCATGCGCTGGGGCACATCGAAATAATTTTCAACACATACTGTAACTGTGGCTGCATGGTACAGTATTAGATCGCAGTCTCTGTAACAATGCATAATTGAATAAATAGTCTCTAGCGTGGAACCCATGCATTTCCGGACAAAAATTCATTAGACCTTTTTCGTTCCCTATCCTCTCATCGATCAATCCCTAGAGTTCGTACACCGTGGAAAAAAATCACCCTGTATACTGTAACGAAACAAGCTGTATTGGATCATGTGGCGTACCCGATACAGTAGGTTTCGTAGTATGCGATACATGCTAAAACACATGCGAGTAGTGTAGAAGGACACTTACTGAATAAGGTCACTTAGTGCAACAGTATGAAATAGTTGCAACGAAAATGTTAAACTATGCCACAGACCAGTTAATGTATGTTGTTAATCAGGTAGAGTCGCAGGATTCGAACCTGTGGGCCAGTAACTCGCTATTTTGCACCGAGACGGCCCTGTGAGTAGTTTAAGAGGTAATGAGTGGAGGATGTAGTACTTCTGTGAAGCTCTGAGTGCGCTTCTTGTACCATGAGTTGGGCCGCGACATTCTGGTTGCCGTGGACATAAATCAGGATGTGTATTTCACCATTCTACGTCTATATGATGAGTGCGCTGTGGACACTCCAGAGATGACGACAGCCTCGTTCACCGGGCGACACGTATAAGATCCCGGTTGAACGATCACTCACGCACCCATTCACAGCTCCACTAGGCCGCTGCAACACACGATCTAAACTCAAAGAAAGTGTCAGAAACTATTTGCAGCAGCAGGTGAAACGTAACTATCAACTTTCTAACAGTTTGGCAGTTCTGTGGTACCTAATCACCACTGAATGACTTCAGTTTCATATTGCATACTTCAAGACACTTATGGAGTGTCCTCAACGAACTGAGCCCCTTATCGAGGCTAGAGGAAGTATTGTACGATATTAGCGTCATATCTCCTAGAATTAACTAATTTTTTGTCCAGTGCTCTTATTACTAGGAAGTACTACCCACAGTTGAGTCTACGATCAGGCCTCGAAGGCTGTTCAAAGCTGTCATCATATGGGGTCATAGGATATCAACATACAGTCGCACATAGTTATCACTTCAGTCTTCCAGCTTTTTAATTTTGATATATACGTTTGTCATTGCGTCAATCGTTGAGGGCGATCTGACTTATTATTATTCTTGAAGAATCAAGCGCGGCAAGATCTCTGATGTTCCCTGCTACTTTTTATTACAATTTGACGCAACATCACTATGTGACTTTCAGATTCGATGATGACATCGCAGATCTGTCGAAAGTCTTAGCAGTAATAAAAATCTGGCAAACTTTGTTCTTCAACAATAACATGCCGAGAGAGAAGATGCAGTGGTTAGCACACTGGCCTCGCATTCTGAAGGACGACGGTTCAAACCTGCGTCCGGCTATCCTGATTTCGGTTTTTTCGAAATCGCTGCAGCCAAAGTCAAGGATGGTTCCTTTGAAAGGCCACTGGCGACTTCCTTCCTTAATCCGACAGGGCCGATGACCTCGCTGTTTGGCTCCCTTCCCCATTCAACCACCCAACCAACCAAGAATAATATGATTTTAATGTTGCCTTTTCCAGACTGGAGCCGCTAATGCTCAATGCTGCTGTGACTCAGTTACACCGAAATCCAGTCCTCAGTCCACCATGGCCTCATAGGGAAACGAACCCAGGTACTCTGAGCAGTACGCAGACCCGTACTCGTCATTCGGTTACGGAGGTGGACTGCTAAAATACTGGTGATGACAATTTATTGGACCACCAGGATTCGAAGCACCAACTTTCGGTGGGAGCACCACTGTATAAGCGCACGTTGGCGATCTAGGATAGAAAGGCATGTATACATGGAATTGAAAAGAAAACTCCTCATTGAGACTCATGAATGTGCCATATAAGAAGTGTCTCTCCCAGTGTAGAAAGGGCACTAGTTAGGAAATTTTGTCTATTGCCTAATTATTCGTTTAGTTATATTTATTCACAGCGGTAGGTAATTTTAGAGGAAGTCGGAAGCATCACACACGACACGGGATTTGGAATTTTGACGACTGAATCTCTTCAAGTTGTGACATGGATTTTATGATTTGGTGTTTCATTTACTGTTGGTGATTGTGGCAGCATGCACAAAAAAGGGCTCGTAGATATAGTGCGAGTGCGACAGTAAATTCGTGCACATTTCTAGTCTACTCATGTCGTCATTTACCAAACTTTTGAAGAGCTGTGCGCGTAATAAGAAGGAAGGAAGATGAGAGGCTTTAACTTTCTTTCAAGGACGAAGTCATTAGTGGCACGTCACAAGCTCCGATTGGGGAAAGATGAAAAGAAGACCCGGTCGCATCCTTTTTATTTCTTTCGGTATTTGCCTTAAAAAATTTAGATAAACCAAGGGAAACCTGCATCTGAATGAGTTGACGGAGATGTTAACACAGTCCTTCCAAAATGCGAGGCCAGTATCTTACAATGCGTCAACGCTTTCGTTGTGCACATAAGAAGGCTGGCGGAAATAAGTAGGACTTGTGAGTCACTCACAGCGCATGGGAATTCTGTCAGCGTCAGATTCTCAGCAGGGGCGCTGTCCCTTTATCTGTTATCTGGGGAGATTTCTGCCTAGTATGACGCTCAATACGTCACCAGCGGTCAGGCGCTTTAAGCTGCCTTCGGATGAGATTTTTCGATGTTGTATCCATTTTGCTTGACAACTAGATAGCTAATATTTTCGAAATAACGTGCACTTTGTGGATAGGCTTTATATTCAACATCAATTTACGAAATTGTCCTTCAAGCAGGACGCACACGGTTTCACGTGAGAGGCTAGAAGCTTTCAAAGCATTGATTAGACCCCCTTCGAGTTTATGACGGATTGGACTTAGCTGAGGATACTTTCAATTAGGTGTCCTAAAAGTCTGAACGAATGGCATCCCATTCTTCCTCAAGAGCCACAGCGAGAGAAGGTAGTAATGTTGGACCTGGGGGTCTGGAGCAAAATCGGTCATTTAGCTCATCCCAAAGGTGTTCATTGTGCTCAGGAATGTTATTGTCCACAAACCACTGCCTCAAGCATGCTGCTTTATGACGTGATGTGTTGTCATGCTGATGCAAAACAGTCATCGTCTCCGAACTGTTCTCCAACAATACGCTGTAAGATGTGTCTATATTCTTCCACATTTAACAAACTAAGCAGGCAGAAGCTCCCCTACAGCAACACAGACTCCTCCGTACATCACTACTGGTATTAGTATGTTCTCCAGGTATTCGCCAAACCCAAAACCTTCCACTGGATTGACGCAAGCTATAGCGTGACATCACTCGTTTCCAATCACCCACTGTCGAGTGATGTCGCTCTGTTTACACCACCTCAAGCACCGCGTAGCACTTACTACAGAAACGCGTGGCTTATGAGGAGGAACTGATCGACCATTCTGCCCCATAATTTTTAACTTACTGCGCACAATTATGCTAGCTGGACTTCTGGTAGCGCTTTGGAACTCGCGGGTAATTCCTTCCGCTGATGTCATACGAGGGTGAGTCAAATGAAAACCTTAAATTTGTAATAACAGATCGAAATTTCGCGCCGTTATGTGGCAGCATAGTGCAGATGCACACATACTGTCGCAGTATGTATAAAGATGGCCGCACCACTTGGGACTTGCTCCAGGGAAGAACAGCGTTTGTTATTCGGCTTTTGCGTAGTGTGAAACCTATTGAAATCCATCGACGAATGAAGGTTCAGTACGGTGACGCATGTTTGTCACAGCAGCAAGTCTACGAATTGAGTAGGAAGTTCGCACATAGTGTGACTTCAGTGGAAGATGCTCCTCGTCCAGGTCACGCACAACGAGTTGTGACTCAACAGAACATTGCAGTAGTTGAAGCCATAGTGAAGGAAACCTGCCGAGTGACACTGAATGCCATTGCAGCATGTTTACAGGTTACTCATGGGTCAGCACACCACATTGTGAATGATGTGCTCCTGTTTCACAAAGCGTCTGCAAGATGGGTGCCACGGCAGCTGACCCCTGAAATGAGAGAACGACCTGTTGATGGTTGTGATGAAGTTCTTCGGCACTTTTAACGAGAAGGTGATGGCTTCCTTGCAAGAATCGTTACTGGGAACGAAACCTGGGTTCAGTTCCAACAACCGGAAACGAAGAGAGCGAGCAAGGAAAGCCGCCAATCCTCATCGCCAAAACCAAAGAAGTTTCGAACAGAACCATCAGCAGGGAAGGTTATGCAGACTCTCTTTTGGGACGAAAAAGGCGTCAGTTTGGAGCATTACATGCCTAGAGGGACCACTGTCACCAGAGCATCATACACAGATCTCCTAAAAATCATGTGCGGTCTGCAATCAAATCAAAGCTACGTGGATTGTTGTCAGCAGGTGTCCTTTTGCGACATGATAATGCAAGGCCCCACACTGCCCATACAACAGTTGCAACAATCACATACCTGCATTCTGAGTGTCTTCCTCATCCACCATACTCACCAGACCTTGCCACAAGTGATTTCCATATGTTTGGACCACTGAAAGACGCAATGGGAGGAAAGACGTTTCGTTCTGATGAAGAGGTACGAATAAGCGGTTGCGCGGACGACCAAAAAGAATATTTTTCTGAAGGAATTTATGCACTTTGTGAGCGCTGGAGGACTTGCATTGAACGTGGGGGAGATAACGTCGAAAAGTGATACAGCTTTGTACCATTTCTACACAATAAATAATATTTATAAAAATATTTAAGGTTTTCATATGACTCACCCTCGTATAATCTTCTGACAACCACTGTCCGTCAGCACGTGACGTCTGCTTGGACTCGTTTTAGCTGCGGTTGTTCTTTTCCACTTCAAGTCGCCTCATCAATAGTCGACTTCGGCATCTCTAGAAGGTTTGAAATGTCCCTGGTGGTCTCGTTTCTCAGGTGACATCCAGTGACTACTCTACGTCCGAGGTCACTGACCTGACCGACCGATTCTGCTGTTCCTGCTTCTCTGCCGATAACGCAATACTGTCCGCCTCCTTTTATACTGGCCGGACCACCCCTCCTGACATTTACTTTCCGCACATCTTTAATCAGACAGTGTAAATTGACAACTCTGGCCGGCCGCTGTGGCCGAGCGGTTCTAGGCACTTCAGTCCGGAACCACGCGCCTGCTTCGGTCGCAGGTTCGAATCCTGCCTCGGGCATTGATGCGCGTGATGTCCTTAGGTTGGTTAGGTTTAAGTAGCTCTAAGTCTAGCGGACTGATGACCTCAGATGTTAAGTCCTATAGTGTTTAGAGCCATTTGAACCTTCTGACAACTCTTGCCCAACCAGAGCGAAACACGGAAACACTTCATTTAAATGACAGAGATGGTGATTCTGTGTGATATAGTACATGTCGCCAGTTTCTCATCTTTTTCGCTGGATCACTCAGGGGACTGATTCTACATTAACGACAATACACGCCATTCGAAGCTGTCAATATTTTAACTCGATACACTCGGACGCTGTTTTCAGTTTGTAAAATATCAGGTTACTACAGCTAAGTGCTTTTGTACACTGCAAGTTAATTTTCCGTACCTTTTAGCGGTAATACAGTCACTGCTGAACGTGTTATTAATTGTTGGCACGCTCGAATGACGTTAGTTCATTTTTAGCACCCTGAATTAAGTTACTCGCAATCCACTATGCCAGCAAGCTTCTTCCATTTATCAATCGTACTGCACACGACTGAGAGAGGATAATTTTCATGTTTGTGACAGAAACTTTTAACCATCTTCCATATCACTGAGAGCACATTCATGGATTCTGGAGCACAGAGACTGTGCAGTTTCTAATAATACCGTCAACCACGTATGAGGAGTATTCCAAAAGCAAAGACCGTTCGGTCCCAGCAGATACATTCTTTTTTGAAAAATCTTTTTATCGGTTTTAGCCTCAAGAGGCTGAGGGTACCCATTTCCAAACTTACTTACTGCGAACTGGATCCGGGTCATGCAGCACCGAAGACGACGACGTTAACCCTTTTTCTTCATTAATTAAGGACCATATATTTCATCATATAAATTAGGAAACGATTCTCGTTTATTTGGCAACACTTCGTCGAATGTGGCAATCGAGGAATGGAAGGTTAAATAACAAATGCCTACTGCTAAGGAAAAAAGCTAGGGTGCGTATTCTGTCTCTCACACTTCAGGGCAAGAGTGTGTATATTACGAGCTTTTCGATGAGCTGTGAGCTAACAGAAATCAGTATCATTTTCACATGGAAAGAAATACAAAATTCACAGATCATATGCAAATTTGGTAAACAGTTATAATTCTTAAATAAATATTAATCTTGGTTTACATACCTTTCGTGATATGTAATTGCTTCCTTCACGGTATAAAGTGCTTAAGCGTCATTTTTTTTTTTTGCAATAAAATATTGAGTTCAGCATAAATGAAGTTTGCAAAAATCCATCTGATGTACTTGTGAGAAACATTTGTGCTGTGCAGAACTCATCATGTAACCAGTCTGTGTAAAGTTTGTTGGGATCAATAAATCTGGCAGTCAAGATGCAGAACATTGCAGGTAAGGCACGAGTGCTACAAGAAGTAGTGCACAACTGGGTTCTGAAGCTGTTATTCCATATGAACGAAAGCAGACAGTGACCCATCAGAATCAATCCACTAGATACTTTTCTAACAGTGCCGAAAAACATGTACCGCACTAACTGATCCAATTTGAAAGCAAGGTGCACGGCATTCGAAATAAGGGATAATATGATAACAATACAGGGAAATGAGGAATGTATCAGTCCTCGAAACATGTATGAGAGCCAATGTTATCAGTAGTAGGGTGCTGAGTATATGGATATGTTCCCGTCTTTAGGAAGGAATCTTCGAGTTAATATTGATCGAAAAACTAACGTCAACAGCACTGACTCGCGTCATATTTTCGTTAACATTGCAGTAACTTTAATCCATCCAAATAGTCGCTGTCCGCTGGGAACAGTAACAGTTCACAACTGCAGTCTGGAGTTCCTCACCTTGAAACTGTTCTCTACCGACCCTTTATTTCAGATGATCGTAGGGTACGTGTTAGGGAGTGTCGGACGGTTGGTCGAAAAGTAGCGCTCCACGGGGCACGGAGGCCCGCCGTACTGAGCCCCTACGGGCAGCATCCGACTTCATGTCGTTACTTTTCAACCACGACTTGGACGAGAGCATGGGCTTCAGTGTGTGAGCGGGATGATATGGAACAATGAAAGAAGGTGATGGATGAACCGCATTATCTAACAGTTCTGTTGCATCCCGTAGAAATCTGCACCACGAAGGAAAGGGGAAAAAAATGTGCGAGTAAGTTTATCGAATCTTGTTGGGAGTCAAATAGGTGTAACAAAAATGGAACGGATGAGAAATGAGAGTTTTATGGAGATAATACATGCAGAAATCCTGCGACAGAAGATTGAGGAGAAAAAATTAAAATGGTGTGGTCATGTGAACAGAATAGATGAGATACCAAGAGTGATGTACAATATAAAGATGGAAATCAAGATACAAAGATTAAGGCGAAGGAAAAGTGGCTAAAAGGAGCAGCAGAAGGCAGAGAGTAGAAAACCACGACAGCAGCAGGGCGGTGGTGGAGCGGCCTGTGTTGCAATCAGATGATGTTGTTGATGATGATGATGATGAAGGTGAAGGTGAGCCTTGGCACGGACAACGTGTGTAACGGTGCATTGTAGTGGAACAAAGGAAGATTAGAGTTTAACGTCTTGTCGAAGGCGTGGTCATGAGAGACGGAGCACAAGCTCGGTATACTGAAGGATGAAGAAGGAAATCGGTCGTGACACTTGCCTGGAGCGATTTAGGGACATCACGAAAAACCTGAATCTCATCACCAGACGGGGGTTTACCAGTCGTCCACTCGAATGAGAGTACTGCATAGGAGCCACTGCGCCACCTCGCTCGGTGTATTTCAGTGGAGGACGACAACAGTTTCCAAGCATCTGGTTGGTGAGCGTTTCACACTGCACGTCATATGTACTTGTCCCATGTTTCATGTTTCCATGAAATCAACTAAAAGAGCGCTCTTTTCGTCACAGTAAACGGTAGCCAAGTTTTTTCGACTCGAGTAATGACAGTACAGACAGAGAAAAGGTAGTTTAAAGTTGAAAAGAAACAAAATGAGTTTTTGTTCTATTGGTATTTTTTTTACATCGAATGGTTTTCGGCTTATTAGGCCATGTTCAGGAAACAGTTGAGTAGTGTCCACAAGAAAACTAGTATGTTGAAACTATTAATAGTTTCGGAACTGGTTCGGCAAGGTTTCTTTTGGCTGCACTTGGCTAAACTAAGACGGCTTTGAGGCTGTGGAATATCAAAATTCTAAGCCTCATTATTATGCAAATGGAGGTTACTGCTACGTCGAATCCGAAGGTTATTAAAGACGAAGTTTAGTAAGTGAGAATTTCAGATAAGAACTGTGATCTATGTTGACTAGGTGCTGCAGCGTATCGAACTGTGATTTTTTCCCTGCAGGGTTGTATTAAGGAGAGTGCCATTTTAAGCAATAAGCTGAACGACTGCAGAAGACATTCATGCATTTTAAATGGTATGTGTGTGGCATAAAATAAATATACACACTCTGATAAAATAACCATGGAACAGGCGTACACTGTTGACCGTATTACTTGTGTTTTGCACTAATTGGACATCAAATTCCTATCCTAGCACCATTACGTGAATGTTGAGACTTTCAGCATGTCGCAAACTGCCAAACGGTAGACTCGAGGCGCAAATTCCATTACACTGAATTTTAATCTGCTGTTTATGAATGTCAAACATTCGAAGTATGGCATTACCAAGAGCGTCCATTTTGTCTTGGCGTAGCAGCGGTCTCAGATTTTATTGCATCTTCGGCGAGGCAACGTCATTGCAAGGCATGTCCAAAAAGGGTATGTCTTCTCTGACCCATCTCTCGTCTTTCACGAAACTCACTTTTCAGAGGCGACAAGAAAAGACGTTACAGATTACGAGAAGTTTGTACGTCAATGCCTATTTATGAGAATTAACTTTGCAGATCTGAGAGCAAAATCAAAATTAAAAGTATTAAAAGAGCAAAAAGTTGTCACTTTCGAGAGTTAATTCTTTTGCAATTAAACATAACAAAATAACTCATCTACTGTAGGTGTTTATGTGATGTAAAAGTACAATATACAGAAAGCGATGTATTTGATTGACAACCTGGCAACAGTATTCGACAAATCATTCTAACTGAATAGTATTCAGTATCATTTATTGTTTCACAAGGACAGCTAAAACAGAGCAGAGAACGGTTAGTGCTTATTAAGCCGTTTTGAACTGCTAGACACTGAATGTCATACAAAATTAGAAGTCACAGTCGTCTCCTGTCAGGGCCAGTGTCACAATTACATCATAGTTGCCAAATACCTTGCATCACTAATCGTTATTCATACGTTACTTTGAAACAGTTGCCTGTTCTTTGAATATCTTATTATGTAGTATGACAGAGAGAGCGTAGTTGAGTGTGTGCTAGTTACGCGTACCTCTGATAGATAAGAAGTGAATCTAGCATTCTGTAGAAAATCTGTTTAGTGGGGGACAACGGCTTTTCTGACAGTCGTTAATATACTCTTCTGTACGATTAACTTTGTAATACAAGAACGGGCTTTATTTCAACAGAAAAAAAAATCTATCCGTTTAGCACGAACATAGGAACAAAATAGGAGAGTTACAGCGGAATAAAATGCAAACCTTATCACGTAGCCGTTATACCTTTCATTTTCCCGGTCTGACACCGTTTCGCTCCTGCGACGTATTCCGTTGCTGTAGCTTAAGGCGAGTTGCCGACTCGGTGGACGCCTGAGTACGGTGTGTCAGACGCGACTTTTTTTCCCTCGACCACATCCGACTCTGATTCTTTATCTGCATCCGGGAATGGCTTTCGCTGCAGCCTTTCCATAAGTAGCACTAGAATTATCAGCTGTCTCCGACGCCATGAGTCAGCTGTAGAGCAACCGAAATATTAGCAGAATAGCAGTCCAAAAGTGACACGAAGACGATTGTATGGGCAATAACTTGTCGTTTTTACGAGCACACAGCAGGGCAAACTGAGTGCTTCTCACTCACGGCTAAACCCACGCAGACAGCGAGAGAGGTGAGCGCACAGGTAGAGACGTTGTACTCGCTTTTCTACATCTACATCTACATGGACACTCTGCAAGTGCCTGGCAGAGGGTTCATCGAACCACCTTCACAATTCTCTATTATTCCAATCTAGTATAGCACGCGGAAAGAATAACACCAATATCTTTCCGTACGAGCAATGATTTCCCTTATTTTATCTTTGTGACCGTTCCTCCCTATGTAAGTCGGTGTCAACATAATATTTTCGCATTCGGAGCAGAAAGTAGGTGACTGGAATTTCGTGAGAAGATTCCGTCGTAACGAAAAACGCCTTTCTTTTAATGATGTCCATCCCAAATCCTGTATCATTTCTTTGACACTTTCTCCCATATTTCACGATAATAAAAAAAAATGGCTCTGAGCACTATGGGACTTAACTACTGTGGTCATCGTTCCCCTAGAACTTAGAACTCCTTAAACCTAACTAACCTAAGAACATCACACACATCCATGCCCGGGGCAGGATTCGAACCTGCGACCGTAGCAGTCGCGCGGTTCCGGACTGCGCGCCTAGAACCGCTAGACCATCGCGGCCGGTTCACGATAATACAAAACGTGTACTCAGTCAGTCCTATCTGGTAAGGATACCACACCGCGCAACAGTAATCTGAAAGAGGACGGACAAGCGTAGTGTAGGCTGTCTCCTTAGTAGGTTTGTTACATTTTCTAAGTATCCTGCCAATGAAACGCAGTCTTCGGTTAGCCTTCCCCACAACATTTTCTACGTGTTACTTCCAATTTAAATTGTTCGTAATTGTAATTACTAGGTATTTAGTGAATTTACGGCTTTTAGATTAGACTGATTTATCGTGTAACTGAAGTTTAAACCGTTCTTTTTAGCACTCATGTGGTTGACCTCACACTTTTCGTTATTTGAGGTCAACTGCGGCTTTCCCACCATTTCGATATTTCTTCTAAATCGTTTTGCAGTTTGTTTTGATCTTTTGATGACTTTATTAGTCGATAAACGAGAGCGTTATCTGCAAACAACCGAAGACGGCTGCTCAGATTCTCTCCCAAATCGTTTTTATAGATAAGGAACAGCAAAGGGCCTATAACACTACCCTGGGAACGCCAGAAATCACTTCTGTTTTACTGGGTGACTTTCCGCCAATTACAACGAACTGTGACCTCACTGACAGGAAATCACAGATCCAGTCACATAACTGAGACGATATTCCAAAAGCACGCAATTTCGCTTGTGTGGTACAGTGTCAAAAGCCTTCCAGAAATCCAGAAACACGTAATCGAGCTGAAATCCCTTGTCAATAGCACTCAGCACTTCATGTGAATAAGGAGCTAGTTGTGTTTCACAAGAACGATTTTTTCTAAACCCATGTTGACTGTGTGCCAATAGACCGTTTTCTTCGAGGTAATTCATTATGTTCGAACACAATATATGTTCTAAAATCCTGCTGCATATCGACGTTAACGACAGGGGCCTGTAATTTAGTGCATTACTCCTACTACCTTTCTTGTTATTGGTGTGACCTGTACAACTTTCCAGTATTTGGGTTCGGATCTTTCGTCGAGCGAACTGTTGTATATGATTGTTAGGTAGGAGCTAATGCATCAGCATACTCCGAAAGAGGTCAAGGGTTCAATTCTGCATCAGGCCATCCAGATTTAAGTTTTCTGTGCTTTCCCTAAGTCAGTTAATATAAGTCCTGGTAGGCCGGCCGGTGTGGCCGAGCGGTTCTAGGAGCTACAGTCGGGAACCGCGCGACCGCTACGGTCGCAGGTTCGAATCCTGCCTCGGGCATGGATGTGTGTGATGTCCTTAGGTCAGTTAGGTTTAAGGAGTTCTAAGTTCTAGGGGAACGATGACCACTAGCGCGATGGTTCAGTTCTCCTGTGATAGTAGCAGCAGGGGAACGTTCCAAAGTGGCGTCTGACATCAAGATTCGTATAAAACAGAATGTGTTATTCTATTTCTCACTTCTGCACAAATCGTGCCAACTGAAAACCATAGATTCTCGCTAAAGGTGTATAGAAATAGTACAGTGGGGTGTAAGTAATGTGAGGCGGCAGGTACCGCGTTTGAATAATGGTTGAGGAGGATGTGAACGTCGATCCATATCCCGGTAGACCTTACTCAGCTGCCACCCCATCATAATGAACAGCATGTCAAACATCTCATCCGTAACTATCGGTAGATTATGACCAACAAACTGTATGTACAGCTGAATGCCAGTTGTAATAACTTAGGCAAGATATTACGCAAACTGTGTGCCTCATGGGTCAAGCAGATGCTTACACAGGATAAAAAAAAATCATCGAAAGGAAATTGGCTTGTACTGGCCGGTCGAAAACGACATATTTCTGAACATCATCTTCACGGGAGATGAGAAGTGGTGCCACGAACAGGAGCCAGAATCCGAAAGACGATCCACGAGGTAGTGACGTTCGAATTCTCCGATGGAGAAGTAGTTCAGAACAACCCGTCTGTAGGCAAAGAGATGTGGGCAGTCTGCTGGAATAGGATAGGCGTGGTGTGGTTCTTAAGGATCTATTGGAACCAAAAGCAACTGTCAGTCCAGAGCACTACCAGACGACACTGACTACACTCAAAGCCTGAATTTCCGACGTCAGGTCAAAGGAGAAAACGAACTTTAGCTTGCAACACGATAACGCCAGGTCCCACAGAACTTTTGTGGCCAGAGAACTCGCTGACAAATTTGGGTGGACCGTCCTGTACCATACACAGTACAACCCTCATTTAACATTTTTAGTCTTCGGGCCTATTACAGATGGACTATATGACCAACATTTTCCACACTCAGATGCTATAGTTAAGGCGACCACACTGTGGTTCAGGCCGAAAAAAATCGATTTTCGGATTTCATCATATTTCGATAGATTAAGGTTTTATTCAAGTACTCTAAAAAGGATTTTGCTGAAAAAATTTTTTTTCGAGCATTTAAAGAGCATTTTCCTACCACGTGTGTTTATATGCCACGCCCACTTTTCTGCCACCCACTGTCAACTCTAAGACACATGGAGATGCGATTATTAGCAAAATAGAATGTGTAGGCCATGTTCAAAAACGTTTGGGAACAAGGCTGAGAAAACTAACTGTTGATATGAGAGGAAAAAAATTAGAAGATGGAAAATTGTTCACCGGACAGGGTCGGTTAACTAAAACAGAAATAGAAAACTTGCAGGTGTACTATGGGCAGGCAATTAGGAGAAATAAAGAAAAACTGGAGGCAATGAGATGTTTGGGGCATATTCTCCTCTACTGATGATAAGCCATGTCATGGATTGTGTCCATCAGAAGAAAATTCGTGGTGCAAATACAGTAGGGGTCAGGCAACTGGAGAATCTTATTCTCTCCAGCATTCTCTTCCTGCTGCTGTTATTACAGCAATTAAACCTATTTTCAGAGATTTGTCTCATCCCGACCTTCTAAGGAAATGTATGCACGGGCAGACACAGAACCCAAATGAATGTTTCAACAGCATTATTTGGAACCGCCTTCCTAAAACTGTATTTGTAGGCATGCACACAATGAAACTAGGAGTTCATGATCCTGTTATTACATTCAAATTTGGTAATATTGGGAAGTGTAGGGTACTGAAAAAGCTGATAAGTAATCCTGGTGAATATATGATCACTGGCTGCAACATTGCGATAAAATGAGGACAGCCGATGCAGACAGGTCTGCATCTAATATGGCCAAGAAAGCAAGAGAAACATCCAGGAAGGTGAAAAAGAAGCTGGAAAACATGCTAGAGGCCAAAGAAGGGCCATCATATGCAGCAGAATAGTTTTAATTAACTGTAAGTAACACATTTCAAAAGTTTTTTCTTTAAAGTCAATTTCCCGAAAAACTAAAATTTTCAGTACATATACCCCATTATATGAGAAACTATCATAGATAAATGAGTGAAATTTTCAGAGACTCTGCATAACATAAAAATCCACGTCTGGGACTACATTCATTAATATTCCCCCATTAGGAAGTTCACAAAAAAAAATATTTTCTGCAGAGAAAACTTAATATTTTTGTTAATAAATTTAAAGAAGTATTTCTTAAAAACCATAAAATGGATAAAGTAGATTTTAATACAGTTGACTCTATTAGCATCATGTAACATACAGTAAAAATATTAAGGTTCTTCATCAAATAGTTCTTTTCAGAAATGGGTCAAATACTTGCCTAAATTAACATGGATTAGATAGGCAGGGTGTGGTCCTCTTAAAGTGAGCCTCAGCTGTTTCAGGTCATTACCAGCCCACCATGGAGCAGGTTCTTGTTCATAATTGCCAATAGTGCAAAAAAACACGTACCATTATTGAAATAGGACGAAAATCAGCTGCTTTGTGTGCATATACAGACAAACATATGACTACAAATGGATGAGTTAAGAGAAAGAGCTTCACAAATTGAGAAAGTGTATAACCTGACTATCTCCCGGTTCGACAACCAGGAGTGGTGGTAAAAAATTGCCATTTCACAGCAGGACCGCTTTGGTTGACATTCGCGAAACTCCTACAGCACAGCGGTAAGTCGACGATATTGTTCGCCCCTTTTGTTGCCCTTCATGACAAGCAATCCTGAGCTTACTTTTCAGAAAGACACTGCCCACCCGCACACGACAAGGGATTCTATTGCTTGTCTTAGTATTTGCCAAACCCTGAATTGGCAGTATCGCCTGATCTCTCCCCAACTGAGAAAGTTTGGAGCATTATGGGAGGGGACCTCCAACCAGCTCTAGATTTTTAGGATGTGACTCGTCAACTGGACAGAATATGGCATGATATCCCTCAGGCGAACATCTAACAACGCTATCAATCAATGCCAAAGCGAATAACTGCTTGCATAAGAGCCAGGGGTGGACCAGCGCGTTACTGAATTTCTCAATTTGTGATCCAATTTTTACGAAACTGTGATCTTTTGTTTGTCTGTACATGCACAACACATCTACCGATTTCCGATCCATTGGAACAATTCTTTCGTGGTGCGTCCTTTGTCTTAGAGTGTACATAACGACATGTCCTGATTGCGTGCAAAAGTGAAAGCACACATCTCTTAGCTCGCTCTGTTTAAAGGTGTTATTGTGAGTTTTGTATCTGTTATTGTTTACAAGAAAATAAACGGTAGGTATTAAATTCCGAATGAGACTCGTACTACTGCTTCTACCTCTTCTAAAACACTTTACTCTGTCCGGACGGGCCTCGGAAGGGTCAACAGTACCGACCGACCGCCGTATCATCCTCGGCTGATAGACGTAACTGGATGCGAATGTGGAGAGCCATATATATATATATATATATGACCTAGTAGATAGTGTCGATAATGTCGGGAAGTTTCATGCGGCTTTTCGCGGATGATGCTGTAGTATACAGAGAAGTTGCAGCATCAGAAAATTGTAGCGAAATGCAGGAAGATCTGCAGTGAATAACCACTTGGTGCAGGGAGTGACAACTGACCCTTAACATAGACAAATGTAATTTATTGCGAATAAATAGAATGAAGAATCCTTTATTGTATGATTATATAATAGCGGAACAAACACTGGTAGCAGTTACTTCTGTAAAATATCTGGCAGTATGCGACGGAACGATTTGAAATGGAATGATAATATAAAATTAATTATTGGTAAGGCGGGTTCAAATGGTTCAAATGGCTCTGAGCACAATGGGACTTAACATCTGTGGTCATCAGTCCCCTAGAACTTAGAACTACTTAAACCTAACTAACCTAAGGACATCACACACATCCATGCCGAAGGCAGGATTCGAACCTGCGACCGGACTGAGCGACTGAACCGCTAGACCACCGCGGCCGGCCGGTAAGGCGGGTGCCAGGTTGAGATTCATTGGGAGAGTCCTTAGAAAGTGTACTCCATCAACAAAAGAGGTGACTTACAAAACACTCGTTCGACCTATACTTGAGTATTGCTCATCAGCGTGGGATCCGTACCAGGTCGGGTTAACAGAGGAGATAGAGAAGACCCAAAGAAGAGCGGCGCGTTTGGTCACAGGGTTATTTGGTAAGCGTGATAGCGTTTCGGAGATGTTCAGTAAATTCAAGTGGCAGACTCTGCAAGAGAGGAGCTCTGCATCGCGGTATAGCTTGCTGTCCAGGTTTGGAGGGGGTACGTTTCTGAAAGAGGTACTGAATATATTGCTTTCCCCTACTTATACCTCCCGAGGAGATCACGAATGTAAAATCAGAGAGATTTGAGCGCGCACGGAGGCTTTCCGGCAGTCGTTCTTCCCGCGAACCATACGCCACTGGAACAGGAAAGGGAGGTAATGACAGTGGCACGTAAAGTGCCCTCCGCCACACACCGTTGGGTGGTTTGCGGAGTATAAAAGTAGATGTATTTGGCACAGGCGGTTTTACTTTGATTTTTTTACCGGTGCATACTATAATTGTGTTTATAAGTATATTACTGGCTTTGACTTTGTTAGGAGGTGATCTTTACTCTTTTATATTTTTTATTAAGCTTGCTCTTTACCAGCTATTGTCACTTTTCGTGACGAGAGCCGCTACTTAACAGTCAAATAGTTCCTCAATTGGTGTCACAAAGGCTGAGTGCACCCCGCTCGCCAACAGCACTCGGCAGACCCGGACGGTTACACATCCCAGCGCTAGCCAAGCCCGACAGCGCTGAACTTCGGTGCTCTGACGGGAATTAGCTTTATCACTGTGGCAAAGCTGCTAATAATAATAATAATAATAATAATAATAATGATGATGATGATAAGAAGAATACGCGATCTGAGGCGGCTTTCTCTTTGCGTTGTAAACAGCTATTCACCAGCGGTGCGCCAGTGAGGGCAGGGATGGGGAGATCGCTGACTGGTTACTATCCGTACCTGCTGTACCATGACCACGAAAGCACTGTGGTGAACTGCTTGAGTAAAGAATGTGGTCCGCACACGTTTAGCAGCTAAATCACACGCTGCTCGGCTGATTTACTGACCTACTGTGAACCACCCTTTAGGGTGAGGACGACGGGACGGAGTACAGGGTCTCGGCAGCCGAATGCCTGCAGCTCTGTTTTCGTTTGTTTTTTTTAGTTCCGCTGTACGTGCCGGCCCGGCAGCGAGGGCAGCGCCGACTGTCAGCAGAGCGGTCACAGGTCATCCTATTCCTGGCGCCGCCGCTCGCCGGCACGCAGCGTGCATTAATGATGGCCGCCACAGCCACGGACACGTCTCTGACACACGGAAACTCTGCCTCTGGCCCAGCGTGCCGCCTGTATCGAGGGCATTTGTGTTGAAGAACTTACGGGGAACAATAATAACGAAATATGCAGCTGAGATTAAAACCGGGCACAAAGCAGGAATGAAGTCTCCCTCTTTTAGTGTTCGACCCGTGTATTTAAGAAGCGATGAAGGAAATCTGGTAAGTGGACCAAAATTCAGACTGAAAGGACATGACCTTTAAGATCTGCTGTTTCCATTCCTATTTTCAGTGTAAGCGAACAATAATTACAAGGCTAATTAAATGGAATGTACAGTTTAATGAGTGTACAATATGGCTTGAGAGTAAATCGAAGAAAGACGACAGCAATGGGGAATAGGAAAGGTGAGAGCAGCGATAAACTTAACGTCAAAATTTGTGATTACATAGTAGGCACTGTGAAGGAAATCTACAACTTTCGATGCAAAAATAATAAATGACGGACGAAGCAAGGAGCACTTAAAAAGCAAACTAGCATAGACGAAGAGGGCATCCTTGGCCAAAAGAAACAAACTTGTATCAAACATTGGCCTCAATATGGAGAGGAAATTTCTGAGAATTTCTTTTGTCACACTCTAGAGAGTTTAATGTCAAAAAACCCACAAACAGAATGGCTTCTCCGTGTGTCGCTACAGCAGTCGATTACATTTACGTGCGTTAGCTTCATGTAAACCGTGTGCCCGATCTGTTCCTCATTACTACGAAGAAGGGCGCCAAGCAAGGCTAATGGACCACATTTCTCTGTCTGCATCGTAAAGAGGATGTAAGAGTAAGTCGTGAGGAACCCAACGAATATGCTGCGAGAAACTAGGAAAACAAATTCGCCTAGAAACATTAGCAAGAACGGAGGACTAATTTTTGTTAAAGACTACTGATTTAAGCGTTCTTCAACGCAAGTAACCTCGGGAGGCCCACTTCTCAGTGCTGGTAAATGGACCAACCATGCAGTTCCTCCTTCTCCACCGCTGCTCCACCGAGCGTGTAGCGTGTCGGAGTTTCCCCGCCATTCCACCGCCAACACTGCGATCTCACAAAGTGCCTGAAGCTGCGACACCGCTAGCAGCTTCAGCTCTCCCATTGCATTCATCAAACCACAGACAGTGTTAATACTCTCAAAAAATGTTCCTTGAGTAACTTTCTACACCTTTCTGTTATACGTTATTGGTCATTAGGACATACCACTGGCCATTAAAATTGCTACACCACGAAGATGACGTGCTACAGACGCAAAATTTAACCGACAGGAACAACATGCTGTGATATGCAAATGGTTAGCTTTTCAGAGCATTCACACAAGGTTGGCGCCGGTGGCCACGCCTACAATGTGCTGAGATGGGGAAAGTTTCCAACCGATTTCTCGTACACAAACAGCAGTTGACAGGCGCTGCCTGCTGAAACGTTGTTGTGATGCCTCGTGTAAGGAGGAGAAATGCGTAACATCACGTTTCCGACTTTGATAAAGGTCGGATTGTAGTCTATCGCGACATTACTGCTCGCTGTTAGCAGAATATGGAATCGATGGCTTAAGGAGGATAATACGGAACGCGGTGCTGGATCCCAACAGCCTCGTATCACTAGCAGTCGAGATGACAGGTATCTTATCCGCAGGGCTGTAATGGATCATGCTGCCACTTCTCGATCCTTGAGTCAACAGATGGGGACGTTTGCAAGACAACAACCATCTGCACGAACAGTTCCACGACGTTTGCAGCAGCATGGATTATCAGCTCGGAGACCTTGGCTGTGGTTACCCCTGACGCTGCATCACAGACAGGAGCACCTGCGATGGTGTACTCAACGACGAACCTGGGTTCAAGAATGGCAAAACGTCATTTTTTCGGACGAATCCAGGTTCTGTTCACAGCACCATGATAGTCGCATCCGTGTTTGGCGGCATCGCGGTGAACGCACATTGGAAGCGTGTATCCGTCATCGCCATACTGGCGCATCACCCGGCGTGATGGTAAAGGGCCGGCCAGAGTGGCCGCGCAGTTCTAGGAGCTACAGTCTGGAACCGCGTGACCGCTACGGTCACAGGCTCGAATTCTGCCTCGGGCATGGTTATGTGTGATGTCCTTAGGTTAGTTAGGTTTAAGTATTTCTAAGTTCTAGGGGACTGATGACCTCAGAAGTTAAGTCCCATAGTGCTCAGAGCCATTTGAACCATTTCTGATATTATGGGGTGCCATTGGTTACACGTCTCGGTCACCTCTTGTTCGCATTGACGGCCCTTTGAACAGTGGACGTTACATTTCAGATGTGTTACGAGCCGTGGCTCTACCCTTCATTTCAACCTACATTCTACCCTACATTTCAGCAGGATGATGCACGACCGCATTTTGCAGGTCCTGTACGGGCCTTTCTTGATACAGAAAATGTTCGACTGCTGCCCTGGCCAGCACATTTTCCAGATCTCTCACCGACTGAAAACGTCTGGTCAACGGCGGCCGAGCAACTGTCTCGTCACTACTCTTGATGAACTGCGGTATCGTGTTGAAACTGCATGGGCAGCTGTACCTGTACACGCCATTCAAGCTCTGTTTGACTCAATGGCCAGGCGTATCAAGGCCGTTATTACGGCCAGAGGTGGTTATTCTGGGGTGTTGAGTCGCAGATAGTCACAATAAAAAGATTTTCGCACTTAAAGCTATTCGCCCCCGGTAGCTGAATGGTCAGCGTGACGCATTGTAAATCCTCTGGGCCCGGGTTAGATTCCCGGCTGTTTCGAGGAATTTTCTCTGCCCAGGGACTGTGTGTTGTGCTGTCCTCAACATCATCCTATCATCCTCATCGACTGCAGGTCGCCGAAGTGGCGTCAAATTGAAAGACCGGCACCCGGCGAACGGCCTGCATGAAGAGGGCCCTAGTCATACGCACACACTCACTCACGCAAACGCAATTCACACACACAGTTGCCTGAGACTGCAGTCGTGTGGGTGAATTGCGTTTGCGTGAGTGTGTGTGTGTGCGTATGTGTGTCTATTGTTGATAAAGACCATTGGCCGAAAGCTTTAAGTGTGAAAATCTTTCTGTTGTGCCTATATGCGACTCAGCATCTCCGTTATATGGAAACTGACGTATCCACACACGTAATGTACTTGAGAATGAGCAAGGCTCCGAACTAGGTGCAAGAGCTTAATAAAGGACTATTTTAAAACAACAGCCGGCCGCGGTGGTCTAGCGGTTCTAGGCGCTCAGTCCGGAACCGCGACACTGCTACGGTCGCAGGTTCGAATCCTGTCTCGGACATGGATGTGTGTGATGTCCTTAGGCTAGTTAGGTTTAGGTAGTTCTAAGTTCTAGGGGACTGATGACCACAGATGTTAAGTCCCATAGTCCTCAGAGCCATTTTACCATTTAAAACAACAGGCTGGTCGGAACGACATCATTCTCTTAAATCCAATTCCTCTGTAACGTTCCACCGGAGACCAGGTGTTTCTTATACCCAAAATACTCAGAAAATATCCCTCTGCAAAATTCGCAATACTGTCGGTGGATTTCGGTTTCACTATGGGCATATACAAAGTTTGCTTACAAATACCACAGGTGTTACAGAAGCTACACACCAAGATCTAGGGTTTATAGGGCTGTCCCACACCACCGTATTGTTTTCCAGACAGCACGACACAGGTGTAGCAAACTTGACTGAAATCGCTCCAGCAGTTCCAGACCTATTCTGGAAGAAACGCACACGCATACATACACTTATATACACGTAGGGGGGAATGTTGTACCTGGTGAATAGCATAGCTAGGAACAATTGATGGTTCCTGCTCCGTGTTTCAGTCTAATGACAGGGTTTAAGAGCACCTGAAGGTATGTGCACTAGAGACAATCTAAGCAGTTTCCGGCATTTTCTGCTATTTTTTGTTGAGGAACAAGAGGTTGTGTTTTGTTCACAGTTTGTAAATATTTTTACTTATGTACATTTAAGTACTGCATAATATAGTAAAGCTATTTCGAAAGTATTCTTAATTCTACATTTACAGAATTTAATGTTGAATTAAATTCTAGAAATTTTCAAAACTAGTTGTATAACATGTGGACGCTTAGGCCATACTTCCTCGGTCTTGCTTCATCTTGTATTCTAAAACGGTAGAAGGTCTTGTATGATGGAACATTTGATATTTGCAGAGTTTCTTTAACGTCTTAAAATTTAACCCTGTCTTGAATATGGAAATCTGGATTATTTTTAGTAGCTTCTGTTTCAAAATATACTTAATTACATCTAATTTTTTTAGGTATTTTGTGGTAAGTTCCTATGGGTCCAAACGGCTGAGGTCATCGGTCCTTAGGTTTACACACTACTTATCTAACTTAAAGTAACTGACGCTAAGGACAGCGCACACACACACACACACACACACACACACACACACACACACACACATGCTCGAGGGAGGACTCGAAACTTCGACGGGCGGAGCGGAAGACCGCGCGGTTACCCCACGCGGCTAGTTTTAGATAATAATTATACGTAATCTAATGTAAGTTATTGATTATTAAGATGACGGGCGGAGCGGAAGACCGCGCGGTTACCCCACGCGGCTAGTTTTAGATAATAATTATACGTAATCTAATGTAAGTTATTGATTATTAAGATGTCTTGAAGTGATAATGTAACAGATAGACTATTCAGTACAGTACTGGCAAGATATTCTCCATGGGGAAATTTCAATTTCAATATATTATTTGTTCCTGGTCACATAACCCTGTTCTACCTTGGAACACATTTTCACATTGGGAAAAACATTACTTTTCTAGAAAATTTTAGTCATTTCAGAAAAAGACTGCAGAACATTAAAAGTGAATGCTATTATTTAAAAATGGAATAAGAAAATATATCAAAATTCTATTACCGGGTTGGCTAGAAACGAAAATCTGCAAATGTTCCAAGGTACAACATTTTGCCCTAAGTATGGGGAGGAACGGCTAAGAAAATATTATACGACTGTCGAACGACACATAAGGATTTTAAGAGAAAGTGTCCTTCGTGAGTAGACGGATGAGATTTAGCCCGAGGTAGGCAGCCGGCTAACATGTGTCGGAAATGGACAAACAAAGGAACTGGATGCGGTCAGCGGCAGTCGAGGACGGATGCAGGCAGATCCAGACGAGACCGGCAGTATCAACACACTGTCCAGTCACGAGGCAGGTTTTACTCGCAAGTCACGGGTAAAGAGGCAACACAACTTTCGAAGAGAGCTGATACAGTTTCTAAGAGACAATCCGATATGATTCAACAATGCAACAGAGAAATAATTTTTTTTTCCAAATTGTATGAAACCTTATGGGACTTAACTGCATTGGAGAGGAATGCTGTGAACAATTTCTGAAATTACTGTACAGCACATACAGGTTACAATCCCACATGCAGGAAGTCAGCAATAGACTAGGCCGTTCAACGTTTATATCCTCAACTCGGATGGGCGGCAGTGTGTGACGAACATAATTTTGTCCATTATGTACCTGATTTGCAGAGAATGACCATCGGCACGATTATGTGTAAGGCAGAAACTCCAACGCGATTTTAGTAGTATATTACTCGGCTCTCAGGGGACTTCAGGAGGAAGCCTTGACGTGTCACGCAATGCGACCCTTAAAGCATCGCCAACAGACGCCCTCCATTATCTCGGGGTTCCGTAGTAACACGGGCAAGTAAGTGAAAGAATGGACAATATGTATATACACTACTGGCCATTAAAATTGCTACACCACGAAGATGATGTGCTGCAGAGGCGAAATTTAACCGACAGGAAGAAGATGCTGTGATATGTAAATGATTTGCTTTCAGAGCATTCACACAAGGTTGGCGCCGGTGACGACAGCTACAACGTGCTCACATGAGGAAAGATTCCAACCGATTTCTCATACACAAGCAGCAGTTGACCGGCGTTGCCTGGTGAAACCTCGTTGTGATGCCTCGTGTAAGGAGGAGGAATGCGTAACATCACCTTTCCAACTTTGATGAAGGTCGGATTGTAGCCTATCGCCATTGCGGTTTATCATATCGCGACATTGCTGCTCGCGTTGGTCGAGATCAAATGACTTTAGCAGAATATGGAATCGGTGGGTTCAGGAGGTAATACGGAACGCCTTGCCGGATCCCAACAGCCTCGTATCAGTAGCAGTCGAGAAGACAGGCATCTTGTCTGCATGGCTGCAACGGATCGTGCAGCCAAGTCTCGATCCCTGAGTCGTTTGCAAAGGGGACGTTTGCAAGACAAAAACCATCTGCACGAATAATTGGACGACGTTTGCAGCAGCACGGACTATCAAATCGGAGACAATGGCTGCGGTTACTCTTGACGCTGCATCACAGACAGGAGCGCCTGCGATGGTGTCCTCAACGACGAACCTTGGTGTACGAATGGTAAAACGTCATTTTTTCCGATGAAGCCAGGTTCTGTTTACAGCATCATGATGGTCAAATCTGTGTTTGGCGACATCGCGGTGAATGCACATTGGAAGCGTATACTCGTCATCGCCATACTGGCGTATCACCCGGCGTGATGGTATGGGATGCCATTGGTTACACGTCTCGGTCACCTTTTGTTCGCATTGACGGCACTTTGAACAGTGGAAGTGGACGTTACATTTCAGATGTGTTACGACCCGTGGGTCTACCCTTCATTCGATCCCTGCGAAACCCTACATTTCAGCAGGATAATGCACGAGCGCATGTTGCAGGTCGTGTACGGGCCTTTCTGGATACAGAAAATATTCTATTGCTGCCCTGGCCAGCACATCCTCCTGAACTCTGACCAAGTGAAAAAGTCTGGTCAATGGTGGCCGAGCAACTGGCTCGTCACAATACGCCAGTCACTACTCTTGATGAACTGTGGTATCGTGTTGAAGCTACATTGGCAGCTGTACCTGTACACGCCATCCAAGTTCTGTTTGACACAATGGCCAGGCGTATCAAGGCTGTTATTACGGCCAGAGGTTGTTATTCTGGGTAATGACATCTCAGGGTCTATGCACCGAAACTGCGTGAAAATGTAATCACATGTCAGTTCTAGTATAATATATTTGTCCAATGAATATCCGTTTATCCTTAGCATTTCTTCTAGGTGTAGCAGTTCTAATGGCCAGTAGTGTAGTTAAGGTGAGGGCGACCAACTGATCACTTCATTGCGGATGTGCACCATCCTGGAACGCTTATGGGAATCGGCAAAATGCCGCGAGTAACAAAGATAATGGGCAAAGAGCACTGCACCAGTAGTGTGTGATAAGCTGATAATCTGGTTGTCCGGATGCCGCAGTAGTCAGCGCTTCAACCTAGTAAGCAGGAGACCCGAGTTCGAATCCCATTTCGGCACAAGTTTTCAACTTCCCCAATTTATTTAAAGTAATGTACACTGGTAGCTGATCTGACTATTCGTTTGTGTATAAACTTTTTATTGGGAGACTACGTTGACCTTATTTCTCCACGCCATTCTTTCAATCTCTACATACTTGTCCATCTGTTAACGTGCTTCTGACATTGTTAAAGCCCGTAATAACACTTCACACGCCTGGCCTAGGACAGCAGGTGGTACTGTGAGGCAATATAAGCGGCTGGCAGCCAGCAGGGAGCGCGACGCGCGTGCAGCGGCGGCAGGATGCAGGCTGCGACGTAATTCGCCCCGGCACAAGTGGCGGCGGGAAAAAGCCGGCGGCCGGCGCTGGCGCAGGCGGACACTGCGGCCGCAAAAAGGCGCCGGAACGCAGGCGGGCGGTAGAGCGAGCTGACAGGCGGGCAGCAGAGGAGAGGCGCCCACAGCTCACTACCTCCTCCCGCCGCCACAAGCAGGTTCCCTCATTTGTACAACGCAAAGAGATGGTTCAGATGGCTCTGAGCACTATGGGACTTAACATCTATGGTCATCAGTCCCCTAGAACTTAGAACTACTTAAACCTAACTAACCTAAGGACATCACACACATCCATGCCCGAGGCAGGATTCGAACCTGCGACCGTAGACAACGCAAAGAGAGGAAGGGGCGTACGAGTCAACCGTTCCGTGACACGCGGAACAGTATCACAGTCGGAAATGCAGTCGTGCGAGTAACTGGCTGTAGACCGTTTCCAGGAACCACTGTAATTCAGAGACCGCGCAGAAAATGTAATTGAGGACCGTCTTCCAGTGGTTTGATCTCTGCTTCTCTCGCAATCTCATCGGATAAAATATTGGTGCTCTTAAAAGAGCACAAGATCGCTCATGTGACCCTCCGCTGCTAACGTGAGTCATGGCAGGCAATCAACGTGTCGATTGCCCGCTGGACCTGATGGGATACCAGTTCGATTTTACACGGAGTACGCCAAGGAACTTGCCCCCCTTCTTGCAGCGGCGTACCGTAGGTCTCTAGAGGAGCGTAGCGTTCCAAAAGATTGGAAAAGGGCACAGGTCATCCCCGTTTTCAAGAAGGAACGCCGAACAGATGTGCAGAGCTATAGACCTATATATCTAACGTCGATCAGTTGTAGAATTTTGGAACACGTATTGTGTTCGAGTATAATGACTTTTCTCGAGACTAGAAATCTACTCTGTAGGAATCACCATGGGTTTCGAAAAAGACGATCGTATGAAACCCAGCTCGCGCTATTCGTCCACGAGACACAGAGGGCCATAGACACGAGTACCAACGTGGATGCCGTGTTTCTTGAATTCAGCAAGGCGTTTGATACAGTTCCCCACATTCGTTTAATGAACAAAGTAAGAGCGTATGGACTACCAGACCAATAGTGTGATTGGATTGAAGAGTTCCTACATAACAGAACGCAGTATTTCATTCTCAATGGAGAGAAGTCTTCCGAATTAAGAGTGATTTCAGGTGTGCCGCAGGGGAGTGTCATAGGACCATTGCTACTCACAATATATACAAATGTCCTTGTGGATAACATCGGACTGAGGCTTTTTGCGGATCAAGCTGCAGTATATCGAGAGGTTCTAACAATGGAAAATTGTACTGAAATACAGGAGGATCTGCACAAATTGACGCATGGTGCAGGGAGTGGCAATTGAATCTCAATGTAGACAAATGTAATGTGCAGCGAATACATAGAAAGAAAGATCCTTTATCATTTAGCTACAATATAGCAGGTTAATTCCATAACTTATCTGGGAGTAGACATTAGGAGTGATTTAAAATGGAATGATCATATAAAATTAATCGTCGGTAAAGGAGATGCAAGACTCAAATTCATTGGAAGAATCCTAAGGAAATACAGTCCCAAAACAAAGGAAGTAGGTTACACTACACTTGTTCGCCCACTGCTTGAATACTATTCACCGGTGTGGGATCCGTACCAGGTAGGGTTGATAGAAGAGATAGACAAGATCCAACGGATAGCAGCGCGCTTCGTTACAGGATCATTTAGTAATCGCGAAAGCGTTACGGAGATCATAGATAAACTTCAGTGGAAGACTCTGCAAGAGAGACGCTCAGTATCTCGGTACGGGCTTTTGTTGAAGTTTCGAGAACGTACCTTCACCGAGGAGTCAAGCAGTATATTGCTCCCTCCTATGTATATCTCGCGAAAAGACCATGAGGATAAAATCATAGCGATTAGAGCCCACACAAAGGCATACCGACAATCTTTCTTTCCACGAACAATACGAGGCGGGAATAGGAGAGCCAGCGTAAGGTGTCTTGCGGAGTACGGATGTAAACGTAGATGTCGATTGAGGAGAATCAGTGCAGTAAGATGCATCCATGTCGAGGTTGGCAGAATCAATAAATTTTCAGCTTGCAGCGGAAAGTGTACTGATCTGAAACCTCCTGGCGGATCAAAACGGTGTACTGGACAGGGCCTCGAACCCAGTAGCAATGTCTTTCGCAGAAAGTGCTTCTCCTGCTAAAAGCAATGTTCATAGGCAAGTGCTTGCCTACGAAAGGCAATGGTCCCAGGAAAGAATTCACCCATGAAATGCAATGATCCCAAACAAGCCATTCCCCACAAATGGCAATGGTACCAGGAAAGAGCTAGCTTGTGAAAGCAAGACGTTGCCTGCGAAAGGCAATGGTCCCAGGCAAGAACTAGCTCGTGAAAAGCAATGGTCCCATGAAAATACTTTTCTGTTTAGGGCGATGGTTCCACGCAATGTTTGTCTATGAAACGAATTGTACCAGATAAGTACTTGGCTGCGAAAGGTAATGGTCCCAGACGAGTGCTTGCCCATAAAAGGCAATGGTCCCAGGCAGGCAAGTGCTTGCCTAAAAGGCAATGGTTCCCAGCATGTACTTGCTCATGAAAGGCAATGGTCCCTAGCAAAAAATGGTTCAAAGGGCTCTGAGTACTATGGGACTTAACATCTGTGGTCATCAGTCCCCTAGAACTTAGAACTACTTAATCCTAACTAACCTAAGGACATCACACACATCCATGCCCGAGGCAGGATTCGAACCTGCGACCGTAGCGGTCACGCGGTTCCATTCTGAAGCGCCTAGAATCGCACGGCCACACCGGCCGGCCGGTCCCAAGCAAGCGCTTTCCCATGAAAGCCAATGTTCCCAGGCAACAGCTTGCCCATGAAACTCAATAGTCCCAGAGAGCTGCTTGTCTGCAAAAGGCAACAGTCCCAGACAAGTACTTTCATGTGTAGGGCAATGGTTCCAGGGAAATGTTTGTCTATGAAAGGAATTGTACCATACAAGTACTTGGCTGCGAAAGGTAATGGTCCCAGGCGAGTGCTTGCTTGAGAAAGGCAATGGTCCCAGGCAAGAGATTGCCCATGAAAGGCAATGATCTAAGATGTTGCCTGATTGTGAAAGGCAATGGTCCGAGGCAAGACGTTGCCTTCAAAGGATATGATCACAAGCAAGAGCTTGTCCATGAAAGGCAATGATCACAAGCAAGGCGGTGTCCCACAAAAGACAATGGTACCAGGCAAGAGCTTGTTCACGAAAGGCAGTGGTCCCAGGTAAGTGTTTGCCTTTGAGAGACAATGATCTCAGGCAAGCGCTTGCCCACGAAAGACAATGGTGCCAGGCAAGAGTTTGTTCACGAAAGTAAATGGGCCCAGTCAACTGCTTGAAATGGAGTACCACTCGCAGCCACATAACATGGAGTACGAACAATTGTCATAAAAGATCCTAACCGTTGGGGCAATGTCAACCCATTCTGTGATATTTTGAGAGTGTTCTTCGTACCATGACTTGGGCCCACTAATTCATCTTATTGTGAACTTGGGGCAGGATAATTATTTCAGCATTTTCGTGACCGAGTGTTAAATTTTTTTTCTACATCTTCACCACGAGTGTGCTATGGACTCTCCTGTCTTCCGAGATGACAACAGCCACGTTCAAAGGGCTGTACCCATATTTCTTGGTTTGTGCGAACACTCGGGCACCCTATCTGAAGAAACTCGTGGACTCTCTCCTCGCTGAAATGACGCCATCATCGAGGCAGAGACGGGTTTACACGGTATTGGTGCTGTGCCTCCTGCAGGTGTGGTTATATCCGTAGCCACTAAGACCGCCCTGAAGCTGAGTTTGTCAGGATACGCTAGTGCGATGGCGCCCGCCCAGTAGTATCCAACCCTAATGCCGCTGACGGGAGAAATTTTCATGACGAAAATTTGGTTGTTATGACGATTTCAGAACTCCGACATTTCACACCCTGATTAATAGAACGTTAGCTTTATTAGTTCTCCCCCTGATAACCCCTTCATGCAATCCATCTCCAGATAACCTCTGGAATGCTTTGCGAAGGAATTGGTCATGATGTGTTTTCAGAAGGCTACATGTCCTGGAGCTATACTTTGCGTCTCTAGTTTCCGTTGTATTGTGCATCCTGGAGTCACTGATCATTCCATTGCCGTTGATTAGTGGCAGCTTTCCATCCTAAGTTAAAGAGAACCCCTTTAACTTCCATCCGTTCCTCGGCCAACTTTGACAAGTCTACTGGAAGAATGACGGTAATTACTTAAGGCGGAAGTCTTCGGCCACAATAGCTGATGACATTATCCAGACTCTAAGCTGCGACTTGGATGCAACCCGGGCTTAGAACCTATGCGTCGGTCGTCAGACACTTTCCCTAATCATGGCCTGTTCATTGATTTCATCGTCATTGGCCCATTAATTACCGTATGAATTTAATTCTTTTCATAAATTACATTCGACCAGCAAGACACACACATAGTCTCAAAATCGCTACTATAATGTGATTAATTATAGTCCATCCATTACTAACTCGCTGTTCACATGTGTCAGATATTAGTGCGGCTAAGATGAATTTGTTTGGTAACGAGAGAGAACACAGCCCTAAACACTGACAAATCATCTCGATTTACTTTCATTACTTTTCTCGGAACTTTTACGCTACCACGGACTTCCACATGCTCATTTAATCTCGTTAAACACGGTGGCCACTTGTGGCCCATATCAGTCTCAGTCCACGTCACATAGGGATTGTGATGATACATCGTGGCACTGCAAACGACAACGTTAGGCTGTTATCATTCTGCAAACCAGACGTCGGCGATAAGGGCGAGCAGGGTGGATAGGGTGCTCAAGTAGCATCGTGACAGTTGTTGCCTATTTTATAGCAGCACCAGACTACAGGAGCTAATGTTCATTTTTTATTTTCCATTAGCTATAGGTATACAAACACTGATAGCAGTCCGACGGAATCACTCCTACCATAAATTTCCTACAGTTTTCATTAGTTACTCTTGTTCAGTTGGACAGAAACTGCAAAGCCAGTGGGCCGTGGCTTGTCTGAGAGGGTGAACAAAACCGTACAAAACCTGTGCGCGGCTGGCTGCACGGGGATTTAGTCCGAGCACGAGTCCACCTAGGACACGATGTCTGACAAGTCACCTTGAACGCTGTCTACCCCTAAAATGCACGAACAGTTCACTATTCCATAGAAAGACGTTCTTTACGTCATCGTAAATGAAGTACGGAAAATGATATACCGTAGGAGTACCTTATTTGAAGTGGACTCTCTGAAACGATGATGCAGTGTCGTCAAATCAATCAGGATTTAAGTTTATCCCAGTCTGACAGTCACGACAAACTCATAATGCAGAGGGGTCCAAAAAAATTTATCCACTGTTTGAAAGTCCATAACTGGCAAACTAATTGACGGGGTTGTCTCGTCTTTGGTAGTGTAATAGTTTGTAGTTCCGGCAATCGCCACACAAGCGTTATATTGCGTTGTTTTGTTTTGTCAGATGACAGTCGCCAGACAGTCAGTGTTTTGTTCTTAGTTGCACCTAGGTACTCGAGTAAACATGGCTGATGCACGGCGCACATTCGATTAAAGGAAGTCAGTTTTGAAGTGGTATTTTAAGTACGAAAGCATTAATGAGGTTCAACGCCAATGGCGAAATGAGTATCAAACAGAGCCACCGACACGTTTAACGATTCGTCGCATTCGAGACAAATTTGAAGCCGAAGCCCGTGTTAAAGATGTACACAAACAACGATCTGGACGTCCTGTAACAGTAACAAGTCCAGCTAACTCCCGTCGTGTGTTTACATCAATTCACTCGCTCACCACAGAAGTCTGTGCCCGTGAAACTTGAGCGAGTCGCTCAAGTGTTCGGCGAATTTTGAAGACAGCGAAGTGGAAGTGCTACATCCCACGATTGCTACACGCAATGAACGAGGACGACCCAGATCGTAGAATGGAGTACTGCGACTGGTTTACTAACATGGTGCGAAACGATGAAGAGTTTGCAGAGATGTTTGTGTGGTCTGATGAGGCACAGTTCAAATTTGCCAGGAGTAAATGTGTGGTGTGGGTTGCCTTACCGGGGCTTGATTGGGCCATTCTTCTTTGACAGCACAGTTACTGGTGAGGTGCGCCAAAAGAAATGTTCAAATGTGTGTGAAATCTTATGGGACTTAACTGTTGTCATCAGTCCCTAAGCTTACACACTACCTAACCTAAATTATCCTAAGGACAAACACACACAGCCATGCCCGAGGGAGGACTCAAACCTCCGCCGGGACGAGCTACACAGTCAATGACTGCAGCGCCTTACACCGCTCGGCTAATCCCGCGCGGCTTATGTGTACCTACAGAAGCTTCAGACATTCATTTTACCTGCCATCCGACACTTGTATGGAGACGGAAGAGTTTACTTTCAACAAGATGGTGCTCCAGCCCACTACCAAAAACGTGTTAGGGCGTATCTGGACGAAAATCTATCAGAAAGATGGATAGGCCGTAGAGGTGCTGTGGAGTATCCACCACGTTCCCCAGACCTAACTCCTCTGGACTTTTACCTGTGCGGAACACTAAGGGGCGTCGTTTATCGACAAAAGCCGCGCCATTGGATGAACTTCGAGAATCAATCGTACATTCATGTGGAAATATCCAACTGAACACGTTGCAGTCTGGGGTTCGTGCTGCAGTTCGGCGGCATCATTTTTGTGTAGATGTTAATGGATACCATTTCGAACACCTACAGTGATATCTTTAAGTTGCACTTTAAGCTACACTTTCACCAAAAATGAGATAACTCTGTCAATTGGTTTGCAAGTTATGGACTTTTAAACAGTGGATACATTTTTTTGGACCCCTCTGTATTCTAGGTTCAACATTTCTGACCAGCGTTCACTAATATCATGTCAGTGTATCAACCCTGATGCCATCCACATGGATCCGTTCATTACACTTAAATGAAATTCGTTCAGTTGATGTACACTGCTGACACATAAACGTGAAGCGGTCAGAAGGGGACGAGGAAGCGAAATGAAACTTTACGGTTTGAGAGGGTATGTGATACTGTTTCAGTGATTACCGAGTCAGAATTAGAAAGAACTTGGTCGTATGAGCCCACTTATCTGTATGACGTTGCACCCGCTCTGGCGTGGGTGAATGCACTGATTCGGTTGGGAAGGGTGTCTTAAAGCCATTGTATCCTCTTCTAAGGCAAGCTGGCACACAAATGTTGCAACTGCTATACTGGCACTGAGATAGAGGTGATGTCCGAGCTGGTACCAGACACGTTCTGTCGGGGCCAGATTTGGAGATTCCGCTAGCCACAAGTGTTAGAAAACTGCAGCTTGCACAGTAACTGAGGCCCGAGATTGTGAGGCCGCGTCTTGGCCACGAACGGTGGAGGCGACTGAGTACTTATCTTCGAATTAAGATCCGGACTCCATTTGTACTTCCACCCCGTTCAGAGCACCGAAATCGGAACCAAACAGTACACGCGAGCTCAGGTGAAGTCCACCGCCCGTACGCCCGCTAGTAATTTAAAAAGGGGGGCTCTGCACTTCAGTGGTACACTGCTTCCGATCTCTCAAACATAAATCAGAAGCGATAACAAGGAACCAAACAACTCACCTTATACTCAAACTTATATAGACAGCTACTTCGATAAAACTGACAATAATAAAACTGATTTCATTCCTTTAAGCAGAACCACGTACACGAATGATGCAAACGGAACTGGCTCATTAAAACCCAAGCATCACATGGAGCAACTTATGTGGGTCTGTAAGGTACCACACGGCAACCTTTAGACACGGAATATACATCGTTCGGTAAGACTGCGCACACGTATCAATGTTTTAGACACTTGCCAGCTGAAGTAAAAACAATACTATTAAGGAGCGAAGCACACACTTAATAAGAGGTATGAAATATCACATCACAGTCCTTGCAACGCTTTGCTGCCTCAGAGCAATCATCATTATATTTCACTAATCGTTGGCAGGACTTGAATTACTTAACTTGATGCCAGCTGCTGGAGCAATGTGGCGAAGACACCAAACGTTGCTTAGTCCGGTAGTAACAGTTTGCTCCTTCACGGAAGCGCGCATACGCATAGCTTCACGAGGTTGCCAAGAAGCCACAGCGCCGGCCCGCTGTTGCTGACCCCAGTACGATCAAGCGCCAACTGCCGCCCCTACCAAGGCACACCGTTCTCGCTGTCGTCTCTCCAACGTCTCGCTACTACGCGCACGTCCGCGTGCCGTGCCCGACGTTGTTGACCCTTTCCACTCCGTACTGCCCGCTATATCCTGAGCCGGCCCCGGCCCAAAAGCCAAACTTCTGCCAGAGGGAATCGATAGTGCCTAACCAAAGATAGCCCCTGGCATCAGTCCCGCCACGGCTCAGACACGTATCATATCTAGACAAGCATTACAATCCTGTTGTACGAGAGGTAACAAATGAGGACGTAGGATGTCCTTGACGTAATGTTATTTCGTCAGAGTTCAGTCGGTCACCGCCAGCCGAGACCTGTAGTCACCCCGATGGCTGTCCACACCATGTCGCCACCGCTGTGGCTTTCCAAGATACTGGAAGAACGGGACCTCTCCTCAGAGGTCGCCGCCATACTCGCCGACGACGATCACCTGGGTTAGTGCGGAACTGCGATTCGTCGCTGAAAACAGTCCGACGACGTGCATCAGCAGTCCGTGCTCCTCGGTTACGGCAGCCGTTCGTGCTGTGGTTTTAGCGGCAGTCCGCGCATGGAGCACTAATTCCTTAGTCTGGCCGCTGCTAGCCTACAGCCAATGACACAGAATGTTGCACGGAGTCCATTACTGGTTTTCGTATGGCAGGCGCAGTTGTAGATGGGTTGCAGTGTGCTTGGTGCAGGATACGGCGATATTCCCTTTCGGTTTTTCAGACATAGTCGACCGGAATCTTGATAACTACCCCTGCCCTAGATGGCGTCCCGCGCTAGATGACGATCAGTTGGACTTAAGAAACGGTAAAGGCACCAGAGGGGCAACTCTGATGTTGCGGTCAATAATGGAAGCAAGACTAAAGAAAATGACGCGTTCATAGGATTTGTCGACCTGGAAAAAGTGTCCGACAGTGTAAAATAGTGCAAGATGTTCGAAATTCTGAAAAGCTATAGGGAGAGGCGGGTCATATACAATATGTACAACAACCAAAAGGGAATAATAAGAGTGGACGACCAAGAACGAAGTGTTCGTATTAAAAAGGGTGTAAGACAAGGATGTAGCCTTTCAGCCCTACTGTTCAATATGCACATCGAAGAAGCAATGATGGAAATAAAAGAAAGGTTCAGGAGTGGAATTAAAATTCAAGGTGAAAGGATATCAGTGATACGATTCGCTAATGACATTGCTATCTTGAGTGAAAATGAAGAAGAATTAAATGATCTGCTGAACGGAATGAACAGCCTGATGAGTACGCAGTATGGACTGAGAGCAAATCAAAGAAAGACGAAGGTAATGAGAATTAGTAGAAATGAGAACAACGAGAAACTTAATATCAGGATTGATAGTCACGAAATAAATGAAAGAGTTCTGCCACCTAGGCAGTAAAATAACCAATGACGGGCGGAGCAAGAAGGACATCAAAAGCTATGGCAAAAAAAGGCATTCCTCGCCAAGAGAAGTCAACTAATATCAAATAACAGCCTTAACTTGAGGAAGAAATTTCTGAGAATGTACAGCATTGCATGGTAGTGAAACATGGACTGTGGGAAAACCGGAACAAAAGAGAATCGAAGCATTTGAGATGTGGTGCTACAGACAAAAGTTGAAAATTAGGTGGACTCATTAGGTAAGGAATGAGGAGGTTCTACGCAGAATGGGAGAGGAAAGGAATATGTGAACACTCATAAGGAAAAGGGACAGGATGATAGGACATCTGTTAAGACATGAGAGAATGACTTCCATGGCACTAGAGGATGCTGTAGAGGGCAAAAACTGCAGAGGAAGACAGAGATTGGAATACATCCAGCAAATAATTGAGGACGTAGGTTACAAGTACTACTCTGAGATGAAGTACACAGGAGAGGAATTCGTGGCGGGCCGCATCAAACCATTCATAAGACTGATGACAAAAAAAAGACCTGCCCTCACGTTCTCTTACAATCCAACGTCGGGCCAATGTCACATCCGAATGCCACACAAATCTGCATACTCCACGATTCAACCAGCGGACCGAATGGAGTCCCGCAATGAGCCCACTTTGAAACTCTCTCACGTGCTCATAACACTGTCTCACACGAGTACACAGCAACTCTGTGCCCTTCACCGTGATTACCCAATGTCTGACGCTGTTCACGCTCCTTATATGCCCTACCAACGCTCGTAACAACAATAAACACGAATGATACTAATGCACCGACCAAGTCTTACGGGTGGTTCACTGTTTTTTGTTTGGCAGTGTTTTGCGGTTGTGATAACGTAAGCCATAGTTTTCAAGTAAACTCGTTCCCGCCGTGGTGCTATTTGATTCCCATATACTCCGTGGGAGGAGCTACGGTTATACTGCATGGAAATCATAGGTGGAGTCATCAGTGTAAATAAAAGTCTTAGCTAGGGCTGCTCATGGTACGACTGTTCCGGAGGCGGAAGTTTCGCGTCTTTCCGACTTCATCCACCTGTACAGGAAGAGGAGGAAGTTCAAACACGTGGATCATCTGGTTGCCTTCTGCTTTCGTCTGAAATTTTTGATACACCTGGGTATAAAAATATTCAGAAATTATCGTTTTTTGTGGGATCCAGAGAGATTAGAATCCAGAGAAGATGAAAACTGTATGATATATATTGCTGTCTTTTGAACTCATAGGAAAAAACGTCCAAATTCGTAGTATTTTTGTTATGAGCAAAACTGATACGTGTTTACTTGCATATAAGCAGATTTTGTTGCCTAAGAGGATGAAACTGTTAGAAGGGAATGAAAAGTTTGAAAATTTCGATTGAAGGAACATGAATATTGTTAGTTTTGACGGCTAAATCAGGAAAAAAGTAATTGAAAACAATGAAATCTAAGTTTCTCAATGTAACTAAAAAAAATGTTGTCTCTACCCAGTCATATTAAAAGAAAACGTTTTATCAACAGTAATCTTGCAGTCCCTCATAAACAATCGTCATTTTCGCACAGCAATGAAAGCTTTTTGGTTGTCGGCTTTTTAAAGCAGTTGCTAGACGTCTGATCTTCGTTTTGACATAAAAGCTACAGCTCTCCTCATCCTGGAGATTAGTCTGAACACCTGCGCTTTACAAGGTACCGTCATATTACAGGTGGGAGACTGTTGCATTCTTACGTCCTTACAACTGACGCATCCTCTCAGTTGTAGTTTAACGTGGACTACGTACCTTGGTACAACTTATTTCACATTAACGTAGCACTGTTTTTCGTCAAGTGAGAGCCTCGGTTTTTTTCCCCATAGAACAGCACCTATAAACACGTTCGGAGCGCAGTTATCGGGCACTCTGCCTCTGCTCTAGTTAGGTGCTCTCATTGTCCGCTCTGTTTGTTCCGGCTGATCTCAGATTGCTCGTCGCCTGCTAAGGAAGTGCAGTAAATCACCGGTAGCAGGAAATCCTTACTAACTTAACGGTTAACCGGGTCCCCAAACCAGCTCTACTTTGGATCAGGCTTGGAGGCGTGTTCGGATAGTCCAAAAACTTACGCGACAGCCCTTGAAAAGCAGGAAATTCGTGTTCTGCACAAAACGTGTAGGTAATAACAACTTTAAGCCGCAGAGCGAAATTGTGGTCAGTGGCGAATTATAGGATTGGTAGGCTAAACTGTCACTCAGTCCCAGTGGCACATCACCTACCTAATGCCTTCCAGAGACAGAAAGAAACTCAGTTTTCAGTATTTCATATAGTTATTTCCCGAATTTTAAAATTTAAAATGCTGCCATAATCTATTCATTAACATGTATAACTTTACGTTAAAGGTTTAGGACAACAACTCAAGAATTAAACTTGGAAACTATGTACATGTCTTGGCATTGTGTAACTCATGGCGCACAAATTATCCACGCTATGTTCTTCCAGTATATGAGGATGAGAAGAGTTAGCAACTTCCAACAAATCTCGCATATAATTTCAAAGCATGTTGAAATTTTTTCACTGAGACCGTCCACAAAACCGCGAAATTTAGGAGGCAGTTCACCGCTTACTACAACGTGCAACAGAATTAAAGGATCACTGTTTCGAAGCCCCGTAATTGTGTCACATACCGTCACGTGAGCTCAACGGTGCCGAAAACCTTCGCGCGTAATGCTGCAAAGGCGCGGGGCGTGCGACGTCACCCTTGGGCACGTCGACGCTTCAAATAGCAAGGTGTCGGCACTTGCAAAAAAAGACCAGAACCTAGAATAAATATGAGGTGCTAGGTGGGTTAGTGCTGTGATATCGGTACCGAATGCCACCACAATTCTGCCCAACCCTAACCCAGACGTTTCACGCGACAAGAATCTCGTCACAGTCCATCTTACCCACATTTCACCCCTTCTTTTGACGCCTCTGCGACAGAGGTCATATCTGCGATGCCCAACATTGAATCACGCGGTTTTCTTATCGATGGCTGAAGACAACTTTTCAGACATACCGCTGCTCAGAATCGGAACGAAAAGGCCTTAGTGGGTATCATAAAGGGCATAAATGGTGATGGGATGTTGACTCCAATATATTTGGCGGTCGAAAAGTGCAGTTCACAGTGTGTGAGCAATAGGAAGAAGTTGTCGACAACCTTTGAGTGCTGACAGCCTCGTACATTTTAACCCTATTATATGGAGATTGTGGGATTGCATCCCAAATGAATGCGATCACATCTCTTTAAAGTGCAGTGCGACTGCAATTTTTGCTTCCTTTCGCAGGTTGGAACCATTATAAACTGTACAAAACCTTTTGACAAACTAATGTGATCTGAAGCAACCAAGAGTCCTTATACTTTTTCACTGCTGCTCTTTCATGGCCTCCTGTGGTGTGCTCACAGAGGGGTGTGACATGGACACAGGTGAGAATAAAGCTGCAAAAAAACCCCTAAGACTCCCCAGTTTGGCAAAAGCCTCGGTGCCACCGAACCACATTTATTGAGAATTTTAAAACTGTACCTTTACTGAGAAAATCTCGCAGGGGGCCTGCCTGTAAGCAACCATTTGACACATGTTTGAGGCCAGTTGTCTGCCTGGAGGCGCCTAGGAGTATTTTGCAGGTTTTATCTGTAAAGGCACACTTGTGAATGGTTCAAATGGCTCTGAGCACTATGGGACTCAACTGCTGTGGTCATTAGTCCCCTAGAACTTAGAACTACTTAAACCTAACTAACCTAAGGACATCACACACATCCATGCCCGTGGCAGGATTCGAACCTGCGACCGTAGCAGTCGCACGGTTCCGGACTGCGCGCCTAGAACCGCGAGACCACCGCGGCCGGCACACACTTGTGAAATACGCAATAAATGCATGCTGGTGCCACCTAGAATTTTGAGGACTGGTGGTGTATTAGAGGGATCCTCTGCCATTTTATTAATGCATGTGTCAATGTTGCACCTCTCCACGGTCACATCATAGGAGCACGAGAAACAGACGAATGAGAAAAACATAAGGACCCTTTGCTAGTTAAGATCAGGTTAAAATTTCTTTAAATGGTTTTGAATAGTCCTTAGTCGTTCCATCCTTAACACCAGAGCAAAAATTGCGGTCGCACTGCACTCCAAAGGAGAGAACATATTCAATGGAGCTGCAGCCGCAGGCCGGAGTGGCCGAGCGATTCTAGGTGCTACAGTCTGGAACCGCGGTACCGCTACGGTCGCAGTTTCGAATCCTGCCTCGGGCATGGATGTGTGTGATGTCCTTAGGTTAGTTAGGTTTAAGTAGTTCTAAGTTCTAGGGGACTGACGACCTGAGAAGTCCCATAGTGCACAGAGCCATTTGAACCATTTGTTTGAGTTTCAGCCCACTATGTCTGTCGAGATGGGTTGAATCGCCAATGAGCCGTCAACAGTGCCAAATGTGGTCCAGTACGCCCTTTTGTTGATCGCACTCTGACTTGTCGCTTTCGACCACCAAATGTGTGTGACTCTGCGTCCCAGGGTAGGGTCCGATTTCACTGACGCCCTTTTGCCACTCCCTGAGGCCTTTTCGTTTCGATTCTGAGCGGCGCTACGTCTGAAATGTTTCCTAGGCCACTCACAAGAAAATCGCATGATTTCAGCGCTGTTCGTCCTGGCTCTGACCTCCATCGCAGAGGCATCAAAAGAAGGGGTTAACTGTGGGGAAATGGCGTTGTAACAACCTTCCCATCGTGTTACACGTCCACGATGGCGTCGAGCAGAATTGTGGTGAAATTTGGTGCCAGTGTGACACTCTGTCTGAAGCACCGTCGAGTCCATGGGCGGTGTCTCACGGCGCCGCACTTTTGCGTCGTTACAGAAGAATGTTACAGGCACCTTTCAGCCATATTTTAAATTTATTCGTTGGAATGATACAAAATCGTGAGGTTTCGAATAAGTGATCCTTTAATTTTGTTGGGCCGTGCACATTTTCGGTGTTCGTGCAGTACAACCTTAGCATGAAGCATAATATTATAATTCATTAATTCTTTAATACCAACCCATTTTTGATACTGCATACACATTATCCACTGAATGTACCTGCAAAATTAAATCAGTGAATGACACGTAGATTAGGAGATATGACGTCATAAAAGTCGAGAGGCGTGAAAAACCAGCTTTTCGTATACCGATTCTTTAAACAATCGGGGAAGAGGTTACTTTTATTAACTACCGTGCGAATTTGGGGAGACGGTGGCTCTTATTAACCAAAAAAGGTCCAGTCATGGGCTAAGAATGCAGGGCTGAGACTGGGTTCCTACAAGCTAGAAGTGTAGTCGGAGAAAGATGTTCTTTGGTATATATGTTGGGGAGCTTATATGGAAGAAAATAAGAGAGCGTCAGGGGCTTTCAGTATGATGGAAGCGAGGGTTGGAATCAGCCGGTGACAATGAGATGTCCAGAGTCGAGGCTCTGCGTGTCTGAAGTTTGGAGCTACTTTTTGGTGAGTGGAAGGGCGAAACCGGTAGTAGAATGGGTTGTTCTGGAGCTGGGGGAGTCCAAATTGGTAGCAGGACTGTAGCAGGAGGCGCCAGGGTACTGTACACTGTTGCTGACAGATCTGATGACTGGAGACTCCAAAACGCGTTATGGTGAAATGTTAATAGAAATTACATTGATGTCCAATCAAGATAATATCATTTGCTTAAACATTAATAGAACTTTTTTACTAGTAAGTGGAATTCACGAAATGCAGGGTGTTACAGAAAGGTACGGCCTAACGTTCAGGAAACATTCCTCACACACAAAGAAAGAAAATATGTTATGTGGACATGTCTCCAGAATCGCTTACTTTCCATGTTAGAGCTCCTTTTATTACTTCTCTTCAAATCACATCAATCATGGAATGGAAACACACAGCAACAGAACGTACCACCGTAACTTCAAACACTTTGTTACAGGAAATGTTCAAAATGTCCTCCGTTAGCGAGGATACATGCATCCACCCTCCGTCGCATGGAATCCCTGATGCGCTGATGCAGCCCTGGAGAATGGCGTATTGTATCACAGCCGTCCACAGTACGAGCATCAAGAGTCTCTACATTTGGTACCGGGGTTGCGTAGACAAGAGCTTTCAAATGCCCCCATAAATGAAAGTCAAGAGGGTTGCGGTCAGGAGACGGTGGAGGCCATGGACTTGGTCCGCCTCTACCGATCCATCGGTCACCGAATCTGTTATTGAGAAGCGTAAGAACACTTCGACTGAAATGTGCAGGAGCTCCATCGTGCATGAACCATATGTTGTGTCGTACTTGTAAAGGCACATGTTCTAGCAGCACAGGTAGAGTATCCCGTATGAAATCATGGCGGTGAATCGAGGAAGTACAGTACATACTGACGAAACTAAAATGAGATCTAACATGTAAATTAAGCGTTTCCGGACACATGTCCACATAACATCTTTTCTTTATTTGTGTGTTTCCTGAAAGTTGGGCCGTACCTTTTTGTAACACCCTGTATATTCTTTTTCTTTTGCGGTGTCCCTTAGGAGATGTGAAAGTTACATTGAAATAAAAATATAAGCTGCGAGTGTGTAGTAAAATTCTGCCTCGCTGTATCACGAGTAAAAGCGAGGTTAACTGCTCGGATGAAGCACTGACGATGATGAAAAGGTGGGTGGAGACGGAACAGGGGGCGCCGCTGCCGTGTATTTCTGGCCGCGCCTAATGAGTGTAGCGGGCCGAAACTAACTGGCTTCACGAACTTCAGCGACGGCTCTGAGAGGGCATCGTCGAAGCGAGAGGTTTCTCCTTGATAAGAACCAGGGCATGACGACATAAACCTCAGTTAGACTTCCGCTCGCCAGACAGTATGACTCACGAATTCTCAGTAGGCGTCTGTCACGCGCGAGTAACAAACGGCCATATTTGCTTTGGCGCAGAAATGACGGCGGCGGATCAGCGAAACTACGGCAGGGTTCCAACACCAGCAGTGCTGCCTGTTACGCATGATACTAAAAATGCCGTAAACAAGAAATTGGAAGTTATCCTACATGTCTCAGCGGCTAAACTTGTAATTCCTGTAATACGTGACTACATTATTCATTGCAGAGGAATAAATTGATGTTTTATTTGTAGATGATGGCTTTAGTACACCGAAGCTACTTTAATCGACAGCAAAAAGAAACGCCGTAACTATCTACAGTTTCATCGAACGAACGATGTTCACTGAGGTGACCAATGTCACGGGATACCTCCTAATATCGTATCGGATCTCCTATTGCACGGCTTAGTGCAGCAAATCGACGTGGCGTGGAGTCAACGAAAGCCCCCTGCAGAAATATTGAGCCATACTGCTTCTATAGCCGTCCATGATTATCGAAGTATTGTCGGTCCAGGATTTTGTGCACGGGCTGATCTGGATAGCGAACACAGTGAAACCTCCTGGCTTATGCAGATGATATAGTGTTACTGAGTGAAACTGAAGAAGAACTGAAAGATATATACAGATCTCTCAGGCACAGTGCCAGCAGAATCGGGCTTTTGGTTAACCAAGAGAAAACCGAATATATGGAAATAGCTCGAGTCATGAACCCAAATCCTTACTTACAAATTCACCAACATTCTAAATTCAGAAAAGTGCTCCAGTTAAAATAACTCAACAGTAAAAATATCGTAACAATGGATATGGCCTCAGGGTCAAGATGACCGTACTCACAAAGCAAGCCACTCAAAAGTACTACTTAGTCAATCACCACAAAGATGAATATATACAACACTATTATCTGCCCCATAGTACTGTACGTATCAGAAAGCTGTACGCTTACAAAGAATGAAAAAGAAAAACTGAATGGTCCGCAGCTCGTGGTCGTGCGGTAGCGTTCTCACTTCCCACGCCCGGGTTCCCGGGTTCGATTCCCGGCGGGGTCAGGGATTTTCTCCGCCTCGTGATGACTGGGTGTTGTGTGCTGTCCTTCGGTTAGTTAGGTTTAAGTAGTTCTAAGTTCTAGGGGACTGATGACCATAGATGTTAACGGGGACCTGTGTTGGAGAATGGTATAAGGAGAATTCGAAAGAACAATGAAATTTATCAGTTAATGAAGCAACCCACTATCATCCAGAAATTAAAAAGTAGGAGACTGCGACTGCTACGGTCGCAGGTTCGAATCCTGCCTCTGGCATGGATGTGTGTGATGTCCTTAGGTTAGTTAGGTTTAAGTAGTTTTAAGTTATAGGGGACTGATGACGACAGCAGTTAAGTCCCATAGTGCTCAGAGCCATTAGGAGACGGCAATGGACTGGACATGTGGCCAGAATGGTAAACAACAGAATCACCAAGAAAGCAGTTGAATGAACTCTCTAGGCAACAAGACCATTGGGCCGACCTCGTACAAGGTGGAAAGACGACACAGAGAAGGACATCGCAGCGTTAGGAATTTCCACGGGGTGGAGAGAGGCTGCGAGAGACAGAAGGCGCTGGAAGCAGTTCGTTGTTGTAGCGCGTGGTCTACAGGGCCTGTGATCGCTGAGGAGAGAGAGGGAGGGAGAGGGAGAGGGAGAGGGAGAGGGAGAGGGAGAGAGAGAGAGAGAGAGAGAGAGAGAGATCTGGACAGCTAAATCATTTGCTCGAATTGTGCAGAACTTCACACCAACGGCGAACAGCAGTCGACCGGTGACACGGCGCATTTTCATCCATAAAAATTTCATCGTTTTTTGCGATATTAAGTCCGTGGATGGCTGCAGATAGTCTCCGAGTAGCCGACCATAACATTTACAGTCAAAGATCGGTTCCGTCAGACCACAGTTGATTCCATGTAAACACAGTTCACACCATTATGAAGCCACCAGCAGCTTGCACAGTGCCTTGTTTGCAACCTGGGTCCATGGATTCGTAGGGTCTGCGTCACACTCGAACCCTACAGTCAGTTCTTCCCAACTGAAATCAGGACTCATATGACTAGATCGGGGTCTTTCAGTTGCCTAGGGTCCATAGGACATGGTCACGGGCTCAGAAGAGACGCTTCAGGCGATTTCGTGCTGTGAGCAAAGGGTATCACGTCGGTCGTCTGCTACCATAGCCCATTAACGCCAAATTTCGCCTCAGTGTCCAAACGGATATGTTCATCGCACGTTCCACATTGCTTCTGCTGTTATTTCACGCCGTGTTTCTTGTCTGTTAGCGCTGACAACTTTACGCAAACGCTGCTGCTCTCGGTCGTTAAGTGAAGGCCGTTAACCACTAAGCTGTCTACGGTGAGAGCTAATGACTGAAATTATATATTCTCGGCACACTCTTGAAAATGTTGATGTCGGAATACTAATTTCCTAACGATTTCCGAAATGGAATGTCCTATGCCTCGAGCTCTATCTACCATTCCTATCGTGCGGCCATAGTCACGTCGGAAACCTTTTCACACAAATCCCCGGAGTACAACTGACAGCTCCGTCAATGCACTGCCCTGTTATACCTTGTGTACACGATACTGTCGTATCACTGTCCCATGACTTAAGTCACTTCAGCGTATTTATCCGTAAACAGTTAACTCCCATCTTCAAGTGGCGGCGTACATCGCCTATTCAACTAACATGTTTACTTTGCTGTTTTATGAAGAAATGAAGTTGGTTAATAATGTACATTGACATACATGAAATTTATGCACCGGTTTCGGGACTCACGCCTGCGGAAATAGTTCTCTTTCTGAAACAATGCTGACTACAGAAGACCATAGGGGGTTGTCCTTACATGGTAGTGTTACAGGCCCTTTGCTGTTCCTTATCTGTATAATCGATTTGGGAGACAATTTGAGCAGCCGTTTTCGGTTGCTTGCAGATGACGCTGTCGTTTATCGACTAATAAAGTCATCAGAAGATCAAAATAAACTGCAAAACGATTTAGAAGAAATATCGGAATGATGCGAAAAGTGGCAGTTGTATGAGAGGTAATCTGTTCGTGGATGGTGTAGTTGAGGGCACCGACGTCGGTGTTTTCTGGTGCCAAAATAACACGTTCGGAAAGCCATCGATGATTTTTGTAATTCTTGACAATTTGTGGGGAAACGTTCACGTAAACGATTAGCTAAATTTACTGCTGCTCGTTGCCCTTGTGATTCCAAAGCACGCGATCGAGCAGCTCGTAAACGGTCACATAAATCTCTTGCCAGTTAGTGAGCAACCCATAAACGATCCTTGAGTTGCAGGTAATCACTGCCTTCTTCGTGCCTGGCTGGTGGAGCCACCAACTGGTGCCACCAACTGATGCGAGTTTAGGACGGATTATCGTTTTGAAGGAGAAAGTAACGACAACTGTACAAAGTTTCACTCAATCGTATAAACTAATTATTTTGTAAAGCTTTGAACATAGCTGCTAAGGTTCAGTGGCCGTGTCAGAATTATATTAGAACAAATAATCCCTCGGTTACAAATATTATGTCAAAATTAACCAGGTTTCGATGCTACCTTTGTTCACCCAAGTACGAGCAGCCCTTAGCGGCTCGCCATCTTATTTACAACTATTCATGACGTCGCCTTTCAGGCTTAGATTTTTTAAAATGAGCCAGAATGAGATTTTCACTCTGCAGCGGAGTGTGCGCTGATATGAAACTTCCTGGCAGATGAAAACTGTGTGCCCGACAGAGACTCGAACTCGGGACCTTTGCCTTTCGCGGGCAAGTGCTCTACCATCTGAGCTACCGAAGCACGACTCACGCCCGGTCCTCACAGTTTTACTTCTGCCAGTATCTCGTCTCCTACCTTCCAAACTTTACAGAAGCTCTCCTGCGAACCTTGCAGAACTAGCACTCCTGAAAGAAAGGATACTGCGGAGACATGGCTTAGCCACAGCCTGGGGGATGTTTCCAGAATGAGATTTTCACTCTGCAGCGGAGTGTGCGCTGATATGCAGGAGAGCTTCTGTAAAGTTTGGAAGGTAGGAGACGAGATACTGACAGAAGTAGAGCTGTGAGGACCAGGCGTGAGTCGTGCTTCGGTGGCTCAGATGGTAGAGAACTTGCCCGCGAAAGGCAAAGGTCCCGAGTTCGAGTCTCGGTCGGGCACACAGTTTTAATCTGCCAGGAAGTTTCGTTTTTAAAATGTGACTTGTAAGTAATGCATCTCTTTCCAGTCAGTACAAACCTTAATTTTATTAATGTATTATATACCTAATATGTTTTAGAACAGTTAGTTTAATTCTGAAGAAGACGCCCATAGTAGCGTCGACACCTGGTCAATTTTGACTTAATATTTGTGACCGAGGGCTTATTTGTTCTAATCTAATTACTTTGCTTATGCACTAAAATTATTGTATAGGCTACTCACTTTTTTTAAACAAACTGTTAAATAGGACTACTGACAATTGGGAGCTTTCAGGAATGTCAGATTTTAAAAGAAAGGCGGTACAATATTACTGGATAACAATATAGCTACAAACTTACTCCGGAGAGTGCCGATCATGGTGTAAACAACCGCACGTAAATGAGGTTATCACTTTTTGAGCTCATACGTTCATAACAGAAAGACAAACACTCATTTTACATACGTAAGGATTATATAGTATATTTTGAAGAGGAAAAAAAAAGTTATAATTTTTATAAAGTGTACTACTAGACCGTCTTAAGACCATACAGCTCCGTTACATATTAAACACTACTGGCCATTAAAATTGCTACACCAAGAAGAAATGCAGATGATAAACGGGTATTCATTGGACAAATACATTTTCACGGAATTTGGATGCATAGTTCCAGAGAAATCAGTACACAGAACAACCACCTCTGGCCATAATAACGGCCTTGATACGCCTGGGCATTGAGTCAAACAGAGCTTGCATGGCGTGTACAGGTACAGCTGCCCATGCAGCTTCAACACGATCCCACAGTTCATCAAGAGTAGTAACTGGCGTATTGTGAGGGGCTAGTTGCTCGGCCACCATTGACCAGACGTTTTCAGTTGGTGAGAGATCTGGAGAATGTGTGGCCAGGAAAGCAGTCGAACATTTTCTGTATCCAGAAAGGCCCGCACAGGGCCTGCAACATGCGGTCGTGCATTATCCTGTCGAAATGTAGGGTTTCACGGGGATCGAATGAAGGGTAGAGCCACGGGTCGTAACACATCTGAAATGTTAACGTCCACTGTTCAAAGTGCATCAATGCGAACAAGACGCGACCAAGACGCGACCAAGACGTGTAACCAATGGCACCCCATACCATCAAGCCAGGTGATACGCCAGTATGGCGATGAAGAAATACACGCTTCCAATGTGCGTTCACCGCGATGTCGCCAAACACGGATGCGACCATCATGATGCTGTAAACAGAACCTGGTTCAAAAATGGTTCAAATGGCACTGAGCACTATGAGACTCAACTGCTGTGGTCGTCAGTCCCCTAGAACTTAGAACTACTTAAAACTAACTAACCTAAGGACATCACACACATCCATGCCCGAGGCAGGATTCGAACCTGCGACCGTAGCACTCTCACGGTGCCGGACTGCGCGCCTAGAACCGCGAACCACCGCGGCCGGCAACAGAACCTGGATTCATCCTAAAAAATGACGTTTTGCCATTCGTGCACGCAGGTTCGTCGTTCAGTACACCATCGCAGGCGCTCCTGTCTGTGATGCAGCGTCAAGGGTAACCGCAGCCGTGGTCTCCGAGCTGATAGTCCGAGCTGCTGCAAACGTCGTCGAACTGTTCGTGCAGATGGTTGTTGTCTTGCATACGTCCCCATCTGTTGACTCAGGGATCGAGACGTGGGTGCACGATCCGTCATTGGATCTCGACCAACGCGAGCAGCAATGTCGCTCTACGATGAACCGCAATCGCCACAGGCTACAATCCGACCTTTATCGAAGTCGGAAACGTGATGGTACGCATTTCTCCTCCTTACACGAGGTATCACAACAACGTTTCACCAGGCAACGCCGGTCAACTGCTGTTTGTGTATGAGAAATCGGTTGGATACTTTCCTGATAGCAGCACGTTGCAGGTGTCGCCACCGGCGCCAACCTCGTGTGAATGCTCTGAAAAGCTAATCATTTGCATATCACAGCGTCTTCCTCTTGTCGGTTAAATTTCGAGTCTGTAGCACGTCATCTTCGTGATGCAGCAATTTTAATGGGCAGTAGTGCAAAAAAAAAAGGAACAGTGTTATTACATAAAAATGGTAGCCGCTAGGTGAATTTCCTTTCTCCGCCAAATAAACTGCGTATCTACGGATGCACTGCAATCAGCCACTACGTGGAATAGAATCAAGATTACTTAATATCTAGGAAAATTTTGCTAATGGACTGGTATATGCTATAGATGTGTTGTCTAAGTGTTCCAACGTTAACTGTGTACAACTTTTTCAGAATTTAGTGCTGAACAGAAACTTGCAATTGGTGTCTATAAGTCGGTGCTGCATTAGTTTGTTAGTTCCTGCAACTCTGTTACACTGGAGCGTCACTGGAACAGCGGTCGGCGGTTGTTAACAGCGGAAGCTCAGCGCAGTCCAGAACACAGCGCCCGTGTCAACAAAAAGTTGTAACAGCGCAGCTCTCCCCAGATGTTCGCTGTCCTACTCCGAGCAGAAGAACGGTCTGCGGCGTAAATCTGGCGCCGTTTCACGGGATCTGCTGCGTGCAGCGTTATGCTTCAGAAGGAATTTCAATTTCGTTCGCTCCACGAGTAAATTCGGCGTGATCTGATTATTCCACATCGCTACTGCTAACGCTCGGAGACTATCTTTCCCGAAGACGTTGGCGAAGTATTCCATTGTACTGCGCTGAAACAACATTTCCAGAGGAAAGGGCAGCAACATGTATGTCTACAAGGATACGATGTGTGCGACACAAATCGCGTTATCACTGCCGTCGTGATGGCAGATCGAACTGCGCACCCTTATGCTAACAGGATATTTCAGGATGCTCTGAGTGATCCCCTGTTTTACAGGAACGTGAAGAAATAAAAAAAAGAATATAAGGTTAGGGAGTACATTACAATTTCTGTTAGAAGCGGCAAAGAACTTGGTAGAGCAGTTGTAGGCCACTGATGCTGCCATGAAAAGAGGCTACAAAATGATTATCAACTAAACTAAAACAAGGGTAATGGAATACAGTGGAACTATATGACGCGATGCTGAGTGAATTAGATTACAGCATGAGGTACTCAAATAAGTACCTGAGTGGTGTTATTTGTGCAGCAAAAACGAAAAACATTTTTGAAAAAGAAAAATTGGTTTTTGTTGTTGTGGTCTTCAGTCCAAAGACTAGTTTGATGCAGATCTTCATGCTATTCTATCCTGTGCAAGCTTCTTCATCTCCGAGTAACTACTGCAACTTATATCCTATTGTATCTATTTCGTGTATTGCTGCCTTCGTTTCCTTAGATTTTTACCCTCCGCGCTTTCCCTCTAATACTAAATTGATGATCCCTTGATGCCTCATAACGTGTCCTATCAACCGAACCCCTTCTTCCAGTCAAGTTGTGCCACAAATTCCTCTTATCCCCAGTTCTATTCAGTACATCCTCATTACTTATGTGATCTACCCATCTAATCTTCAGCATTCTTCTGTAGCACCACATTTCGAAAGCTTCTATTCTCTTCTTGTCCAAACTATTTATCGTCCATGTTTCACTTCCATACATGGCTACACTCGATACAAATACTTTCAGAAAAGACTTCCTCACACTTAAATCTATACCCGATGTTAATAAATTTCTCTTCTTCAGAAACGCTTTCCTTGCCATTGCCAGTCTACATTTTATATCCTCTGTACTTCGACCATCATAAGTTATTTTGCTCCCCAAATAACAAAACTCCTTTACTGCTTTAAGTGTCTCATTTCCTAATCTAATTCCCTCAACATTACTCGACTTAATTCGCCTTTATTCCATAATCCTCTTTTGCTTTTGTTGATGTTCATCTTATACACTCCTTTCAAGACCCTATCCATCCCGTTCAACTGCTCTTCCAAGTCCTTTGCTCTCTCTGACAGAATTACAATGTCATCGGCGAACCTCAAAGTTTTTATTACTTCTCCACGGATTTTAATTCCCAATCCAAATTTTTCTTTTGTTTCCTTTACTGGTTGCTCAATGTACAGATTTAATAACATCTGGGATAGGCCACAACCCTGTCTCACTCCTTTTCCAACCACTGCTTCCCTTTCATGCCTCTCGTCTCTTATAATTGCCATCTGGTTTCTGTAAAAATTATAAATAGCCTTTCGCTGCATGTATTTGACACCTGCCACCTTCAGAATTTCAAAAAGAGAGTATTCCAGTCAACATTGTCAAAAGCGTTCTCTAAGTCTAGAAATACTAGAAACGTAGGTTTGCCTTTCCTTGATCTAAGATAAGTCGTAGGGTTAGTATTGCCTCACGTGTTCCATCATTTCTACGGAATCGAAGGGGTACTTTCCGACGTCGGCTTCTACCAGTTTTTCCATCTGTATAGAATTCGTCCTAGTATTTTGCTGAAGTGACTTATTAAACTGAGAGTTCGGTAATGTTCACTCCTATCAGCACTTGCTTTCTTTGGGATTGGAATTACTATATTGTTTAAAATCGCATATAAATCTAAGTGGCAGGAAATATTTTTTGGAGTATAGCCTTGCACGGAAGTGAAAATGGACGATAAAGAGTCCACATAAGTAAATAATGGCAGATTTTTATATGTAGTCTACAGAAGAACGGTGAACGTTATGTGGATATGTCGAATAATTAATGAGGATGTAGCAAATGGAATTTGTGAGAAGAGAAATCAGAAATTAACTAAAAGAGATCGGTTGATTGGACACATCCTGAGGTGTCAAGGAATCGTCAGTTCGGAAAACTTGGAAAGTGTGTTTGGGGGGGGGGGGGGGGTGGCTACAAATTGTAGGAGACCAAGCGGTTGCTAGAGCTAGCAGTTTGAAATGGATGTAATTCGCAGTAGTTACGCTTGCACATGCTAGACTAGCGTGGAGAACTGCATACAAAACAGTCATCGTAGTGAGGATGATAACAACACGATGGGTGCAGCCTGCGATCGGCTACAGGCGGATTTTGTGGCACTCAAACACTGGCCGGAAACACGATGTGCGTGAAAAGCTCACAACGGCAGAACAGTGAAAGAGTCGAAGCAGTGAGACACAGTTACCTACACACCGCGTCGAGCGAAGCGTGTCGGAGGGAACTACGAGTATTTTTACAGTCGTCGTCACACGTTCTGAAATAATTAGCGCGCTGGTAAAGGGGACAAAGAAAATGACTGTTCTAACACGTTATGTTCCTAGTAACTCGAATGGGTTACGATAATGGGACAAGAGAACGCCGAGAACGGCTGCAGTGTAAAGGAAATGACAGGCACATCTCCACGAAGGGTGAAACATTTAACTGTTCCAGCAGTCTAGAGCAGCCTCACATGTATCATAATTAGAGTTGCAAAACTGTCGTAAGCCACTGCACACTGCCGTAAGGAAGCGCAGACTACGGTAGTTTTGGTCGGTTAAGATCGTAACCGCGTTAGCTGTACGTTTGGTGCATTGCATAGCTGTAGGGCGTAACCTCATTTCGATCGCTTTGTTTGCGTGTGCGATCAGTGTCTTAATAGATACCTCTTGAAACCGGAAGCGGTGAACCGTCTAGAAACTGAGTGAGGACCGTTTATCGACTAATAAAGTCATCAGAAGGCAATTGACCCTAAATAACGAAAAGTGTGAGGTCATCCACATGAGTGCTAAAAGGAGCTCGTTAAACTTCGGTTACACGATAAATGAGTCTAAAATAGAAGCCGTAAATTCAACTAAATACCTAAGTATTACAATTACGAACTATTTAAACTGGAAGGAACACATAGTAAATGTTGTAGGGAAGGCTGACCAAAGACTGCGTTTTATTGGCACGACACTTAGAAAATGTAACAGACATACACTAAGGAGACTGCCTACACGACGCTTGTCCGTCCTCTTTTAGAATACTGCTGCGCGGTATGGGATCCTTACCAGATAGGACTGGCGGAGTACATCGAAAAAGTTCGAAGAAAGGCAGCACGTTTTGTATTATCGCAAATTATGGGAGAGAGAGTCACAGAAATGATACAGGATTTGGGTTCGACATCATTAAAAGAAAGGCGTTTTTCGTTGCGACGTAATCTTCTCACGAAATTCGAATCACCAACTTTCTCCTCCGAATGCGAAAATATTTTGTTGACACCGACTTACACAGGGAGGAACAATCACAAAGATAAAATAAGGGAAATCAGAGCTCGTACGGAAAGAAGTGTTCATTCTTTCCGCGCGCTATACGAGATTGGAATATTAGAGAATTGTGAAGGTGGTTCGATGAACCCTCTGCCAGGCACTTAAATGTGATTTGCAGAGTATCCATGTAGATGTAGACCGCGCGACATACGGAACAATTTTGTTCTGGATGGTTTTCCTCGAGTCTGTTACTTAAAAGTAAAAAGTATTTATAGCAAAACTGAAACTGTCAGTGTTCCATTCAGGTTTCACTCGATTTGTAACGTGAAACAGACGGATGCTGAAGTAAAAATAAAAAAAGCAATACAAATTTATCATATAGCGACGGAAAAAGCTATTTCCTCAAAAAAGGTACAATAAAAAAAGCACAGAACAAAAACATATCAAATGTCGCTTTAATACTTCGTCGAACATAAAACCATGTTTCCGTTATTCCCAAACAACTCTAGCACTTATCAATAACAGGACGAAGCAATTGACTTCGATCATGACGAAGAACATTTTACAGAGTACAAAGTAACAATGATAATTACATAGACTTCTTTGTGATTGCGAGAAGTTAGACGAGCAACTGATTTTCACACGAACACTGAACGATGTGTGGTTCTAATTACGGAGAAGTCGTCGTCTCCCAGTTTCTCTCTCATAATTCATTTATGTCTCTTTACCTATCAATGCTACCATTTACTACATTATTTATGTACTGTACTAAAGCTAACGAACCACAGCTTTTGTAGAGAGCTGCTCTGCAGTATATCAATTCGCAATGTAGTATTCTGTACCTAGAACTGTGTTGGAGTTTACGGCTGCCACACTGTCGCCTAATAAACAAAATACGAACGAACGGGATATCCTAATAGCTTTGTTACTGGCCAGAACAGTTCCCAAGAAATAGAACACAGCATGTCGTAAAAGTAGCTTCGGCTGCACTCCTATGAACTGTTACAACACCATTGCTGTTCAAAAGAGGAAAAGTCACTATATTGTAGGGGGTGTTTCAAAACTTGGCGCTAAAACTTCAGGAATGGGTTCCTCATATAACGAGGAGAAATAAAGGCTATGTCAGCACGAGTCCGGCGGAAATGCATAGTTACAGAGTTGTTCAATCATGTTACGCAGAACGCACTGCAGGAGGAAACCGCAAGATGCCGGTTACAAGTGTTACACAAGTAATAAATTTGTGAATCAGTGTGATTTGGGCCTGAATATTCTTCAGGAAACGCAACTGAAGTGCAGTGATCACCAGTTAAATACGAAGCTGTCGGCTTAGGTGTGGTTAGTAATTGTGATGTGCAGTCTGCTCTGAAGTGACGCAAAAGTGCTAGGAGTGTTAGCCGGCCGTTGTGGCCGAGCGGCTCTAGGCGCTTCAGTCTGGAACCGCGCGACCGCTACGGTCGCAGGTTCGAATCCCGCCCTGCGCATGGATGGGTGTGATGTCCTTAAGTTAGTTAGGTTTAAGTAGTTCTAAGTTCTAGGGGACTGACGACGTCAGATGTTAAGTCCCATAGTGCTCAGAGCCTTTTGAACCACTTTTGAATGTAAAATGTATCCGTAGCCATTAGCAAATAAGTATATAGGGTGGTTTGTACTTGCCTGTGTACGTGGTTCGCAGTCTGCAAATGTACACCAAGAGATCTTGACCATGCATTGCATGTACTCTTTAGGCGGACAGCAGTGCATTGAAGGCACGTCGCTTGTACCAGGAACTCTGCCCATTTGGCAGATTACCAGAGCGAAAGGCATTGCAGGAATTCATGGCTGCCTATGTGAATACGGGAGTTTCACATGTCCATCAGGCAGAAGGGGTCTGCCAAGACGTACACCAGAGATGAGGGCAATATACTCAGCGCTGTGGTGGAAAGTCCTGGCATCAGCACGTGACGACCTGGACATATATGTGTGAAAAAATGCTGTATCGATACCATCTGCAGTGTGTACAACCCTTGTCTCTTGCAGATCATCCTCCAACAGTAACGTCCTGCCAGTGATTCCTGCAGCAATGTGTTATGACGCCCAACTAAGCAGTTGTTGTTTTATTCACAGATGAAGCCACATTCACACAGGATGCAATCCAAAATTTGCCGCGCAGTCCGGAACCGTGCGACTGCTACGGTCGCAGGTTCGAATCCTGCCTCGGGCATGGATGTGTGTGATGTCCTTAGGTTAGTTAGGTTTAAGTAGTTCTAAGTTCTAGGGGACTAATGACCACAGCCGTTGAGTCCCATTGTGCTCAGAGGCATTTGAACCATTATTTGAACCAAAATTTGCATAACCACCGGGAGTGGATAGACACGAATCGGTAAGCAACTATCCAATCGTCTCACCAACAGAGGTTCTCCATTATCGTCAAAGCAGTCGTTGATGGCAACTACACGTTGGGACCAAACGTCCTTCCAAGGAGGCTTACTGAACAGAACTATACAGATTTCTTCAGCACTGCATTGCCTGACTACTTGGAAGACTTGTCACTTGTATCGCGTCGACAACTGTACTTGTTGCACGAAGGTGCTCCCGCACGCTTCATTCTGTCTGCCCGGAGGCACCGCGAGAATGCACATTTGTCTGATCACTGGATAGGTAGAGGCGGACCGACTGCTTGGCCACCCTCCGTCACTCCAAAAGAAATGCACACTATTTTTGTAAAAATACAGTCTTCATTCTGCATGTGTGAAAGTTTTACAGTGTGTACATACATCCTTCCCGCTTGTTTTCAAACTTAGTAACCTGTTCCCGTGAGTGGCGCCGTCACAGCATGTCTTCAAGATGGCTGCTATACTTGACGTTTGTCAGAAGCAACGTGCTGTCATGGAATCCCTGTGCTGTGAAGACGAGACAGTGGGAAACACCCACAAGAAGTTGAAAAGATGTATGGAGATGCTGGTGTCGATCGCAGTACAGTTAGTCGTTGGGCAAGCAGGTTACGTGATGAAAGCGGGCACGGCAATATTGAGGATTATTCTCACAGCGTCAGGCCTCCTACTGCACACACACCAGACAATGTGCACAGAGTTAACGAATTGGTGACTGCTGACAGACGCATCACAGTGAACGAATTGTCACGCTACGTTGGGAAAAGGGAAGGAAGTGTTTGCAGAATACGGAAAGTGTTGGCGTTAAAAAAGGTTTGTGCCAGGTAGGTTCCCAGGATGTTGAGTGGCTCACAAAGCAACAAGAAAAACGGTATGCACCGAACATTTGGAACAGTACAAGGGTGGTGGAGATGAATTTCTTGGAAGAATTGTGACAGGTGATGAAACATGGCTCCATCATTTTTCACCAGAGACGAAGAGGCAATCAGTGGAGTGGCATCATGCAAATTCATCCAAAAAGGAAAAAAAATTCAAAACCACACCTTCTGCTGAAAAAGTTATGGCTACAGTGCTTTTTGATTGCGAAGGACTCTTGCTTGTGGACATCATGCCAAGTGGAACCACCATAAATTCTGATGCATATGTGACGACACTGAAGAAACTTCAAGCTCAACTGAGTCGTTTTCGACCACATCGACAAAAGTAGGATGTTTTGTTGTTGCACGACAATGGACGGCCACATGTCAGTCAAAAAACCATGGAAGCGGTCACAAGGATGGACAACACCGAAACACCCACCTTACAGTCCTGACCTGGCTCCATGTGACTATCATCTCTTTGGGAAACTGAAAGACTTTCTTCGTGGAACAAGGTTTGAAGACGATGACTCCCTTGTGTACACTGCCAAACAGTGGCTCCAACAGGTTGTTCCAGAATTTTACCGTGCTGGTATACAGGCGCTGGTTCCAAGGTGGCTTAAGGCAGTTGAGAGGGTTGGAAATTATATGGAGAAATGCAAATATTGTTCCTTAAGCATGTATCTACACACTGTAAAACTTTCAAACATGTAGAATAAAAGATGTATTTTAAAAAATAGTGTGCCTTTCTTTTGGAGTTACCCTCGTAAAACTCCCTGAACTTTCACCTGTGTAGTCACGTAAAGTCTCTCGTGTATCGACCGCTGTTGTGGATAAACGTATTCTCAGTGCATGCATTGAGGCAGTCATTCAGACGGTACGAGTTACAGCAGGCATTTCTGATCGTATGCGGAATTCAGTGGGGCGACAAACGGTGCCCTGTATTCAGCCAGAAGGAGGTCACTTTGAACATTTCCACTGACATGTAGCCAGAATGTAACAACTGGCGTTACAGAGGTACAGTGCAGTTGGTAGGAGCTGAAGATCGAAGAAATCTTTAATTTTAACATAGCGTTTTTTTCCCTTGTTGTGGCATGAGGACCTTTAAAACACCCTGCAATGTGCAAACATTACGGATATCGATCTACTCGCTGTTGACAGGAATGTCGTTACACGTATTGCCAAATGCATTGGGGTTGACGAACGTTATTTTCAGCATTTATTGCATTAGTGTGCTATTTACAGGTAATCAGTCTGTAACAGCATGTGTTCTCTGCAGTGATAAGTTCACAAAGGTACATGTATCACATTGGTGCAACCGAAATAAAATGTTCAAATGTACCTACGTTCTGTATTTTAATTTAAAAAACCTACCTGTTACCAACTGTTCGTCTAAAATTGTGAACCATATGTTTGTGACTATTACAGGGCTATTTATCACAAAGCGAAAAAAGTGGTCCAACTGAAACATTCATATTTCCTTACGTACTACATTAATATGTAATAAAAAATGAGGGTTCCTATTTTAAAAAACGCAGTTGATATCCGTTTGACCTATGGCAGCGCCATCTAGCGGGCCAACCATAGCGCCATCTGGTTTCCCCCTTCAAGCTAGACAAGTTTCGTTTTTTGTAGTTTTTGCGTTTGACGCTTATTTCGTGAGATATTTGGCCCGGTTACGATCAATGGGCCACCCTGTATATGTCATTAGCCGTTAGAGGGTTAGTGTGGTAAGCGGGTCAATGCTAGTAGTTCCGGCTGCAGCGTCGGCGCCAGCTAACACGCCCACAAGTTGCTGCGACTCGGGGCCGCGAGGACAGCAGCTGCAGCGAGTCCCAGTGACTATCAGGGAAGGCGCCTGCTATCTGCACGGCGCCCAGACGTCCGGCGTCTGCCGGCTTGCTGTCCCGATGGGCAGCTGCCGTGACGCGGTCCCACGACACACCAGCCGCTCTGGTGGAGGACGCTGTTATGCGGTGTCCAGTGCTTGTTTCATTCCTTCCAGCACCGGATTACTCGAATGGCAGGGTCAGTTGCAGCTAAGAGGGTCCACTTCTAGGGCTTCTGCCTCGATTATGTGTTGATTATGTCAACACACACGGTGCTGGCTTGGTTCAGATGTAGATGTCGAGAAACGCGTGACTGCAGAGAGAGCAAAATACACTCAAAAGATATAAACAGTGACGCATCACGAAGGAATTATCCAGATGTGATGTGCATGTACACACAAATCATTAGAGTTTCAGAAAAAATTGGGTGATTTATTCGAGAAGAAGAGCTTCACAAACTCAGCACGTCTGCCCTTATGCAAGCAGTTATTCAGCTTGGCACTGATTGACAGACTTGTTGGATGTACTCCTGTGGGATATCGTGCCAAATCTTGTCCAATTGGTGCGTTAGGTCGTCAAAATCTTGATGTGCTTGGAGGGCCATGTCCCAAAGTTTCTTACATGTGAGAGATTGGGCCACTTTGCTGGTCAAGGTAGGGCTGGCAGGCATAGACAAGCAGCAGAAACTTTCACCCGTGCAGGAGAGCGTTATCTTGCTGCAACGTAAAGCCCAGGATGGCTTGCCACGAAGGGCAACAAAGCGGGATGCAGAATATGCTCGACCAACTTCTATTCTCTAAGGGTGTCGTGGATGAGAACCAAAGTGCTTCTGCTACGAAACGAAATGGTATCCCATACCATCACTCCCACTTGTCGAGCCGTTTTTACCCCGTCGCTGTCCCGGTCTTCTCCAGACACGCCCACGCTGGACATCGCGGCTCAGTTCGAAGCCGGAATCATCACTGAAGACAATTCCACTCCAGTCAGTGAGATTCCCGGACGAAGACCTGTCTCGAAACGCCTCGAAGGAGGGAGGCCGAGGGGGTCCGCGGCACAGTCCTCGCATTCGGCAGACACTGGGTTCGTTCCCTTCCAAGTATCCACTTTGCGGCAAATAGTTCCCGACGTACGTTGGACCTGTCCTTCGAAAGATTGTGGTCAATTCCCCATTACGTAGTCAAACACTCCAAGCATTGTTTGTACAGGGGCTGGACAAAAATGCATGCTTGAACATAAATGCAGATGGCTACCAAGCCTGCAGGTTGCGGTGTTGTTCAAATGGTTCAAATGGCTCTGAGCTCTGAACATGGCTCTGGTTCAAATAGCTCTGTAATTTTTGGAGATGAAGCCTAGCACTATCAGTACAATCTGGAGACTATGTGACATTCAGTAGCATGACGGTCATCGTTTTCCCCGCCTCCCAAAAAAAGTTGGCTGACGAAATTCAGGATTAAAATGATGTTGATCTCCTTTTTCGACAGCAATGGCTTGACGCACCACGAATTTCTTCCCCAAAAAGGTAAGCAAGGCGATGAACATCATGCCATTGAATATTGGTTTGTCCCTGGATCGCATTGGTAGCCCCGGGTATCCTGTAATGATGCGGCTATCCAACAACGCGCGACCACGGTGCTTCGAGAGATTCCACAAGAAGCGTATGATGCAGATTCCACAGCTTCACAGCAGATGTCAGAAGTGGCTCAAATGGTTCAAATGGCTCTGAGAACTATGGGACTTAACTTCTGAGGTCATCAGTCCCCTAGATCGTAGAACTGCTTAAACCTAACTGACCTAAGGACATCACACACATCCATGCCCGAGGCAATATTCGAAACTGTGACCGTAGCGGTCGCATGGTTCCAGACTGTAGCGCCTAGAACTTCTCGGCCGGCTGCGGTGTTGTATTTCACCACGAACGGCGCTTGCGCAATGTTCTCACACGTTGCAAAGATCCGTCGTTTGCAGAAAAGTGTTCTGTGTAACTGGGAGTGTATTATGTCGGAGCTCGACGAATCTGAACGTGGGCAAATGGCTGGTCCTCGTATGGTAGATGCTTCCGTAACGAAGCTAGCCGAAATGTTTGGTATTTCAAGAGCCACTGTATCGAAGATGTATACCGCATACAGGGAATGCGGAAAATCAACATCCGTTACGTCTCAATGCGGACAAAAGTGGGTTGTGCGAAAAATAAGGGAACAACAGCTGTAGAACTGAATGTCGCACTCGAGAATCCTGTCAGCATAAAAAACAACACCAAGGGAGCAGGGAATTGCAGGGCTAACTGAAATACCGAACCCAGTCATCGGTGATGCAAATGCCTGTAAAAAGAAAACGTGGAGCTGAAGCCATACAACTTGGACTATGGAGCATTAGAGGGAAGTCAGTGGATCGGATAAGTCTTGTTCTAGACTGTTTCCAACTTCTGGACGAGTTTATGTTCCAAGACCGAAACGTGGTGGAGGTTCGGTGATGATCTGCGCATCCATACCGTGGCATTCCATAAGCCTCGTTGTTACTCTGCAAGGTCGCATCACTGCCAAGAACTATGTGACCATTTTGGCTGATCAGGACATTGCACAAGGTTCGCTCCTCCACTGGTGATGGTGAATTCCAAGATGGCAGGGCTCCTGTTCGCACAGCTCACATAGTCCAGCATGAGTATCAGCTGTACCTCCCCCGGCCTTCACAATCATCACATCTCAGTATCACTGAGCCTTTTCATTCTACTTTGGAGAAGAGGGTCCGTGATCGGTATCCACCCCTATCATCGTTACCTAAACTTGCCACCATTGTGCAGGAAGAACAGTGCAAGACTCCCTTGAAAACCATACAGAACCACTACTTATCCATTCTGAGACGACTGGAAACTGTTTTGAATGCCAACGGTTTTCCTACATCATATTAGGGACTGTAATGTGTTGTGTTTGTGGTGTCTCCATATTTTTGTCTACTCCCTGTATTCGTCAAGCGTTTGTCATCGACTGGACATCAAATTCTTGAATGGTTCAAATGGGTCTGAGCACTATGGGACTTAACTTCTGAGGTCATCAGTCCCCTAGAACTTAAAACTACTTAAACCTAACTAACCTAAGGCCATCACACATCCATGCCCGAGGCAGGATTCGAACCTGCGACCGTAGCGGTCGCGCGGTTCCAGACTGTAGCACCTAGAGCCGCTCGGCCATCCTGGCCGGCAATTTCTTGAATCCTTAGAGATAAAGACACAAGGCTAATATGCAAGAGATCAACTCTTTTTCGAAATACTGGAAGTTGACTTTCAACATAACTCAAATTCAGTTAACCCCACGCGTTCAAACTGGCGAAAAGACTAGATACGGGTTTCACTGCACCATCAAAGACGCAGTCAGTCATAAGCTAGTTGTGAGTAAGCCTGTTATGTAAGACAACCGCAAACTACAACTCATCCACGAAGGACGTCACTCATTCAACTCATTATTGGGAATTACTCGCTGGTGCGAATTTAACCGCGTTGGATTAAAGGAAGAGCCATGATATTCAGGGAAAAACGGCTCAGTTTGTCACGTTTTTTTTGATCAGCATTAGAAAGTGAAGCAAAAATTCTTCAATTTCCAGTGGCAGATGCTCCAGTTTAGATGTTGTGTATAAACAGAGCCTCGATCCTAAAATCAGTGAAGTGACACACTACTTTCTCCACCGTAGAGTGATGAGGGGTTAGATCTTACACAGTTGGACAGTCGGTCTTCCGTGAGCGGGAAAGGGAAAGGAAAGGCGGCAGAAACGACTGGGGCACGGCACGATCGCTCCGCCACAGTGGATTGTGGAGCACAACTATAAATTTATCGAGTTTGGAATTCGGAAGAATAATCGAGAAATGGTCGACCAACTTGTGCAGCTTCAAGCGTAAATAGCGCGTAATGTGTTCCCTGCCCTAAAACTAATTAACTCCACGCTGAATTAACGGTGAAAGCTGTACCGTGATGCGCTGCGCTCAACTCGAGCAAATAATTTTATGAGGCATTAAATCACCAAAAATGTTTTTAAGCAACCTGCTGCATCAGAAATGAGTCCAGCGGCCGGCGATAGCTTTACATAAACATGAATGTCTGATTAATAATCAGCAACTTTTATTTATTAATTATGACTGCTGAGTGTAGTCATCTCCGGTATATCGAGGTCTGCAACAACAAGATAAACCGGGTGAATATTGTAAAACTGAATGCTTCATTGTAGATTAAATTTAACGAAATATTGACGCATTAAATGGGACTAGGTTCGTCACTTGAAGACAACAGTAGCAGCTGTATGCAAAAAATATCGATTACTCTTCAATGATTGCTATTTCGCATATTATGTTAGCAATTTCGCCTAACTTTATTTCACAGGTCCGTCTTGATCACACAAAATTTTACGCTTCACTATTACCAGTTTCGGCTACTGCCATCTTCATATCTGTTACAAACAAAAAGAGTGTGTTCTCAATTAAATTCACTTTGCTGACGCTAAATCTATAAAAGTCCTGGTGCTACATAAGAGAGAAGAAAAGTGTTTACATGACTAACAGCCATTTATATCAGCCATATCTACCATAAAATATTCCGATATAGTATCAACGTCAAATTAAACATGTACGTACATAGTAAGTGCTGGTGATGATTAGAATGCGTCTGGTATGTATACAAGGAAACTGAGGCCAGCAGAAGACACTATAGCTAGTGTAAATGATTAACCAGTATTCCAAAAATGGTTAAAATGCGGTATGCGTAGTCATTAATTACAGTTGCACTAGTGGCCATTAAAATTCCTACACCACGAAGATGACGTGCTACAGACGCGAAATTAAACTGACAGCAAGAAGATGCTGTAATATGCAAATGATTACCTTTTCAGAGCATTCACACAATGTTGGCGCTAGTGGCGACACCTACAACGTGCTGAGATGAGGGAAGTTTCCAACCGCTTGCTCATACATAAATAGCAATTGTCCGGCGTTGCCTGGTGAAACGTTGTTGTGATGCTTCGTGTAAGGAGCAGAAATGCTTACCACCACGTTTCCGACTTTGACAAAGGTCGGATTGTAGCCTATCGCGATTGCGGTTTATCGTATCGCGACATTCCTGCTCGCGTTGGTCGAGATCCAATGACTGTTAACACAATATGGAATCGGTGGGTTCAGGAGGGTAATACGGAACGCCGTGCTGGATCTCTCGTATCACTAGCAGTCGAGACGACAGGCATCATATCCGCATGGCTGTAACGGATCGTGCAGCCACATCTCGATCCCCGAGTCAACATATGGGGACGTTTGCAAGACAACAACCATCTGCACGAACAGTTCGACGACGTTTGCAGCAGCGTGGACTATCAGCTCGGAGACGATGGCTGCGGTTACCCTTGACGCTGCATCACAGACAGGAGCGCCTGCGATGGTGTACTCAACGACGAACCTGGGTGCACGAATGGCAAAACGTCATTTTTTCGGATCAATCCAGGTTCTGTTTACAGCTCCATGATGGTCGCATTCGTGTTTGGCGACATTGCGGTGAACACACATTGGAAGCGTGTATTCGTCATCGCCACACTGGCGTATCACCGGCATGATGGTATGGGGTGCCATTGGTTACACGTCTCGGTCACCTCTTGTTCGCATTACGGCGCTTTAAAGAGTGGACATTACATTTCAGATGTGTTACGACCCGTGGCTCTACCCTTCATTCGATCCCTGCGAAACCCTACATTTCAGCAGGACAATGCACGACCGCATATTGCAGATCCTGTTCTCCAGATCTCTCACCAACCGTAAACGTCTGGTCAATGGTGGTCGAGCAACTGGCTGGTCACAATACTCCAGTCACTGCTCTTCATGAACTGTGGTATCGTGTTGAAGCTGCATGGGCAGCTGTACCTGTATACGTCCTCCAAGCCCTGACTCAATGGCCGGGCGTATCAAGGCCGTTATTGAGGTCAGAGGTGGTTGTTCTGGGTATTTATTTCTCAGGATGGATGCACCCAAACTGCGTGAAAATGTAATCACATGTCAGTTCTAGTATAATATATTTGTCCAATGAATACCCGTTTATCATCTGCATTTCTTTTTGGCGTAGCAATTTCAATGGCCAGTAGTGTACTTGACATGGCAAAACGAGCATCTTATAATATCTACTGACTTACTATACGTGGAATTGTTGGTTACACACTGTTTTTGTTTGCAATAGATCTGAAGATAGCAGTAGCCGAAACTGGTGATAGTGACGTGTAAAATTTTGTGTGATCGAGACGGATCTGTAAAATAAAGTGCTAAAAATACGATCACGGAGTCATTTTCAGACTTTATGTATTCAATCGATAATTTCGCATAAGTTTTCTTTCCCGTCTTCCTATAACGTGCGTCTGAAAAGTCCGGTGAATGACCTCAGAAAATAAAGGTGACAAGAGTTACAAACAAAATATTTTTACTGGCCTTCAAAGTTATCGCCATTAGCTACAACACCCTTCTGACATCTTCTGTAAAGCTGTGGAAACTGCATCACACGCTTCGTGTGGAATCGCTCGAAACACCGTGGTCGCGCGTTGTTGGATAGCCGAATCATTACAGGAGACCGAGACGCGGGCCTACCAATGCGATACGGAGACCAAGCAATAGTCAGTGGCATGATGTTCATCGTCTTGTTCACCTTTCTGGGGAAGAAATTCATGGCGCGTCAAGCCCTTGCTGTCGAAAAAGGAGAACAATATCGTTTTAATCTTGGATTTCGTCAGCCAATTTTTTTTTTGGGAGGCGGGGAAAACGATGAACGTCATGGCATTGAATGTCACTTAGTCCCCAGATTGTACTGATAGCTTCATCTCCTAAAATTACAGAATTATGATAATCGTCGACAATATAATCCACTCCAAATCCACTCCAAACATCTACGTATGTCGGCAGAATCTGATGCTTACAGCCATTATAGGATGTGCGGAACTGATTTGAGATTATAACAAGAGTCAAGAAAGCACTTGCCGCTTGTCGTCAGGTTACGAGTCGCAGAATACTCTGCAGTTTAAACACAGAACGAGAGCACACGTCATACCATGGACTGGAACCCTGGAGCGGAGAAACAGTAAGTAGTATTGCTGGCGCATAAGGAGAGGCGGAAGTTTCGCAAGGCCTGTGACAGAACAGGAAATATGTGGGTACCGGTATAGCACAGTGTACGTTGGCAGCAATCAAAACACCCGCGTAAATCTCTGACGTGTGAGATGCCAGAGCGCGTTATGTTTGTCCGTGTGTGTACGAGATTTCCGTGGCCCTTTCTTGCCGAAGCTGCGAATCCTCACCTTTCAATATCTTAGCGTCTCTTCCATACAACCCCACAAAATGAAGACGTTTGTAGGACTTTCTACTTTACAATTAAAACCTCAAAGCAAAGCACCTGGCGTTTGATACGCAGTCTCTGAGTTTACACGAGATTACGACATACAGAAGTGATTTACAGAAGTGATTAAGGCACGGATTAGAGACAAGTTAGTTTCCTCCTAAGGCCCCTCCATTCTTACTGTAACTTTCCACAGTCTAATATAGGAATGATGCATTTTAAAATTCTTGCGGATTTAAGAAGCCGCTTCAGATGCATTTATCTTTTTACAATCAGATGACAACAGGTTTAGTGACACTGAAAACCATATCCGTAGGTGTCCCACGACCCGGTTGTGATCTGATAACATTAAGATTAATTATAGCTGAGGCGGATTCTCAATCCCCAAGATGTTTACTCACAAGGTTTTCTGCAATCTACGTCAGCTTTCATTTAATCAAGTTAGAATATTCAGCCATCTTGCATGTACGGCTCACACATGAATGTAAAGTATATTTTTTCAGTGTACTATTACATTTCCTCACAATAATCAGACGCTAATGTAGGAATTTGCTTCAATCTCCCCCGTAACTCTAGAGGGCGTACACAGTAATTGTATACTTAAAACTTTCATAATATCCGAGAATTCGAATCGCTAACCTCACACAACGAGACAGCCACTCTGTCATAGTTTTTAACCAGAGACAATTTATCTGTCTCTAGCGATTTCAGCGTCAACGGGAGGTTCTCTGACCTTTTTACCTCTATATCTGTCTTTTGTCCTACTATCCATTCTTTAAAAATGATTCAAATGGCTCTGAGCACTATGGGACTTAACATCTGAGGTCATCAGTCCCCTGGACTCTAGAACTACTTATCCTAACTAACCTAAGGACATCACACACAGCCATGCCCGAGGCAGGATTTTAACCTGCGACCGTAGCAGCCATGTGGTTCTGGACTGAAGTGCCTAGAACCGCTCGACCGCAGCGGCCGGCCATCCTTAATAGATAGCACTCGTACACACGTATAAAATGGTATCATATATGAATGCCGAACAAGAACTTGAAATAGTTCGTAAGTTATCCGTGTGCCGTGTGTCAGTAACGTCCTTTTTGTAGATTGCATTTTTAGGCCTGTAGTCCGAAAACTGGTTTTATGCTTCTTTTCAAGCTGGTCTATCTTGTAACAGTTTCCTCCGACACTGTATCCTACGTACATTTCCACCTGCTTACTACATTCAAACTCAGCCTTCCTCCTCAGCTTTCACCACCCACTCCCTCTATTACCATAATAACAATTCCTGATGCCTGAGAACGTGCCCTGTCCCCCGATCCCTTCTTTTCGTAAAGTTGAGTCATAAATTATTTTTCTCCCAAATTCCATTCAGCACCTGTTTATCGGGAACTGGATCTACCCATCGAATCTACAGCGTCGAAAGCTTCTATTTACTTCATGTCTGTACTTTGGTCCACTTTCCTCGCCGGCCGGTATGGTCGAGCGGTCCTAGGCGCTACAGTCTGGAACCGCGAGACCGCTACGGTCGCACGTTCGAATCCTGCCTCGGGCATGGATGTGTTTAATGTCCTTAGGTTTGTTAGATTTAAGTAGTTCTAATTTCTATGGGACTGATCTCAAAAGTTAAGTCCCATAGTTCTCAGAGTCATTTGAACCATTTTGAACCACTTTCCTCTTCCATATTAGGCAACAATCCAAACAAACGCCTTCAGTATCTACAAAGGGCGGGCGAAAATATGGAAATACCGAAGTCACAACACGTTACCACTCCTTAACTGCTAAGGTCATCAGTCCCAAATCTCACACACTACTTAACCTAAATTATCCTAAGGACAAACACATACACCCATGCCCGAAGGAGGACTCGAACCTCCGCCGGGACCAGCAGCGCCTTAGACTGCTCGGCTAATCCCGCGCGGCCCCTGGGTTTAGAAACTGCTTCCAGTAGTCTCGGAACGGATGGTTTTCAAAGGAACCTTGTACCATTCTTCCTGCGAAATAGTGGCCATTTCAGCTAACAATGATGAAGGTGGATACCCGTCACGCACTCCTCCTTCCAAAATGGATCAAAAGGCTCAATAATATTAAGATCTGGTGACGTGGTGGCCAGGGGAGATGGGACAATTCATCTACGTGCTCACAAAACCAAGTATGGACGATTTGAGCTCAGTGAACAGCGGAAGTCGGAAACAATGTGAAACAAGACTAATCCGGCCAAATTACTTTCTTCCATTGCTCTCTAGTCCAGGCTTTATGGCTTCAGCGCCACATTTTCCTTTTAGGGGCATTTTCACCACTGATGAGCCGTTTTGGAATTCCAACTCGCCCTGAAATTCCCCGCTTATGGAGTTCGCTTCGTGTTGGTTTTGTGGTGACAGGATTCTCGAGTGCGAGATGCAGTTCTGCAGTCACTTCTGTAAGTGTCCTGTCACATTCCTCTTCAATAATCGTCTGTTACGATCACTCAACAAACATTTTCGTCCACGTTGTGACTTAGCGGGTGCTGTTTTCCCCTTTACCTGTATGCGATATAAATCTTTGATGTGGTGCCCCTAGAAACACCAAACACTTCTGCCACCTTGGTTACGGAAGGACCGATCATACGAGTACTAACAATTTGCTTAGTTAGAATTCACTTAGCTGCAACATAGTGCACTCAAAGACTACACAGGACGTTTTTATGATCATGACAGGCACTTCAACGTACTGCGGACATTGCACAGGTGCCGTTCCTGGTCATATGCAACAGCGCAACCTGCAGGATTGACTACTTTCCCATTTATGTTCAAGCGTGTATTTCTTGCGCTGTTTCCATATTTCCTAATATCTGAACTTATTTTGTATACTAAAATGTGTCTCTTTAACTGTTTTGCAAGAGAGGTTTTATTGGTATTGACAATCTATTTTCTATCTCCTGCTTACTTCTGCGAACGTGAATTCATTTGGTGCTCACGTAGCAATAGCTGTTCCTCTGCTACTTCGCAAGTGTCCCATTTCGTAATCTAGTCTCCCTCAGTATTACCTGACGTAATGTTGCAACATTCAATTACCCTTACTGTTCAGATTATTTATGTCCATCACATAACTTGTTCCCTTCCATTCTACCAATCTTCCAAAGCCTCTTGTATCTCTTGGCACAATTACAATGTCGTTGGGAAATGTTAAAGTTTTTATTTGTTCTTCCTGAGCTTCAATTCCGTTTCTAACTTTTTTATTTTATTTTATTCATTTACACTGCTTGCTCCATGCACGCATCGAATAACGTGGGGGATAAGTTACAGTTCTGCCTCTCTTCCTTCGCTATGTCTTCATTTCATGCCCTCCGACGCCTAGAGTTATTATAGTCTGGTTTCTATAGAAGTTGTAGATAACATTTCGCTCCCTGTGTTTTGTTGCTGATAATTCCAGAATTTGCGTCTTCCAATCAACATTGTCAAAAACGTTTTTCAAAATCCACAAATGGTACAAATGCGGCTTTGTGTTTCTTCAACTTACCTTCTACAACAAATCGTTATGATCAGGAATGATGACTGTGCGCCTTCGTACGCGTCTTTGATTTCTTTTATTGTGTTGTGTCCGTATGGAAGCAACAAAATCTTTTACCGTTTGTTCCAAAATAGTTTCATACAAGTTCGAAAGTCATAAAATGATTTTACGAGTCCAGCTCACAAGCGAGCGAGGTGGCACAGTGGTTAGCACTGTGGACTCGCATTCGGGAGGACGACGGTTCAAATCCCCTTCCAGCCATGCAGATTTAGATTTTTCGCGATTTTCCTAAATCGCTCCAGGCCCTTTGACAAGGGCACAGCAGATTTCCTTCCCCGACCTTTCTAATGCTTGCTTGTGTTCCATCTGTAATGAACGCGCTGTCAAACATAGCAGCAGATGTCAGAAAAAGGTTGAAGTTCTATGGGCACATCATCAGGCTAATCACCAAAACGAGTCACCGAGAGAATTCTAACATACGTACCAGGGGTCAAATCAACAGTACCATGGATCACGCAAGTCAAATTGGACCTAGAAGCAGCAAAACTCGATCCAATAAAAACTGAAGACAGAAATGTATGCAGGAAAAGACACACAAGTGAAATGTGAGGTCAGAGAATGAAGTCCCAAAGAAACCAGGAACAAAGTGGACAGAAGATAGAAAGAGACTTCATGGAGAAACAATGAGAGAATCGTGGAAGATTAGAAAGAACACTCAAATGAGGCAGAATGCTTTGCGTGATCCTACAGGGTTTCGACGCAAACAAAATAATAATAATAATAATAATATATAGGCAGGAGGTACACGCCGTGAAGCCGCTAGGGGCAGCTGCTGCCAGAGCACAGACGGGCCAGCAAAAGCCCAGTGTGTCGCTTTAAACAGACGGTCACATAGTGAGATGCGGGTTCAGACCTTCAGCACACGAGGCCGTCGCAACCGAATCAGCTGCACTGTGCGGAAGTAGACGCGGACCTACTCTGGTTCACGCAATCGAATCTGCATCTATCAGACCAGTCACAGACAACTTTCTGACAAAATGTTTCTGATTAAATCATTGCCGTCTATTTCTTATACTTCCATTATTGTCGCTTTGATAACCAAGACAAGTTTTTGCTGAGTTATAGTGGATAATGGGTGAATATTCTGACGCTCACAAATAATTTCTAACGTTTTAACAGCTGAATTATGATGACGACTTTTTTATGGAACTAAATATACATAACATCTTTGGAAGTTGACCAAATAATTACAAAGTAACAACGTCACAAATCACAGTAACGTCGTCAGAAGAAGAGCTCCCACAAATGGTAGCCCTATTACGCCAGATGTAGGCAAATACTTAACTCAGATACGGTTAGAGAAAAACTTCAACTGGGCTCCTTATCTCGTGGAAATATAAGTGAAATACAGGGGGTGGACAAAAATACCGCACACCACGAGAAATGCATGTTTGAACATACATGTAGTTGCCAGCCAAGACTCTACAATGCGCTGTTGTACTTGACTACACACGGCACCTTTACAAAGCTCTCAAATCGTTGCAAGTGTCTGCAATGGTCCGAACAAAGTTCTACGTGGTTGTGAGTGAATTCGAACGACGTCAAATTGTTGGTGTTTCTTTTGGTGAGTGTTTCCGTAACCATGTGAGTCGAAGGATTTGGTGTTTCAAGAGGCGCCTTATCAAGATTCTTACCGGGTACAGGGTACGCGGGAAATCATCATCTGCTACATCACAACGCGCATGCAAGTAGAATAACATTTCTCCGGAAACATATAAGTCTTAACTTTATCTTCGTTAAGCATTTATTGCTTCAGCTTCTACCCTCAGCGGGTGACGGTGTTTATTGAGTGATCGTGACAGCGGACATTGAAGAGAATTATGACGAAAAACAACAGGGCGTCAGCTGCAGAACTCAATGCACCATTGAAAAAGCCAACAGACTCACAAATTTTTATTTTTAAAGGGGATCACTTAAGACTATTTCCATGAGTTCGCCACTCAGATTTCTCCCTCATATTACAAAATTGTAGTCTGATGTAGTAAAAACTGAAAAAATAAATTCCTTTTAAAGCACAGTTTCGTATATAATTTATATTCAAAACCTTACACCTGTGTCACAGAACAAATCCTACATCGAGAATACTTTACACAAGTTTAAGGGAAGAAATGCTTCCGATAATTATGACAGTATTTAAAGAACATCAAAACATGAACAGGCTGAAATGAACAAACAGTAAATGAGACCATGTTAATCAATTCAACTGTAAAAAGCTAAGGAGCATTTTATTAGCAAGATGAGAAATATGCAAAAGTGAAATGCCAAAATGAGCACTTCTCAACTGGGAGTAAATCAAAACAATCAGAATGGGTGAAAGAGAGCACAACAACATGAGCCACAAACGAATAAGAGCTAAGCAAATTCTTCAAAATCGACGTTTCAGCTGAGCAACATACTTCATTTTGTCCTAGTTGTTTATCTACCTGCAGAACACCCAAGTGTAGTGAATAGTTTCCAACCGATACTAAGTGAACAATTTTCCTTTCCTACGGCATGTATCGTAGCGGGTAGTGCTGTAGGTAAGTGGAACAACGGCCAAGAGTAATCACAGCAGGCTGCCGCTTAAGCGTGAGGGGCATGCGTCCCTGAATATTTATCCGTATTCCGTGTGACGACTAGCCTGAGATTTGAAATTGACGTGTGTAGCCATGGATTTAAAGGAAGTAGGCGAAGCACAATTGGAGACTAGTGGGACTGAGGAATTAGAAGTTGCTGAAAATCTTCCCACTATACAAAAGCAACTACGAATCGTGACGAGTACCATCTCCGCTAAATTTTTTTCAAATAGGTGAATAAAAAACAGGAAGCCGTGTCAACACGATTAGATGACATACATACGCGAGTAGATGACACACATAAAAGTCACGAATCAGTGTCGGCACAAGTAGGCGAAATGTCTCGGAAGACAGGGCAAATTTCTGAAAATCAAACACAAATGGCTCAAGAAGTAATAAGTCTCAGACGCGAACACGAGGACGCGGCCAGAGACTTAAATGCGGATGTAAAATAGGTAAAAGGAAATCCAGGCGCTCTCGAGGTCATAATAAATCAACTGTGTGGAGAGTGTAAGAAGAACGCAGTTCGTTCTTGTACGGTGTATGCGGCAAGTTATCGCAAGAGATGTCAACAATCTCGGCATTTATTTATCATCCTCTTCGAGCAATGACGTGAAAGTGGTAGAGCAACACCTGCACAGCGTAACAGAAGGAAACAAGCGACGACAGAACACGGGAAATCAATGTTCTTGCCGCTGTTGCCGTTATCAGCCCGTTAACTCCTGCGCGATCGCACGAGGAAATGGCGTGAGGCAGGCTACTGTCCTATACACTCTCCATCGACATAGGTTCTATCCTTATAACGTCTCTCTCTATCAAGAGCAGCATGGAAGCAGGAGAATGCCGTCTTCTGTACATGGACATGAAGACAGGACACTCTTGATGTGTCATGCATCTTGTTTAGCGATGAAGCTCGTTTACCAATAACGGTCAGGTCAACCACTGAAGCACACACTACTGAACCTTCGACCAATCCCTGTTCGCTTCGTGAGGTGGAACGTCAGCGTCCATAGAGGCTAAGCATGTCTTCATAGACAGAAGACAACTCACCAGTATCGCAGCCTCCTATTATACAATTTTCTACGGATGCTGGAAGATGTTCATCTGCAGTCTAGGAGGAACCTGTTGTACCAACATGTAGGCCGTACAGCCCATAGTGCACAAAGAACTACAAACTGTTTCCAAATCGTTAGATTGGACGCAGAAGACCTGTACCGTGGCCGACCTATTCCCCGTATCTGACGCCTGTAGACATTTTTTTGGGGGGGAACATGAAACACTGTGCCTACAAGGACATACCAACTACATCCGATGGTATGCGGCCATGTATTACTGCAGTCTGGTCGGACATCTCTGCTGAAATGCCAGCATGTGTGCAGCAGTCGTTCCATACCCGACTGGGCCGGCCGGTTCTAGGCGCTTCAGTCCGGAACCGCGCTACTGCTACGGTCGCAGTTTCGAATCCTGCCTCGGGCATGGATGTGTGTCATGTCCTTACATCTACATCTACATCTACATAACTACTCTGCAATTCACATTTAAGTGCTTGGCAGAGGGTTCATCGAACCACAATCATACTATCTCTCTACTATTCCACTCCCGAACAGCGAGCGGGAAAAACGAACACCTAAACCTTTCTGTTCGAGCTCTGATTTGTCTTATTTTATTTTGATGATCATTCCTACCTATGTAGGTTGGGCTCAACAAAATATTTTCGCATTCGGAAGAGAAAGTTGGTGACTGAAATTTCGTAAAAAGGTCTCGCCGCGACGAAAAACGTCTATGCTGTAATGACTTCCATCCCAACTCGTGTATCATATCTGCCACACTCTCTCCCCTATTACGTGATAATACAAAACGAGCTGCCTTTCGATGTCCTCCGTCAATCCCACCTGGTAAGGATCCCACACCGCGCAGCAATATTCTAACAGTGGACGAACGAGTGTAGTGTAAGCTGTCTCTTTAGTGGACTTGTTGCATCTTCTAAGTGTGCTGCCAATGAAACGCAACCTTTGGCTCGCCTTCCCGACAACATTATCTATGTGGTCCTTCCAACTGAAGTTGTTCGTAATTTTAACACCCAGGTACTTAGTTGAATTGACAGCCTTGAGAATTGTACTATTTATCGAGTAATCGAATTCCAACGGATTTCTTTTGGAACTCATGTGGATCATCTCACACTTTTCGTTATTTAGCGTCAACTGCCACCTGACACACCATACAGAAATCTTTTCTAAATCGCTTTGCAACTGATACTGGTCTTCGGATGACCTTACTAGACGGTAAATTACAGCATCATCTGTGAACAGTCTAAGAGAACTGCTCAGATTGTCACCCAGGTCATTTATATAGATCAAGAACAGTAGAGGTCCCAGGACGCTTCCCTGGGGAACACCTGATATCACTTCAGTTTTACTCGATGATTTGCCGTCTATTACTACTAACTGCGACCTTCCTGACAGGAAATCACGAATCCACTCGCACAACTGAGACGATACCCCATAGCTCCGCAGCTTGATTAGAAGTCGCTTATGAGGAACGGTGTCAAAAGCTTTCCGGAAATCTAGAAATACGGAATCAACTTGAGATCCTTAGGTTAGTTAGGTTTAAGTAGTTCTAAGCCTAGGGGACTGATGACCTCAGATGTCAAGTCCCTTAGTGCTTAGAGCCATTTGAACCTTACCCTACTGGAAGTTTGTATTGCCGCTGCCTGCGGTCGTTTTTAACACCATCTGTGATCGTAAATTGTCACTTTACTGCTCAGAATTCACATAACTAGGTAAACACTTGCACTGTTTTTTAGTTTGTGCTACCACACGTATTGTACAAGTGTCGGCGTGGGAATTTTTCAAACTACGATATCTCGTAAACAACTCGCCATAGAATATTGCAGAGAACACCACAGAAATTTTAATTTGCTATACTTTTAGTTTGTTAATGCCAATAGGCCTTGTTCCATTTAAAAAAACTTATTTTTGGAAAATAAATACACTTTCTAAGTATTATTGCAATCTGTTGGTTGGATAACAACACGAACCCTTGATTACCAATCCATTCTGTGAAAACCGCACTTCCCATTTCCACAGTATTTGCGGTGGCAAGTTTTAGGTTGTTCATCCCGTATGTACGAATTGACCGATTCCAATTGAGACTCACTGGTATTGTGGTTATACGATAACACATTATTTTCGCTTTGAGAACTGATGAATTCCATATTTCCGTACATTTAAAGCACGTTAATAATATTTGCACACATAATTTTTTTATTAATATTTGGATGTTCGTCCAAATCCTTTCAGACAGCGCTTCCTTATGTGAAACAGCAGATACGCAAAAAATAAATAACTAAAATAAAAAATAAAATCTGACGCTACTACTAATACTAGCTGCCTTGTCATTAGCAAGCTACGTAAACAGTCTCACTACACAACAGACATATGGGATATCCACTCTTGAAATTGTAACAAGAGAAGTAACGAAGTTCGATCCGCTAAAGCTGGATACAAATGGTCCTAAAATACGGAGCTGTGTCATTTCTGCTAAACGTCAAAGACACAACGAAGATAGATACTAAGCGAGGGTCAGTGGTCATATAAATTCCACTCCGATCTTTTAGATTTGGGTTTGCGGTAAGGAAGGTGTGAAGATTAAGAGCCGAATGTCCTTTCATTAATGAGGGAGTACAAGCTCGAATTGCGGAAGGTTGGAGAGAGAAATCGGCCGTGCCCGTATCATCCACGATTTGCCTGAAGCGAGTAAGGGAAGCCAAGTAAAATCTGCATCTGGGTGATGGAAACGTTTCTTAACCACTGCCCTATGTCGCTAAATAGCTTAAGGCGAATGCTGGGATGGCCCTTCGGAAAAGGCGTGGATGATTTCCTTCCCCGTCTTTAGCCCACCAAACGTGAAATTCCTTATCCACTGAGGTTATCAGCAGGACGTGGAACTACAGTCTTGCTTCCTTTAGCGGAAAGATGTCCAATATCTCGCAGGAACTTAACTAAGCATAATTCGCAGACTCACGAAGATAAAATCGCAGAAATATGACCTCGCATTGAGGCATGCAAACTGTCATTCTCCATTTCCTCCATCGATGAACTGACCAGGGAGATATCCTAATTTATGATATAGCATAAAGCACCTCTGTCATGTGCTTTATGCAGATACAGCCTGCAACGACCCAGGATTAATGCCCTGTAAACTTTATAGCACTGACATCCATTTTTGCAACGGAAATTGTTGCTAGCTTTCGTGCCTATCTCGGCTTTTCCAGGGGAACTTGTTATATCCATATTATTTGCGGTTATTAGCATTCCTCTGCCCTATGTGAAGTTTATCTAGGCATTTTGTAAATACTCAGAAGAAAGCGAAATGTTAGTCATGTTTAATTAATATAGAGTTTGTTAAAATAATAATTATAAATACAAATACAAATCATAGTCTGCAAGATCGCATGAATTTCTACCTTTTAATGTACCAAAAATATTGATATCACAGTTCACATTTTAATATCAATGTAAAACCTTCGAAAATTATCGTTAATACATTATTGACTTTGTCAGTAAGGGGGGCAGTCAAATGAAAACTGAACTACCGCCACTACTGGAGCATGGAATCGTTCCATTCACAAGTAATCACGACACTATCGCACTGGAAGACGGGATGGTCGATTCCTGCTTCGCAGAACGCGGTCGGCGGCTGACGGATCCACAACCGCAGCTACTCTTGCATTCCTCGACCGACTGCCTTTCTTAAGGTCGCCAAAGATGTGAAAACCGCACACTGAAAGGTCCGTATTATACGAAGGATGTTGTAGTGTATCCCAACCATATACCTGAAGTGTAGCATTCGTCTTGTTGGCAGCGTGAGGGCGGACGTTATCGTGCAACAAATGATTCAAATGGCTCTGAGCCTTGTGGGACTTAACATCTGAGGTCATCAGAACTTAGAAATACTTAAACCTAACTAACCTAAAGACATCACACACATCCATGCCCGATTCGAGCCTGTCACACGGTTCCAGACTGAAGCGCCTAGAACCGCTCAGCCCAGCCACACTGGCCGGCTATCGTGCAACAGGTTGATTCCGTCCGAGAGCATTCCAGGCCGTTTTGACGTGCTGGCGCGTCACGTGTTCAGCAAAGCGTCTTCACAGCATTGGGCATTGGTTGTGGTTCCCCGCTCGAGGGGCTCTACGAGGAGAGGAAGTAGCCTGTTGCGCGATAACGCCCCCCCCCCCCCCCCCCCCCCCCGCCTCCAATTGCCAATCACACGAAGGCTACGCTTCAGCATTTTTTTAAACACTGGAACACTCTCTGTGCAGCCCGAAATCAGAAGAAAGGCATGCATGGACACCGGTTTTTAGGAACTGATAGTCTCGTCTCCGAGTGGAATACACTACTGGCCATTAAAATTGTACACCACGAAGATGACGTGCTACAGACGCGAAATTTAACCGACGGGAAGAAGATGCTGTGATATGCAAATCATTAGCTTTTCAGAGCATTCGCACAAGGTTGGCACCGGTGGCGACACCTACAACGTCCTCACATGAGGAAAGTTTCCAACCGCTTTCTCATACACAAACAGCAGTTGACCGGCGTTGCCTGGTGAAACGTTGGTCTGATGCCTCGTGTAAGGAGGACAAGTGCGTACCATCACATTTCCGACTTTGATAAAGGTCGGATTCTAGCCTATCGCGATTGTGGTTTATCGTATCGCGACATTGCTGCTCGCGTTGGTCGAGATCCAAAGACTGTTAGCAGAATATGGAATCGGTGGGTTCAGGAGGGTAATACGGAACGCCGTGCTGGATCCCAACGGCCTCCTATCAGTAGCAGTCGAGATGACAGACATCTTATCTACATGGCTGTAACGGATCGTGCAGCCACGTCTCGATCCCTGAGTCAAGAGATGGGAACGTTTGTAAGCCAACAACCATCTTCACGAACAGTTGGACGACGTTTGCAGCAGCACGGACTATCAGCTAGGAGACCATGGCTGCGGTTACCCTTGACGCTGCATCACAGACAGTAACGCCTGCAATGGTGCACTCAACGACGAACCTGGGTACACGAATTTCAAAACGTCATTTTTTCGGATGAATCCGTGTTCTGTTTACAGCATCATGATTGTCGCATTCGTGTTTGGCGACATCGCGGTGAACACACATTGGAAGCGTGCATTCGTCATCGCCATACTGGCGTATAACCCGGCGTGATGGTATAAGGTGCCACTGGTTACACGTCTCGGTCACCTCTTGTTCGCATTGACGGCACTTTGAACAGTGGACGTTACATTTCAGATGTGTTACGACCCGTGGCTCTACCCTTCATTCGATCCCTGCGAAACCCTACATTTCAGCAGGATAATGCACGACCGCATGTTGCAGATCCTGTACGGGCCTTTCTGGATATAGAAAATGTGCGACTGCTGCCCTAGCTAGCACATTCTCCAGATCTCTCACCAATTGAAAACGTCTGGCCAATGGTGACCGAGCAACTAGCTCGTTACAATACGCCAGTCACTACTCTTGGTGAACTGTGGTATCGTGTTGAAGCTGCAAGGGCAGCTGTACCTGTACACGCCATCCAAGCTCTGTTTGACTCAATGCCTAGGCGTATCATGGCCGTTATTACGGCCAGAGGTGGTTGTTCTGGGTGCTGATTTCTCAGTATCTATGCACCCAAATTGCGTGAAAATGTAATCACTTGTCAGTCCTAGTATAATATTTTTGTCCAATGAATACCCGTTTATCATCTGCATTTCTTCTTGGTGTAGCAGTTTTAATGGCCAGTAGTGTAATTGTCTTAGCGCGTGTGGTGATTACCTTTGACTGGATACATTCCATAGCCCAGTTGTGCCGGGTATTCGGTTCTCGTTTGAGTGCCCCTTATATTTTGACGCAATGTTTGGCAGAGAGAGTTTTTTTGAGTTCTAAGTTACGGACTGTGTTGACAATGCAATAGACTTGTTGCGAACGATGTATGCTGATAACATAACTATTTGAACATTTTGGTGAGTTTATACGAAAAGAGTTGAGGACTGGATGTATTCCAGTCTTTATTTTACTCTACTGTTTGTATCAACTTCATCTCCCTCTAGTACCATGAAAGTTACTCCGTGGTGTCTTAACATACGTCCTGCCCCTTCTTCTTGTCAATGTTTTCCACCTACTTTAGTCGTCGCCGGATCTAAGAGAACCTAGACTAGAAATCTACTCTCTACGAATCTTCATGGGTTTCGAAAAAGAGGATCGTGTCAAACCCAGCTCGCGCTTTTCGTCCACGAGACTCATGGGGCGAGGTAGATCCCGTGTTTCATGACTTCCGCAAGGCGTTCGATACAGATCCCCACAGTCGTTTAATGAACAAAGTAAGAGCATATGGACTATCAGACCAATTGTGTGATTGGATTGAAGAGTTCCTAGATAACAGAACGCAACATGTCATCCTCAATGGAGAGACGTCCTCCGAAGTAAGAGTGATTTCAGGTGTGCCGCAGGGGAGTGCCGTAGGACCGTTGCTATTCACAATATACATAAATGACCTCGTGGATGACATCGGAAGTTCACTAAGGCCTTTTGCGGATGATGCTGTAGTATATCGAGAGGTTGTAACAATGGGAAATTGTACTGAAATGCAGGAGGATCTGCAACGAATTGACGCATACTGCAGGGAATGGAAATTTAATCTCAATGTAGACAAGTGAAATGTGGTGCGAATACATAGAAAGAAAGATCCTTTATCACTTAGCTACAATATAGCACGTCAGCAACTGGAAGCAGTTAATTCCATAAATCATCTAGGAGTAGGCATTAGGAGTGATTTAAAATCGAATGACCATATAAAATTGATCATCGGTAAAGCAGATGCCAGACTCAGATTCATGGGAAGAATCCTAAGGAAATGCAATGCGGAAACAAAGGAAGTAGGTTACAGTACACTTGTTCGCCCACTGCTTGAATACTGCTCATCGGTGTGGGATCCGTACCAGATAGGGTTGATAGAAGAGATAGAGAAGATCCAACGAAGAGCGGCACGCTTCGTTACAGGATCATTTAGTAATTGCGAAAGCGTTACGGAGATGATAGATAAACTCCAGTGGAAGACTGCAAGAGAGACGCTCAGTAGCTCGGTACGGGCTTTTGTTGAAGTTTCGAGAACATACAGTCACCCAGGAGTGATGTAGTATATTGCTCCCTCCTACTTACGAGGATAAAACCAGAGAGATTAGAGCCCACACAGAGGCAATCCTTCTTTCCACGGGCAATACGAGACTGGAATAGAAGGGAGAACCGACAGAGGTACTCAAAGTACCCTCAGCCACACACCGTTAGGTGTCTTGTGGAGTATGGATGTAGATGTAGAATCTCCTCAATTCTCGCCGGCCGTTGTGGCCGAGCGGTTCTAAGCACTTCAGTCCGGAACCGCGCTGCTGCTACGGTCGCAGGTTCGAATCCTGCCTCGGACATGGATGTGTGTCATGTCCTTAGGTTAGTTAGGTTTAAGTAGTTCTAAGTCTCGGGGACTGATGACCTCAGATGTTAAGTCCCATAGTGCTCAGAGCCATTTTTTTTCCTCGATTCCTATAAGTCCACCGAATTTTCAGCATCTTTCCATAACACTATATCTCAAAAGCTCCAGTTCTCTACTTCTCCAGTTCCCCCACAGCCCACAGTTCACGTCCGTACAATGTTATGCTCCAGAGGTACATACACGTGGTACTTAAAAACATGGAAACACTAAAACCGCAACACATTACCATGCCTAATAGGTGTAGGAAAACCGCTGGCATTCAAAACAACTTCCGGTCGTGTTGGAATGGATAAATACATATCCCGTATGGCTTACCACGGTAGCTTATTCCAGCCTTCCTATAAAATAGTAACAAGTTCAGCTAACGATGGTGAAGGTGGATAGCAATCGCGGTCTATCCAACGTAGAACGCAAAGGCTCAATAATATTGAGATCTGGTGACCCTGGTGGCCAGGGAAGAAGGGACAATTCATCCCTGTAGTCAAAAACCCAGTCTAGCGCGATGCGAGCAGGGAAAAGGGGCCCTATGGGATCTTGGAACACAGTATAATTTTTGGGGAACAAATGCTGTACCATAGGATGAACCTGATCAGCCAAAATAGTCAGATACAGCGCAGAGTAACGTGGGGCACATGGAATACCACAATGTGGCTGGCCAAGGAAGTGTCTGGTCAGCAGCACAAGGTTGACGATATTAAGTCAGTTTGCAGTAATAGTATTTCTGTTACTGATAAACCAGATATATGTACAGTATTTAACAACCATTTTCTGAGCATTGCTGGTGAATTAAATAAAAATTTAGTATCTACAGGAAAACATGTAAATTTCTTAACAAATGCCTTTCCGAGAGTGACGTCTGAAATACTCCTCTGTGATACAGACAAGAAGTAGATTGAGACAATAATCAAATCACTGAAGACTAAGGACGCTCATGGTTATGATGGAGTGTCTAGTAGAATATTGAAGTACAGTGCTGCACATGTTAGCCCTGTATTTAGCCATACTTATAATTTTTCCTTTAGGAATGGTCAGTTTCCTGAGCGATTGAAGTACTCAGTAGTAAAGCCGCTTTATAAAAAGGGAGAACGGGATAATGTAGATAATTTTAGACCTATTTCTATGCCATCAGTGCTTGCGAAAGTTATCGAAAAGGCTGTGTATGTATGGTTAATTGATCATTTTATATTACACGATTTGCTATCAAATTTCGGCTTTAGAAGTCGTTTGACAACTGAAAACACTATATTCTCTTTTCTCTGTGAGGTACTGGATGGGCTAAACAAAAAGTTTCGAACGCTTGGAGTATTTTTTGATTTAACAAAGGCATTTGACTGTGTTGATCACACAATATTGCTCCAGAAGTTGGATCATTACGGAATAAGGGGAGTAGCACACAATTGGTTCACCTCTTACTTTAGCAACAGGCAGAAAAAGGTCATTATTCACAATGTTGATAACGGCTGTGATGTGGGATCTGAGTGGGGTACTGTCAAGTGGAGGGTGCCCCAGGGATCAGTGTTGGGACCGCTCCTGTTCCTTATTTATATAAATGATATGCCCTCTAGTATTATGGTAACTCTAAAATATTTCTGTTTGCTGATGACACTAGCTTGGTAGTAAAGGATGTTGTGTGCAACATTGACTCGGTTTCAAGTAGAGCAGTACATGACCTCAGTTCATGGCTTGTAGAAAATAAACTAACGTTAAATCACAGTAAGACTCAGTTTTTACAGTTCCTAACAAACAATTCAACAAAACCTGACGTTTCAATCTCACAGAACGGGCATATGATCAGTAAAACTGAACGGTTCAAATTCCTAGGTTTTCAGATAGATAGTAAGCTGTCGTGGAAAGCCCACGTCCAGAGTCTTGTTCAAAGACTTAATACTGCCATTTTCACTATTCGAACGGTATCGAATGTGAGTGATATTTCGACACGTAAATTAGTCTACTTTGCTTATTTTCATTCACTTATGTCGTATGGTGTTATGTCTTGGGGTAACTCTTCACATTCTACAGGGATATTTTTGGCTCAGAAACGGACGGTTCGGGCTATAATGGTGTGAGTTCACGAACATCTTGTCGACCTCTTTTCACGAGTCTGGGTATTTGGACATTGGCCTCTCAATACGTACATTCCTTAATGTCGTTTCTTGTTACCAATATTAGTTTATTTCCAACAATAAGCAGCTTTCACTCGGTTAATACTTGGCAGAAATCAGACCTCCATTTGGATCGGACTTCCTTAACTCTTATGCAAAAAGGTGTGCAGTATACTGCTGCATCCATTTTCAATAAGCTGCCACTCGAATTCAACAATCTTAGCAGTAATCCACGTGCTTTCAAATTGAAACTGAAGAGTTTCCTCATGGGTCACTCCTTCTATTCTGTCGAGGAGTTCCGTGAAAAATTAAGATGATTCTCATTGATTGCTGATAGCGTTTGCTTGAACTTATGGACTGATTTTCTATCAGGTTCATGAACATTTACTTTTATCTGTTATTACTTTTTATGTTGTAAGTTCATGTACTGACACGTGCCATGGCCTTGGAGATTTGCTCCTCACTTTGGTCCTACGGAACTCGACATTTAAATAAAATAAATAAATAAACATCACCGAACCCCCGTATGTCTTACTCTTAGGAAGTAAACTCCGGCAGAAGTTGGTAACAGTGTGCAACAAGACTGATCCAACCCAACGACATTATTCCACTGTTCCACAGTCCTGGTTTTATGGCTTCGGCACGACGTTTCCCTGTTGGCGCATCTGCATCGCTGTTGAGTGTTCCCAGATCGCCTTGCAATTCCTTGCTTATGGAACTCCCTTCATGCTGATTTGGTGCTGACAGGATTCGCGCGTGCAGTGACTTCCGCAACTGTCGTTCTCTTATTTTTCTTCACAATCCTCTTCAATGACCGTCTGTCATTATCGCGCAACTCACACTTTTGTCCGAGTTGTGACTTAGAGGAGATGTGTTTTCGTGCTTCCTCTCTGTGCGGTATGAATCTTCGATAAGGTGCCTCTTGAAACACCTAACACTTTGACTACCTTGGTTACGGAAGCACCAACAATTTGCCCACGTTCGAATTCACTTGGCTGCGATGAAATGCACTCAGAACTACGCAGAACATTGTTCGGACCATGAAGACACTTGCAAGGGACTCATGACCCTGTAGTTTAGTCCATTTAGTCTCCAAACCAACCAACACTTGCAGTGTATTGAGAATATTGTACAGGTGCCGTTCGTGGTCAAATAAAGCAGCGCAATCTGCACATTTGGCTAGCATCTGCATTTATGTTCAAGCATGCATTTCCCGCGAAGTTCCACATTCTTGTCCAACCACTGTAAATATTGGGATAACGTTATTCAAATATTTATCTAAATTTTCTCTGGACGTCTTCAAGCACACAGCAGCTACATGTCCTTCCAAAGCCACAGCAACCAAGGGCCTCGTTTTAACCATGCTTTCGAATGTATAATTACGTGGAGCGACGAATGACAAAAGCGCGAGCAGAGGTATCCTTGACGCCTGACTGACCCTCCTCTTTAATTTACCAGTATTGTCTTTCTTGAGGCCTTCGCGCTACGATGGCGTGGGAGAGCGGCTATAACACAAGCGGACCGAGAAAGCGAAAGGCGACTTCCTGTTGGTGAGCATTTGGCGGTGTTCTTGTAATATTTCTGGCTTAGTCAGCCATCATATTAGGCTCCAAGAAGCTGTTCCCAGACCACTGGAGATGCAAGAAGTATATAGATGGCGAAATGTGGTGTGAAGTACCTGTGACAGATGTTAGATTCGGTACCATTCCCGTGAGAAAGACCGCCTGCATAATGTTACTGCTCTGTGATTGGCTGCTGTGTTCGGAGCAAGGGCGCCAAAACGTCAAAGTATAGTTACTACTATTAGTTAAACTACTAATCGGAATGACTTCACTTTTTAATATAAATCTCTCTCAACAGCTATCAATCAGTCATTTTAGAATTATTAAAAACAATTTAAATAAAAATCAAAAGACTGATGAAATTGCAGACGAAGCACTTCGGAAGCGTTCGGGTTACGCCTTCTCTGGTATGGCGCGCGAAGTGTTTCGGGCTGTCCGTCACTATGGATTAGGCAGTAGAGATGTACAGTCCTATTGTCTGTGGCAGCATGTGTTTGAAAAGGTGTTGTATTAAGATCATGTAGTCCTCTCGTGTGGCTATATACGCGAGTGACATCCCAAAGAAGTGATACATTATTTCAGAACAAAACCTCGCTAAAAGACAGTTTCAGCCTCAAGATAGAGAACCTACGACCTGAGTGTTGTTTTCTGTTCTGGGGACATCAACTTGAACACAGCAGGTTAGTGAACAATAACAGAACCTTCGTATTCCACACAGTGCAGTGGAAACAACTAGGCGCCTCACGTGTACTGCATGCACAGAACAAATGTGCTCAGTGACACGTCATCTGCAGTAATGCAGAGCAGGTAAAGGAGGATGATCGTTATTAACACCAACAATCAATTCATTCTTCCTTTCTTGCCGTATTCTGCAGCCTTCGAAATAATCCGACGATCGAGGCGTCGCAGCAGGAAAACACTGGACTCATATTCGGGAGGAAGGCGTTTCAAATCCCCGTCATCCCATCCAGGTTAAGGTTTCCAGTGCTATCCCCAAACCATTAAAAGAAGAATGCCGGTATATTCCCTTTTATAGAGAATGAACGACTTCCTCACATCCTTCCCCAATCCGAACTCCTGTTTCAATGGTGTTGCCGTCGACGGACAGCAAAACCTTAATCTTCTTTAATGTGGTTTCCTGTTTGTGAGATACTGGCCTCTTCTTGCAGTACCAAGAAGCGAGTGTCGCAACTGTGACGAAGTAACAAAAGATATTAAAAATGGAGGAAGTCTGAGCAAAACGCGTTGCTTCTCGCTCTCGCTTCTATTTCCTAGAGTCTAAATGTTTCTCAGTCTTTCCTCGCTCTACATATCAGCAATATGCGACGATACTATCGGACCATGTACGTACGTGTCTTTCAATCGCGGTGCGCAAATTAGACAGTAAATTCTGTTGGCTACGAAGTCTTTCGCGACGTATTTCTTGAATAAGACTGTCTCGGTGTATATGCCGCGCCATATCGCTGTGGCTATGACGTATTCCAACCAATCAGAAGCCGTGAGCCTCGCTAGTTTACGACAGTCAGTTTTAGCCCTGACGACGGCCATGGAGGTAGTGGTCGAAAGCTTGGAGTTTTATCCTGAATTGACGCGGCATGTACACCGAGAGACACTTATTCAGTAAATTCTGTTGGAAAAAATCCTCTGCAACATTCCGAAGAGCGGAGCAGCGGGGAAGCGGCAACAGGCGGTAGGCGACCGGCTTCCGGTGTGGAGGTTTCTCATAGGCTACGAATTATCTGATATATCAAATTAAAAAAACACGGGGAATTCAATAAGTAACGACACATATGTTGTTTTCTACGCCAATTTAGGTTGAACAATTTGGAATGTGTTGTGGGACATCGTGCAGTACTCCCGCTTCAGCCCCTACAAGCCCCGATAAGTGGCGGCGCTATCGTATCCTTCAAATTGGCATCTGTAACGGAGGTTCGTTCCAAGCAGAGAGCTGCCATTGAGTTTCTTTTGGAGGAAAACTAGAGAATCACAGATCTTCATAAGCGCTTGCAGAATGTCTACAGAGACCTTACAGTGAACAAAAGCACGTTGAGCAGGTGGATGATGCGTCTGCCATTACCACAACAAGGTCGTACATACCCGTCCGTTCTAGAGGCCGGTCGCACACAGCTGTGACTCCTGCAATGTTAGACGTGCGCGCTCTCTCATTCGAGGTGATTCAGGGGTTCGTAAGCAAGGACCTAGCTGCACAATTCAGCGTCTCTGTCAGTAGTGCTGGAACGCTGGCCCACCAGTTGGGGTACTGTAAGTACGGAGTGTGCCAGCGCGGTTGCCCAAACACGAGACTTTAAAGACCAACGAAAGACCGTGTCTCTGTCAGTAGTGCTGGAACACTGGCCCACCAGTTGGGGTACTGTAAGTACGGAGTGTGCCAGCGCGGTTGCCCAAACACGAGACTTTAAAGACCAACGAAAGACCATCTACGCAGGACTGCTTGCGCGTTACGAAGCTGAGTGCGACAATTTTTTGTCGAACATCTTCACAGGTGGTGAAACATGTGTGGTTTGGCTCTACTAGCTCCAATCTTTTCCTCAGGCTCAAAATTTTCCTCGGTGGACGGACATTCTCTTCAATTTAAGAAGTGGCAGCCGAAGTTGAATTTTCGTGATGGGATCAAGGCATTGAAACATAACTGGCCGAAATACGTCACTCTACAGAGAGAATACATTTAAAAATAAAAATGATCCACTGAAGTAAGGCATATCTTTTAGCTTCGTTTCCAGAATTGTTCAAACTATCCTTGTACTGTTGCTTATGAACTTTATATTGCAAGTAGTTTTGAGAGATGAAGTAGTGAAAACAGGAGAGGATCAAATAGGTAAAAAGAAAAGGCGTAGTAGAAATCCTTGGATATCACAGGACATATTAAATTTAATTGATGAAAAGAAAAAAATATTTAAAGACGCAGCACATAAAGCAAATGAAAAGGAATACAACGTCTAAAAAAAACCAAATTGACAGGAAGTGCAAACAGGTTGAGCAGGAATGGATAGACGACAAATGTAAGGGTTTAGAAGCATACATCACTAAGGGAAAAATAGATACCACCTACAGGAAAATCAGAGAGACGTTTGGAAAAAACTAAGCAGCTGTGTGAGTATCAAGAGCTCAGATGTAAAACCAATCAAGCAACGAAGGGAAATATGAAAGATGGAAAGACTGTATAGAGAGTATATACAGGGTGGTCCATTCATCGTGACCGAGCCAAATATCTCACGAAATGAGCATCAAACGAAAAAACTACAAAGAACGAAACTTGTCTAGCTTGAAGGGGGAAACCAGGTGGCGTTATGGTTGTCCCGCCAGATGGTGCTGCCCTTTGTCAAACGGATATCAACTGCGTTTATTTTAAATACGAACCCCCATTTTTTATTACATATTCGTTTAGTACGTAAAGAAATATGAATGTTTAAGTTGGACCACTTTTTTCGCTTTGTGATAGATAGCGCTGTAATAGTCACAAACATATCGCTCCCAATTTTAGACGAACAGTTGGTAACAGGTAGGTTTTTTAAATTATAATACAGAACGTAGGTACGTTTGAGCATTTTATTTCGATTTTTCCAATGTGATACATGTACCTTTGTGAAATTATCATTTCTGAGAACGGCTGCTGTTACAGGTGATTACCTGTAAATACCACATTAATGCAATAAATGCTCAAAATGATGTCCGTCAACCTCAATGCATTTTGGAATACGTGTAACGACATTCCTCTCAACAGCGAGTAATTCGCCTTCCGTAATGTTCGCACATTCATTGACAATGCGCTGACACATGTTGTCAGGCGTTGTCGGTGGATCACGATGGAAAATATCCTACAACTTTCCGCACAGAAAGAAATCCGGGACGGCAGATGTGGTGAACGTGCGGGCCATGGTATGGCGCTTCGACGACCAATCCACCTGTCATGAGATATGCTATTCATTACCGCTTCATCCGCACGCGAGCTATGTGCCGGACATCCATCATGTTGGAAGTACGTTGCCATTCTGTAATGCAGTGAAACATCTTGTAGTAACATCGGTAGAACATTACGTAGGCAATAAGCATACCCTGCAGAGTTTAGTTTGCCATCGGTAACATGGGGGCCAATTATCCTTCCTCCCATAATGCCGCACCGTACATTAACCCGCCAAGGTCGCTGATGTTCCACACGTCGCAGCCATCGTGAATTTTCCGTTGTCCAATAGTGCATATTATGCCGGTTTCCGTTACCGCTGTTGGTGAATGACGCTTCGTCGCTAAATAGAAAGCGTGCAAAAATCTGTCATCGTCGCGTAATTTCTCTTCTACCCAGTGGCAGAACTGTACACCACGTTCAAAGTCGTCGCCATGCAATTCCTGGTGCATAGAAATATGGTACGGGTGCAATCGATGTTGATGTAGCATTCCCAACAGCGACGTTTTTGAGATTTCCGCTTCTCACGCAATTTGTCTGCTACTTATATACGGATTAGGCGCGACAGTAGCTAAAACACCTACTCGGGCATCATCATTTGTTGCAAGTCGTGGTTGACGTTTCACATGTGGCTGAACACTTGGTGTTTCCTTAAATAACGTAACTATCCGGCGAACGATCCGGACACTCGGATGATATTGTCCAGGATACCGAGCAGCACACGCCTGTTGGGCATTTTGATCACAATAGCTATACATCAACACGATGTCGACCTTTTCCGCAATTTGTAAATGTTCCATTTTGACACGGGTAATGTATCATGAAGTGTTTGTGACTATTACAACGCCATCTATCACAAAGCGAAAAAAGTGGTCCAACCAAAACATTCATATTTCTTTACGTACTACACGAATATGTAATAAAAACTGGGGGTTCCTATTTAAAAAAACGCAGTTGATATCCATTTGACCTATGGCAGCGCCATCTAGCGGGCCTACTATAGCGCCATCTGGTGTCGCACTTAAAGCTGGTCGAATTTCATTCTTTGTAGTTTCTTCGTTTGATGCTTATTTCGTGAGATATTTGGCCCAGTCACTATCAATGGACCAATCTTTATAAGGGAGATGTACTCGACAGCAATATTATGGATATAGAAAAGGATGTAGATGAAAGTGAGATGGAATATATGATACAGAGTGAAGAATTTGGCAGAGCAATGAAAGACCTACGTCGAAACAAGGCCCCGGAGTTGACGAATTCTGACAGATCTTCTGATTGCCTTGAGAGAGCCAGCCTTGACAAAATCGTTCCATCTGCAGGTTCCAAAGAAAGCAGGTGCGTATATTACCGAACTCTCAGATTAATAAGTCAATGTTGCAAAATACTAACACGAATTCTTTACAGAAGAATTCAAAATCTGGCAGAAGCCGACCTTGGGGACGATCAGTTTAGATTTCAGAGAAATGCTGGAACATGCGAGACAATACTAACCCAACGACATCTCTTAGGTGATAGGTAAATGAAAGACAAACCAACACTTGTAGCATTTGTAGACTGAGAGAAAGGCTTTGTCAACGTCGACTGGAATACTCTTTTTGAAATACAAGGAACAGAAGGCTAATTACAGCTTGAACAGGAACCAGACGGCAGTTATAAGAGTCGAGGAGCGTGAAAGGAAACAATGGTTGACATGGGAGTAAGACAGGATTATAGGCTATAGCCGATGTTATTTCAGCTGTACTTGAGCAAGCAGTAAAGGAAAATCGAGGAAAAATTAGAGTAGGAAGAACAATAACTAATAAGGAATTAGTAAAGCGAATAGGAGAAAAAGAAGAGTAGGGAGAAAAAAATAAAAACTTTGAAGTTTGCCGATAACATTGTAATTCTGTTAGAGACAGCAAAAGGACTTGGTAAAGCAGTTGAACAGAATGGACAGTGCCTTGAAAGGAGGATACACAATGAATATCAACAAAAGCAAAACGAGGAATTCAGTAGAATTAACTTAGGTGATGCTGACGGAATTAGACTAGGAACGACACGCTTAAGGTTGCGGATGAGTTTTGCTATTTGAACAGCAAAATGATGGCGAAGTAGAGAGGCTATAAAATGTAGTCCGGCAACAGCGAGAAACGCGTTTCTGAAAAACAGGAATTTGTTAACGCCTAATGTCATTTTACATGTTCAGAAGTCATTTGTGATTTGTCTGGAGATTTGTCTTGCACGGAACTGAAAAGTGGAAATAAACAGCGCACACGAGAACAAGAGAGAAGCATCTGAAATGTGGCGCTACAAATGAATGTTGAAAATTAGATGTGTGCAGTAGACTGAATAAGTAATGAGGAGACAGTAAAGCGAATAGCGGTAAAATATTTATGGCACAGCTGAAATAAAAAGAAGGGATCGGCTGATAGGGCACCTCCCGAGGCATCAAGGACTTGTCAGATTGTTGATGGAAGGAAGTAGAGGAGGCAAAGATGTGAATACAATATGCAAGTTCAAATTAATGTAGGTTGTATTAGTTATGCAGAGATCAAGAACAGTGTGAAAAGCTGCATCAGATCAGTAATCAAAGACCACACCGACAAACTAACGTACATTTTCACACGTGACAGTTAACGTAACTATGATATACCCTGTATAATAAACAGTTACTTGTACAACAGAGCGGCGCCTGTGCCTTTCTCAGAGTTACAGAGGCTGCAGCGATCCGGAAACGGACCACGGATACACACAAGCGTACGGACAGAAAAAACCCAGCGACAAGTGTGTGTCGGCGGGCAGCCTAGTTCCTGTGGCGTCCGCGGTGAGCGCTGCTGTCGCAGCACCACTTGCCAGTCGGCCGCTGCCGGCTGAAGCGAGCGGAGTGACCTCAGGTGACGTCAGCGCCGGGCTACCGGAATCTGCGCGCCTTCCAGCCACCGGGCGAACGCGTCTGGTGATGCGCGCGAGAGCAGATTGCGTCCCACACTGTGCGTCGCTGCCCCCTTCCCTATGACAACAGCAAGGCAGCTTCAACGGCGCTCCACCGTGACTCACGCACTCCACACTCGAGAGTGGATGCGTAGGCAGGGGTGGAACTGGCGGCCGGCCTGACACGCACGGCGACACGGCTCTTCACTGTAGTCAAATCGCCATTCCTTTTACTTACAGCGCTTCAACTGCTTAACGTCGGACGGTCAGTTTTGCCCGATTTTTGAAAACTGAAAGTATGGAAAAATCTAATACATGCAAAACAGTTATTACATCATGAAGTATATAATGATCAGAGAAACGTAACAATGTCCATTACCAAGGTACACAGGAAATATAGAGCATTTGTGTGACATATATGTAGCACTTTCTCTTCAGCTAATGGTGCTGTACTAAACCGGCCTCTGGCATTGGCTATTTATTACTACCACGTCAGTCGTATAGTAGGAGAGCCCTCAACAGTTGTGGACTGTGATGCTGAAACGATTAAATACAAGAAATACTGCCAAAATCCGGATATATTCTGACGTGAAAATAATATACGAAGGGGATGTCTGAGCTTGGGGTGCAATAAGAAGCCTAATTTCTCTGTCATTATTATCCACAATACGGAAGAACACAAATCTGAGTGACTGGTACATTTGCGACATATGACGTGGAATGTTCGCACGTTGCAAATAGAACCGAGACCATAATAAGAGCCCTGGAAGTGGACCATGAAACTGAAGTATTATGAGCGTTTATCATGCACGCCTCAAACGTACCATCAAATAACTGTGGTACTATTCTACAAAAATTACAGCCCTATGAGGATTCAACTTAATCTTGATGAACTCAAGTGTCAAATCCGCTTCGTCACGCCCTATTTTAGCTTAATCTTGTTATTCCTTTACTGCTTCAAATTAGTGACAATTAGTTCCTCAGTGTAGTCGCATTTGGATCTACTATTACGTCTGTACTCTGCAAGCACTTTTTATTTCCCTAATTCTACTCTTGTCTGATACCTCTCCCACAGCCGGCTGGAGTGGCCGAGCAGTTCTAGGCGCTACAGCGACGGCTGCGGTCGCAGGTTCGAATCCTGCCAAGGGCATGAATGTGTGTGATGTCCTTAGGTTAGTTAGGTTTAAGTAGTTCTAAGTCCCGGGGGATTGATGAGCTCAGAAGTTAAGTCCCATAGTGCTCAGCGCCATTTTTTTTGAGCCTCTCCAACATTACACACTGTCTGCTGTGAGGATCCAAAAAGGACGGGTTTCCTGCTCAGAGCATACAAGAGGATGAAAAAAATAGATTTACTGGAACAATTGGCGCACAATCATTTAGTAACGAAAACACATTCTAATACTATTTTGTTCAACAAGTATTTTACTCTCACTACATCACCACCTTTGTCATTTTTTATTTCAAACGGCCACCACGAGGTAAAGTTGCCTCTTCCAAATAATCAGAGATTTCGCCAAGCAGAGATTTGTACCGAACGGTGTTCATGTATACAGGCCGTTTCTAGACTCCTCTTGCAAACCTCCAAGATACAAGGCGGAAGCTGTGCGAAAATGGATGGATCAGGGTTCCACATTCTGACCTATCTTACGTAAATAATAGAAAAGACTCTATTACACTCGATCCGATTCCTCCCGGTAAAGGAGAGGCAAAATAGATTTCCTGTAACTCTAATAATTGTTACTTTTGTAATCATACGACTGACTTGGTAATAACAAACAGCCAATGCCAGATGCCGGTTTAGTGCAGCACCATTAGCTGAACAGAAAGTGCTGCATATTTGTCACACAAATGCTCTATATTTCCTGTGTACCTTGGTTACGTTTCTCTGATCCCTATATACGTCATGATGTAATAATTGTTTTGCATGTCTTTTTATTAGCATGGCAAAAGTATACCTCTGTGTTCCTCTTCAAACCATCATTTACCCAGAGCAGTCAACACACCGCTCGTCCACCATGTAAAGTGAAGAGCTAAATGTGTAGGCAAAAATGTCACGCAAGGTGCCTCCACAATTCTACATCTTTACGCTACATTCACTCCTCGGAAGTAGATGCAACACGACTTATTTCTAAAAAGTTTTATACCTTTGCTGAAGATATGGGACACTTTTTGCGTTACTGAATGATATACAAGAATCTTACAGCAGATGTCCTTGCTTGGATATTCAGCCCTTAAGAAAAGATTAATGTTAACTCTCAAGATACGAGAGGGAATCTATCAAACCATATACGAAAACTGCTTCATATGACATCATCATCAATTCATTAGGCAAAAAAAAAAAAAAAATGCTTCATAAACGTCCACAAATGGCTCACGGACACTATATGGGCTAACATTTACAGACTTCGCAAACAGTAACTAGACAGCCAAACTCCACTTTTCTACTCATGTGTAGCAGTCAAGTCGAACGGTCATAACGCCCTGTGGAACTTTTCTCAATACGCTCACTCTCAGAATAGGTAGAAAGGATTTGCATGGCACATAGCCTTTGCCAAGCAACCGTTGGCGGCATACGCACATGCGAAACAGTTAAGATGCTTCGCCTGTTCGCACGTGTGTGTGTGTGTGTGTGTGTGTGCGGTCAGAGCGGTAGGTAACGACAACGTAAATGCATTCAGCAGGAAAGTAAATTTCTTACCTGTCAGGCGGGAACGAATGGCGGACGAAATCTTGACTGACTTTTGGAGACTGTTTTGAAAAGATACCGCCTCCTGCGAGACGAAACACCACCACAATTATTGTGCGCTGTCGTAGTTTCTCGTGGCTCGTGTCACGACTAAACGCTGCAGCACAATGCCTCGGGGCGAGAGCTAACAGTAGAGAGCGAGGAACAATAACACACGCGACACAATATCAAACGGCTGGCCTCCGCTCGGCAGAGACTGCAATTACCGTCCCCGCACGCTGGAAACACAGCAGCGCCATGGCTCGCGGCAGTTCTGGTTTTTGCAAAATACGTAGTCGAGCGGCCAGACGCTGCGCGGAGCTGGTCCAGCAACGGTCGCTGGACGCTATCCAAGATCCGCACACTGGAACGTCCTTGACGCGGCAATAATGACGTTACGCGCGCGCCCACGCTCCGGAACTTACTGGAACCGTTGCAATCCTTTCACCTGGTCTTCGACTATATCTTCTTCTGGGAGAATTCCTGGAGAGTCTACACTTCACTGTGTTTTAGTGACGTCAAATCCGCGCGGACCAGTAGGGAAAGGACGTTGCACAGCGCGCTCGGATACTGCGTGTGGTAACTAACGGCACTTGCGAGGAGCAGAGAAAACACTCGTCGAGGAATAGCAGGTGCGTCTCTTTGACAGCTGCGTTTTTCCACAGGTGGCACGGTTGAAGCGGTACTGGCTGTGGCGGGCGCGGATTCCAGCGGGCGTTTGGCGGGTGCTGTCAGTCAGCTGCAGACCGTTGTAGCGGGGCTGGAGGCGCCAACACGCGGGCGCACGCAGACGCAGGCACGCGCTAACGCACTGGCACACGCACCGGCACAGTGTCCCCCCCTCGTGGCGGCAGCTGCGCGCTGACTGGCTACAGCGCCAACGGGCGGCCGCTTTTGAAGGAAGGCCAGCGGCTGCGGCGCGACGGTTAGGAGGGGCAGCCCCAGCGGACTGGCCACCTGGCCGCTCGCTGGCTGCGCTGCGATGACAGCTGCCCGTGACGTCACGCTGCGCTCCCTGCGTGCACCGGCAGGACCTCTAGGTCTAGGCAAAGCCTTCCAGATACAGGGCCTACTCACAGCGGCCATATTGGGACGCGACGTCACAAACTGTTGGCCATCTTATCTTCAGTCTGCAGTCCTGTTGGCGTGTATGTTGTGTTGAAAGTGTGTAACACGTGAAAGTGACATATAGAGGGTGTTACAAAAAGCTACGACCAAACTTTTAGGAAACATTCCTCACACACAAATAAAGAAAATATGTTACGTGGACATGTGTCCGGAAACGCTTAATTTCCATGTCAGAGCTCATTTTAGTTTCGTCAGTATGTACTGTACTTCCTCGATCAAATTGTAAATTTTCACAAAATCAACATCTGTGGACTCACGAGAATCCGCACGCAATTGTGCAATCACGTTATCAACACAGATTTTCTGTGAACGTTTGGGCAGGCATTGTTGGTGATGTCTTGATTGGGCCCCATGTTCTTCCACCTACGCTCAATGGAGCACGTTATCATGATTTCATACGGGATACTCTACCTGTGCTGCTAGAACATGTGCCTTTACAAGTACGACACAACATGTGGTTCATGCACGATGGAACTCCTGCACATTTCAGTCGAAGTGTTCATACGCCTTTCAACAACAGATTCGGTGACCGATGGATTGGTAGAGGCGGACCAATTCCATGGCCTCCACGATCTCTTGACCTCAACCCTCTTGATTTTCATTTATGGGGGCGTTTGAAAGTTCTTGCCTACGCAACCCTGGTACCAAATGTAGAGACTCTTCGTGCTCGTATTGTGGACGGCTTTGATACAATGCGCCATTCTCCAGGGCTGCATCAGCGCATCAGGGATTCCATGCGACGGAGGGTGGATGCATGTATCCTCGCTAACGGAGGACATTTTGAACATTTCCTGTAACAAAGTGTTTCAAGTCACGCTGGTACGTTCTGTTGCTGTGTGTTTCCATTTCATGATTAATGTGATTTGAAGAGAAGTAATAAAATGAGCTCTAACATGGAAAGTAAGCGTTACCGGACACATGTCCTTATAACATATTTCCTTTCTTTGTGTGTGAGGAATGTTTTCTGAAAGTTTGGCCTTACCTTTTTGTAACACCCTGTATTTCATACAGTATTCGCCTACAGTTCTTCGAAGTATGGGATACAAGTGCTGCGTTCCCTTTTGCCAGGGAAATTATAAATCCCAAAAAGGCATGAAAGTGCACATGTTTCGATTTCCCAAATGTGCGAAGTTGAGAAATCGCTGGATTGCAGCTATTCCAGACAGGAATTTGTGTCTACACATCATTCAAGGGTAAGTAAATGACAAAAAATTTGTTGCGTGTTATTTGTTTCCATTGCCCCACATTTACCAATTGTTTTTAAAAACAGTTACGTATCATGTACCAGTATCATTTGCTTCTTAATTCTGTACCATTGCTGCGAGGTTAATACAAAGCTGGCTAGGAAATGTCTCTCATATTTGCCACTATTGTCACACAGAATAGTTATATTAATTAGTGTGACTCGAAAATATTTAGTATTCCTTATCATTCCTACCAGACTATTTAGTTTCCAGTACTTTTATTTGGAAGAGCTACAGAATTATTTTGTTCAGTTTTCCATTTGAGTAGACTACCTTAGAAAACTGCTTTCATTGATTCAGTGTTCGACAGATTAAGCAGTATAGAAAGCAGAATTTTGAGGTAAGTGCATTATAATTAAATTAACAGCACTCTGTGACACGAATTTCAATCAAGGATATAGGCGAAACAATCTTTTCATGTTTAAAGTTCTAAAGTTCTGCTGAAACAGGGAAATAAAATATTTTTCGAGTTTTTTGATTTATTGAACATTGTCAGGAGGTGCTCCATTTCGTCGAATGATTTGAGTTTCGTGTGAGATCAGCAAATTTTGAAGTGGAGAGAAAAATTTACGAAAATAACCAGGGCAACAAATTCTTAAATTCTGTTGGAGCTCCAGCTGCTTTATTTAAAACCGGAAACGTCTGCTAGTTGTTGCATACTGACGATTTTTTACTGCGAGAAAGCGTAGCTCCTGAGGTAAAAGACAGAATTTAAAATTATAGTTTATATTCAAGCCTAGAAACGCATATTTAAGGCAAATCGTCAAAATAATTTTACATTTTGAAATAACATAGGGCAGTTTTGTTCAGTTACTTTACGCAATGATATAAATTTCCATACTTTCATTACAAGGACAGGTAGGAGAGGAAAGCACGAGTATCTCTATGCGGTCTCAGTTCTAAAACTCGTCAAGTTCGTATAGCTGCAGAGTGCTTAACAGGAGCGTTCCGATACAGACCCTGCCATCAGTATGTGACGTCACAAGTGTGCGCGCAAGCCTGTAGTCTAGATGGTCTAGGCCTCTAGGCGGTGAGTTGTGTGCTCGACGAATCACAGTGTGTGGAATTTGCGACAGGACATGCAGATCAGGGGCGAAGTGTGCTATTAAAAGCATTTAAAAGCTATTAAAAGCTGTTACACATAAAACGCTTTTTTATTTTTTACATTTAAACGTTCTAGGTATATACAGGGTGTCCCACTCAAACCTCTCTGATTTCAAAGACCCACGAGAGAGAAACCACAGTAGATACGACAATGAAAATTACACCACGTAGAGTGTCTCAAAGAATTTATATTCCCGTGTCTGAAGTGCCAATTATCGTCGCCAGAGTGCATCAAGGTCTCTCCAAGTGAAAATGGCGACTCCACAGCAGCGCACACAAGCAATAGTGTGGTTTGCAGAAACAAAATCGCTGATTACTGTGCAAATTCAGTATCGTAGAGTGTATGAATGTGATTCACCTGATGTGAAAACAATTAAGGAATGATATTTGAAGTTTCTGGCAACAAGAAGTGTTCTGAGACATTCTGGCGGTGCACGTTACGGAGTTTCAGAAGAGACAGTGGAGAACATCAGACAAACGTTTCTCAGAAGCCCACGTAAGTCAATTCGTCAAGCATCTAGGCAACTTGATGTACCTCGATCAACACTGCATCGTGTAGTTCACCAGCTACTTCGTATGTGTGCTTAAAAAGTGCAAATTCTGCAACATCTGACGCCGAACGACAAACCACGCCGACAATTTGCTGCGGATATGCTGCAGCGTGTTGATATGGATGCCAGCTTCCTGGAAAGATGTTTATTCTCCGATGAGGCGAACTTTCATCTATCAGGAAGGGTTAATAGGCATAATGTTCGGATATGGAGTTCGCAAAATCCGCACGTTGTCATAGAACATGTTCTTGATAGCCCTAAACTAAACGTCTGGGGCGGGCTAATGCACGACAGAATTATTGGAACGTTCTTTTTTGCGGAACAAACAGTGAATGGGTCAGTGCATCTGGACATGTTGGAGGAGTTTGTGTCCCCGCAGATACAATACTTGCAACCCAACATCATTTTTCAACAAGATGGCACTCCGCCGCCTTGGTCAACGGCTGTTCGCGAGTTCCTGCATAGGAAATTTCCCAGTCGTTGAATCGGACGCGGACGACCCATTGCCTCGCCAACACGTTCACCCGACATTACGCCGCTTGATTCCTTCATGTGGGGATTCGTGAAGGACCGCGTGTATGCGACCAAAGTGGACGATATTCCTACGTTGCGACATCGTATCACTAATGCGATTGCAACAGTAACAGAGGAGATGTTATAAAGAAGAATTAAAATAGACTCAGTAGTCTTCGTGCTACAAATGGTTCACATGTAGAGGAGTATTGATGATAAATAAATAAATTCTTTGAGATGCTCTACAATGTGGTGCATTTTTCATAGTCGTATCTACTGTGGGTTTTTTTCCTGGGTCTTTGAAGTCAGGGAGGTTTGAGTGAGACACCCTGTATTTTGCTGAAATTTCAGTTGCGGACATACTTTACACTTGCGAAATGCACTGTTAACCCGGGGGCGGTTAAGACATTAACGGCTGTCAGTGGACAGGAGTCAGCAACAGCGATTACCGGTGCGCCCACATCCTAGTGCAAGGTCCATCCGTCTCTCGCAGAGTGCAGAGTGAGAAATATAATAATTTCAGTTCAGTTTACAAAAGTGAAGTGTAAATAACCCAAATGCAATCTGGCAAAAACTGCCAAGCGCAAATGTGTTTCGACGTGAACCGCTGCTAACAAGGAGGGAAGAGGCAGTGGTTTGGAGAATATGTTAATGCTGTAAGCAACTTGCACTGCAACTTTACAAACAAATAGCCGTTTTTGATTTAAAACAACCAAAATGTATATTTGTATCCAATCTGCTGAGTAACCACGGAAGATGCTTTATAACCAAAGAGAAAGGCGTCTGCTGTAGTTCTCTTTGATTTACTTGCAGTAAGTTCAAGATGGAAAATCAATAATAACTGATAATAGGAGTTTGTGCAGTAGTAGAGTTTAATGCTTTTTCCTCCACTGTCTCACGAAATTGTGAAATTTATGCGCAGCCCTATCTTATTGTTGTGGCTAGCTCGTAGTTTCTTGCTTATCCCTAGAACTCGTGCCGCGATTGTTCGAACAAGCTCTATACTGTCTCGAATCCCTTCGAACGCGAGTATCGCTTGTAGTGTAGAAACGCGTGTAGCCAAGACATTGATTCGGGTGTTATTGTGAAGGGCTTACGAGGCACTACTAATGAAAGATGTCGATCCATATGTCTAGTACATACGCTCGGAATGATAGAAAACGCTGGCCAAGGGAAAGCTCCGGTCGAAAGGAATCCACAACGCCTAAAAAGAGAAGTGGCAAGCCAATGCGAAAGTTACGGCAGCGTCGAGAAGGAAATGGAAAAACGGCGCAATGCGACTACCTAGCTGGCTCATCGGGCACACATCGGACAGTGGCAGTCCAAACCTGTGATTTATCTGTTCTGCAACCATTAGACTATTCTGTGTAACTATTGTACTAAAGATATTGATAATTAAATTATATATTAGTACGAAACCTTTATCATGATTTTATGCAGAGATTTTCACGAAAAATACGTTGCACAGATCGGATCTGTGCACACAGAATTTTCTTTATTTGCCCGTTTCGAGCATGGCTCATCATCAGATCGAAGAAGAAATCAATACAGAGTATCGTGTGAAATGGTGTTACGGTAGGTATTTTTTCACATGATATTCTGTATCAGGTTCTTCTCTGATGTTCTGACAATGAACCATGGCCGAAACATGTAAATAAACTTTTAAGAAGTGCATCCTTGTTATTAGCGGCCAGATAAGGATACGCTCACAATTCATACGATGGTCGCAGGCCCTTTGTGAGACTTTATGTAGCAGCTTAAACTACGCTGACACTTGTGAAATTTAAATTTATCTATGTTATATGAATCTGGGTTAGGTCTACGGGTGTCTTACGAGTTTTATAAACAGCATAGTTTCGGTATCTTGTCAAGAGTGGACATAGTGTGAACTGTGGATGAATAAAACATGTTGGATTGTATTCTTGTACTTTACAAATTCTGGGCAGCTAATGTCTCATTTTCAATGCTGGTTCCATTTAGTGTACAAATACTGTATCTGTTCACAATGTAAACACTATCCCTAGATCTGACAGGATAGTTTACACATATAAACGGTTCGTTGTTATTTGTTTGTGCAATTTTAGCTATTCAATAGAATGCCATATTATAGTTTACTGTAAATAATTTCACTTCTATTTGCAGCCTTTAAATTAAGTTTATCGCTCTGGAAAAGAAATATTTTACTGTGACGATACATGCTATACAGCTACTTACTTAGTTTCATCACCAGCTGCGAGACTGTTGCCAATACAAACAGTGATCTAGGCACTGTCAAATGTTTTTTTGTTCCAGTCTTTGATCCGAATATAAATTCTTTCGACGATGACCGGTTTCAGTCAGTAATGAGCATCTTCAGATCTGTTCTACACCATGTTCTAATGCGATAATGCCGTAATGGCATCGTAATGCTAGAATTGTATGTTAGAGTTGTTTCTAAAAGCAATCATTTCTGTATAAAGTCAATATTGGCCACGGTGCTGAAAGTCAAGTTATAAAGTAATTCTTTGCTATACTATTGCTATGTTGAAAGCAGTCCACTGTGATGTAAGGAAACACACCACCGTTTACCCGACTGCGCAATACAGGACTTAAATAATCACATTTTTCAGTAATTTTGTGTATTACACTCCACACACACACACACACACACACACACACACACACACACAAAGAGTTTAAAACAGAACAGTTACGACAGCAAATGGGCAATGTGACAATTAATCAGGAAGAGTGTTTCCTCGGCTTCGGGAAGAATAAGAACTCTCATTTATCTCATATAGTCAACATTGGGAAGAAAGAATACAAAGATACAGGTATACGGAATAAGGCTGTAGTTGAACCATTTACAAATGTCAGAATATTGGCCATCAAGGTGCTAATAGACCTGGACAAATGATCGAGCAACAAGAATATCACGAATGTAACGTGGAAGAAAAGAAGACTTCAGAACTAGGTTTTATGCCTAGGATACCGCAATTTTCAGAGGTAGCAATTAGCAGTTGTTTTCTTATGCCAGGATGGGAGAACGCAGTACAAAAGACGGCCTAGTAAGATGTTGGATTACTGTCCAGGAAAATGCTGAAGAGGCGGTCGCCCTAAAAAAAATGGCAGCAGAGACTTTCAGAAAGGCTGTTTTCAATACGGACAACTATGCCGTTCCTGGTGCGAAAAGCGGGGAAATTCTGTATTCATTCACTTACTATCTTTGTATTTTGTATATATTTTTTTAGATTTCAATAGGATGATCGTCTGGAACAATTACTTTAACTTCTTTCTCGTGTTACATTGTAGAAGATATGATTTGCATTCTTGTTTTTATAATGAGTTAATCCAATTACTGGCACGATTGAAGAAACAAAGATCACGTTCATTCGCAGGTACCCAGAGACAAGCTACCAGTTACTTTAGAAGCTGCCAGTACGCGTCTTCCACGAATCTGGAGCCTTGGTGTCTGTGTTCGTTATACTTCGGTAGAAGGGTGTGTGATGGAGGATTCACAAAGCCGACACAACGTATGACGTAAGGCATTGATGTTCACTTGGGCTATGCTTCGAGAAATATGGGACCTGCTCCTAGAACATTCCATACTCTCTTCAACCGACAGTCATTCATACAGAGATGTGCACAGTCTTCAAGCACAGTTGTAATCACTTTTAACGTCAATGGCTTCTTGAGCTCCATCCTTTTAGGAACTAGGCCATTTACAATAGCATTCCACCATAAAGGTAGGCGAGCAGTTCATAAACTTGGTTTTTGAAGAATGAACCGAAAATTGGTGAGAATGCTTTCTGAAAATGTTTTACACGTTACACTAGTTAGAGAAATGTCTAAAAATAGTCAGTCAGTCCAATTATTTATCCGATTGTCGTCTTGCTGGGATTGGGTGCTCCTGTTGACTTTCACGTGCTTGCGAATAAAATTTGGGTTTTTATACTCCGTCTTCTGCGAAACACAATGTATTTATTTTCTCTTTACCTAAACATACTTCGACACCAGTGTGTCATCCTCTGTGGGTCTCGATTTATTTCTGTAAAATATCATACAAAGTTCATGGTTATTTTCCTATTTCAGCTCTAAAAACTGTTTTCTCAAATCTCGTTTTTGTGTATAAATCGTGTGAAAATAGGTGGGTAAAATATAGAAAGGTGTAGAAAACAGTGTATATAATTACACTAAAAAAACACGTAGAAATTCACAGCTTAACGAAAAAATGGAAGTACAAAATATACATAAATACTGCTTTTGAGAAAGTATTTTAAAAAATAAGCAAATTCCTTGTGACTTCTCCGCAGATGACACACTGTCAAAAGATAAAAAGCAAAATAACTAGCCAACGTGTAGAACTCCAGTTTTCAGAAGTAATGTTGTTTCAAGTTAACAATCGGGACGAAATAAATAAAATATACCTGTAATAGTTTTTATGCCTAAAGTAAAAAGACAACCATGAACATTTTACAGAAATAAATCGAGACCCACAGAAGATGGCACAAAGGTGCCGAAACATCTCTGGGAAAACAGAAAAAGAAATACGCCGAGTTTTGCAGAAGCCAGAGTATAGAAACAAACTTGTTCATCTGCTTCACCAGAGCACATCTTGTGGCATATGTCACTATCTCCATCCTCTAGGTGTGACATCCAGGACGTGTGTGTTATGATGTGAAATGACAGTCTATGGTGTGCCTTTTCATCTACCCACATCTTCCATTATGCCTACGTCTCTTCTTACAATGAGGAACTCAGGTAAATTACATCGTCCATCGTCCATAATTTTGTCTTCCTCAATAAACCCAGCTACACTGCATATTACATCTTCAAGTACTGGATTTATTTCTCTCTTACTTAATTACTAAACTTCCTATCCCACTTATTATTCTTAAAATCTTTCTTTTCATTCTCTGTTGAGCGACTCTCATTTTTTTCCATCACATTTACAGTTTCTGTTTGATGGTAACAGGGGAGTAGGAGGCAAATACATTTTTATTGAATGCGAATATACTTTCGAAGACGGCGTTCCAGTTCCGCGTTCAGATTCTCTTCATTGTGTTTAGTTTCAGTGTCCAACTGTAATGTTTCTCAGCTGCCTTACGAATGCAAATTTATCGCCTAACTCAACGCCAGATGTGTTAAACATCACTATCTCCCCGCGTATTGATTATTCAGCAGTTGGTATTTGATAGCGATTCAGATTCACCGCCCAGTCCGACTATCGATCTTGAAGTTTAATCAACGATTTCGCCGCGCGGACAGAGATACTCGTGTTGTCCAGCCAACAGATTGTCTCGTGGCGCTGTGGTGGGCGTAACCAATGTGTGCGCCGGGCGCGGTCGCTTGCGCGATACTGCGAATAAATACATTGCGCCCGGGAGAGCCGTACTCGCCCTAAAACCGCATTCGATAAGGTTTGGCACATGGGACTCGCAGATAAAGACATCCACACTGGTTGCCGTCTCCATTTGGTCAAAATTTTATTCTCTTTTTGCGAAACGGACAGCTGTTCGCAACTATAAAACGTAACAATAGCCAAATACGCAGCACAGCTGCAGGAGTCCCACAAAACTGAGTCAAAGGCCCTTTACTTTACTGTCTCTACCAGGACCGTTGATATTTTTATAAATATCAGGAGTCCGATATATCGATAGTTAAAAGAATATCACGATGGGGGCGCCGTATATCGAAAAAGTATCGATATATTGATATCGTGTCGGAAGAAAGATTGACGTAGTGGCCTATAAAGATATCGGCAGCAAATTGTAAATATAGTGTCAGTTTTAGAGCTGTAGTTTTAGGCATCGATTTATTATGAGATATTCTGTACGTCAACAACCTATCAGCCTGCCTATCCCCGTTGGAACAAGGACTGAAAGGAAAACGATGCGTTCCCGCTTCCCACGCCCGGGTTTCCGGGTTCGATTTCCGGCGGGGTCAGGGATTTTCTCTGCCTCGTGATGGCTGGGTGTTGTGTGCTGTCCTTAGGTTAGTTAGGTTTAAGTAGTTCTAAGTTCTATGGGACTGATGACCATAGATGTTAAGTCCCATAGTGCTCAGAGCCATTTGAACCATTTTTTGAAAACGATGCACGTCCACACTTGGAGATAATCACTTTACTAACAATGGCAACTGCATTGTGTCCCAAGGTGTCCCAAATATCGCCCCTGCGCCTAATATCACCTATTTGTATTTTCAAGCTGTTCCGTGTGCCATCTATGAGTGTGTAGTAAACTTGAGCTTCTGCAGTTTTGCTACAGACGGCACTAGTTGCAAGCTTCCTAAGAGTAATAGCGGAAACAGTGTAGCATTTGAAGTGTTTGCGGCTGTGTCAATCGTTTTTACTGCCTGCAGCAAAACGAGGGAACTACCAGGTTTACTGATAATAATTTCGTTTATCCTACTAGGAAGTATGTTAAATAAGGATTGAAATCGTATTATTAATAGCGACAAAAGGTGTTTTGGAAAACAGTAACGTGTATGTTTTGGTTGATTGTACTGTGTTAGCAATATCGCGCATCAACTGGATCGTAATATCGCCAGTGGACGACATTGGGAGCAGCTATTTTAATTTGTTAACCGATATATCTCGTACTTATCTCAAACCTATTTTCTCCTTCAAAATGATTTATTTTATTCAGTTACTCATTTTTGTTGTTGTAGGACTCATACACAAGATGCCAAGGGAAAAGAAGGAGTGACAGCATGGGCGTACCCAGCAAGGGGCAGGGGGGGGGGGCAGCCCCCCCCCCAGAAGATATCGCAGTTTTGAATAGTTTACTGTTTTATTTAATAAGAAATGGTGCATGTTTGTACAAGTGCATTCTTGTATTTAAAATGTTTATTATAACCAGCTTTTCACTGGTTTACTGTTTGATTTGTTTTCTGAGACTAGTATGACCTGCACCCCCCCCCCCCCCCCCCCCCCACCTCCCCCCAGTTCAGATCGGTACGCTCTTGAGTGACAGACTTGGAGCACGTCGAATCTTGAGACTGCATGCTGGGCGGCAAAAAAAAAAAAAAAAAAAAAAAAAAAAAAAAAAAAAAAAAAAAAAAAAAAAAAAAAAAAAGTCACGCTGAGAGAGTCAAAGACGTTTGAAGTATCGAGATCACCGATCCGAGAGTACATTAAAAGATGTGCCAAAGGGGAGAATGAACAGGAAGCTGCAGTTATAAGACAGAAACTTGGAAGGAAACCTGGGTTGACACCTGAAGCTGTGAAAGAGCTGGTTGAGTACTGTACGGAAATGGAAAAAAAAGTCTTTAGTTTGACGCGAAATGATGTAAAGCTGATGGCATTCCTACTTGCCTTAAGGAACAATCTGCCCCATCCCTTTTCAAAAACAGGAAGCATGGCAGGTCGCAAGTGGTTGAATGTGTCTATGAAAAGAAATTGTTACCAGTTAACAATGCGAACGCCAAAATGACTGTCAAGAGCTAGAATCATAGGCTTTACTCAAGACAATGTGTGGTCATTTTTTTGTATTTTTAGAGCAGAGCTTGATAAAATCAAGTTCAACCATGCTAGAACATTTAATGTTGACGAAACTGGAATAACAACTGTCAAAAACAAAAATGTGAAGGTGATTTGCACAAAAGGAAAATCGGCAGTCTAGAAAATGTCATCAGCAGAGAGAGGAAAGCTGAACACCATCATCACCTGTATGTCAGCTGCCAGCCAGTATATTCCTCCGCTAATAGTGTTCCCCAGAAAGAAGCAGGACCTGAAGCTAATGAAAGGATTCCCTCCTGGAGCTACTCCAGGATTTCACCCATCAGGCTGGATTCAGTGTGATTTGCTTTGTAAGTGGATGAAGCATTTTACCTCTTTTGTAAAGTCTACTGCAAAAGACTCAGTTGTTTTAATCCTAGATGGACACTACTCACACACAAGAAACCTAGACGTTATAAACTTTGCCAGAGAAAATCACATCATAATGGTTTGCCTTCCACCTCATAGCACGCATATGATGCAGCCACTGGATGTTGCCTTCATGAAGCCATTTAAAACCTTCTACAATCAAGAAATTGAGAAGTGGACTTCCAATAATGAGGGTAGAATTGTGACTCAATAGGACGTCGCTGAACTCGTGGGCGAAGCATACATTAGAGCAGCAACCATGAGTAATGCACTGAATGGTTTTCGTGCCCTGGTATCTATCCTTACGACGAATCAGTAATTACTGAAGCTGATTTTATTTATGAAGCAAACGATAATAGACTACAGCCTATTTCTGAAGTTCGGTGTCGGCCTCAATTACTTGCAAATACTGCCACAGTTGATCTAGCAAGTAGGCCTATTTCACATGTTGTTGACTAAGAACTTCCGTCTGCTGCTAAAAATGAATCTCATTCCTCATCTGCTTCCATGTCACTCCATCCTTTAGTCTCGCCCAAAGACATGAAAGCTGTACCAAAGGTTCAACCAGCATCTCACAAAAGAAAGTGTGGGGAGACCTTATAATAAGAAGTTGGAAACCTTTTATGCTTCTAAAGGCACAAACAAGTCCAATGAGGCTTCAAAAAGTGGAGCAATACGAAAGAGGAATCCTGCCGTCAAGAGGAAAGTTGAAAGAAAGTCAATCATCTCAAGTTCTTCTGACAGTGAGCTTGCTAGTGAACCTTCACTGACAGACACCGATGACGATAATGATCTGGATGTTGATGATGCTTCTACAGATGCCCACTGAGCGTTTTGTAATAAGAAGTTTTCCTACGATTTTAGTGGAGAACAGTGGCTTATGTGCTCTTCGTGTTCCAACTGGAATCACAAATTTTGTGATGCAGCGAGTGACGAGCGGAAAAAATAGATATGTTCTTTCAGTCTAAATAACTAACTCTCAAATATGTTTTACATAATCCTGCTGTAAATAATCCCATCTAATTGTACAATTGCGTTATAGTTTTCCAATAAATTCCAAACAATTTGATTTGGTCTTACTTTTAACTTAAATTTTTTTCCGAGAACCATGTTCAAAACCACTTACAAAAGCTAAACAAATATGGGCTGTGCTCTTAATTTCGGTGGTTGGGCGATAACAGGAACAGGGGTAAGCGGTATTAGGAACCCACTCTCAGACAATTTCCTGTCAACGCTTTCTAAATTTTCCAAAATAACTCAAAGTAGCATAGCTTTAGAAGTAATTTGGCCTATGGAAACCAAAGAAGGATAGTTTCTACTAATATTCAGTTTAAAGCTTGATTTCACCAACCAAGAGGCTGATAAACAGGGAAATAATAATGGTAGACGATATTTTGGGCCCTTACCCTAAGTGGCCCAACAAAAGGTGTCCGTTGGGTCCATAATTCGGTTTCGTCACTTATCAGATTTGTCAGGAACACTTCATGTCGACTTCTCTGTTTATTTTTTTTTCCATCTCTGCCAACACCAGTGACCTAGCAGTTGTAGAGACAAAATTGCGTGGTGAAGTTAAACGTTGGCAGCCCCGAGAGCTGATTACGTCAGCATTCAGCCTCACATGTGTCCGCCCACCGCAAAGACCAATCTTATCATTTAGATTTTTGTTCATCATTTTCAGCAAATTGTTTTTTAATGCAATTGGTCAGCTATTTCTTCACACCGTCACCCCCAACGGCAATAGGACTTCTCCTTTGTGCCACCTATATTTGCTTCATAGTCATCATCATCATCATTTAAGACTGATTATGCCTTTCAGCGTTCAGTCTGGAGTCGCCCTTATAAAATTCCTCCATGATCCCCTATTCAGTGCTAACATTGGTGCCTTTTCTGATGTTAAGCCTATTACGTCAAAATCATTCTTAACCGAATCCAGGTATCTTCTCCTTGGTCTACCACCGACTCCTGAACCCATGAGTCTCTTGGGTAACGTTGCTTCTCCCATGCATGTAACATGACCCCACCATCTGAGCCTGTTCGCCCTGACTGCTACATCTATAGAGTTCATTCCCAGTTTTTCTTTGATTTCCTCATTGTGGACACCCTCCTGCCATTGTTCCCACCTACTAGTACCTGCAATCATCCTAGTTACTTTCATATCCGTAACCTCAACCTTATTGATAAGGTAACCTGAATCCACCCAGCTTTCGCCCCCATACAACAAAGTTCGTCAAAAGATTGAATGGTGCACAAATAACTTAGTCTTGGTACTGACTTCCTTTTTGCAATAGAGAGTAGATCGTAGCTGAGCGCTCACTGCATTAGCTTTGCTACACCTCGCTTCCAGTTCTTTCACTATGTTGCCATCCTGTGAGAATATGCATCCTAAGTACTTGTAGCCGTCCACCTGTTCTATCTTTGTTCCTCCTATTTGGCACTCAATCCGTTTATATCTCTTTCCCACTGACATTACTTTCGTTTTGGAGATGCTAATCTTCATACCATAGTCCTTACATTTCTGATCTAGCTCTGAAACAATACTTTGCAAACTTTCAATCGAATCTGCCATCACAACTAAGTCATCCGCATATGCGAGACTGCTTATTTTGAGTTCACATATCTTAATCTCACCCAGCCAGTCTATTGTTTTCAACATATGATCCATAAATAATATGAACAACTGTGGAGACAGGTTGCAACCTTGTCTTACACCTGAAACTACTCTGAACCATGAACTCAATTTACCTCCAATTGCTGTCTGACTATCTAAGAAAAGACCTTTAACTGCTTGCAAAAGTTTGCCTCCTATTCCATAATATCGTAGAAAAGACAATAACTTCCTCCTAGGAATCCGGTCATATGCCCTTTCTAGATCTATAAAGCATAGATACAGTTCCCTGTTCCACTCATAACACTTCTCCATTATTTGCCGTAAGCTAAAGATCTGGTCCTGACAACCTCTAAGAGGCCTAAACCCACAATGATTTTCATCCAATTGGTCCTCTACTAATACTCGCACTTTCCTTTCAACAATACCTGAGAAGATTTTACCCACAACGCTGATTAAAGAGATACCTCTGTAGTTGTTACAATCTTTTCTGTTTCCATGTTTAAAGATTTGTGTGATTACTGCTTTCGTCCAGTCTGATGGAACCTGTCCCGACTCCCACGCCATTTCAATTATCCTGTGTAGCTATTCATGGTGTGGGTTCTTGTTGTCATGTCCTAGTTCATGAACCACGGGCAACGTATGAGTGGCCAAGTAAGTGGTCTTGACAGTCTGGATACCAGTTACTTTGGAATAAGGCTGGGCATCTCGGACATATTCTGAGTCGTGGTCACCTTTGTGCTCAGACGGCAAAGACTGCCAAATCCACCGGTTACTCCCTCAACCGTTAGGGGTCAAACTCAATGGGACCTGGGGCAAGTAATGCTAGCAACCTGCTTCCCTGGTACTTTAAATATGATGCTGGCAACAATCAGAGCAAAATGCCTCGGACCTTTGGAGGTGACGGAGTCCCACCTCTAATTGACAAACCAGGGACTCCTAAGATACGACTCGGCAAACGAATGGTAACGAGATGGGGAGCTATTAATATCAATGGGGGCTTCTCTGGGAAGAAGGTAGAGCTGGCAGAGGCTGCAAGTAAGATGGAGCTGGACGTTTTAGCTGTTAGTGACATTCGGGTAAGGGGTGAGAAAGAAGAGGAAGTGGGAGAATACAAGGTCTACCTGTCAGGAGACAAATCAGGAATATCACAATGGGGTGTAGGGCTTTACATCAGGAAAGAAATGGAACCCAGCGTAGTTGCAGTAAGGTATGTAAACGGACGACTGATGTGGATAGATTTGACAACGTCTAGCAAGAAAATTAGGATTGTGTCAGTATATTGGCATTGTGAAGGGACAGATCAAGATAAGATGGATAGTTTTTATGACGCACTCAGTGATGTAGTTGTTAAAGGACAAGGGCAGTGTTCTGCTCATGGGTGATTTTAATGCCAGGATTGGAAATTAAACAGAAGGGTATGAAAAGGTTATGGGTAAATTTGGAGAGGATATGGAGGCCAACAGGAACGGGAAACAACTCTTGGATTTCTGTGCCAGTATGGGCTTAGTAATCACAAACTCCTTTTTGAAACATAAGAACGTTCACCGGTATACTTGGGAAGGCAGGGGAACCAGATCTGCCATTGACTATATAATAACAGATCAGGAATTCAGGAAGGCTGTGAGGGACACACGTGTATTCAGGGGATTCTTTGATGACACTGATCACTATTTAATCTGCAGTGAAATTGGTACTGTGAGGCCGAAAGTGCAAGAGGTCAGGTCCATATGGAGGAGGATAAGAGTGGAGAAACTTCAGGATAAGCAAATCACGCACAAGTACATAACAGTGATCTTAGAAAGGTACCAGTTAGTTGAATGTAGTTAATTACAGTCATTGGAAAAGGAATGGACAAGGTACAGGGACACAGTACTAGACGTGGCTAAAGAATGTCTTGGAACAGTAGTGTGTAAAGGTAGGATGAAGCAAACAGATTGATGGAATGACACAGTCAAAAATGGCTGCATACTAGAACTCAGGTAGACAGAGAAAGTTATGTTGAAAAAAGAAACAAAGCCAAACAGATAATTGCAGCATCCAAGAAGAAATCTTGGGAATACTTTGGAAACAGGTTGGAGACTTGGGGTCAAGCTGCTAGAAAACCATTCTGGAGTGTAATTAGCAGTCTTCGAAAGGGAGATAAGAAGGAAATGACAAGTATTTTAGACAGGTCAGGAAAACTGATGGTGAATCTTGTTGATGCCCTGGGCAGATGGAGGGAATATTTTGAAAAGTTGCTCAATGTAGGTGAAAATACGATCAGTAATGTTTCAGATTTCGATGTACAGTGGGATAGGAATGATGATGGAAATAGGGTCACATTTGAGGAAGTGGAGAAAATGGTCAATAGATTGCAGGGTAATAAAGCGGCTGGGATGGATGAAATTAAGTCGGAACTCATCAAATACAGTGGAATGTCGGGTCTTGCTTCACACTGTTAAAGAGAAAGACAGGACGTAATGAAAGCTCAAAACGTAGTAAGAGTCCTTCCAACAGAGCAAGTAAAATTATGTTGTATTACAATTTCAAAAGAATAGCTTCAAAGATTTACCGAAAACTGAGAAAAAATATAATATAAAATAAAAATATCGGCAATAGATATTATCGTTTCGATATTGATATGCTGATAAAAGGCGGAATAAATATGGCCGATACATATCGATATGTTTTAGAAATAGTTACGATACATCGATGTTTTATCAACAGCCCTACTCTCTACACGAACGACTTTCCACAACAATTGGGAGGCCGATTGTCTTCTTCTGCCGACAACACAGCCATGTATAGAAGCAGCTACAACATAAAAAATATTGCACAAAAATTCAGGAAGATCTAGACGACATGCAACCATGGACCCTTTTTGGAAGGTCACTCTGACTGTTGGGATGATTGATGCCAACCTTTCTACGTACAGGGTTTTTGCGGTATAAGTACAAATACTGTGAACATTGATACCTTAATATGTCCGCACTTCAGTGTGTAAGTTGTTTTATCTCTGCTTCCAACTGCCTTCCCGCAAACTTATCATTTACTTTACCACTTGATGTATTTTTGCACGGTCGCAACTACACAAGGAAGTGGATTAAATCAGTCAGAACAGACTATCCTTTTGCATCCACACTTCAGTACCTGAGCTGCTGCCCAGGGAAAAACTTCAATGGCTGCCTGGTGCCCTGTGTACGAATAAACGTAAAAATATACTACTCGTAATAGCTGTAATTACTAGTCTGCAAATGAAGTAAATGCTGATGTAGTGTTGCTCAGTACATGGTCCCCAGGCAGCACTAGAAATACACTACTGGTCATTAAAATTGCTACACCACGAAGATGACGTGCTACAGACACTAAATTTAGGCGCCGGTGGCGACACCTACAACGTGCTGACATGAGGAAATTTGCCAACCGGTTTCTCATACACAAACTGCAGTTGACCAGCGTTGCCTGGTGAAACGTTGTTGTAACGCATCGTGTAAGGTGGAGGAATGCGTAACATCACGTTTCCGACTTTGATGAAGGATTGTAGCCTATCGCGATTGCGTGCTGGATCCCTCGTATCACTAGCAGTCGAGACGACAGGCATCATATCCGCATGGCTGTAACGGATCGTGCCGCCACGTCTCGGTCCCTGAGTCAACAGATGGGGACGTTTGCAAGACAACAACCATCTGCACGAACAGTTCGACGACGTTTGCAGCAGCATGGACTATTGGCTCGGAGACCATGGCTGCGGTTACCCTTGACGCTGCATCACAGACAGGAGCGCCTGCTATTGTGTACTCAACGACGAACCTGGGTGCACGAATGGCAAAACGTCATTTTTTCGGATGAATCCAGGTTCTGTTTACAGCATCGTGATAGTCGCATCCGAGTTTGGCGACATCGCCGTGAACGCACATTGGAAGCGTGTATTCGTCATCGCCATACTGGCGTATCACCCGTCGTGAAGGTATGGGGTGCCATTGGTTACATTTCTCTGTCACGTCTTGTTCGTATTGACGGCACTTTGAACAGTGGCCGTTACATTTCAGATGTGTTACGACACGTGGCTCTACCCTTCATTCGATCCCTGCAAAGCCCTACATTTCAGCAGGATAATGCAGGTCCTGTACCGGCCTTTCTGGATACGGAACATATTCGACTGCTGCCCTGGCCAACACTTTCTCCATATTCTCCATATCTCTCACCAATTGAAAACGTCTGGTCAATGATGGCCGAGCAACTGGCTCGTCACAATACGCCAGTCACTACTCTTTATGAATTGTGGTATCTTGTTTGAAGCTGCATGGGCAGCTGTACCTGTACACGCCAACCAAGCTCTGTTTACTCAATGTCCAGGCCTATCAAGGCTGTTATTACGGCCAGGGGTGGTTGTTCTGGGTACTGATTTATCAGGATCTATGTACCCAAACTGCGTGAAAATGTAATCACATGTCAGTTCTAGTATAATATATTTGTCCAATGAATACCCGTTTATCATGTGCGTTTCTTCTTGGTGTAGCAATTTTAATGGCCAGTAGTGTATGTGCATTTATACCCCCGATGCCTCGCATAGAAGTGTACCTAAGACGTTAAAATTAGAACTAACGCTATCGATATACTGTGGAAGAAAAAAATCAGATACTTGGAGCTGATACTAGACTACGTTTGACTGCATTGTATTTTCATGTCACTCAAAGAAGAAAAAGAAAAAGTAAATATGTTGTTGTGGTTGTCTTCAGTCCTGAGACTGGTTTGATGCAGCTCTCCATGCTAGTCTATCCTGTGCAAGCTTCTTCATCTCCCAGTACCTACTGCAACCTACATCCTTCTGAATCTGCTTATTGTATTTATCTCTTGGTCTCCCTATACGATTTTTACCCTCCACGCTGCCCTCCAATACTAAATTGGTGATCCCTTGATGCCTCAGAACATGTCCTTCCAACCGACCCCTTCTTCTGGTCAAGTTGTGCCGCAAACTTCTCTTCTCCCCAGTCCTATTCAATACTTCCTCATTAGTTATGTGATCTACCCATCTAATCTTCAGCATTCTTCTGTAGCACCACATTTCGAAAGCTTCTATTCTCTTCTTGTCCAAACTATTTATGGTCCATGTTTCACTTCCATACATAGCTACACTCCATACAAATACTTTCAGAAATGCCTTCCTGAAAATTAAATCTATACTCGATGTTAACAAATTTCTCTTCTTCAGAAACTCTTTCCTTCCCATTGCCAGCCTACATTTTATATCCACTCTACTTCGACCATCATCAGTTATTTTGCTCCCCAAATAGCAAAACTCCTTTACTACTGTCTCATTTCCTAATCTAATTCCCTCAGCATCACCCGACTTAATTCGACTACATTCCATTATCCACGTTTTGCTGTTGTTGATGTTCATCTTACATCCTCCTTTTAAGACACTGTCTATTCCATTCAACTGCTCTTCCAAGTCCTTTGCTGTCTCTGACAGAATTACAATGTCATCGGCGAACCTCAAAGTTTTAATTCCTTCTCCATGGATTTTAATACCCACTCCGAATTTTTCTTTTGTTTCCTTTACTGCTTGCTCAATACACAGATTGAATAACACCGGGGAAAGGCTACAACCCTGTCTTACTTCCTTCCCAACCACTGCTTCCCTTTCATGTCCCTCGCCTCTTATAACTGCCATCTGGCTTCTGTACAAATTGCAAACAGCCCTTCGCTCCCTGTATTTTACCCCTGCCACCTTTAGAATTTGAAAGAGAGTATTCCAGTCAACATTGTCAAAAGCTTTCTCTAAGTCTACAAATGCTAGAAACGTAGGTTTGCCTGCCCTTAATCTTTCTTCTAAGATAAGTCGGAAGGTCAGTATTGCCTCACGTGTTCCGGTATTTCTACGGAATCCCTAGTACAGCAATACTGTCGATTTCCATTGTTTACCACAACGACTCTGGATTGATTCCATGAAGGTATTATCATCATCGTTTCCTGTATCAATCAAATTTGAAATGAAATTAAAATCTTCTGGGTTATTAGGCCGCGTCATGTTTCTTCTAAAATGTTCGACGTTTCGACGCCTCTGCTGCGATCTTCCTCAGGATCTTTTGGTGTCCACTATTGCTAGAACACTACTGTCATAGCAGTAGTGGACACCAAAAGATCCTGTGGATAATCCCAGGAGAGGGGTCGAAACGTCGAACATTTTAGAAGAAACATGACGCGGCCTAATAACCCAGAAGATTTTGACTTCAGTGACAATGGCCACGAAAGCCTGCAAACTTACATAAATTTGAAGTGATCCATTAGTTGTCAATTTCTGATTTTTCTCCTTCGCTTTCATTTTAATGGTTCAGTCCAGAGCACCTACGGTTTTATCTTAATTTCTTACTTCAAATTGTCCCCTTTTTGGTGTGAGACAGTTGGCTGCTGGGTCTTTTACGTTGCTGGTTCTTTTACTTGGGCTGAGACAGGGATTGCTTCCGTTGTTTTTGTTTCTCTGGTCCTGACTGCCCTTTCAGTGAAGTCTTTTTTCTTTATGAAACATCGCGAGTTTGCTCTTTGTTCGTCAACCTGATTGGACATGATTTGTCTCTCTTCTTGGTAACGTCAGTTTCAGCTGCCCCTTTCCACGTTATTTATGCCATCCGGAACGGATTTCGATAAGTAGAACTACACAGTTTTCGGTATTTTTGGAAGGTCTCATCTTCCGTTGATTAAAATCGGTGTGTGTGGCTCAACGTTCATTTCTTGAGTTTTCAGTCCGCGCGAAATTCTCGCTTTTCGTTTCCGGGATACTGTTTGACGTCACGGGTGGGATCGGGTGGAGGGGGGGGGGGGGGGGGCGAGTTGCGCTGCTCTGCCGGCCGCAGCCACGTACGTCAGCGACATTTTGACAGCCCCAGCGCCGGCCGTGCGTTCGACCGCGTCCGTCTCTGGACAGTGGCTGGGGCCCCAGAAGGGCCAACGGTACCGACCGACAGCCGTGTCAGGCGTCACTGGATGTGGATGCGGAGGGGCATGTCGTCAGCAAACCCATCTCCCGGCCGTTGTCAGTTTTCGTGACCGGAGGTACTACTTCTCAATCAAGTGGCTCCTCAACTGGCGCCACAAGGTCTGAGTGCACCCAGCTTGCCAACAGCGCTCGGCAGACCAGGATGACCACCCATCCAAGTGTTAGCCAAGCGAAACAGCGCTTCACTTGGTGATCTGACAGGAACCGATGTCGCCACTGCTGCAAGGCCGTTGGTTATAACGCCACCTACATTATGTATATTAGGAAAGATCATCTGACAAGTTTCATGGCCAGCAGTTGCACTTGGATGTTATTTGCTTGTTAGAAGGTCATGTTGTAGTTTGTCCAAGAAGCAGAAACGTCTACCTGCACATGTCGGTATTCGGCAGCGGTTGGATCCTGGCCTACGTGGACTGTAATTATTCCTTCCGCGATGTTGTCAAGGGGGAGGTTACCATGAGAAAGAGATTGAATAATCAACGAAAGGATAACGTTCTACGAGTCGGAGCGTGGAATGTCAGAAGCTTTAACGTGATAGGGAAACTAGAAAATGTGAAAAGGGAAATGCAAAGGCTCAATCTAGATATAGTAGGGGTCAGTGAAGTGAAGTGGAAGGAAGACAAGGATTTCTGGTCAGATGAGTATCGAGTAACATCAACAGCAGCATAAAATGGTATAACAGGTGTAGGATTCATTATTAATAGGAAGGTAAGGCAGAGGGTGCGTTCAGTGACCGGGTTGTTCTAATCAGAATCGACAGCAGACCAACACCGACAACGATAGCTCAGGTATACATGCCGACGTCGCAAGCTGAATATGAACAGATAGAGAAAGTGTATGGGGATATTGAAAGGGTAATGCTGTATGTAAAGGGGGACGAAAATCTAATAGTCATGGGCGACTGGAATGCAGTTGTAGGGGAAGGAGTAGAAGAAAAGGTTACAGGAGAATATGGGCTTGGGACAAGGAATGAAAGAGGAGAAAGACTAATTGAGTTCTGTAACAAGTTTCAGCTAGTAACAGCGAATACCTTGTTCAAGAATCACAAGAGGAGGAGGTATACTTGGAAAAGGCCGGGAGATACGGGAAGATTTCAATTAGATTACATCATGGTCAGACAGAGATTCCGAAATCGGATACTGGATTGTAAGGCGTACCCAGGAGCAGATATAGACTCAGATCACAATATAGTAGTGATGAAGAGTAGGCTGAAGTTCAAGACATTAGTCAGGAAGAATGAATACGCTAAGAAGTGGGATACGGAAGTTATAAGGAATGACGAGATACATTTGAAGTTCTCTAACGCTATAGATACAGCATTGAGGAATAGCGCAGTAGGCAGCACAGTTGAAGAGGAATGGACATCTCTAAAAAGGATCATCACAGAAGTTGGGAAGGAAAACATAGGTACAAAGAAGGTAGCTCCAAAGAAACCATGGGTAACAGAAAAAATACTTCAGTTGATTGATGAAAGGAGGAAGTACAAACATGTTCCGGGAAAATCAGGAATACAGAAATACAAGTCGCTGGGGAATGAAATAAATAGCAAGTGCAGGGAAGCTAAGACGAAATGGCTGCAGGAAAAATGTGAAGACAACGAAAAAGATATGATTGTCGGAAGGACAGACTCAGCATACAGGAAAGTCAAAACAACCTTTGGTGACATTAAAAGCAACGGTGGTAACATTAAGAGTGCAACGGGAATTCCACTGTTAAATGCAGAGGAGAGAGCAGATAGGTGGAAAGAATACATTGAAAGCCTCTATGAGGGTGAAGATTTATCTGATGTGATAGAAGAAGAAACAGGAGTAGATTTAGAAGAGATAGGGGATCCAGTATTAGAATCGGAATTTAAAAGAGCTTGGGAGGACTTACGGTCAAAAAAGGCAGAAGGGATAGATAACATTCCATCAGAATTTCTAAAATCATTAGGGGAAGTGGCAACAAACCGACTATTCACGTTGGTGTGTAGAATATATGAGTCTGGCGACATACCATCTGACTTTCGGAAAACCATCATCCACACAATTCCGAAGACGGCAAGAGCTGACAAGTGCGAGAATTATCGCACAATCAATTTAACAGCTCATGCATCGAAGCTGCTTACAAGAATAATATACAGAAGAATGGAAAAGAAAATTGAGAATGCGCTAGGTGACGATCAGTTTGGCCTTAGGAAAAGTAAAGGCACGAGAGAGGCAATTCTGACGTTACGGCTAATAATGGAAGCAAGGCTGAAGGAAAATCAAGACACGTTCATAGGATTTGTCGACCTGAAAAAAGCGTTCGACAGTATAAAATGGTGCAAGCTGTTCGAGATTCTGAAAAAAGTAGGGGTAAGCTATAGATACAATATGTACAGCAACCAAGAGGGAATAATAAGAGTGGACCATCAAGAACGAAGTGCTCGTATTAAGAAGGGAGTAAGACAAGGCTGTAGCCTTTCGCCCCTACTCTTCAATCTGTACATCGAGGAAGCAATGATGGAAATAAAAGAAAGGTTCAGGAGTGGAATTAAAATACAAGGTGAAAGGATATCAATCATACGATTCGCTGATGACATTACTATCCTGAGTGAAAGTGAAGAAGAATTAAATGATCTGCTGAACGGAATGAGCAGTCTAATGAGTACACAGTATGGTTTGAGAGTAAATCGGAGAAAGAAGAAGGTAATGAGAAGTAGTAGAAATGAGAACAGCGAGAAACTTAACATCAGGATCGATGGTCACGAAGTCAATGAAGTTAAGGAATTCTACTACCTAGGCAGTAAGATAACCAATGACGGACGGAGCAAGGAGGACATGAAAAGCAGACTCGCTATGGCAAAAAAGACATGTCTGGCCTAGAGAAGTCTAGTAATATCAAATACCGGCCTTAATTTGAGGAAGAAATTTCTGAGGATGTACGTCTGGAGTACAGCATTGTATGGTAGTGGAACATGGACTGTGGGAAAACCGGAACAGAAGAGAATCGAAGCAGTTGAGATGTTTAAAATTAGGTCTACTGATAAGGTAAGGAATGAGGAGGTTCTACGCAGAATCGGAGAGGAAAGGAATGTGTGGAAAACACTGATAAGGAGAATGGACAGGATGATAGGACATCTGCTAAGACATGAGGAATGACTTCCATGGTACTAGAGGGAGCTGTAGAGGGCAAAAACTGTAGAGGAAGACAGAGATTGGAATACGTCAAGCAAATAATTGAGGACGTAGGTTGCAAGTGCTACTCTGAGATGAAGAGGTTAGCACAGGAAAGGAATTAGTGGCGGGCCGCATCAAACCAGTCAGTAGACTGACGACACAAAAAAATAAAATAAAATAAAATAAAATAAAATAAAATAAAAACCTGCGTTACTAGCACGTTGTACAACCACAGAACGTACAAAACCGACACGCGTACACAACACTCGTAGTGAAATCACTAACCTCCCGAAATGAGAAACGCACATTTGTAAACACAGTGAATTCATGAAGAAGTGTCGTTTAAACAAAACAAAAATGTGAGAACGACTATCGTTAGATGGCCGATTAACGACTGTTAAACATACAGCAGAATCATTTACTTGATTTTTACGAAGCTTAATAACGTGTTATGAAAAGAGTGTATGTCGCTACGTCACTTCCTCGATCATAACTGCAGCTTCAGCAAAATCTTTTGTGTACAATATTGCACCATATCGAAAAATAAAATAAGCCCACAAGTTTGTAAAGATTTTCAGTGGGCTTCTTTGAGGCGTAGTAGGTGTATTTGTAGCGTTTACGTGGCAATAGTGCACATACCCAGACTTTATCATCTACTATCTCAGAATGAGAGCACTTGCTTTTCCTATATTTCTTCTCGCTCCCCCCCCCCCCCCCCCCCCTTCCCCGCGTGGTACAGTTTTTATTAAATTTGTATGTATAGCGAACTTTTTCTTAAAATAGACCTCAAATTACCCAGACTGTATTCGTCTAGTGTCTGATAATGAAACTACTTAACGATTTCCAAAAAAACTTTAAACCATTTCCTATACTTTTTGTCGCTTACGTACATAAACGTGAAATAATTAACACATTAACTCATTTGTAAAGTGAACAGAAATTTGGACCTGTTTTATACATGGGAGTTCGATTCTTTAAAGAATAGGGGGTTCGGCTGTATTATACAGGGTGTCCGAGGAGGAATGGTCATTATTCACAGATATGACAGGAACGATCATTCGGAGCAGAAAAGACCAAAATGAAATTTTTACTCTGCAGCGAAGCGCGCGCTGATATGAAACTTCCTGACGGATCAAAACTGCGTGCCGGACCAAGACTCGAACTCGGAACATTTGCCTTTCGCGGGCAAGTTTTTGGAGGTTAGAATGCAAGGTACTGGCGGAGGTAGAGCTGTGAGGACAGGCTGTGAGTCGTGCTTGGGTAGCTCACGTGGTAGAGCACTTGCCCGCGAAGGGCAAAGGTCCCGAGTTCGAGTCTCGATCAAGCACGCAGTTTTCATGTGCCAGTAAGTTTAAGAAAAGTCCAATAAACATGGGCTCTAAATGCATATCTTAAGAGCTACGAGCACTTGTTCAGTAGAAAAGGTCTTTTCACAGTAGAGAAGATGAACAAGTGCTCATAGCTCTTAAGATATGCACTTTAGAGTTACCATGTTTACTGGAGATTTTTCTCGTTTTAGTCCGTACTACTACCTATCAAAATATAGAACGAAAAAGCTCGCAGTTGGACAGACTTTTTTCACAGTGTCGAACATGAAAAAAGTGCTCATAGCACTTAGGATATGCATTTTAGAGCCCATGTTTATGGGACTGTATTGCTTGATCGTTCGTGCCATATCTCTGAATACCGACCGTTCGTCCAGGAGCACCTTGCATATTTGGCATATTTTACGTAGTGTAGTCGATTTTATTTATATATTTATAGATTTTGATTTGATGACCTTACAGCCAACTATAGTTTGTACATATCGTTAACAACTGTCACTTTTGACTATCCAAGTACAAATTTACATCTACTTATAGCAAAAAAGTTATAGTGTTTATCAAATTTGTACGTATATCTATACAAGGTGGTTCATTGATCGTGACCGGGCCAAATAACTCACGAAATAAGCATCAATCGAAAAAACTACAAAGGACGAAACTTGTCTAGCTTCAAGGGGGAAACCAAATGGCGCTATGGTTTGCCCGATAGATGGCGCTGCTGTAGGTCAAAAGAGTAACAACTGCGTTTTTTAAAAATAGGAACCAACATTTTTTATTACATATTCGTTTAGTACGTAAAGAAATATGAATGTTTTAGATGGACCACTTTTTTCGGTTTGTGATAGATGGCGCTGTAATAGTCGCAAATATATGGCTAACAATTTTAGACTAACAGTTGGTAACAGGTAGGTTTTTTAAAGTAAAATACAGAACTTAGCTACGATTGAAAATTTAATTCGGTTGTTGCAATGGGATACATGTACCTTTGTGCACTTATCATTTCTGAGAACGCATGCTGTTACAGCGTGGTTACCTGTAAATACCACATTAATGCAATAAATGCTCAAAATGATGTCCGTCGGCCTCAATGCCTTTGCAATACGTGTAACGACATTCCTCTCAACAGCGAGCAGTTCGCCTTCCGTAATGCTCGCACATGCATTGACAATGCGCTGACGCATGTTGTCAGGCGTTGTCGGTGGATCACGATAGCATATCAACTTTCCCCACAGAGAGAAATCCTGGGACGTTAGATCCAGTGAGCGTGCGGGCCATGGCATGGTGCTTTGACGACCTATCCACCTGTCATGAAATATGCTATTCAATACCGCTTCAACCGCACGCGATCTATGTGCCGGACATCCATCATGTTGGAAGTACGTGGCCATTCTGCCATGCAGTGAAATATCTTGTAGTAACATCGGTAGAACATCGTACCAATTAGTTTGCCATCGATAAAATGGGGTCCAATTATTCTTCCTCCCACAATGCCGCACCATACATTAACCCGTCAAGGTCGCTGATGTTCCACTTCTCGCAGCCATCGTGGATTTTCAGTCGCTCAATAGTGCATATTATGGAGGTTTACGTTACCGCTGTTGGCGAATGACGCTTCGTCGCTAAATAGAAGGCGTGCAAAGAATCTGTCACCGTCCCATAATTTCTCTTGTGCCCAGTGGCAGAACTGTACACGACGTTCAAATTCGTCGCCATGCAATTCCTGGTGCATAGAAATATGGTACGTATGCAATCGATGTTGATGTAGCATTCTCAACAGCGACGTTTTTGAGATTTCCGATTCTCTCGCAATTTGTCTGCTACAGATGAGCAGATTAGCCGCGACAGCAGCTAAAACACCTACTTGGGCATCATCATTTGTTGCAGGTCGTGGTTGACGTTTCACGTGTGGCTGAACACTTCCTGTATTCTTAAATAACGTAACTATCCGGCGAACGGTCCGGACACTTAGCTGATGCACACTGGACTCGCATTCGGGAGGACGACGGTTCAATCCCGTCTCCGGCCATCCTGATTTAGGTTTTCCGTGATTTCCCTAAATCGTTTCAGGCAAATGCCGGGATGGTTCCTTTGAAAGGGCACGGCCGATTTCCTTCCAAATCCTTCCCTAACCCGAGGTTGCGCTCCGTCTCTAATGACCTCGTTGTCGACGGGACGTTAAACACTAACGACCACCACTTGGGTGATGGCGTCCAGGATACCGAGCAGCATACATGGCACACGCCCGTTGGCCATTTTGATCATAATAGCCATACACCAACACGATATCGACCTTTTCTGCAATTGGCAAACGGTCGATTTTAATACGAGTAATGTATCACGATAAAAATACCGTCCGCACTGGAAGAATGGTAGGTGATACCATGTAGTTATACGTTTGTGACTATTACAGCGCTATCTATCACAAAGCGAAAAAAGTGGTCCAACTAAAACATTCATACACTCCTGGAAATTGAAATAAGAACACCGTGAATTCATTGTCCCAGGAAGGGGAAAATTGATTGACACATTCCTGGGGTCAGATACATCACATGATCACACTGACAGAACCACAGGCACATAGACACAGGCAACAGAGCATGCACAATGTCGGCACTAGTACAGTGTATATCCACATTTCGCAGCAATGCAGGCTGCTTTTCTCCCATGGAGACGATCGTAGAGATGCTGGATGTAGTCCTGTGGAACGGCTTGCCATGCCATTTCCACCTGGCGCCTCAGTTGGACCAGCGTTCGTGCTGGACGTGCAGACCGCGTGAGACGACGCTTCATCCAGTCCCAAACATGCTCAATGAGGGACAGATCTGGAGATCTTGCTGGCCAGGGTAGTTGACTTACACCTTCTAGAGCACGTTGGGTGGCACGGGATACATGCGGACGTGCATTGTCCTGTTGGAACAGCAAGTTCCCTTGCCGGTCTAGGAATGGTAGAACGATGGGTTCGATGACGGTTTGGATGTACCGTGCACTATTCAGTGTCCCCTCGACGATCACCAGAGGTGTACGGCCAGTGTAGGAGATCGCTCCCCACACCATGATGCCGGGTGTTGGCCCTGTGTGCCTCGGTCGTATGCAGTCCTGATTGTGGCGCTCACCTGCACGGCGCCAAACACGCATACGACCATCATTGGCACCAAGGCAGAAGCGACTCTCATCGCTGAAGACGACACGTCTCTATTCGTCCCTCCATTCACGCCTGTCGCGACATCACTGGAGGCGGGCTGCACGATGTTGGGGCGTGAGCGGAAGACGGCCTAACGGTGTGTGGGACCGTAGCCCAGCTTCATGGAGACGGTTGCGAATGGTCCTCGCCGATACCCCAGGAGCAACAGTGTCCCTAATTTGCTGGGAAGTGGCGGTGCGGTCCCCTACGGCACTGCGTAGGATCCTACGGTCTTGGCATGCATCCGTGCGTCGCTGCGGTCCGGTCCCAGGTCGACGGGCACGTGCACCTTCCGCCGACCACTGGCGACAACAGTGATGTACTGTGGAGACCTCACGCCCCACGTGTTGAGCAATTCGGCGGTACGTCCACCCGGCCTCCCGCATGCCCACTATACGCCCTCGCTCAAAGTCCGTCAACTGCAAATACGGTTCACGTCCACGCTGTCGCGGCATGCTACCAGTGTTAAAGACTGCGATGGAGCTCCGTATGCCACGGCAAACTGGCTGACACTGACGGTGGCGGTGCACAAATGCTGCGCAGCTAGCGCCATTCGACGGCCAACACCGCGGTTACTGGTGTGTCCGCTGTGCCGTGCGTGTGATCATTGCTTGTACAGCCCCCTCGCAGTGTCCGGAGCAAGTATGGTGGGCCTGACACACCGGTGTCAATGTGTTCTTTTTTCCATTTCCAGGAGTGTATTTGTTTATGTACTACACGAATGTGCAATAAAAATGGGCGTTCCTATTTAAAAACAAAAAACGCAGTTGATATCAGTTTGACGTACGGCAGCGCCATCTAACGGGGCAACGATAGCGCCATCTGCTTCCCCCCTTCAAGCTAGACGGGTTTCGTCCTTTGTAGTTTTTTGGTTTGATGCTTATTTCGTGAGATATTTGGCCCGGTCGCTATCAATGGACCACTCTGTATACGAAATTTAAAGTCAGTTACTGGAAAGGGCGTGCTTATTCGATATTAGCTTGATGCATCCTGGGAGGCGATTTTTTTTTCTTTTTTTTTTCTTACCAAATCCCGTATGATTATTCGGGCAGGGATGCGCAGACGAGCAGGCTCGTAGCCAAAATCGTGGAGGGAACGTGAGGCACGGAGCGTTTGTCCTGGGAACGCAGCTACTACTGAGCTCGGCAGGTGCTCTGGGGAGGCCGGCTGGCTGTCGCCCGGCTGGCGCGGCAGCTTCGCCGCGCTGACCTGCCGCAGCTCGGTCGCTGACGGCTCGCGCTCTTATCGCTGATAGTCGCGCCTGAATCACCTCTGAGCGCACGCGCGCGCGTCATCCTGTAGCGGCCGGCGGCCAGCTGCCGGCGGGCACACTTCTTCCTCTTACGCAGTCTGGCCACCCACCCGAGGACGGCCGCACGTAATGACGGCCCACACGGGATGTGCTTCGCAACGCGGTGCACGCCACACGCGGTTGGCGCACGCTGAGGAAGCAGCTGGAGCATCACGCGGAACGTACTTCTCAACGTGACTTGCGACTTGTAATGGCACAACAAATTCAAGGCGCAGACACGCGAGAAAATTTTCTGTCTTTTCTTTCCAGATTTATTATGCAGTTACTTAGAACCATTTCGATATATGCGCTGCTGTGTTAGGATAACCATCAGCTGTTAGTAATACTGCACTGTAGTTCCTTCTCTAGATTGGTGTACAGATGACAAAATGGTACATATCGAAATAGATGACAGAGGAATAGAGAAACAATTACAATCGCTCAAAAGAGGAAAGGCCGCTGGACCTGATGGGATACCAGTTCGAAGGAACTTGCCCCCCTTCTTGCAGCGGTGTACCGTAGGTCTCTAGAAGAGTGTAGCGTTCCGAAGGACTGGAAAAGGGCACAGGTTATCCCCGTTATCAAGAAGGGACGTCGAACAGATGTGCAGAACTATAAACTTATGTCACTAACGTTGATCAGATGTACAATTTCGGAACATGTATCATGTTCGAGTATACTGACTTTTCTGGAGACTAGAAATCTACTCTGTAGGAATCAGCATGGGTTTCCAAAAAAAAACGGTCGTGTCAAACCCATCTCGCGCTATTCGTCCACGAGACTCAGAGGGCCACAGACACGGGTTCACAGGTAGATGCCGTGTTTCTTGACTTCCGCAAGGCGTTCGATACAGTTCCCCACAGTCGTTTAATGAACAAAGTAAGAGCATGTGGACTATCAGACCAATTGTGTGATTGGATTGAAGAGTTCCTAGATAACATAACGCAGCATGTCATTCTCTATGGAGAGAAGTCTTCCGAAGTAAGAGTCATTTCAGGTGTGCCGAAGGAGAGTGTCGTAGGACCGTTGCTATTCACTATACAAATAAATGACCTTCTGGATAACATCGGAAGTTCACTGAGGCTTTTTGCGGATGATGCTGTAGTATATAGAGAGGTTGCAACAATGGAAAATTGTACTGAAATGCAGGAGGATCTGCAGCGAATTGACGCATGGTGCAGAGAATGGAAATTGAATTTCAATGTAGACAAGTGTAAACTGCTGCGAATACATAGAAAGATAGATCCCTTAACATTTAGCTACAAAATAGCAGGTCAGCAACTTGAAGCAGTTAATTCCATAAATTATCTGGGAGTAGGCATTACGAGTGATTTATAATGGAATGATCATATAAAGTTGATCGTCGGTAAAGCAGATGCCAGACTGAGATTCATTGGAAGAATCCTAAGGAAATGCAATCCGAAAACAAACGAAGTAGGTTACAGTACGCTTGTTCGCCCACTGCTTGAATACTGCTCAGCAGTGTGGAATCCATACCAGATAAGGTTGATAGAAGACAGAGAGAAGATCCAACGGAGAGCAGCGCGCTTTGTTACAGGATCATTTAGTAATCGCGAAAGCGTTACGGAGATGATAGATAAACTCCAGTGGAAGACTCTGCAGGAGAGACGCTCAGTAGCTCGAGAACATACCTTCACCGAAGAGTCAAGCAGTATATTGCTCCTTCCTACGTATATCTCGCGAAGAGACCATGAGGATAAAATCAGAGAGATTAGAGCCCACACAGAAGCATACCGACAATCCTTCTTTCCACGAAAAATACGAGACTGGAATGGAAGGGAGAACCGATAGAGGTATTCAGGGTACCCTCCGCCACACACCGTCAGGTGGCTTGCGGAGTATCGATGTAGATGAAGATGTACATGTAGAATATCACGACAAAAAGACCTAGAAGATGAGGTCAGATGACAATGTACAGTACTGGCCATTAAATGCCTCTGAGCACTATGGGACTTAACGTCTAAGGTCATCAGTCCCCTGGAACTTAAAACTACTTAAACCTAACTAACCTAGGGACATAAGACACATCCATGTCCGAGGCAGGATTCGAACCTGCGACCGTAGTGGTCTCGCGGTTCCAGACTATAGCGCCTAGAACAGTTCGGCCACCCCAGCCAGCGAAGGCGTTTGCAGCAGCATGGACTACCAGCTCGGAGACCAAGACTGCGGTTACCCTTAACGCCGCATCACAGACAGGAGCGTTTGCGATGGAGTACTCAACGACGAACGTGGGTGCACGAATGGCAGAACGTCATTTTTTCGGATGAATCCAGGTTCTGTTTACAGCATCGTGATGGTCAAATATGTGTTTGGCGGCATCGCGGTGAACCGTGTATTCGTCATCACCATACTGGCCTATCACGCGGCGTGATGGTATGGGGTGCCATTGGTTACACGTTTCGGTCACCTCTTGTTCGTATTGACGGCATTTTGAACAGTGGACGTTACATTACAGATGTGTTACGACCCGTGGCTCTACCCTTCATTCGATCCCTGCGAAACCCTATATTTCAGAAGCATAATGCACGACTGCACGTTGCAGGTGCTGTACGAGCCTTTCTGCATACAGAAAACGTTCGAGTGCTGCCCTGGCCAATGAATTCTCCAGATCTCTCACCAATTGGAAACGTCTGGTCAATGGTGGCCGAGCAACTGGCTTGTCACAATACGCCAGTCACTACTCTTGATGAACTGTGGTATCGTATTAAAGCTGCATGGGCAGCTGTACCTGTACACGCCATCCAAGCTCTGTTTGACTCAATGCCCAGGCGTATCAAGGCCTTTATTACGGCCTGAGGTGGTTGTTCTGGGTACTGATTTCTCGGGATCTATGCACCCAAATTGCGTGAAAATGTAATCACATGCCATTTCTAGTATAATATATTTGTCCAATGAATACCCGTTTATCACCTTCATTTCTTTTTGGTGCAGCAATTTTAATGGCCAGTAGTGTAGCTTCGTACAGATACACTCCATCGGCGGTATGTGAATGAACAAAGCTGCAGTAATCTGTGGCATATACCTCTGCCAGCACAGTGCACCTGGTAGGACGTATAAGGGGCGTAAACAGCATCAGATGTTGAGTAATCTCTGTGAATGACATGGAAGTGCCACGTACTCGTTCGAGACAACATTATCAGCACCTGGCACAGTTTGAAAGGGGCCTCAATGTGGGGCTTTATTTGGCCAGTTATATCCAGCTTTCGGGGTCATTCGGATGTCACAGTACAGTACAGACATTCTGGCACAGAACAGTGGAAATTAAAAAAAAACGTATCAAAACTTTTTCATACTGCCACAGACAAACTAAATTCATGCCAGAGACAGAGGTTGGAGCCGGAAGAGAGCCAGCATATCGCAAGTGGTTTAGGCTGTAGACATTTTACGACACTGTCTGCTGAGTGAGGATACACATTTTAATATTTCTGGCTTTAACAAGAAGAAAAACATCTTAACATCTAAGAGCATCACCGTTGAAATCAAGAAAAGAGTTTTTGAAATCATATGTGTGGAGTGTGGCATGCTACGCGTGTGAAACATGGACTGTCGGGACAGAGGAAGACCAGAAGCTAAATTCTTTTGAAATGTGGTGCTATAGATGCATGCTCAAAATAAAATGTATCGACAATGTCACAAACGAAGTGGTTCTGGAAAGAGCAGGTGAGAAGAGAAGCTTCTGGAGTTTCATTGTTAAAAGAAGAAATCAATTTGAGGCCATCTATTAAGACATAAAGGACTCCTGAACACAATCATAGAGGGATATGTCGAGGGAAAAAGACCAAGAGGAAGTCCATGGACCAAATCGTGAAGGATGCGGGATGTAACATCTACAAAGAAATGAAGAGAAAAGCTGAAAGATGCACAGAATGGAGACAAGCTGCCATTGTGGCTGTTGCAAACCAATCCTTGGATTGACACTTCAGAAGAAGAAGAAGTCAGCCGTCATATTAGGCTCCAAGAAGCTGTTCCCAGAGCGGGGAGATGCAAGAAGTATATAGATGACGAAATGTGGTGTGAGGTACCTGTGACAGATGTTAGATTCGGAACTATTCCCGTGAGAAAGACCGTCTGCATGATGCTACTGCTCTGTGATTGGCTGCTGTGTTCGGACCAAGGGCGCCGAAACGTTAAAAGTATAGTTGTTATTATTAGTTAACCTACTCATTGGAATGACTTCACTTTAAATATCTCTCAACAGCTACCAATCAGTCATTTTAGAATTGTTAAAAACAATTTAAATAAAAAACAAAAGACTGACGAAATTGCATACGAAACACTTCGGAAGCGTTTGGGTCACGCCTTCTCTGGCTATTCTGTATCTTTCCGCCATTGTACCGATCGTTTCGGTACTCAAGAGCACCGAACGGTCTAGTACTCGAATTAGAGCCTCTGCGTTATTCAGTATGCATTTCGGAAGCGATACCGTTCGGGTCTGGAGAACCGAAGCGCTGTTGTCGGTTCGTGTCGCGCAAGCCAATGAAAAGGGGCCACCGATCCGCGCATGCGCACTGCAGCGCGCACAGCTCCACGAGCACAAAGCGGTTAGCAGACGACACAGGCGAGCTATTGTTCGAAGTACCGAAAATTGCGTTTACGATGCCATAATGCATGACGCCGCACTCCATCGAGCTGATGTGCGCGCCTTCATTGGTCTTGCCTCCTGCTTAACAGTATCAGACACAGTATATTCATTTCCATGATTCTCAGCTGAAATGCATAGACATTTTTACAGTTTCCCTGACCGCATGTTTCCATGCATGCATAATAACGATAGCGTATTTGACTGTATTCTGTATTATATCTTATTCTCAGTCACACTGACATCGTGTTTTGGGTTTTGCGTTTCGGAAAATGAGGTAAGAATAGTGTGTAGTATCACATTGTACATCTATCAAAAGACCCGAAAAATTGAGTCTGAGAGTTTCAACGAATAAGAAGATGAACAGAATGTGGTTATAACTCGCTCCTTGAGATGCGAATGATTAAGTAGCCCACTTTCCCATATAATACATCAACAATTTGGGTCTTAAAAACAAATTTGAAAAAAAAACGCATTTTCGAGAGTTCCTGCAGGTCCACGAAGTTTATAACATGCATCTTATGAATGAAAATGTTTCGTATATGGAGCTACAGTCTAAAAATATTACGGTGGAAATGTTTCATCTCTGTCTACTGTTGTCGAGGATTCGATTTCAGATAGATACTTGTGACAAGCAAGATTATGAAGATGACTGCTGCTACTTACATTCCCAGTAATTTAAGTTGTGCTCTTTTAGATTTCTGTCTAACCGCATAGTCGGAAATGGCTACATGTTCGGAAAAAATGGTGAATTATTTCTGATAAGAAAAAATATAAAGGTCACTGTCGGATGTTTCACTCACAGCAGTTTCATATTTATTTTTTAAGCACACAGAATTCACGAAATCATTACTTAGGGAGTGCGCTCTAACATGTAAGTAATAACGAATATTGCAGAAATGTCTTAACTTCCACGAATAACAATGTCTCAGAACGTATTGCATTTGCGAAGAGGAAAAAAAATTCTTGGCACCCATACGTGCGCGAACCCGTTTCCTTTCGCATCGCATTCCCGCACGCCACAGAGTTCAAGCGCAGTCCTTGATTCTTGTACTATTACGTAGAGAAACGTAGTCTGACTTCGTTGCCAAACGGTTCTGCGTAAGTCATAAATGAGTGATGGTTTGGAAGGTTTCCAATATCAGGCTTCACATAGCTGCTTTCCATTGTTACTTGAACGTTGTAAATTTTTCGATAGTTAGTAACTAAACCATTTGTGGGAAAAAGTACACAAAGTCACTAGTAACGTCAGTCCACACTCATGTAATACACGTAAGCAGAGCCGATGTCTTGATATTTAATGATCTTTAAACTCTTCTTTGTCTTGATATTTAATGATCTTTAAACTCTTATTTGCATAAAAGCAACACGTATTTTGAGAGAATATTGACCGAAAACGTTCTTTTTTTATGTAATCATTGACAGTAACAAGCTAACCTAACAATATTTCTTACAAAGGAAAATAGTTTATTATGAACTCACTTTCCAACCGGATGCGTCTTCTGGTGATTCTTTAGTAACATAATCACTAAATCCAAAGCTAAAACCGCTAAATATGTTTAAAAAAACAAATTATAGGTGTACATAAACCACAGCTCACCAATCGTCATGGCCACACCGAAATCCAAAACCTCTCGGTACAATTGTCCTAAAATCGATGGGAGGACCGTTCGGTAACAGGTCGCAGTAGCTTACTGCATTGGATATTTCGATAAAGAACCGCAAATGACGGCACTACCAAGGCTAAACTACAACACCGACCGATCGATACAGAATAGGGCCCCTGGTATGGCGCGCGAAGTGTTTCGGGCTGTTCGTCACTCTGGATTAGGCAGTCGAGATATGTTGCCTGTCGTAGGATGTGTTTCCAATTTTTATTTAAGTTCCTATTCGTCAATCTGGATTAGGCAGTCGAGATGTATAGTCATGTTGTCTGTGGCAGCATGTGTTTGAAAAGGTGTTGTATTAAGATCATGTAGTCTTCTCGTGTGGCTATATTAAAAGTGGCATCCCAAAGAAGTGATACGTTATTTCAGAACAGAACCTCGCCAAAAGTCAGTTTCAGCCCCAAGATACAGAACGTACGACCTGCGTGCTGTTTTCTGCGCTGCGGACATCAACTTGAAGACAGCAGGTTAGTGAACTATAACAGAACCTTCGTATTCCACACAGTGCAGTGGAAACAACTAGGCACCTCACGTGTACTGCATGCACAGAACAAATGTGCTGAGTGGCACATCATCTGCAGAAAGCAGAGGAGGTAAAGGAGGGTGATCGTTATTAACACCAACAATCAATTCATTTTTCCTTTCTTGCCGTGACATTCAGCAGAAAACGAAAGGAAACGAGACAAGCATATTCGTTAGCTGGTAATACATGTTGAAAGAAACTCTATCTCTTTCTCAAGAGCACGTAGTCAGGAACTGACACAGCAGCTAACAGCCTGTCAAGTGAGTAAAGAAGAATAAGGAGGATAGGTGCTGAGCTTTTCATCATAGCCTCATGCCAGAACCCTTTCAGTACACCAGCTCCCGAGCTCTAGTGAAGAGCTAATCATTTGGATCAATGGAATTCGTAGTAATAGCACCTGATTCCATGGTTGGTAGTGAATCTATGTCCTAGATGTTGCAGCACAGACTCTGAACGAGCCAAAGATGTACTCAGGATGATGGCCCTCACCTGATGATCTTCATCCTGCTCACCTCCTGCCTGCTATGGATGGGGGAACTAATTGTCTTCCCACAACACCACATCACAGAGTGCTGCCAGTGCTGGATTTCGACATGGAAACCAGCAACAGGCCCTCTTGTAGTTCGTGTTCCTCTTCAACACTAAAGTGTCTTCGGGTGCTGTCACTTACCAAGGATATGGTGGAGATCAACCGATCACACGACTACCGGCACCTGGTACACTGCGGATGAGTCTACAAGGGTCATTGTAGTATTCGCAGTGCAACCGAGTACACTTCAACAGCCAGTGAAAGAACCACTTCGCGCTAGGAAGCCGCCGCCTCGCTCAATAGCCGTCCACCTCGCCGCTTGGGTCCTTAACAACTTCCGGGCGTGCAAACTCTGGGCTGACTCTAACGACGTCAGATGGAATCCAAAATGCAGCTGAATAAGCAACAACAGAGGCTGGTACGGAAGGAAGATGGCTTGTAAACATTGTGAATAAATAACTGAACCCTAGTAATGTTTTACTAGCGTCGTTGACGTTTCACAGGGAAAGCAGCTATCCGTGTCTCCTCTTTGCCCTCTGTCGTCGGGGCTCTGGTCCATGATGTTTGACCACCAGGAGGGAGGGTCGCCATGCTGTGCACCGAAAACATTGTGATCTCTTCACATCTACGCCTGTCTTCCGAAAACGAGTAGTGGACAATCTGCCCTGCAACATTCTGTGTCTTGCCGCACCATTGGTCCGAGACTAGCAGTGTCGGGACTTCGAAATTAGCGTCCCATGCGTAGGTTGCCATTCACACCACAATACAAAAGTTGCACAACTTTGGTTGTGCTCTAGAGACAGGCAGGATTTACCTAGCAGGTGCGCTGCGTCTCCATATTTCCTACACCAGTAAACTGATAGAACGATTTCGACAAAAAGATCTTAAGAATGAGTGTTTGTAAGTGCAGGAGGAAAATGTAGAAGCGAATGAGGCATTTAAATGTTCCTCGGGCTATCCCCTTTCACGCGGATCACATAACTGATTGATTGGCAACAACAAGCTGCGTAGGCACGCCACAGAGTGAGTGCCTATATCCTGTTGCCTTCAGGGGAATAACCAGTTACAAAAAGGCGTCCAGCTTCTCCGGGAAGCGCCAGTAGACATTTTGTCTCTAACAAACGGTGTTCCCCATGACGTGATATATTACGCTTAACGTTTGATGCAAAAACTTTGAAACACCGTGTATATTTTCAGGTTTCGTAAACAGAAGTGATTTGTGCTCTTTTGGAGTGACACGAGACTGTTCGCCAAGCAAGAGATTCTGCTTAAATATTTGTATTTAATGTAAAATCTAACTATAGGGCACCCACCTACATAGGGAGAAAAGATCATTACGATAAAATAAGAGAAATCAGGGCTCTCACGGAAAAATTTAAGTGCTCGTTTTTTCCCACGTGCCGTTCGAGAGTGGAAGGGTAGAGAGACAGCATGAAGGTGGTTCATTGGACTTTATTCTGAATAGCAGAGTAATCACGTAGGTATAGATGTAGATGTGTAGAAACCATTATCAGCGCATGTTCTACCCCAAGTAGCATATGCCGTTGGGAAACCAAAATCGACGTCATATTTCCAGATGTACTAATTTTTCTTCCCAGCAGTGTATTTTAATGCAGAAAATCGTGCATACGACAACATAAAAGGGAGACGGAGAGAACTGCTCGGTATTGGAAAGTGGCGTGTTAGCTAGGGAACAGGTAGGCAAGACCAATTTCCTCTGTCGCGGTCGTCTCTGGACAAGGGCAACGATGTGATAGAGCAGGGCAGGGAAGTCAAACAGCGGCCGCTATCTGGCAGAGACGGCCGCTGGTAGCTGTGCATCCACGGTTGACGACCCGGGGCAGATAAGCGCTCCACCAGCCGCCGCCGCCGGCTCCTCTACAGGTGCACGTACGGCGTACGGCGACAGCGGCGCCCTCTGCCAGCACGAAAGCTGCCTGCACGCCGACGCCTTTTACTCTATACAGTGCACTTTACGTCTGGACATCAGTGTATGGAAACGGTGTTAGCAACGTTAAAAAACAAATATAATTTTAATAAAGCCAATTAAAACATTCGATACGAAATGCGGCTTAAATTTACACACATTACAAAAGGTGACTGACTGTTTCGTTAATTTTCTAGCAGCACTGCACTCGAGTGTTTTTGTGTTTGTCCTTTAACAATCAGAAACATATCCACACTACTGGCCACTAAAATTGCTACACCAAGAAGAAATGCAGATGATAAACGGGTATCCATTGCACAAATATATTATACTAGAACTGACATGTGATTACATTTTCACGCAATTTAGGCGCATAGATCCTGAGACATCAGTACCCAGAACAACCACCTCTGGCCGTAATAACGGCCTTGATACATCTGGGCATGATTGGATGGCGTGTACAGGTACAGCTGCCCATGCAGGTTCAACACGATAGCACAGTTCATCAACAGTAGTGACTGGCGTATTGCGACGAGCCAGTTGCTCGGCCACCATTGGCCAGACGTTTTCAGTTGGTGAGAGGTCTGGAGAATATGCTGGCCAGGGCAGCAATCGAACACTTACTGTATCCAGAAAGGCCCGTACAGGGCCTGCAACATGCGGTTGTGCATTATCCTGCAGAAATGTAGGGTTTCACAGGGATCGAATGAAGGGTAGAGCCACGGGTCGTAACGCATCTGAAATGTAACGTCCACTGTTTAAAGTGCCGTCAATGCGAACAAGAGGTGGCCGAGACGTGTAACCAGTGGCACCCCATACCATCACGCCGGGTGATATGCCAGTATGGCGATGATGAATACACGCTTCCAATGTGCGTTCACCGTGATGTCGCCAAACACGGATGTGACCGTCATGATTCTATAAACAGAACCTGGATTCATCCGAAAAAATGACGTTTTGCCATTCGTGCACCCAGGTTCGTCGTTGAGTACACCATCGCAGGCGCTCCTGTCTGTGATGCAGCGTTAAGGGTAACTGCAGCCATGGTCTCCGAGCTGATCATGCTGCTGCAAACGTCGTCCAACTGTTCGTGCAGATGGTTGTTGTCTTGCGAACGTCCCCATCTGTGGACTCAGGGATCGAGACGTGGCTGCACGATCCGTTACAGCCATGCGGATAAGATGCCTGTCGTCTCGACTGCTAGTGATACGAGGCCGTTGAAATCCAGCACGGCGTTCCGTATTACCCTACTGAACCCATCGATTCCATATTCTGCTAACAGTCATTGGATCGCGACCAACGCGAGCAGTAATGTCGCGATGCGATAAACCGCAATCGTGATAGGCTACAAACCGACCTTCATCAATGTCGGAAACGCGATGGTACGCATTTCTCCTCGGTACATGAGGCATCACAACGTTTCACCAGGCAACGCCGGTCAACTGCTGTTTGTGTATGAGAAATCGGTTGGAAACTTTCCTTATGTCAGCACGATTAGGTGTCGCCACTGGCGCCAACCTTGTGTGTAAGGTCTGAAAAGCTAATCATTTGCATATCACATCATCTTCTTTCTGTCGGTTAAATTTCGCGTGTGTAGCACGTCATCTACGTGGTGTAGCAATTTTAATGGCCAGTAGTGTACTTTAAGTGCCTTTTTCTACTTTTTTGCAACTGATGTTTGTTTCTTCTTGCATCGACATTGACTGGAGTTCCTTCTTAAGAAAGCGTATCTGCTAACTGTTTCCGAACATTTTCGCTTGATATTTGCCGTCCGATCACATCTTGGGATACGTATAAGGTAACCACAACAGCGGTGTTAAAAAAAATTTCGAACGCTCACTTTCGATATCATTTTACTGTCTTTTCCAGTGGACTGTTATAAGCACTAATTTCATCAGCAAGGTCAGTAGCACTTTTTCCTCTGGTTATATTCAGTAACAGGTGTTAGTTTTTCATAGACGATAAGTGGTCGCCAGCACGCGAAACTGCTGCCTCAACAGAAGAACAACAGGACAGCTGATGCTTTGATTCACATATTTAATACATCAATGACTCAGCGTATTTTTCCAGACAGGTTAAAATATGCAATTGTCAGGTCTCTCTACAAAAATGAGGAAACCACAGACGTCAATAACTACCGGCCAGTATCCTTGCTTACAAAATTTTCAAAAAACTTTGAGAAAGTGATGTACTCAAGAGTGGTTAGCCATCTGAACAGTAATGAGATACTTAGTAAATCACAGTTCGGATTTCACAAATGCTGTTCCACTGAGACAGCAATATACAATTTCACTGTCCACATAATAGAGACTTTAAATAATAAAATGTCGCCAGTAGGAATATTCTGTGACTTATCCGAAGCATTTGATTGTGCGAACCATGTCATTATGTTAGAGAAATTACAATTCCATAGTATAAATGAAACAGCATATGAGTGGTTTAAGTCATATCTGCAGAACAGGAAGCAAAAAGTCTCTTTATATGCTTCAAGTGATTCAAAGGAGTTTGCCACTTGACCTAACTGGGGGCGTCCGGCCATCCTGATTTAGGTTTTCCGTGATTTCCCTAAATCGCTACAGGCAAATGCCGGGATGGTTCCTTTCAAAGGGCACGACAGACTTCCTTTCCCGTCCTTCCCTAATCCGATGAGACCAATGACCTCGCTGTCTGGTCTCCTTCCCTAAACCAACTAACCAACCAACCAACCAACCTAACTGGGGTGAAATTACATTAGGTGTTCGACAAGGTTCGATCATGGGTCCCCTCCTGTTCTTGATATATGTGAATGACCTCCCTTCTTATGTGAAACAAGGTGCTGAACTGACACTGTTTGCTGATGATACAAGCATAATTATTAATCCAGTAAAAGAAAGTCCTATAGAAAATGATACAAATAAGGTCTTTGGAAAAGTTATTAATTGATTTTCTGCGAAGGGGGTTGCTCTGAACTTTGAAAAAAAAAAAAACAGTACATCCAATTTTCTGCTGCAAAAAGTATAATTCCTTCAATAAACATAACACATCAAAAGAAATCAGTTGCCAGGGTAGAGCATACTAAGTTTTTGGGTGTACGTATTGATGAGAATCATAATTGGAAAATTCATATTTTGGATCTCCTAAAGCGACTAGGTTCAGCAACTTTTGAAATCAGAATAATTGCCAATTTTGAGGATGTACAAATTAGTAAGCTAACATACTTCGTATACTTCCACTCTCTGATGTCATACGGAATAATATTCTGGGGCAACTCAACACTTAGGCAAAAGGTATTCACTGCTCAAAAGAAAGCAGTTAGAATAATGTGTGGGGTTCATAATCGCACATCCTTTAGGCATCTGTTTAAAAAGTTAGGAATTCTTTCAACTGCTTCACAGTACATTTACTCAGTAATGAAGTTTTTTCTCAACAACATGGACCAGTTTAAAATCAACAGCGACATTCATGATTACAATACTAGAAAAAAGAAAGACCTACACTACCCTTTACTTAACCTATCTTTGACACTAAAATATGCTGCTATAAAACTTTTTGATAAATTACCAGATAAAATAAAATGTCTGACAGACAGCAGTAATAGTTCCAAAAACAAATTGAAATCATATCTCCTTGACAGCTCCTTCTATACCATAGATGAATTCTTGAATATGAGTAAATAAATCTGGAGATATAATACATGCATTTTGTGCCATTTAAGGGAATGGGATAGATAATAGAAATATTTAGGTATAACACTATAAGGAAAAAGACTTGTTTCCTGAGCGCATTTCTTGTGCATTTGACACGTTCCACATGATAACGGTTTTCCGTGTTATTGATCAATGGACCACTTAACTAACTAACTAACTAAACTAAAATAGGCTCCGAACTCAGCGTGTTATGCCTGTTAACCCCTTAACTACTGATGGTATTATATTCCTGAGGGCTAGCAGCTCTTGTGTCAGACTTACTCTTGATGCTTGCATCGTGTGTAAAAATCTTTGAAGGTAAAATGCTCCCTATTCGGATCTACTGCTGTGGGCTTCTCAAAAGGACGTAGTCATCAGGAAAAACAGAACTGACATTTACGGGTAGGATTGTTGGGATGTTAGGTTCCTTAACTGTGGAGATAAGTTACAGGATTTAATAAGGGAAATGGTCGGTTTGACGTTAGATAGAGTGGGAATTCGTGAAGGGCAGTGGTAGAGAGAACAAGACTTCTGGTCAGGCTAGTACAGTTTTAAATACAATATCAAATAGGTGTAATGCAGAAGTATGTCCAATAATAAATAACGAGATAGGAGGCAGGTAGGCTACTATGAAAAGCATAGTGAACGGATTATCGTAGCCAAGGTAGACACGAGACCAACGCTCACCACATTAGTACAAGTTTATATAGTAACTTGCTCCGGAGATGATGAAGAGATTGAAAGGTTGTATGAGCGAATGAAAGAAATTATTCAGGCAGTTAAGAGACGATGGGGAACTGAAATTCAATTGTAGCGAAAAGGAAGAATAGTAGGAGAATGCCGCTTGGGTTGGCCGTGCGGTCTAGGACCCCTTCCCATGATTCGCGGGGCTCCCCCAGTCGGAGGTTCGACTCCTCCCTTGGGCATGGGTGTATGTGTTGTCCTTAGCGTAAGTTAGTTTAAGTTAGATTAAGCTGTGTGTAACCCTAGGGACCGTGGACCTTAGAAAAAAAGTAGGAGAACATGGACAGGAGAAAGGAATGAAAGAGTGTAATTTAATCATTCCTAACACTTGGTTTAAGAATCGTGTGTGAAGGTCGTGTACATGAAAAGGACCTGGAAAGAATGGAATGTTTTATATTGATTATAGAATGGTAATATAGCGATTTCGAAAGCAGATTTTAAATTGTAAGACGTTCCCAGGGGCAGGTATGGACTTAGACTATGATTAATGATTATGAACTGCAAGTTAAAACTGCAAAAAGGTAGAAAGTTAAGGCAATGGGAACTGGATAAATTGAAGTAACCAGACGCTACTGAGAGTTTCAGGAGGAGGATTAGGTAACGACTGACAGAATCAACGGAAAGAAATACGTTAGGAAACGAATGAGAGAATTGAGAGATGAAATAGTGAATCCAACAGAAGATAAAATATGTAAAAAGACAAGGTCTTGTAGAGGTTCTTTGATAACACGGGAGATATTGAATTTATTGACGAACGCAGCAAATGAAGTAGGCGAAACTGAATACAGGCGTCTAAAACATGATATTGGTGCAAAATGCCAAGTGGTTAAACAGATTTTGGTAGAGGACAAATGCAAGGCTGTAGAAGCTTGCATGAATATGGGAAATAAAGTTGCCACGTATAGGAAAATTAAAGAGGCCTTCGGAGGAAACAGAAGCAAGTGTATGGATATCAAGTGTTAAGATGGCGACAGAGAGCAAAGAAGGGTTCAAAAAAGGTTCAAATGGCTCTGAGCACTATGGGACTTAACATCTGAGGTCATCAGTCCCCTAGAACTTAGAACTACTTAAACCTACCTAACCCAAGGACATCACACACATCCATGCCCGAGGCAGGATTCGAACCTGCGACCGTAGCGGTCGCGCGGTTCCGGACTGAAGCGCCTAGAACCACTTGGCCACACCGGCCGGCGCAAAGAAGGGAAAACTAATAGATGGGAGGAATATAATGAGAGAAGGGCTAGGGCTGTACAAGGGAAACTAACTTGAAAACAATATTACATAAAGGGAAGATGAGGTACATGAGGATGAGATGGGAGACAAGACACTGGGAGAAGAATTTGACAGAATACTGAAAGATGTAAGATGAAAAATCAAGAGACGTAAAAAGTAATTTCCGGATTACCCCAAGAAAGCGTGACTGGGCAGTTTCTGTTTACAATGTACAAAATGTAGAAGGAAATTTCGGGAGCTCTGTAAGAATGTTCGCAGATGATGCGGTTGTTTATAAGAAAGCAACAAAGCCAAAAGACAGTTTCGATTTGTAGAATGACCTACGCACGATTTATGAATGTTGCAGACCTTGGCAGGTGACCCTGAACGGAAATAAATGTAACATACATAGGAAAAGAAATCCACTACCGTACAACTGCACTACTGATGACAAATTGCGCGATTGCTACGGTCGCAGGTTCGAATCCTGCCTCGAGAATGGATGTGTGTGTGCTGTCTTTAGGTTAGTTAGGTTTAAGTAGTTTTAAGTTCTAGGGGACTGATGACCTCAGATGTTAAGTCCCATAGTGCTCCGAGCCATTCCAACAATTTGATGACAAATTGCTGGAAACAATAGCACAGTGTCTTCAGGCCACGAGTGGCCTACCGGAACCATCCGACCGCCGTGTCATCCTCGGTTGAGGATGCGGATAGGAGGAGCGTGGGGTCAGCACACCGCTCTCCCGGTCGTTACGATGGTATTCTTGACCGAAGCCGCTACTGTTAAGTCGAGTAGCTCCGCAATTGGCATCACGAGGCTGAGTGCACCCCGAAAAATGGTAACAGCGCATGGTAGCCCGGATGGTCACCCATCCAAGTGCCGACCACGCCCCACAGCGCTTAACTTCGGTGATCTGACGGGAACCGGTGTATCCACTGCGGCAAGGTCGTAGCCTGCCGGAAACAATATATACCGTAAAATATCTAGGAGTAAACTATCCGGAGCGATTTTAAGTGAAATGACCGCTTAAAACAAATAGTAGAAAAAGCAGATGGCAGATTGAGATTCCGGAAGGAATATTAAGGAAAAGTAAAGAAGTTGCTTGCAAGGAGCTTGTTAGACCGACACTAGAGTATTGTCCATCACTCTGCGATCCTTACGAGGAAGGATTCCTAGAAGAAGGTCCAAAGAAGAGCGGTGCGTTTCGTCACGGGATTGTTTAGTCGGCACGAGAGCGTTAAGGAGACGCTCAAGGAACTCTATTCGCAGACACTACAAGACACTCGTTGTGAATCGTGGAGAGGTTTGCTACCGAAATTTCGAGAGAGCACTTTCTGGGAAATATCGGACGACGTATAACACTCTCCCATCTACATCTCACAAAATGACACGACGAGAAAATGCAGAGACTTACCGACAATCATTTTTTCCACGCGCCATGCGCGAGTGGTACACGGATGGGCGAATGAGTTGGTGGTACCCTCAGGTGTTCATGTTGTCTGTGAAGTATTGATGTGGATGTGGAAACTGGATCCCTGGAGCAGACGACTATGTGGATGCGATATGGAGGGCCACGTGCTCAGCACATCGCTCTCCCGGCTGTTTTGCCGACTTTCCAGACCTTGGAGCTGCTGTTTCTCAATCAAGTAGCTCCTCAGTCGGCATCATGAGGGTGAGTCCACATCGTGTCTTTATTCACAACAAGGAAAAATCCTTGGTCATGAATCGAACACGGGTCCCTTGCATGCCGCATGGCAGCCTTCTAAGACATTCCCGCAAAATTATTGAGGTCCTTGGAAGAAACAATCACGACAAAACTATTCAACCTGGTATGCAAGATATAAGAGACAGGGAAATATTTCCAGGCTTCAAGAAGAATATAATAATTCCAGCTCCGATGAAGGCAGGTTCTAAAAGCTATGAGTATTACCGAACCATGAATTTAATAAATCAATTCTTCAAAAATAGTGACACCAATTGTTTCCAGAAGTATGGATAAACTGGTAAACGCCGAGCGACGACAAGATAAGTTTGGGCTCCGGAAAATGTAGGAACACCCAAGGCAATACTGACCTTTTGTCCGCCTCATTAAGTGAGTAGGCAGTGCGTCTTACTTCCATGCACTGGGGTCAGGTTCATATTATCGTCCGGGTCGGAGGTTTTCTCCTCTCGGGGACTGGTTGTTGAGTTGTATTCATCGTCATCGACATACAAGTCGTTCAATGCGGCGTTAACTGAAAGGACCTGCAACTCGGCGGCCTAAATTCCCCGGTGGGGCTACCAGCCATCAGTGCCATCCGATGATCATCAGTGATCTTTCTACTGATCTTAGAAGATAGGTTAAAGAAAGACAAACATATGTTTAGAACATCTGCAGATTTAGATGATGTTAACTGGAATAAACTTTTTGAAATTCTGAAAATAGCAGAGTTACACTACATGGAGTGAAAGATTATGTACAACTGTAGTTATGTCGTAAGACATGAAAGGGAAGCAGCGGCTCAGAAGGAAGTGAGCCTATAGACAATGTTAAGCAATGTGTACAAGAACACTGAGCAAGCAGTAAAGCAAACCAAGGAGAAATTTGGAAAGAGCATTAAAGTTCAAGGAGAAGATGTACAACATTTGAGGTTTGCCGATTCTGTCACAGGCTACAAAGAACATGGAAGCGCAACTGAATGGAATGGATTCTCTTGAAAAGAGATTAGAATATGAACATCAATGAAAATAAAAACACGGTTAATTGAACATAGTAGAATTTAATTAGCGATGCAGAGGAATTGGATTAGGAAATGAGGCATTAAAATTAGTAGATGAATTTTGATATTTAGGTAGAAAAATAAATGATGTCGACAGAAATAGAGAGGATATAAAATATAAACTGGCAACATAAAGGAAAAATTTGTGAAAAAGAGGAAGTCTTTCCTGAAGGTATTTGTCTGGAATGTAGCGTCGTACGGGACTCAGACGTGTTAATGAGTATTTCAGACAACAGAATAATCTCTTCAAATGTGGTACTTCAGGAGAACGCTGAATATTATATGGGTGGTCTAGGGGTAAAGAATAGGGGAAATAGCGTCTCTGGCTTCTAATCAAAACGTCCTGGGTCCCACGTTCTAAACTGACCACTGCTTAAATTTTGAATAAAACTCACAACAATGGCCGAAGACTTTGGGCATAAGAAGTCATCATCATACTGCCAACTATCTCGTCAAAGAGGGCGGAGGACCGAGGTTCACGGCAATCTCTTTCCCTTGGGATAGGGAACTGTCCCTAAAAGGCGGAAGAATTAGCAGTGATCAATGTGTAAGTAGACTGTTTAAGTTTTCTTATTGGTAACGCCACATAGCGCTCTGTATGAAAAATCACTGACTATGCTGTGCGCAGTCTGTGGCTAGTTTGCATTGTTGTCTGCCATTGTAGTGTTGGGCAGCTGGATGTTAACAGCGCGTAGCGTTGCGCAGTTGGAGGTGAGCCGCCAGGAGTGGAGGATGTGGGGAGAGAGATGGCGGAGTTTTGAAATTTGTAAGACCTGATGTCATGAACTGCTATATACATTATGACTTTTGAACACTGGTAAGGTAAATACATTGTTTGTTCTCTATCAAAATCTTTCATTTGCTAACTATGCCTATCAGTAGTTAGTGCCTTCAGTAGTTCGAATCTTTTATTTAGCTGGCAGTAGTGGCTCTCGCTGTATTGCAGTAGTTCGAGTAACGAAGATTTTTTTGAGGTAAGTGATTTGTGAAAGGTATAAGTTAATGTTAGTCAGGGCCATTGTTTTGTGGGGATTATTGAAAGTCAGATTGCGTTGCGCCAAAAATATTGTGTGTCAGTTTAAGCACAGTCCTGAATAATTTTTCTAAGGGGACGTTTCAAATGGCATGGGGATGTAGAGAGCAAGGGGAACTACTGCACTAAAGACACACAATTTGTAACCACAGGACATGTGGCTTGTTATTGAAAAAATGTCGTGATGATTGGTAAAAGGTCCTGGACTAGTCTTCCATTCGGATCTCCGGAGAGGACTGACATGAGGAAAAGTTTGGATAACCAATTAAAGAGTAGCGTTCTGCGGGTCGGGGAGTGGAATGTCAGATGTATGAACGTTATAGGGAAGCCAGAAAATCCGAAAAAGGAAACGCTAAGCCTAAATACTAGATATAATGGGGGTCAGTGAAGTGAAATGGAAGGAAGGCAAGGATTTCTGGTGAGACGAGTATAGCTTAACACCAACAGCAGCAGAAAATGTTATAACGAGAGCAGGATTCGTTATGAATAGGGAAGTAGGCAGAGAACGAGTTACTGCGAAAAGTTCAGTGACCATCCCCATCAGAACCAACACCGGCATCAATAGTTCAGGTATGCATGGCGACGTCACAAGTAGAAGATGAAGAGACAGAGAAAGTATATGAGGATACTGAATAGGTAATTCAGTGCGTAGAGGGAGAGGAAAATCTGATAGTCATGGGGGGACTGCAATGCAGTTATAGGGGAAGGAGTAGAAGAAACCATTACGGGAGCGTATGGGCTTCGTTGTGGGAAGAAGCGAGGATAAGACTAATTGAATTCTGCAGTAGATTTCAGTTAGTAGTAACGAATACTCTGTTCCATAATCACGAGAGGAGGAGGTATATTGGTAAAGGCCGGGAGGTACGGGAAGATTCCAATTAGACTACATCATGAGCAGGCAGAGATTCCGAAATCAGATACTGGATTGTAAGGCGTGCCCAGGATCAGATACGGACTCAGATCACCACTTAGTAAAGATGAAGAGCAGGGTGAAGTTTATGAGACTGGTCAGGAAGAATCAGTTCGCAAAGAAGTGGGATACGACAGTACTAAGGAGCGAAGGATTCTCTGAGGCTATAGATAATGCGATATGAATAGCCAGTAGGCAGTTTAGTTGCAGAGAAATGGACATCTTTAAAAAGGGCAGTCACGAAGGGTGGAAAGAAAACATAGGCATAACTACGGTAACTGCGAATAAACCAAGGACAACACAAGAAATTCTTCATTTGATCGAAGAAAGAAAGAAGTACAAAAAATTTCCAGGAAAATCCTAGAATATAGGAATACAAGTCACTTAGGAATTAAATAAATAGAAAGTGCGCGGAAGCGAAGGCAAAATGGCTCTATGGAAAATGTGAAGAAATCGGAAAAGAAATGATCGAAAAAGAAATGAAAAAGAAAAATCAAGACAACCTTTTGTGAAATGAAAGGCAAGGGCGATAACATTAAGAGTGCAATGGGCATTTCACTTTTAAATGCAGAGGGGAGAGCGGATGGATAGAAAGAGTACATTAAAGGCCACTATGGGGGGAAGGAGTTGTCTGATGACGTGATAGAAGAAGAAACAGGAGTCGATAAGGAAGAGATAGGGCATCCAGTGTTAGAATAAGACCTCAAAAGAGCTTTGGAAGAGTTAAGGTCAAATAAGGTGAAGGGATAGATAACATTCCATCGGAATTTCTAAAATTATTGGGGGAACTGCGAAGAAAACGACTATTCACGTTAGTGCGTAGAATGTATGACACTGGCGACATACCATCAGATTTTGGAAAAAATGTCATTCACACAGTTTCGAACATAGCAAGAACCGACAAGTGTGCGAATCTCCGCATAATCAGCTTAACAGCTTATGCATCTAATTTTTTGGCAACAACAATATACAGAAGAAAGGGAAAGAAAAGTGAGGATCTGTTAGATGAAGATCAGTTTGGTTATAGGAAAGGTGAAGACACCGGAGAGGCAGTTCTGACATTGCTGTTCATAACGGAAGCAAGACTGAAGAAAACTCGAGACACTGTCTAGGATTTGCCAATCTGGAAAAAGCGTTCAACAACGTCAAATGGTACAAGGTGTTCGAAATTCCGATGGAAACAGGGGTAAGCTATAGGGGAGACGAGTAATATACAATATGCACTAGAACCAAGGCGAAACATGAAGATTGGAAGACCGAGAACGATGTGCTCTGATCAAAAAGGTTGTACTACAGGGACGTAATTTTCGCCCCTACTGTTGAAGCTGTTAATCGAAGAAGGAATGACGGAAATATGGGAAGGATTGGTTCAAATGGTTCAAATGGCTCTGAGCACTATGGGACTCAACATCTTAGGTCATAAGTCCCCTAGAACTTAGAACTACTTAAACCTAACTAACCTAAGGACATCACACACACCCATGCCCGAGGCAGGATTCGAACCTGCGACCGTAGCAGCCCCGCGGTTCCGGACTGCAGCGCCAGAACCGCACGGCCACCGCGGCCGGCTGGGAAGGATTCAAGAGTGAGATTAAAATTCAAGGTGAAAGGATGTCAGCGATAAATTTGCTGATGACATTGCTATACTCAGTGAAAGTGAAAAAGAATTAGTGCCCGTTGAATGGAATGAACGGTATGATGGGTATAGAATATGGACTGAGCGTAAATCTAAGAAAGACAAAAGTAATGAGTTGTAGCAGAAATGGGAACAGCGAGAAACTTAACATCAGAATTAGAGGTCACTAAATAGAAAAATAGAGGAATTCCGCTACCTTGGAAGCAATATAACCCACGGAGAACGAAACAAGGAGGACATCAAAAGCAGACTAGCACTGGAAGAAAGAGCAGTCATGGCCAAGAGAAGTAAGCTAGTATCAAACATACGCATTAATTTGAGGAAGAAATATCTGAGAATGTACGTTTGGAGCACGGAATGTTTTTTTAATGAAACATGGACTGTGGAAAGAATTTGAGATGTAGCACTACGGAAGAAAGTGGAAATTTTGAAGTAATCATGAGGAAGTTCTCCGCAGAATCGGCGAGGAAAGGAATACATGCGAAACACTGACAAGAATAAATGATAGGATGACAGGAGTGTGGCTGCTGAGTTATTACTGGGAGCAGTACTTGTCTGATTCGTGTAAAAAAGGGAACGTCAAACTGCACAAAAACAACACAGTGACTTTCAGCTAGTATTAACGAGGTGATAGACGCTCTTACGGAGCAAAATTCCAAATTACTAGAGGATAATGAACGAGAGGAAGCACTTAATAAACAGCTAAGTCAGCAGTTCGAAGCTTTATTGGCACAACAGCAACCACAATCTTCTTTGAATGAAATTACTGTCGTAAATTTTGCCCCTGCATCCATTGATCCTATCGCTATGAACTACATAACTCCTTCTCCGGCAAACATCGGAGGAAGTTACTGTGTTTGCAGACGATGTATTAGCCACGGCCGCATTAAGAAGCTGGTCAGATGAAACATGCTTGCGGATGGGCAAGTTATGTATCAGGCAACAACGTGTATCTTGTACCAAGAAGTGCTAAATAAGAATCCACACTCAGTGAGTTATCGCAGGTTTTGCATCAGAGGTATAGAAAACAAACCAGTACTCGATTTTTTTCAGGGAGAAACTCATAGTTTAACATACAAGCTAAACGAAACATTGGAATCATTTTCTGTCAGAATACGCAAAATCAATGCACATGCTTATAAGCTGAGACATAAACCAGATGCGGGCAGAGCCTCGCTAAAAAAAAATGGTTCAAATGGCTCTGAGCACTATGGGACTTAATATCTGTGGTCATCAGTCCCCTAGAACTTAGAACTAATTAAACCTAACTAACCTAAGGACATCACACACATCCATGCCCGAGGCAGGATTCGAACCTGCGTCCGTAGCAGTCGCGCGGTTCCGGACTGAGCGCCTGAAGAGCCTCGCTCGAAGGAGAAAAAAATAGAGCGTTGGACATGTGTCTCAGAGGAATCCAACCAGATTTTTCACGACGGGTGCGAACAGAAAACCCTGAGATTTAGCCGCAGCGCTTTGTATTGATACGCGTTTACAAGTGGTCAGTGCAACTAGGGTGTGTACTGAATGGAAGATATTCAGATCTAGTAAAGAAGTAATCGTTGTGGTCAGCAGGGGCATATAAAGTCACAGTGTTGTCAATCACATTGCTATAATTGACAAGTTTGGGCATAAGGCTCGGGACTGTGAATTTAGGAAACAGGGCAACTACAGTGCGAAAAAGTAAACGTTAAACGCCAACGGGCAAGTTCCTTCCGTCGGGAAGCATGGGCAGTAAAGTGGTAAAAACGTAGGCAGAGAGGAATTGTTGCTTGACTGCTTGGTTTAATGAAAGAGAGTATAAGTTTTTACTAGATACTACGTCTTATGTATCGGTTGCGAGTCTGTACCTCGTGCAGAAGAGGAGACTGAAAACGCCGAGATACAGAATGTGAGCAATAGGGGATAAAAAATTATTTCAGTGGGGACAACATAGCTCAAGTTTAGAATGGGAAACAAGTTTTCGAGAGCAAGTGGAAATGTTGCCAATTGTGGGACAAGTATTATGTGCGATATTCGGCTTAGTCTCTCTGGTTACGCATCATGCTAAAATCTACTTTTGGCAACAAACAGTTGAATTCAACACAGACTCTTTTTCGATGGGTGCAAGAGTTGCAAATGTCTCTGTGTCATAACGTACACTCGTTGCTAAAGTAGTGCCAACTAAATGTGTACATGTAAATTAAAAGTTGTTTCGTATGGGAGAGTACGAGAAGGAAAAGGAAAGTTGATATGAGTTACTACAGTTGTCAATGTTCTACAAAAAGCAATATGTTTAACTAGCGAACCTGACAATGATTCGGAATTACTAAATTTGTATGGCAAGTGAATCTGTGTTCTAGACTGCTTCCGCTCTCTCTCTCTCTCTCTCTCTCTCTCTCTCTCTGCCCATGTTCTCAAACCCCTCTCTTTGTCAATCTCCTCCTCCTCCCAGCATATCTGTGTTTATCGACTCCTCTCTCCCCTCTCTCTGTCCATTTCTTCCTCCCTCTCTATCTGTTCATGTCCTTCTTCCCCGTTTTACACTGAGATCGCAAAGCTCATGGGACATCTCCTAATATCGTGTCGGATCTCCTTTTATCCGGCATTGTGCAACAAATCGGCGTGGAAAGGACTCAGCAAGTTGTTGGAAACCCCTGCAGAAATACTGAGCCATGCTGCCTGCATAGCCGTCCGTTTCCAATTAACCGCAGGTTCAGTTGGACCGGAGGATACCGTTCATTCCATGTAAACGTAGCCCACACAAATATGGAGCCGCCACAAGCTTGTACAGTGCTTTGTGTACAACTTGGGTTCATGGCTTCGTCTAGCGTCCAATCGATATGGTTACGAGCTCGGGAGAAACGCTGCAGGCGATGTCGTGCTGGTGGAGGATTTTGTGCGCGAACTGACCTCTCGATTATGTCCCATAAATGTTAGATGGGATTCATTTCGGGCGATCTGGGTAGCCAAATAATTCACTCGAACTGTCCAGAATGTCCTTCAAACCAATCGTGAACAATTGTGGCCCTGTGAAACGGCGCATCGTTGTTCGGGAACGTGAAGTTCAAGTAGCTGAACATAAACATTTCCAGTCAACCATAGGTTCAGTTTGACGAGAGGATCCCGTTCATTCCATGTAAATTCAGCCCACACCATTATGGAGCCGCCACCACCACGTACTGTGCTTTGTGGACAACTTGGGTCCATGGTTTCGTCTGGTGTCCAACCGATATGGTTACGAGCTCGGGAGAAACGCAGCAGGCGATGTCGTGCTGGTGGAGGATTTTGTGCGCGAACTGACCTCTCGATTATGTCCCATAAATGTTAGATGGGATTCATTTCGGGCGATCTGGGTAGCCAAATAATTCACTCGAACTGTCCAGAATGTCCTTCAAACCAATCGTGAACAATTGTGGCCCTGTGAAACGGCGCATCGTTGTTCGGGAACGTGAAGTCCATAACATAAACATTTCCAGTCAACCATAGGTTCAGTTTGACGAGAGGATCCCGTTCATTCCATGTAAATTCAGCCCACACCATTATGGAGCCGCCACCACCACGTACTGTGCTTTGTGGACAACTTGGGTCCATGGTTTCGTCTGGTGTCCAACCGATATGGTTACGAGCTCGGGAGAAACGCAGCAGGCGATGTCGTGCTGGTGGAGGATTTTGTGCGCGAACTGACCTCTCGATTATGTCCCATAAATGTTAGATGGGATTCATTTCGGGCGATCTGGGTAGCCAAATGATTCACTCGAACTGTCCAGAATGTCCTTCAAACCAATCGTGAACAATTGTGGCCCTGTGAAACGGCGCATCGTTGTTCGGGAACGTGAAGTTCAAGTAGCTGAACATAAACATTTCCAGTCAACCATAGGTTCAGTTTGACGAGAGGATCCCGTTCATTCCATGTAAATTCAGCCCACACCATTATGGAGCCGCCACCACCACGTACTGTGCTTTGTGGACAACTTGGGTCCATGGTTTCGTCTGGTGTCCAACCGATATGGTTATGAGCTCGGGAGAAACGCAGCAGGCGGTGTCGTGCTGGTGGAGGATTTTGTGCGCGAACTGACCTCTCGATTATGTCCCATAAATGTTAGATGGGATTCATTTCGGGCGATCTGGGTAGCCAAATAATTCACTCGAACTGTCCAGAATGTCCTTCAAACCAATCGTGAACAATTGTGGCCCTGTGAAACGGCGCATCGTTGTTCGGGAACGTGAAGTCCAAGTAGCTGAACATAAACATTTCCAGTCAACCATAGGTTCAGTTTGACGAGAGGATCCCGTTCATTCCATGTAAATTCAGCCCACACCATTATGGAGCCGCCACCACCACGTACTGTGCTTTGTGGACAACTTGGGTCCATGGTTTCGTCTGGTGTCAAACCGATATGGTTACGAGCTCGGGAGAAACGCAGCAGGCGATGTCGTGATGTTAGCAAAGGCACGCTCGTCGGTCGTCTGCTGCCATAGCCCATTAACGCCAAATTTCGCCACACTGTGCTAAAGGATACGTTTGCCGTACGTCCCACATTGATCTCTGTGGCCATTTCAGACAGTGTTGCTTCTCTGTTTGCACTGACAACTGCACGCAAACGCCCCTGCTCTCGGTCGTTAAGTGAAGGCCACTGGCCAGTGCGTTGTGAGACGGGGTGGTAAAATAATGAAGAAGTGCGATTGCAGAGTCCACACGAATGTGCATGCACAACTGTTGGTTAAAAATGTTATTGCAAATTTTGGCCCTCACGTAAGTCTCAGGGGATGATTTCCACACTTGGTGCATTAAGTACTCTTCCACACCCGCGCATTTGTTATAGTTTTTTGAATTAATTATTCACTCAGACTTAAGTACAGTTTATGCTAGGGAACAAGAATTAGGCGATTATTATACTAAAATCAGTTTTTCACGACACAGTTCAATTAGTATTTATTGGTGTTGTCCTTTTCTTTCACACAATGAAATTGGCACTTGTGAGACGGTTTACAAAAAAAATGACTCTGAGCACTATGGGACTCAACTGCTGTGGTCATTAGTCCCCTAGAACTTAGAACTACTTAAACCTAACTAACCTAAGGACATCACACACATCCATGCCCGAGGCAAGATTCGAACCTGCGACCGTAGCAGACGGTTTACAGTTTTACTTTAATAATAATTTGACTCCGAGCCCCCAATAGCAGTAATGTAGGTTGCTATGAACGAATCAATTCGAAGAGAACCACAAGTCCTCTTTGTTCTAGCAGTTTTGGCGCGAAATCACAGATCGCCACATGTTCACTTACGCCGATGTATTCCTCGTAATTCGCACTCACACAAATAATCGTAGCACTTCCAGTTCACCAAATATATGCTTACACACTTGCACTATTAAACAATACTCTTTGTCGAAATAAACCGGCGAGAGAAAAAATTTTCAAATGAGCACATGGGCCACCCTCAAGTGGGGCTCGCTCGCTACTCATCCTCCAAAACGACTGACCAACGACTGACCCTGGCCAAGATGGCCCTCGCTTATATAGGCTCGGAAGTCCAACCCCCTGGTTATTTAAGGACCAGTCTCACCAGTTAAGGTTACAAAATTTGATACATACGTCCCTCGACAGAAATAAGTACACCATCGGAACCGCGCTAAAAAGTACATCTCATTTACTTTGTTACATTAATTTCCAGGATTATTCTATCACCCGTAAATCAAGTTTTAGTTTTTGCAAAATTCCGACACTTAGCGCAAATTTGTTTGTCTACATCTGTGCTGCAAAGTTTCAACATAGATCTGCATTTGGCACTGTTTTTAGAGGTAATCTATAGCAATCTATACATTGCGCTGCACAAAATCTTCATATCTATAATAATTAATCAATAATGGGCGTAAAATGTTAATAATAATTTGCAAGCAATGAAAACTATTGCAAGTTACATGTATAGTATAATTTAACGAGTTTGAAATACGTGTGATGCCGCCCAAAATATTATATAGTGCTGTTCTTTACGTCATGAATGTTCTATTGAATTTTATAAACAATTTCACCTCAAACTTTGTTTATTGCTCTTTACGGGTTTAATTATTTATGAATCTTAACATATGACTACGGCACTCGATCTGCTATGACGAGACGTTTTTAATAAGTGCTCGCTCGTTCCTGTAAGTTGTTATTTACTATTTTTATTAATCTTTCAGTATTTATGATATTAACCCATTTTTAGGTTACTATAACTTTTGCGCCTCGTGACTTGAAATAAAGGCCGATCTTTCAGAAGGCGCATATTGCTGGCGACAATCCACTGCCGCATTGCTCTTCACCGCAAGTTACATAGTTTGCGCGTAATGCGCGGAAAACTAAACAATGCCCCAAGGTACGGGCCACGTGGCCGCCCCCCAGGCGGAGACATCACACCGACCATTGCAAATCTCGTGCGGGCGCACCACGCGCTCCCCGAATCACGCTCCATGTAGCGCGCTCGCTCTCCACAAAGCAATCCTTGCAAACTAGAATCATTCATCTAGTAACGGGGGTTTGTACCGTCATAGCTGTCCGAGGCGAGAGGTAATGCCTGAAATTGGTAGCTCCAAGTACCACTCCGCATTCAAAGTCTGTTAGTATCTGTCGTGAGGCCATTATCACAACGGAAACCTTTACACATTTATCACCTGAGTGCAAATGACAGCTCCGCCAATGCGCTGCCCCTTCATACATTGTGTACGGGTACTATCGCCGTCTATATATGTACATATCGCTATCCAATTACTTTTGTCACCTCAGCGTTTGTCCATTTCCCCTCCCCTTCCTATCTCCTCTCCCCTCTCTGGCCCTTAGCTTTGTTTATTGTTATTGTGGACGAAACCTTGATTAGTAATGGAAGTCGCTTAAAATGAGTGGGTAAATCGACTGGGATAATTGGTTTATGGGGCAGAAGTCTTCAGCTGCTGGATCTATGAGGTTAGTAGCTTTAATGACATTTCACATACTTTTAATCTATGAACCGGCAGTATTACAAAGTTTTGAAGTACTTAGATTTCGTCTTAGTAATCTAACCATAAACTTGTAATGTCCCCACAGCAAATACCCTCTACCACGCACCAATTAATCATTTTCAATCAAACCATCCACATTCATTCACTTTGGAAAAGTTATCTGATCTGATTTTCTCGTAATATATGCGGCGACAGCTTGTCGACGCCAAAGTATTTTCTAGTGCATTTATTCTTTGAAATAACACAGATGCATATATGCATTCTTCGTGGTTGTTAAGAGTGGTAACTAGGACAGCTTCTGGAGTATCTGTTGAGGGATTGACGTGTTTCTGAGAGATACATATTCTGCTTTTCTTCTCGCTAAAGCGAGCCAATTAACATTTGTGCCGCTAGCGGTTTGTTTTCAAGAGAAAGAGATTGTAAAAGGAAAATAATTAAGGCGGGGAATCACCGGAGATCTGGACATGTAATGGAGATGGATTTAATACACTATTTCCTCCATAAATAAGGTTTGTGACTTTTTTGTTCTGGAGGGAATGAACGAAGGAGATTTTTCTGAATCATTTTTGATCACGTTGGCCCTGTAATTAGTGGGGAAGTTTCAGCTGCGTCGAAGAGAGCCTGCAATCTCTGTGTTAAATCGTCCGAAAAGGCTTCGTACACATCTAGAATTCGCAATCTTTCGTAAAAGGAACTAATTATCCAAACGAATGATTCTCCCGACTGACTGCAGTGTGCTCCCTGCCGCCAATGGATAAGCAGCTGAAGCAGTAAGTCGTATACTCCTAGCTCACTTTGTTACATAGTTTAATTCTTAATTTCTTTGCGTTTTTTTGGTACTTGCATTGTTTAATTCATAAATTTCGGGCGTAATATAGTATTTGAGAGTTGAAGCATCGCGTTTTAATACCTGAATAGTGTAAAATCGCGTAGTCTCCTTCCGCCGCCGAGCAGTGTGTCACCAGTACGCAAGTAGCAGCATTACTGCATTTACTAGGCAATCTTGTACTTTAATAACCGTTTAAATTTTGAGTCGATTTGTTTGCGCTCTCTGTAGATTAGTTCAGACGTTCTTTGCACAACAGTTTTTAGCATGGATAGGGACTGCTACTGCTGTGTTCGGATGTAGGTTGAGTTGGCATCCCTTCGCTCCCAGCTTCAGGCAGTGTTGGCTTCGGTCACACAGCTTGAGGCTGCTGCCAATGGGCATCACTGTGGGGGTCCGGATGGGGGTTTGTCGGGGACGGCCAGCTCGTCCCACGCATACCCCGATCGGACTACGACTGTGGCTGGCCAGGATACTGCCCACATTGAGGCTGATCCCTCACCTGTGGTAGAGTGGGAGGTCGTCTCGAGGGGTGGCAGGGGGCGAAATACACTCCTGGAAATGGAAAAAAGAACACATTCACACCGGTGTGTCAGACCCACCATACTTGCTCCGGACACTGCGAGAGGTCTGTACAAGCAATGATCACACGCACGGCACAGCGGACACACCAGGAACCGCGGTGTTGGCCGTCGAATGGCGCTAGCTGCGCAGCATTTGTGCACCGCCGCCGTCAGTGTCAGCCAGTTTGCGGTGGCATACGGAGTTCCATCGCAGTCTTTAACACTGGTAGCATGCCGCGACAGCGTAGACGTGAACCGTATGTGCAGTTGACGGACTTTGAGCGAGGGCGTATAGTGGGCATGCGGGAGGCCGGGTGGACGTACCGCCGAATTGCTCAACACGTGGGGCGTGAGGTCTCCACAGTACATCGATGTTGTCGCCAGTGGTCGGCGGAAGGTGCACGTGCCCGTCGACCTGGGACCGGACCGCAGCGACGCACGGATGCACGCCAAGACCGTAGGAACCTACGCAGTGCCGTAGGGGACCGCACCGCCACTTCCCAGCAAATTAGGGACACTGTTGCTCCTGGGGTATCGGCGAGGACCATTCGCAACCGTCTCCATGAAGCTGGGCTACGGCCCCGCACACTGTTAGGCCGTCTTCCGCTAACGCCCCAACTTCGTGCAGCCCGCCTCCAGTGGTGTCGCGACAGGCGTGAATGGCGGGACGAATGGAGACGTGTCGTCTTCAGCGATGAGAGTCGCTTCTGCCTTGGTGCCAATGATGGTCGTATGCGTGTTTGGCGCCGTGCAGGTGAGCGCCACAATCAGGACTGCATACGACCGAGGCACACAGGGCCAACACCCGGCATCATGGTGTGGGGAGCGATCTCCTACATTGGCCGTACACCTCTGGTGATCGTCGAGGGGACACTGAATAGTGCACGGTACATCCAAACCGTCATCGAACCCATTGTTCTACCATTCCTAGACCGGCAAGGGAACTTGTTGTTCCAACAGGACAATGCACGTCCGCATGTATCCCGTGCCACGCAACGTGCTCTAGAAGGTGTAAGTCAACTACCCTGGCCAGCAAGATCTCCGGATCTGTCCCCCATTGAGCATGTTTGGGACTGGATGAAGCGTCGTCTCACGCGGTCTGCACGTCCAGCACGAACGCTGGTCCAACTGAGGCGCCAGGTGGAAATGGCATGGCAAGCCGTTCCGCAGGACTACATCCAGCATCTCTACGATCGTCTCCATGGGAGAATAGCAGCCTGCATTGCTGCGAAAGGTGGATATACAGTGTACTAGTGCCGACATTGTGCATGCTCTGTTGCCTGTGTCTATGTGCCTGTGGTTCTGTCAGTGTGATCATGTGATGTATCTGACCCCAGGAATGTGTCAATAAAGTTTCCCCTTCCTGGGACAATGAATTCCAGGAGTGTACATTCCGGAGGGCAGAAAGGGAGGTCTCTCCAGTTTGTCTGACAAACCGGTTTCAGGCTTGTCTCAGGCTGATATTGATCTTCGGCTTGACATGGCTGCTTGTCCTGTTCCAGAGGTTGCCCCTCAGTCTGCAAGATCCGGGCGGTCGCAGTGGGTGAGCTAACTGGTAGTTGGGAGCTCCAACGTCAGGCGCGTAATGGGGCCCCTTAGGGATATGGCAGCAAGAGAGAGGAAGAAAACCAATGTGCACTCCGCGTGCATACCGGGGGGAGTCATTCCAGATGTGGAAAGGGTCCTTCCGGATGCCATGAAGCGTACAAGGTGCACTCATCTGCAGGTGGTCGCTCATGTCGGCACCAATGATGTGTGTCGCTATGGATCGGAGGAAATCCTCTCTGGCTTGGTGAAGACTGCCAGTCTTTCTAGCGGGTTGAAAGCAGAGCTCACCATCTGCAGCATCGTCGACAGGACTGACTGCAGACCTTCGGTACAGAGTCGAGTGGAGGGTCTGAATCAGAGGCTGAGACGGTTCTCGACCGTGTGGGCTGCAGATTCCTCGACTTGCGCCATAGGGTGGTGGGGTTTCGGTTCAAATAGCTCTGAACACTATGCGACTTAACATCTGTGGTCATCAGTCGCCTAGAACTTAGAACTAATTAAACCTAACTAACCTTAGGACAACACACACATCCATGCCCGAGGCAGGATGCGAGCCTGCGACCGTAGCAGTCGCCCGGTCCAGGCTGAGCGCCTAGTGGGGTTTCGGGTTCCGCTGGATAGGTCAGGAGTCGAGTACACGCAACAAGCGGCTACACGGGTAGCAGGGGTTGTGTGGCGTGGTCTGGGCGGTTTTTTTAGGTTAGATGGCCTTGGGCAAGTACAGGAAGGGCAACAGCCTCAACGGGTGCGGGGCAAAGTCAGGACATGAGGGGACCAAGCAGCAATCGGTATTGTAATTGTAAACTGTCGAAGCTGCGTTGGTAAAGTACCGGAACTTCAAGCGCTGATAGAAAGCACCGAAGCTGAAAATCGTTATAGGTACAGAAAGCTGGCTGAAGCCAGAGATAAATTCTGCCGAAATTTTTACGAAGGTACAGACGGTGTTTAGAAAGGATAGATTGCATGCAACCGGTGGTGGACTGTTCGCCGCTGTTAGTAATAGTTTATCCTGTAGTGAAGTAGAAGTGGATAGTTCCTGTGAATTATTATGGGTGGAGTTTACACTCAACAACCGAGCTAGGTTAGTAATTGGCTCCTTTTACCGACCTCCCGACTCAGCAGCATTAGTGGCAGAACAACTGAGAGAAAATTTGGAATACATTTCACATAAATTTTCTCAGCATGTTATAGTCTTAGGTGGAGATTTCAATTTACCAGATATAGACTGGGACACTCAGATGTTTAGGACGGGTGGTAGGGAGAGAGCATCGAGTGACATTATATGAGTGCACGATCCGAAAATTACCTCAAGCAATTAAACAGAGAACCGACTCGTGGAGATAACATCAGGGACCTACTGATAACAAACAGACCCGAACTTTTCGACTCTGTATGTGCAGAACAGGGAATCAGTGATCATAAGGCCGTTGCAGCATCCCTGAATATGGAAGTTAATAGGAATATAAAAAAAGGGAGGAAGGTTTATCTGTTTAGCAAGAGAAATAGAAGGCAGATTTCAGACTACCTAACAGATCAAAATGAAAATTTCTATTCTGACACTGACAATGTTGAGCGTTTATGGAAAAAGTTCAAGGCAATCGTAAAATGCGTTTTAGACAGGTACGTGCCGAGTAAAACTGTGAGGGACGGGAAAAACCTACCGTGGTACAACAACGAAGTTAGTAAACTACTGAGAAATTAAAGAGAGCTTCACTCCAAGTTTAAATGCAGCCAACACTTCTCAGACAAACAGATACTAAACGATGTAAAAGTTAGCGTAAGGAGGGCTATGCGTAAAGCGTTCAGTGAATTCGAAAGTAAAATTCTATCTACCGACTTGACAGAAAATCCTAGAAAGTTCTGGTCTTACGTTAAATCAGTAAGTGGCTCGAAACAGCATATCCAGACACTCTGGGATGATGATGACATTAAAACAGAGGATGGCACGCGTAAAGCTGAAATACTAAACACCTTTTTCGAAAGCTGTTTCACAGAGGAAGATCGCACTGCAGTTTCTTCTTTAAATCCTCGCACAAACGAAAAAATGGCTGACATCGAAATAAGTGTCCAAGGAATAGAAAAGCAACTGGAATCACTCAACAGAGGAAAGTCCACTGGACCTGACCGGATACCAATTCGATTCTACGCAGAGTACGCGAAAGAACTTGCCCCCCTTCAAACAGCCGTGTACCGCAAGTCTCTAGAGGAACGGAAGGTTCCAAATGATTGGAAAAGAGCACAGGTAGTCCCAGTCTTCAAGAAGGGTCGTCGAGCAGATGCGCAAAACTATAGACCTATGTCTCTGACGTCGATCTGTTGTAGAATTTTAGAACATGTTTTTTGCTCGAGTATCATGTCGTTTTTGGAAACCCAGAATCAACATGGATTCCGGAAACAGCGATCGTGTGAGACCCAACTCGCTTTATTTGTTCATAAGACCCAGAAAATATTAGATACAGGCTCCCAGGTAGATGCTATTTTTCTTGACTTCCGTAAGGCGTTCGATACAGGTCCGCACTGTCGCCTGATAAACAAAATAAGAGCCTACGGAGTATCAGACCAGCTGTGTGGCTGGATTGAAGAGTTTTTAGCAAACAGAACACAGCATGTTGTTATCAATTGAGAGACGTCTACAGACGTTAAAGTAACCTCTGGCGTGCCACAGGGGAGTGTTATGGGACCATTGCTTTTCACAATATATATAAATGATCTAGTAGATAATGTCGGAAGTTCCATGCGGCTTTTCGCGGATGATGGTGTAGTATACAGAGAAGTTGCAGCGTTAGAAAATTGTAGCGAAATGCAGGAAGATCTGCAACGGATAGGCACTTGGTGTAGGGAGTGGCAACTGACCCTTAACATAGACAAATGTAATGTATTGCGAATAAATAGAAAGAAGGATCCTTTATTTATGATTATATGATAGCGGAACAAACACTGTTAAATATCTGGGAGTATGCGTGTGGAACGATTTGAAGTGGAATGATCATATAAAATTAATTGTTGGTAAGGCGGATGCCAAGTTGAGATTCATTGGGAGAGTCCTTAGAAAATGTAGTCCATCAACAAAGGAGGTGGCTTACAAAACACTGGTTCGACCTATACTTGAGTATTGCTCATCAGTGTGGGATCCGTACGAGATCGGGTTGACGGAGGAGATAGAGAAGATCCAAAGAAGAGCGGTGCGTTTCGTCACAGGGTTATTTGGTAACCTTGATAGCGTTACGGAGATGTTTAGCAAACTCAAGTGGCAGACTCTGCAAGAGAGGCGCTCTGCATTGCGGTGTAGCTTGCTCGCCAGGTTTCGAGAGGGTGCGTTTCTGGATGAAGTATCGAATATACCGCTTCCCCCTACTTATACCTCCCGTGGAGATCACGAATGTAAAATTAGAGAGATTAGAGCGCGCACGGAGGCTTTCAGACAGTCGTTCTTCCCGCGAACCATACGCGACTGGAACAGGAAAGGGAGGTAATGACAGTGGCACGTAAAGTGCCCTCCGCCGCACACCATTGGGTGGCTTGCGGAGTGTAAATGTAGATGTAGATATTAACAGTAATAATAAATGTAAAGATCTCTTACAGCAAGCCAGCCGCTGATTACCAAGACGAAGGACTCCACCAAAGATTCTATTTGGCTGATTCTTTTTATCACTAAATGATGTAATGAAATCTTATATTAAAAACTATACATAGATCAAGGAGAGAGCGAATGAAAAGAGAGATAATACTAATAATCATCCATTAGTCTAATTTTTCGCTTGTCTTATCACGGATCAGCCAAGAACTGGGAGGGCCTTACTTTACTGTGTAGACTTATGTGTGAAGGTGAAGGGATCTTAAAGACAACAGATACACGTCTATACAGACATGACATTACACAGAGATAGCGGCTAGCTGCATTGATCATCTATTCTTAGATTTAAGAGACGGAAACTTATAATCCGAATCCGAACATTAAAAGGTTAAAACCTGATAAGCGGTAGATACACACTTCTTGTTTGCTGTGAAACCGACAGCGAGGAAGAAAGCAAAACAATAGATTGATGTTTATGCAAGTTCTGTTTGAAATTATATTTAATAAGTAGAAAGAATATACAAGACAGAAACCATTTGTCAGATGGTTTACATGCCTTCCTATTATAGTTGACACTGACTGCAAAAAAAAAAAAAAAGGTAACCGCACATTTTCACAACACAGCACAACATTTTCTTTCTGACAGTGAGTTTCAACAGAAAACTGTACATTACCGTCTGAAAAAATATGTAGCCTATGTCCATTGAATGTTTCTTAGTGTATCGTGTCAAAATTTGAAGTAAATCGGTGAAGAACGTATCGAGATTTGTGGTAACAACATCTCCCCTTTACAAACACATATATATTTATACATTATATATATTAAAATAATTAGTCTACGCCCGTTCATTCATATAAATTTGAAGTAATTTAGCCAAGGACTTTTAGAGATAATCGGTTGCAATATTTCCCATTTATGTACTACATATGCAGGGTGAGTCACTAACTACTGCCACCTAGAATAACACAGAAAGTATGATAGTAGCTAAAAAGTTAGTGGAACAAATGTTGCATGAGACAACGGGGGCCATAACATGACGTTGGTATTTTGTTGCTAGGTGGGGTCGCGTCAGAAATATGAAGATCAACTTTTTTATCTTTTTTTTTTAAATGGGATGCTATAGTCTGATACTTGTGCAACACTAAGGTCTTTGAAGGTCAACGAAGGTCACAAAGGTGGCATGAAAGTCCATTTACAGAAGGTGTTCGAAGTGATGATCATTGGTATAAATGCAGTGGTGCAATCTTCTTATCATGAATTGAGTGCTTTCCTTATCACTTCAGCACTTTCGAAGCATCTTCTCAGACAATTCTCTCTCGTATATCGTGCAAACAGTAAATATTCACCGAATACGGCTTATCCATCTAATGCGCCATTGACACGTAAAGACTATTCGACGGTTTCGCAATACAACGCTAATAGGAACCGTAAGACTAGTATCGTCGAATCAAGCTGATGTGAATGACGCATTCCTTCTAAGAACAAGTGGATATGCGTCTCATTAACGGAGAATGCCAATGAAATTCAGTGAGAGCTATAGACTTATACGCTGAAAGGTATTCACCCTAGACGTCGTACATTTAAATGTGTGTATGATAAATTGAGAATAACTAGATCTTTAACGCATCGGAAACGTATCTGGCAAAGGAAAGTTACTAACCAGATGGCGCTATGGTTGGCCCGCTAGATGGCGCTATGATTGGCCCGCTAGATGGCGCTATGGTTGGCCCGCTAGATGGCGCTGTCATAAGTCAAACGGATATCAACTGCGTTTTTTTAAAAATAGAAACCCCCGTTTTTATTACATATTCGTGTAGTACGTAAAGAAATATGAATGTTTTAGTTGGATCACTTCTTTCGCTTTGTGATAGATGGCGCTGTAATAGTCACAAACGTATAAGTACGTGGTATCACGTAACATTCCGCCAGTGCGGACGGTATTTGCTTCGTGATACATTACCCGTGTTAAAATGAACCGTTTACCAATTGCGGAAAAGGTCGATATCGTGTTGATGTATGGCTGTTGTGATCAAAATGCCCAACGGGCGTATGCTATGTATGCTGCTCGATACCTCGGACAGCATCATGCCTCGGGCATGGGTGTGTGTGATGTCCTTAGGTTAGTTAGGTTTCAGTAGTTCTAGGGGACTGATGACCACAGATGTTAAGTCCCATAGTGCTCAGAGCCATTTGCACCATATTAGGTGCATTGTGCTGCCACCTACTGCCAAACACTCCATATCAGCGACCTCAGTAGTCATTAGATATCGTGAGAGAGCAGAATGTGGCCCTCTGCGGAACTCACTGGCTTCGAATGTGGTCAGGTAATTGGGTGTCACTTGTGTCATACATCTATACGCGAGTTTTCCACACTCCTAAACTCCTTAGGTCTACTGCTTCCGGTGTGGTAGTGAAGTGGAAACGTGAAGTGACACATACAGCAAAAAGGTGTACAGGCCGACCTCGCCTGTTCACTGACAGAGACCGCCGGTAGTTGAAGAGGGTCGTAATGTGTAATAGGCAGTCATTTATCCAGACCATCACACAGGAATTCAAAACTGCATTAGGATCCATTGCAAGTACTATGACAGTTAGGGAGAAGGTGAGAAAACTTTGATTTCATGGCCTAGCGGCTGCTCTTAAGCCACACATCACGCTGGTACATGTCAAAAGATACCTCGCTTGGTGTAATGAGAGTAAACATTGGACGATTGAGCAGTGGAAAAACGTTGTTTCGAGTGGTGAATCACGGTACACAATGTGGCGATCCGATGGCAGGGTGTGTGTATGGAGAATGCCCGTGAACATCTGCCAGCGTGTGTAGTGCCAACAGTAAAATTCGGAGGCGGTGGTGTTATGGTGTGGTCGTATCTTTCATGGAGGGGGCTTGCATCCCTTGTTGTTTTGCATGGTACTATCACAGCACAGGCCTACACTGATGTTTTAAGGACCTTCTTGCTTCCCACTGTTGAAGAGCAGTTCGGGGATGGCGATTGCATCTTTCAACACGGTCGAGCAACCATTCGTAATGCACGGCCTGTGGGAGTGGTTACACGACAATAACATCCCTGTAATGAACTGGCCTACACAGAGTCCTGACCTGAATCCTATATAACACCTTTGGGATGTTTTGGAACGCCGACTTCGTGCCAAGCCTCACCGACCGACATCGATACCTCTCCTGAGTGCAGCACTCCGTGAAGAATGAACTGCCATTCCGCAAGAAACCTTCCAGCACCAGACTGAACGTACGCCTACGAGAGTGGAAGCTGTCATCACGGCTAAGGGTAGGCCAACACCGTACTGAATTCCAGCATTACCGATGAAGGGCGCCAAGAACTTGTAAGTCATTTTCAGCCAGGTGTCCGGATACTTTTGATCACATAGTGTACGGTCGAGGACTTATAAGAGCTAAATTATAAATCCTCTATCACCTTCCTAGTGTTTTGAAAGCAAATTCTTTTCTGACTGTCGAGATTTCTACTGTCCATTGAATTTCTCTAAACCTAATTACTTTTGTTATTTAACTACACAGTGCAGAAAAAGAGCTAAATATGTCTTTGTAAATAGACCAGTCAGTTTTCTAAAGGGGGGTGCGGAGACTACAACATTATATCGAAAAATTGGAGGATTTGGATGCGTTATTTCTAATTTGCAATGAGTCTTTTTAAATAGTGTGACATTTATAGGGCAAGATAATCGACCACTGAGCTTTTTTAACCAAATAACCCATAGTTGAAAAAGAATATTGGAAAAGAAAATTGAGGATCTCTTACGTGAGGTTGGGGCACAATAGAGGCAGTTCTGACATTAGAATTGATAATAGAAGTAAGACTTAAGAAAAATCGAGACACTTTCGTAGAATCAGATGATCTGGAAAAACCGTTCGACAGTGTGAAATGGTTGGAAATTCTGAGAAAAACAAGAGCTAGCTATAGGGAAAGATGGGAAATATGCGACATGTACAAGATGTACCAAGAGGTAAGAAAAAGACTGAATGACCAAGAACGAAGTGCTCGGATTAAAAACGGTGTATAACAGCCATTCAGTCTTTCTCGCCTACCGTTCAGTGTATACACCGAAGAAGCAATGACGGAAATAATGGGAAGATTGGAGAGCGGGATTAAAATTCAGGGTGAAAGAATATCAATGGTTGGACTCACTGATGACATTGCAATCCTCAGTGAAAGTGAAGAATTACAGGATCTGTTGAACATAAAGAGCTTGAGTACGGAATTTGGATTGAGAGTAAACCAAAGAAAGAGGAACGTAATGATGAGTAGGAGAAATAAGATTAGCGAGAAACTTGGCATCAAAATTGTGGACCACGAAGTAGATGGAGTATTTCTGCTAGCTCGGAAGCAAAATAACGCACGACGGACGAAGCAAGGAGGACATATAAAGGTCACTAACACACGCAAAGAGAGCATTACTGACCAAAAGAAGTCTGGTTGTATCAAACATAGGCCTTAAATTGAGGGAGAAATTTCTGAGAATGTACTTTTGGAGCACAGGATTGGATGGCAGTGAATCATGGACTGTGTGAAAAGCGGAACAGAAGAGAATCGAGGTGGAGTTACAGATTAAGAAATGAATAAGTTCTTGGCAGAATCGGCGAAGAAGGGAAAGAACACTGACAAGGGGACACGATGATAAGACATGTGTTGAAACATCAGGAATAGTATGCATGGTACTAGGGGAAACTGTAGACGGTAAAAACTGTAGGGGAAGACAGATACTGGAATGTATGCACCAAATAATTGAGGACGCAAGGTGTCCATACTACCCTGAGATGAAGAGATTGTCACAAGAGAGACATTCGTGGCGATACACATCGAATAAAGCAGAAGACCGATGACTGGCCGAAGACCCACCACATGGCACTCATGATCGTAGAAGGCAGACTGTCATCGTACTGCCCTGCAGACACACTCACATGTGAGCTGACATGGTGCAAAATAGCGTTTGATGACCGTTAGTAACATAAGTGTACACAGAATGAGATTTTCACTCTCTAGCGGAGTGTGCGCTGATATGAAACTTCCTGACAGATTAAAACTGTGTGCCGTTCGAGACTCGAACTCGCGGGCAAGTGCTCTACCATCTGAGCTACCCAGCACGACTCACGGCCGGCCCTTACAGTTTCAATTCTGCCAGTACCTCGTCTCCTATCTTCCAAACATTACAGAAGCTCTTCTGCGAACCTTGCAGAGCTAGCACTCCTGGAAGAAAGGGTATCTTCCAGGAGTGCTAGAGTGGTAGAGCACTTGCCCGCGAAAAGCAAAGGTCCTGAGTTCGAGTCTCGGTCCGGCACACAGTTTTAATCTGCCAGGAAGTTTCATAAGTGTACACGGTTACAATAATCATATAGTGAAAACGTTAATTTTTCCTTTGTCATGAGATATCACAGTTGCTAAAACAGAGTAAGTCGAAAGTTTCTCGAGTAACTTTAGACTACGTGCACATGAGCCATTAAAAACTGCATATTGACGATAGCATAGCCTCGCAAAGGTGTCTTGCAACATCCTTGTCTGGCCACTTCAGCATTAGGTTCTCCGTGATTTCCCTAAACAACTCCAGGCAAATGCCGGGATGGTTCCTTTCAAAAGTGCACCACCTATTTCCTCCCCAATCCTTTCGTAATCCCTTTGTGCTCCGTCTCTAATGACCTCGATGTTCTTCCTTCCTTCTCCAGCGTTTGCTTCTCACAAGGAAGAAAGTTAACGCGAAAAGGAGAGATCGGGCTCAGTGGGTGCGGTCTTTTTTTAAGTGAGTTAGCTGCTTCCGAAACTTTAAGCTATGAACTGCACATACCATACTCAGAAGGTTGAAACACGATTTTGAACATATCGCTTAAAAGCAAATCCTCGGAGATCTGGTAAGATCAATAGGTATATGAAAGACAGTATACTAGTTACACACAGACGTGATCACCTTAATTTTTGGTTACGGCCGATTCATATATAAGTTTGATGCATCTCTTTAAAGTGTAGACCTACTTTTCGTCAATATGCTTTTGGTACCGGGAGTTGCGGCCCTTTTCTGGAAGGACTTAAGAAATTTATTTAATTATATTGAAATAACAATCAAATGTCTGTTAATTTTTACTGTGGTTCGTCAGCACAGTGATAGAACTATGTATTTCAAAACTGCTCTACATCTAGGAGCAGAGATATTGAACATGTAACGTAGAGAGAGAGAGAGAGAGAGAGAGAGAGAGAGAGAGAGAGAGAGAGAGAGAGAGAGAGAGAGAGAGGAGAGGGGGAGGGGGAGGGCGGAGCTGTCGGACAGGGACCTGAAGTCACAAGTGATGAGCCTTCAAAAACTTTTATACGTCTTCAGAATCTAGATAGGAAAAAATTATGGCTCGCTATTGGCTCGTTCCATGGTTACGGACATCACATTTGTACAATGTTCATTGAAGTAGTAAGATGAACATAAAAAAATAAACAGACAGACCTGCATATGAACAATATAGAATCGAAGGTTTGATGATTTGCTTATGCGGGGTACGCTGCGTCGGGTTGGCAAGTCCGCAACTGGTCACTGCTTAGGAAATTGGATAATTTTTTATTTCATCCGTCTCAGTTTCACTGATACAAAATTCTGCTACAAGCTTGCCGGTTTCGCGCTGCCAGGGCCATTCTCAAACCACATACCTTGCTAATAGTACCGGTAACCACTGCAGCAGAATTCAGTGCGACTGAAACGGACGAAAAATAATATTCAGTTTCCTCTGTGGTAATCTGCCAACAAAAAAGGAACAGGAAGTGTTAGACTAACAAAACGTTCACTTTTCACGGACTGACCCCCTACTGCAGACGATCTGCGGCGACAGTGGCAGCGGGAATGACCTTTACCAGATTTCGGTCTTTGTATTACATTGCTTTCTCTTGGCCTGACCTGCTGAGGGATTAAGTTTACTAATCCCTCGCCAGAGTGTATCTTTATCTTGTTCTGGTTACACCAGCTAGGACCAATCAACAAGAGTGGTAATATACCTTTCTCTCTTTTACAGGAACGGCAGGAATGACAAATTTTGTCTAAACTGCACCACCTCTAGCCAAGGACAGGCTAATCTTTTCAGCGTCAGTGTCACATTGCTCTGGTCGTGGATGTACGGTCCGTTCACATTTATGGCATTCGTGGTTACCTTGTTTGCACAGTTATGCGTTCCTACCGACAACAAATAAACTGAGTGCCTCTATGTATATGCGGCATCATTCGAAATGAGGTGAAATACAAAAACATTTTTTCACCGCTCAAATTAAATGGTTCAAATGGCTCTGAGCACAATGGGACTTAACATCTCAGGTCATTAGTCCCCTAGAACTTAGAACTACTTAAACCCAACTAACCTAAGGACATCAAACACATCCATGCCCGAGGCAGGATTCGAACCTGCGACCGTAGCGGTCGCGCGGTTCCGGACTGAAGCGCCTAGAACCGCTCGGCCACCACGGCCGGCCGGTAGATGTGGCTTAGTAACATGAAATGTCCCCCCCCCCCCCCCCCCCCCCCCCGCCCATGGTGCAAAAACACCAGCAACAGCTCGACAATACGTCTGCAACAGCCTATAATAGGCTGATCTATTAGTAATATTGTCACGCCATACCGTAATATGGTCGCATTGCTGCAATATTAACTACAGTATTATTGCGGCCACATACTGCTGTAAAATATGGACCGCGTAAACGTCAGTGGAGCAGTTCACCAGGGAGGCGGGAACAATATTTCACAGCCAGGGACAGGGTAAGGCCACGCGCTGCCCCGCGTCACCGGCTGCCCAGGAGATGGGCGCCGGCCACGCTCGCTAATTTCCCACGGCGCGCCAAGGAACGGCTGGCTCGCTGGCCGAAGCCGCAAATAACTGTCGTGGGCTGGCGGTGCGATGGGCTCTCCCCAGTCCCCGTGGCGGAACAGCACCAGGAAAGGACGCATCCACTACTGCGGGCTGGCAATGTCTAGGCTCTATGCAGCGACTTCCGTCTCATTTATAGTGTCACTTATTTTCAGGCTACTCTCATTGAAAACACTCTGGTGTGCAAAACTTACGGTCGAAAGGACACTACTGGCCATTAAAATTGCTACGCCAGGAAGAAATGCAGATGGCACACGGGTATTTATTGGACAAATATATTATACTAGAAGTGACATGTGATTACATTTTCACGCAATTTCGGTGCATTGATCCTGAGAAATCAGTACCCAGAACAACCACCTCTGGCCGTAATAACAACCTTGATACGCCTTGGCATTGAATCAAACAGAGCTTGGATGGCGTGTACAGGTACAGCTGTCCATGCAGCTTCAACACGATACCACATTTCATCAAGAGTAGTGACTGGCGTATTGAGACGAGCCAGTCGCTCGGACACCACTGACCACACGTTTTCAGTTGGTGAGAGATCTGAAGAATGTGCTGGCTGAGGCAGCAGGCGAACATTTTCTGTATCCAGAAAGGGCCGCACAGGAACTGCAACATACGGTCGTGCGTTATCCTGCTGAAGTGTAGGGTTTCGGAGGGACCGAATGAAGGGTAGAGCCACGGGTCGTAACATATCTGAAATGTAACGCCCACTGTTCAAAGTGCCGTCAATGCGAACAAGAGGTGACCGAGACGTGTAACCAATGGGACGACATACTGTCACACTGGGTGATACGTCAGTATGGCGATGACGAATACACGATTCCAATGCGTTTTCACCGCCATGTCGCCAAACACGGATGTGACCATCATGATGCTGTAAACAGAACCTGGATTCATCCGAAAAAATGAAGTTTTGCCATTCGTGCACCCAGGTTCGTCGTTGAGTACACCATCGCAGGCGCTCCTGTCTGTGATGTAGCGTCAAGGGTAACCGCAGCCGTGGTTTCCGAGTTGATAATCCATGTTGCTGCAAACGTCGTCGAACTGTTCGTGCAGGTGGTTGTTGTCTTGGAAACGTCCCCATCTGCTCACTCGGGGATCGAGACGTGGCTGCACAATCCGTTACAGCCATGCGAATAAGATGCCAATCATTTCGACTGCTAGTGATACGAGGCCGTTGGGATCCAGCACGGCGTTCCGTATTACCATCCTGAACCCACCGATTCCATATTCTCCTAACAGTCATTGGATCTCGACCAACGCGAGCAGCAGTGTCGCGATACGATAAATCGCAATCCGACCTTTACCAAAGTCGGAAACGTGATGGTACGCATTTCTCCTCCTTACACGAGGCATCACAACAACGTTTCACCAGGCAACGCCGGTCAACTGCTGTTTGTGTATGAGAAATCGCTTGGAAACTTTCCTCGTATCAGCAGATTGTGTGAATGGTCTGAAAAGCTAATCATTTACATATCACAGCATCCTCTTCCTTTTGGTCAAATTTCGCGTCTGTAGCACGTCATCTTCGTGGTGTAGCAATTTTAATGGCCAGTAGTGTATATTCGGGCTTACTGCCACAAAGGCTTACCTATAATTTCTCTACGCGCGCACCATTCGTGATTGGAACTAGAAAATTGAGAAATTGCTAAGCAAAGTACCCTCCGTAGATGTATCTTTATTTTGTTGTACCATAACTTGTAACGTACAATGTTGTGAAGCCATGGAGTTCCGTATAACCTGGATGCAGTCACGTTATCACTGACGTTGTGTCTTCCGACAGATTTTCTCTACGCGCTGCCAGCCAACGCCCCCTTGAACTGCGCCTCTGGGAACCAATATCGGCCAGCCGGCTGGTGGCTGCTGACTGGTGGCTGGCGCTCCGACATGTGCTGACTTCCTTTAAATGTGGGTCACCAGTTCCGGCCGCGGCGTGGCATCTGGCGGCGGTACGCCGAGGAACGCGGGGGGGGGGGGGGGGGGGGGGGGGAGGGGGGGCGCAGTGCCTCACACGCTGCCAATCTGGGGGCCGCGTTTCATTACTCGTCTGCAGTTGGCGGCGGTTGCTGGCGCCTAAAGCTCCTCATATACCAGCCACATTCATGTCCCCATCGCAGTGGCGTCACTGGGCTGGGTCTCCGAGTATACGGGGCTTCTGGCCCCCGAAACATCAAGAAGGATTAGAATGTAAAGAAAAATTGGGAAAAATAGCTAAAATATATCAGCCAAGTGATGTCATTCCCCAAATCAAAGGTGGGTTTTGGAATCATTCTGATGTAAAGAAGTGCGAAACATCCAGTCAACACCGGGTAGCAATCGACCTCTGTTCAGTGTTCCTAGCCGGCCGGAGTGGCCGAGCGGTTCTAGGCGCTACAGTCTGGAACCGCGCAACGGCTTCGGTCGCAGGTTTGCATCCTGCCTTGGGCATGGATGTGTGTGATGTCCGTAGTTAGGTTTAAGTAGTTCTAAGTTCTAGAGGACTGATGACCTCACAAGTTAAGTCCCATAGTGTTCAGAGCCATTTTTTTCAGTGTGCCTGTATACAAACCTGTAAACGAAAGCAGACGTAACAAGTGGAGTTAAAATTCGTTGAAAAGTTACATTTAATGGAGTCTGAAGTCGTCATAAAGTACTGCAAAGTTTAGAAAAAAGCTGGAAAATGGAGATCTTGGTGGAAATGCAAATTTTCTTCCTTGGCCAAAAGTCGGAAAAACGACATCCTAAATAAAAAAAGGAAGATTAAGAACTCACATTTCTTCACCAACATCAAGGCAATACTCTTAAAACAGAAAATACATAAAAATATAAATTGAGATTGTATGTGAATCTAGATCACTACAATACCTTTGTAATTCCCTTAACATAAACTTCTGTAGTGGCCTTTTTAACATAAAATTGTTACTCTCTCATTTTGTGATATATTTCGTCGAGCAATATCAATGCCGTGACAGAAAGATGTGCAAAAGACATTGCAAGTGACTGATAACACTATGACTGATTAATCGGAAGTCATATCGTAACAGCCGGCCGGTGTGGCTGAGCGCTTCTAGGCGCTTGAGTCTGGAACCGTGCGACAGCTACGGCCGCAGGTTCGAATCCTGCCTCGGGCACGAATGTGTGTGATGTCCTTAGGTTGATTAGGTTTCAGTAGTTCTAAGTTCTAGGGTACTGATGACCTCAGATGTTAAGTCCCATAGTGCTCAGAGCCATTTGCACCAAATCGAAACAAGCTTTGTTTTGACCGTCATCTTGTTTCTCTGCATTGTTGACTAGTCCACGATATCGTCTTTCAAGTCATCCTTAAAAGTTTTTGAACTGTGGCTGACTAGTTTAAAAGAGTCATAGAGAAGGAGCTATCTTAACGTATCGTAAGAAGTCGGCCACTTCACAAGAAACAATGTGAGTTGTTACTTATAGTTTTTCGTGTAAAAAAAGACCAACGTACAAAGGTACGCCGCCCTTTATTATAGTAAAGTCGGCGTAAGTTGATCCCTGGCCCACCGGCCGCTGTGATCAAGCGGTTATAGGCGCTTCAGTCCGGAACCACGCTACTGCTATGGTCGCAAGTTCGAATCCTGCCTAGGGCATGGATGTGTGTGATGTCCTTAGGTTAGTTAGGTTTCAGTAGTTCTAAGTCTAGGGGATTGATGAGCTCAGATATTAAGTGCCATAGTGCATTTGAAAATGGTTCAAATGCCTCTGAGAACTATGGGACTTAACATCTGAGGTCATCAGTCCCGTAGAACTTAGAACTACTTAAACCTAACTAACCTAAGGACATTACACATATCCGTGCCCGAGACAGGATTCGAACCTGCGACCGTAGCAGAAGCGCGGTTCCAGATTGAAGCGCCTAGAACCGCTCGGCCACGCCGTCCGGCTGAACCATTTGATCCCTGGCAGCTGCAGTATGTTGGGCGCGATTTCGTAAATGTCTCTATGGCGACGCCTAAGTGTTGTCACAGCTCTATAGGCTACTGTTCTCGCCTGCAGTCGTTTGAGCTTCAAAGTTGAAAGCTGCCAACAGTGCTGCTGACAGTCAGGAAACGTCTTACGCCATCTCGACTGTAAATTATCCTTCTCTTTCTCCACAGCATTTGTACAGCGCATACCAAGACCAAACAGAAAAAAAGGACTTCAGTATCTACGTGCACTAGTGTTCAATGTTTTTGTAGAGCCACTGGGGCCTTACGACGAGGTCTAACATCAAAAGATGTTGTTAATTGAATACTTTAAGTAGTCGTCAGGTTTGTGACTGGTAGCGGTATTTGGTAAACCTTGTGACACATTATATCTTTATATTGGTTTAAATTTATTGATCTGTTTAGTGAAGATTCTCGTTGCAAGCAATACTGAAAGTTTAGATTGGTAGCGACCAGAAACAAATGAACGTCTGATAGCACTCACACACAGATATTTCGACTTTTAGCGAAACAACCACTTCCTTCATCCGTTTATAAGACACCTATGATTTAAAAGGCAAAACACTTTTTTGGCTGAAATAGGGTTTCATCTTTGAGATTCCTCTATTATTGGTAGGAATTCTTATAAAAATATATTAGTTCTTATGACGAAAATTGAATAGTCATGCGTGACTGGAATTCAAGAGTAGGAATAGGGAGAGAAGGAAACATAGTAGGTGAATATGGATTGGGGCTAAGAAATGAAAGAGGAAGCCGCCTGGTAGAATTTTTCGCAGAGCATAACTTTATCATAGCTAACACTTGGTTTAAGAATCATGAAAGAACTCTGGAGATACTAAAAGGTATCAGATACATTAAATAATGATAAGACAGAGATTTAGGGACCAGGTTTTAAATTGTAAGACATTTCCAGGGGCAGATGTGGACTCTGACCACAATCTAGTGGTTATGAACTGTAGATTAAACCTGAAGCAACTGCAAAAGGGTGGGAATTTAAGGAGATGGGACCTGGATAAAGTAAAAGAACCAGAGGTTGTACAGAGTTTCAGGGAGACCCCATGGAAACAATTTACAGGAATGGGGGAAAGGAATACAGCAGAAGAAGAATGGGTAGCTTTGAGAGATGAAACAGTGAAGTTAGCAGAGGATCAAGTAGGTAAAAAGACGAGGGCTAGTAGAAATCCTTAGGTAACAGAAGAGTAATTGATGTAATGAGAACATACGAAAATGCAGTAAACGAAGCTTGCAAGAAGGAATACAAACGTCTCAAAAACGAAATCAACAGGAAGTGCAAAATGGCTAAGCAGGGATGGATAGAGGACAAATCTAAGGATGTAGAAGCTTACCTCACTACGGGTAAAATAGATACTGCCTACAGGAAAATTAAAGAGACCTTTAGAGAAAGGAGAACCACTTGTATGAATATCAAGAGCTTTGATGGAAACCCAGTTCTAAGCAAAGAACTGAAAGCAGAAAGGTGGAAGGAGTATATAGAGGGTCTATACAAGGGCGATGTACTTGAGGACAATATTATGGAAATGGAAGAGGATGTAGATGAAGATGCGTGAAGAGTTTGACAGAGCACTGAAAGACTTAAGTCGAAACAAGGAGTAGACAACATTCCATTAGAACTACTGACGGCCTTGGGAGAGCCATTCCTGACAAAACTCTATTATCTGGTGAGCAAGATGTATGAGACAGGCGAAACACCCTCAGATTTCAAGAAGAATATAATAATTCCAATCCCAAAGAAAGCAGGTGTTGACAGATGTGAAAATTACCGAACTATCAGTTTAACAAGTGACAGCTGCAAAATACTAACGCGAATTCTTTACAGACGAATGGAAAACTGGTAGAAGCTGACATCGGGGAAGATCAGTTTGGATTCCGTAGAAATATTGAAACACGTGAGACAATACTGACCCGACGACTTATCTTAGAGGAAAGCTTAAGGAAAGGCAAACCTACGTTTCTAGCATTTGTAGACTTGGAGAAAGCTTTTGACAATGTTGATTGGAATACTGTCTTTCAAATTCTGAAGGTGGCAGGGTAAAATAAAAGGAGAGAAAGGCTATTTACAATTTGTACAGAAAGCAGATGGCAGTTATAAGAGTCGAGGTGTATGAAAGGGAACCAGTGGTTGGGAAGGGTGTGAGACAGGGTTGTAGCCTATCCCAGATGTTATTCTATCTGTATATTGAGCAAACAATAAAGGAAACAAAAGAAAAGTTCGGAGTAGGTATTAAAATCCATGGAGAAGAAATAAAAACTTTGAGGTTCGCCGATGACATTGTAATTCTGTCAGAGACAGCAAAGGACTTGGAAGAGCAGTTGAACGGAATGGACAGTGTCTTGAAAGGAGGGTATAAGATGAACATAAACAAAAGCAAAACGAGGATAATGGAATGTAGTCGAATAAGTCGGGTGATGCTGAGGGAGTTAGATAAGGAAATGAGACACTTAAAGTAGTAAAGGAGTTTTGTTATTTGGGGAGCAAAATAACTGATGGTTTTCGAAGTAGAGAAGATATAAAATGTAGACTGGCAGTGGCAAGGAAAGCGTTTCTGACGAAGAAAAATTTGTTAACATCAAGTATAGATTTAAATGTCAGGAAGTAATTTCTGAAAGTATTTGTGTGGAGTGTAGCCATGTATGTAAGTGAAACGTGGACGATAAATAGTTTAGACAAGAAGAGAATAGAAGCTTTCGATATGTGGTGCTACAGAACAATGCTGAAGATTAGATGGGTACATCACATAACTAATGAAGAGATATTGAATAGAATTGGGGAGAAGAGGAGTTTGTGGCACAACTTGACTGGAAGAAGGAATCGGTTGGTAGGACATATTCTGAGACATCGAGGGATCACCCATTTAGTGTTGGAGGGCAGCGTGGAGGGTAAAAATCGTAGAGGGAGACCATGAGATCAGTACACTAAGCAGATTCAGAAGGATGTAGGTTGCAGTAGGTACTGGGAGATGACGCTTGCACAGGATATGGTAGCATGGAGAGCTGCATCAAACGAGTCTCAGGATTGAAGACCACAACAACAACAACAACAACATGACATGTGCGTGGAAAACGTGTGTTTCAAGACACTATAGTGATACAGTACATTTGACGTGTCACACAATGTCCCTACGAGCGTATGCAGAGGTAACTTGGCAAGGAATATTCGTAGAGAAAAGTAGGATTTGTGGTACTGCTATATTACTGAAATTGCAAGGTATGGTACATCATATTCATACATCTCCAACACAAACTGCGTCCGACAAACCTTGATAAGTGGTCTGGACTGCTGGTTTTCAAAATCAAAGTACGTTGAATATTAATTCAGTGCCGAAGATCTCCATATTCAGAACCTTCAACATCGCTGCGCGGCAGCAATCGTTGGTTAATATATTAAAAAACTAAAAACCTGCCTCGATTGCGAGAAAAACCCCTAGTGTTAAGTGTTAACTCAGGTTTCGGCGTAGATAATTACACTTTCTTCAGAACAACAATAAAAAACCACAAGTGCCTAAGAAGACCTTTGTCAATGATTAAAAGAACACCATAGCTATACATTTATAAACGAAAAAGAAAAGCAAAACACAAACAGTACATATGTACAAAGTCAAAACCACTACTTAACTGAATGGTGTATGCTCCACCTCACACCGGCGTATGTTCGATGGGCCATGAACTGCTCAAACCTGGGTTAACACATAACACTAGGTGCGTATTCGTTAAATCTGTGTCCTTGTGAGATTTTATGTAATGTGCCTGCAGAAAGCTGCACTCCATTTGACGCCTGTATTTTGGATGCCAGGAATTGGGGGACCTCTGTTGTTTTGTTGGCGGCTCATCTTCTGAGTGCTACACTTTTACAACAGTTCACGGTTTTCTTAAGATTTTGATGACTGTGACGGACACATTAATGTTGCCGGGCAGTCGCCTCTTTTGAAACTGATGCAAAGCAATGGCGCGGGCCGCTGCAGAAACCCCTGTATGGCGGAGACCTGCGTCACCCCACGGTATGTTAACTCTAATATGATATGTCGAAAGTAATCACTACACAATTAAGGAAACTATCCAGCGCTAATACAGGAGCGTAACTTGGCTGGATCGTCCGGAGCAATGCCCCAAGGGTAGGTGTCTCGGGAAAGAGGGAAAAATAGGAAAAATTCAGGAAATTTTAAAATACAAACGAAAAGAGGAAAAACAGTAAAACAGATCAATCAAGAGAAACCAAATTGTGTTAAATCATTATGGCATAAAGATATGGCTCTAATTCACTTCCCTTATCTAGGTCAAAGATGAGTCTGCATTAGGTACGAAAATCAGTTAACTCAATTTACAGAATGAAAGGGGGTACTAGATGTGAGCAAGTGTTTCAGCCAGGGCTAAGACGAAGCATCCGTTATGAGCGGCGTTTGCAGTAGTGTGGAAAGTAGAATCAACACGCAATTTAAATTTAGTCGTTAATGACTATATAGAGGCTAGGTGGCTAGTTAGGAAACAGGTCTATGTATCGAAACTTCTACAAAGTTTCTGGTCACAGCACTCGTCGGAGGTAGGATTTAAGTGACACTGTGAAATATATGTGTCACTGTGTTAAATGATGATTACTATTTTATTTTCTGCAGACAGTCGCTTTTATTGGTATTAATTTATTGACGGTAGTTTCCCTGCTAAGTGAGAAAATCATTTTTATGTTTCGAAGTGGGGACTCTTCAGATAACAGCGAGCAAGTGGATAATGATATGAATATTCACCGATGGCCTTTGAGGCACTCGTCTTCAAAGCTGACTTTGTGCTCAGCTAGCATTTGTGACCTGTGGATCTACGTTGGTGATATCTTCTGAAATAAACGTTGGTAAGTTTAATTCAGCGTAACATTTCCTACGTTATAAAGTGTAAAGTCAATGATGGCTCCACATGTTGCCAAGGTTGTTTCGAGTACGCTGAAAATGTTCTCTGCTAAGTCCTTAAATATCTTCCATACAGTCCCGATTTCTCTCCATGTGATTTTCATAGGTTTGGTGCGAACAAAGAGGTGCACGCCTGCGTAAAGTCATGGTTCCAGAGACAACAGCAAACATGTATCCATGAAGTCATTGACTGGCATACATATATGAATAGTTGCCGCGATTTATTATGAAATAACAAACAGTTTACTTAGTTTTTCCATCTGTCTCATTTTCATTTGGTTGCTCCTTATAGCTGAACATACACTCCTGGAAATGGAAAAAAGAACACATTGACACCGGTGTGTCAGACCCACCATACTTGCTCCGGACACTGCGAGAGGGCTGTACAAGCAATGATCACACGCACGGCACAGCGGACACACCAGAAACCGCGGTGTTGGCCGTCGAATGGCGCTAGCTGCGCAGCATTTGTGCACCGCCGCCGTCAGTGTCAGCCAGTTTGCCGTGGCATACGGAGCTCCATCGCATTCTTTAACACTGGTAGCATGCCGCGACAGCGTGGACGTGAACCGTATGTGCAGTTGACGGACTTTGAGCGAGGGCGTATAGTGGACATGCGGGAGGCCGGGTGGACGTACCGCCGAATTGCTCAACACGTGGGGCGTGAGGTCTCCACAGTACATCGATGTTGTCGCCAGTGGTCGGCGGAAGGTGCACGTGCCCGTCGACCTGGGACCGGACCGCAGCGACGCACGGATGCACGCCAAGACCGTAGGATCCTACGCAGTGCCGTAGGGGACCGCATCGCCACTTCCCAGCAAATTAGGGACACTGTTGCTCTTGGGGTATCGGCGAGGACCATTCGCAACCGTCTCCATGAAGCTGGGCTACGGTCCCGCACACCGTTAGGCCGTCTTCCGCTCACGTCCCAACATCGTGCAGCCCGCCTCCAGTGGTATCGCGACAGGCGTGAATGGAGGGACGAATGGAGACGTGTCGTCTTCAGCGATGAGAGTCGCTTCTGCCTTGGTGCCAATGATGGTCGTATGCGTGTTTGGCGCCATGCAGGTGAGCGCCACAGTCAGGACTGCATACGACCGAGGCACACAGGGCCAACACCCGGCATCATGGTGTGGGGAGCGATCTCCTACACAGGCCGTACACCTCTGGTGATCGTCGAGGGGACACTGAATAGTGCACGGTACATCCAAACCGTCATCGAAACCCATCGTTCTACCATTCCTAGACCGGCAAGGGAACTTGCTGTTCCAACAGGAAAATGCACGTCCGCATGTATCCCGTGCCACCCAACGTGCTCTAGAAGGTGTAAGTCAACTACCCTGGCCAGCAAGATCTCCGGATCTGTCCCCCATTGAGCATGTTTGGGACTGGATGAAGCGTCGTCTCACGCGGTCTGCACGTCCAGCACGAACGCTGGTCCAACTGAGGCGCCAGGTGGAAATGGCATGGCAAGCCGTTCCACAGGACTACATCCAGCATCTCTACGATCGTCTCCATGGGAGAATAGCAGCCTGCATTGCTGCGAAAGGTGGATATACACTGTACTAGTGCCGACATTGTGCATGCTCTGTTGCCTGTGTCTATGTGCCTGTGGTTCTGTCAGTGTGATCATGTGATGTATCTGACCCCAGGAATGTGTCAATAAAGTTTCCCCTTCCTGGGACAATGAATTCACGGTGTTCTTATTTCAATTTCCAGGAGTGTGTATCCTGATCAGAGAGTTTGTTTTTGTATTTAATTAACATGTGTCGTAGCTCGTGTGCAGAATTTATTGTTAAACGGATATGAAGAGCTGTTAGTGCATGGGTAGCTCAGGGGAAAATTGTAAAAATTAAGTTTCGCTTCAGCAAATTTTAAAAATGAAGTAGTCTTTTTTTAAAAATGTTTTTGTTACACGAAGGGTGTCACATAAAGAAAGCAGTTTTTAAATTGAGCTCCTCTTGCAGTTTGTTAGGTTGCCGGACCTGAAATTTAAACGACTGTCATCTGTTGGTATTGCATTAACCGATTGTCATTGTCAGTTGGTATTTGTGCGTATTATCATCATCTAACATCGAGCGATACACGATGGATCGACGCATCCAAATTTTGAAAGTGCACGTCAAGTACAGCGAAGACTTTGTGTAATTTTTGGTAAACAAAGTGTCAACAGTGCAGAAAGTGGTAAGAAAAATTAGAAATACAGGATCGACATAAACATCAGATCACCTGGACGTCCTCCTCGTCGATCGGTAGAGAATGTTGCTCTCGTCAGTGAGAAAGTCGGTTCCAGTCCGTTTGCCGCCGTTCTCAGTTGTTCAGCTGTTAACCATTCCGACAAACAGTTTACATCGATTACTTTTGAATACATTATGGGAGTGACAGTGATCAATGTGTTACAAATATTTACTATCAAAAAACAGTCTTGATCACAATTTATTTATTACGGTGACTGGTTTCGACCACTACTGTGGTCATCTTCAGACCAAAGAGTTAGAACCTCCTGCTTGAGTCCAGTAGAAGGAGGTTCTTACTCATTGGTCATCTTCAGACCAAAGAGTTAGAACCTCCTGCTTGAGTCCAGCAGATGGAGGTTCTTACTCATTGGTCTGAAGATATTCTGCTGGAGAATCACTAGTGATTCGAAACCGGTCACCGTAATAAATGAATTGTGATCAAGATTGTTTTTAATTGTAAACAGTTTACATCGAATTTTAACAAAAGATTTGCATTTGCATCCTTTTACTATACAATTAACACAAGAGCTGAAGCCGATGGACCATTTGAATCGTCGAACATTTGCCGATTGGGTATTTACAAAACAAGAATTCGATAGTGATTTTCATAAGAAGATAATCTTCATAAGACGATAATCACTTGCAGCATAATGGTCATGTGAAGAAACAAAACTGCCGGATTTGAGGCACGGAGAATCACGAATGGTCAGTGAGAAGTGTCTTTATCCAGAACGAGTCATTATTTGGTGCTGGTATGGCCTCGAGGAATGTGGAACACATGTGGTTCCAACAGCGTGGGGCAACCTCATACTGCCGTTGAAGCAAGGCTTCTGGGAGAAGGATTCCCTGCTCGTCTCATCTCTCACAGGAGCGATCAGAACTGTCCACCGAGATCGTCTGATTTGAATCCACATGAACTTTTTGTGGAAGTATGTCAAATCTCGTCTTTATGTGAACAACCCACGAACCATCCCTCAACTCTAGGCAGAAATTAGACACGTCGCTGGTCAAATTCAAGCGGAACTTGGCTCTAGATTCGCCGAAAATTTTGACCACAGAGTGGATGTGAAGACGCAGTCATGGAGGACATTTCCCTTATGTTTTGTTTCATGTTTAGTTGCAGTCTTTGTGATTCCTATTGACATACTACAATTTTCAAATAAATCACGTGTTTTCTTACTGAACTAAAAATTGCCTTCTTCATAGGACACTCTACATTTCTCTTTTTGACTCACGAAGGAGGAGAGGAGCTGTGGAAGTATGTAATCTAGTGTGTGTGTGTGTGTGTGTGTGTGTGTGTGTTGAAACGCGTCTGCCAACTTCATGGCTAAAAATGGTTCAAATGGCTCTGAGCACTATGCGACTTAACTTCTGAGGTCATCAGTCGCCTAGAACTTAGAACTAATTAAACCTAACTAACCTAAGGGCATCACACACATCCATGCCCGAGGCAGGATTCGAACCCGCGACCGTAGCGGTCGCTCGGTTCCGGACTGTAGCGCCTAGAACCGCACGGCCACTCCGGCGGCGCCAACTTAATGTCTGGCTCGTTTTATATAGATCTACTTCGGTCACTAAATAGGAAAAATTCTGCCAATAATTCGGAATAAGAATAAGAATATCCAGTTATGGTGGAAATAATTTCCGTCTAACAAGTTCAAATGGTTCAAATGGCTCTGAGCACTATGGGACTTAACATCTGTGGTCATCAGTCCCCTAGAACTTAGAACTACTTAAACCTAACTAATCTAAGGACATGACACACATCCATGCCCGAGGCAGGATTCGAGCCTGCGACCGTAGCGGTCTCGCGGTTCCGGACTGAGCGCCTAGAACCGCTAGACCACCGCGGCTGGCCGTCTAACAAGTAACTAGTACCCTCATACCGCCCTTTTCTGTGTAATATAATGTACATGTTAATACGGCAGTGCAGGAACAATACTGATTTTCCAGATGTAACAAAAGCTGTGTGATGTAGCAACGATAGGGTCAGTGTGTCATTGCTCTGTCGGTTACTTTCGAAGTCTCCTGGAGAGTGGCAGTCCAAGACTGCCGCTTCCGGGAGACAGCACGGGGTGGCGGCGGCGTATTGTATTTCCTTTGCCGTCCAGCCGTGAAAATTTCTGGACAAAAGCGACTACGAAAATGACGTGTCCACGTATTTAATGGCGGCTCCGCGGCGTCTTACCTTGACGGTGCGTCTGAGGTGTGCTGCCGTACGGGGCCAGTGCGACTACTTGGTGCCGCGCATAGACGTTGCACACTTCATATACTTAATACGCGATATTTTTGTGTTTTCGTTGGCCTGGTCGGACGGTTCAGAGTTTCAGTAGAGAGGAGAAAATCGGAAGAGTAGACTCCGCTGCTTATAGGGCAGCCACTGGTTGCTGACGTTGATTGGCCGATGGCAATTCTGTTGACATTTCTAAAAATGTCAGGTATCTGATACATCGATAGTTAGTAGTTATTATCGGTGATCGATATATCGGAAAAGTATGGATATATCGATACATCAACTGACAAAATATCGACGTACCGGCATATGAAAATATTGGGATGCACATTGTAAATATACTGCCGGTTTTAAAGCTCTTTATTTAAGCACTGAATTATTATTAGATATTCTGTACATCAACAAACTAGCAGCCTGCCTATCCGAATTAGAGCGCTGCACGTTCACGTTTGGCGATAACCACCTTGCTAACAATGGTAGCTGCATGTAAGTGGCACAAAAGAAAAGGTGGCGGATGGGTCCGCCGTCGGTTTCGTCACACATCGGATTTGTCCAGAACACTTCACGACGACTTCTCTGTTTTTCCATTTCTGCAAACGCTTGCGAAATAGCAACTGTAGCATTTTCCCTCATGTCTCCGCTCACAGCAAAGACCAAACTTGTCATTCGGATTTTTGTTCATTTTCAACAACCGTTATTGAGGAAAGCCGATGTGAAGAAATGGCACACTAGTTGCGTTACAAATGGTTTTGTAGTGCATCTGGTGTGCTATGTCGCAAATATTGTTATTCTATTCACACCGCCACCTGCCAGAGCAATCGGACTTCTTTTTTGTGCCGTCTATACTTGCTTCACACGGTCAAACAGAAAGACTGGACGTGAAGAATGCTCAAAAAGTAGTAAGACTCTTTCGCACAGTGAAACTAAAATAATGTTCTACTTCAATTCCAAAAGAGCAATTTCAAATATTTACCGAAAATTGCGAAAAAAATATAGTATAAAATAAAAATATCGGCAATTGAAATCGCCATTTCGATATCGATATGTCAAATATAGCTGAAATAGCACATCCGATATATATCGAAGCTTTTTGGAAAATGTATGGGTATAGAGATATATCGATATTTTATCAAAACTCCTAGACTACTGGTGCGCTGATTTTTCCGACATACCAGGAGAGACTGGGTATTCTAAACGGCAATTTTGTCTAGTTTGATAGTACAACAAGCAGCTACTCGTTTTGATTAGCTGATAATAGATTTGGCACGCTCTCTCATTCCATGGGAAGGCCATGAGTCAAAATAAAGAATTTTGATAGACTTTCTTTTTGCGAGCTCTCAAGGGAGACACTTGCGCCAATGTGACACTCTTCCGCAGACGCTGAGACGGAACTCTGGGTTCAGACTATGATCGGGACAGACGCTTCGACCTCTGGGTCTGACTCTGGTGCCGTACAGATTCGTCTAGTGAACATGTTTTAGGTGTATGCGGGTAAGTGTTGCTTCATGTCTGATGTATTTATTGGTGTCGATCAGGCATTGTTCGGAGCGTAGTGGTAACATTTGATTTCGCGTAGCATCGTTCTTCATGATTTTATTACTCATTTATTTCTTTCCGCGGTCCGCGAGTGGATGCTTACTACACTGCATGTCACCAGCTCCTTGTAACGTTTATAACGCGGTTACTGTATTTCTGTCAAATCGATGTACATCGATTACAGTATGATTCCTGAAGTAAGATTTTTCATCCAATCTTCCATTTTTCCTTCTGTATCTACATCCATACTGTGCAAACCACTATGAAGTGCATGGCAGAGGGTACTTCCCACTGTACACTGTTTTTTTTTCCTTTCCTTCCATTTGTGGAGGGCGGGAAGAATTGTTGTTTAAATACTTCTGTGCTTTATCTAATCTTGTTTCTCACGATTCCTATGGGAACGATATGTAGGCGGTTGTAGTAAACTCCTAGAATCATCGTTTTAAGCCGTTCGTGAAACTTTGCAGGTACACTTTCTCGACATAGTTTCCGTCTACAATCCGTCTTCAGTGTCCTTGCATCCTTCTCATACGTGAATAAAACGAGAACGAGCTAGCTTATTGTTTTCATCTGTGTACTGCTAGTCTTTTTTTTTTAGAATATAGGTTTTCTGGATGTGCTATTTCCCTACGTGCGTGCCTATGTTAGTAAAATAAACAGTTCAGTGACTGTACTTCCTTTTGCTATTATTTCTGTAGGTAAGTTACCTGTGCCACTGTTGATTAGCCGGACATTGTGGCCGAGCGGTTCTAGGCGCTTCAGTCCGGATCCGCGCTACTACTACATCCGCAGGTTAGAATCCTGCCTCGGGCATGGATGTGTGTGATGTCCTTAGGTTAGTTAGGTTTAAGTAGTTCTAGGGGACTGATGACCTCAGATGTTGTCCCATAGTGCTCAGAGCCATTTGAACCATTGTTTTGAACTGTTGATTAGTGATTTTGCTAGGGCCGTCAGTCATTACTGAGGCCAATTACTCATATAGGGGTGCCATTTTGCTCTAATTTCGTTGCACGAATCTTAGTTCACTTTCATGACTAGTGAAGAGCGTCCTGATTGCCGGAAAGTCCAGCCGCCATCGGACATTAACCGAAAGTCACGTCGAGTCTAACGACCGTAATCTTGCTGTGTGTACGTGTGTGTATGACATTAATGGCATTGTCCGTGCCGGTAGCTGAGTGGTCAGCGCGACGGAATACCACGCAAAGGGGCCCGGGTTCGATTCCCGGCCGGGTTGTAGATTTTCTCCGCTTAGAGACTTGGTGTTGTGTTGTCTTCATCAATATCATCTCATTGACATGCAAGTCGCCGAAGTGGCGTCAACTCACAAGACTTGCACCAGGCGACAGGTCTACACGACGGGAGGCTCTAGCCACACGACATTTCATTTCATTAATGGCATTAGCCGAGAGTCACGGCGAGCCCACGACCGTTATCTTGCGGTGTGTGTGTGTGTGTGTGTGTGTGTGTGTGTGTGTGTGTGTGTGTGTGTGTATGCGTGCGTGTGGCGTGTAGGAGAGGGAGACAGCCGTACTTGATGTTCTTGACCCAGGAGCCCCACGAATGTTATTACACCCCAGATCTGTCGACTAATCGAGGCGAGCATGTCTACTGAAGCGCTCCTGGAGTATTGTTCTTGCAGTGTCCCGCTAATCACGACTAGAGGTTGTTGTTTAGACGTCGGCGCCAAATTTGCGAGTATTGTGTCAGCTGGCTGCTGTGCAGTTCGGCGCATGAAAGTTGGAAGTGATGTTCTGAGGAACCGTCCTTCTTGCATGAAGTCGATATATAGTAACAGACTCAAAGAGCTATCAAAGATAACGGAGTTTATGAAAGACCAAATCAAAATGTATTGCGTATGTTCTTCACAAAAATTTTGCGGTAAATTCTCCAGGCTTCTGACCGTTCAAAGAGTAAAAAAAGTGTCGTCCAAACATTTCAAATTACCAACATTTGTTTACTCGAGAAAATATATACACACAAGTCTATAAAACAATATTTAAAAGGCAATAAATAGCATCTGTTATAGCCAGAATGAGATTTTCACTCTGCAGCGGAGTGTGCGCTGATATGAAACTTCCTGGCAGTACAGAAAAAGTCATATGTGACGAACGAGAGAAATAGTTTCAGATGTTGTTAGGCACTTAGGAAGATAAAAACACAAGTTATAAAGTATAACAGGTGCTGAAACTTCCTGGCAGATTAAAACTGTGTTCGTTGCTTCTGCTCGGAGCGGACGTCGTAAGACATCCATTTATGTTCGTTTTTGATCGCTGGACTCAGTTTCTTTTTTTATTACAGAGGGCGCGTAACCCTCTGACCGAACACGCTGAGCTACCGTGCCGGCATCCAACTGAGCTACCGAAGCACGACTTACGCCCGGTCCTCACAGCTTTACTTCTGCTAGTATCTCGTCTCCTACCTTCCAAACTTTACAGAAGCTCGGTCGGGCACACAGTTTTAATCTGCCAGGAAGTTTCATATCAGCGCACACTCCGCTGCAGAGTGAAAATCTCATTCTGGAAACATCCCCCAGGCTGTGGCTAAGTCATGTCTCCGCAGTATCCTTTCTTTCAGGAGTGCTAGTTCTGCAAGTTTCGCAGGAGAGCTTCTGTAAAGTTTGGAAGGTAGGAGACGAGATACTGGCAGAAGTACAGCTGTGAGGACCGGGCGTGAGTCGTGCTTCGGTAGCTCATATGGTAGATCACTTGCCCGCGAAAGGCACATGTCCCGAGTTCGAGTCTCGGTCGGGCACACAGTTTTAATCTGCCAGGAAGTTTCAGCACCAGTTATACTTTATAACTTGTGTTTTTATCTTCCTAAGTGCCTAACAACATCTGAAACTATTTCTCTCGTTCGTCACATATGACTTTTTCTGTACTGAAATGAATTTCATTCTCCATCTATTGCAAAACGTATATATAAAGCATTTGGTCTTTCTTGTCGGAGAACGCTTGTGGGAAAAAATGTCAAGTACTCATGGAACCTTTGCATATGTCACGAAAACTAAGTAAGAAATGAAATGAACGTGAAGAAGACCCAAAATTCATTACCGTAACATGAGTGAACGCGGCGAGAATTGAGTATAAATTCCGACGTTAGCAGCAGTCGTCACCGTCCCTTGTTCTGTGCGTACGTACTCTTCAGCTTATAACTCTGCAATCTGCACAGTGGGCTGATCACTGACCTCACTGATCTATTACAGAAATGGTTGTCTGCTGATTTACACGCAGGCACGGAGGCGCACCCACTACGAGCCGTCCATTTCGACCACAAAGTCGCCTGTGTAAAAATAGCCTTAAGTGACATGCTAACTAACAAGAAGGATGGAAGCTAAGTATTTTCCGCGAGATCATTAAAGACCAACTTCAGTTTCGAACTGAACTATTTCTGGTAATTATATCGACGGGGCTTTTCGAAGGAACCGAGGCAGTACTGTGCTGTAGTGATCGTAGCGAGACAACTGCAGATCTAAGTCAGGATTGGCCGGTCAGGGATTTCGGTATGGTAAACGTACTACAGAATGAATAGCCCATAGTTTTCGTGAAGTTGATTCCAGTCTCTTTTCAGTTAATTACGCGGGTTGTTCAATAATGCTCCAGTTTTTTTCTCACAACTGTCAGTATATACGGGAAAATATCCTTTCTAGGAGTTCATATTTGATGTTTCTCCTATACGTGTGCTACGTTTCGAACAATTGTGGCAGATGAAAGAGCTGTAGTGAATGGCGTTTCACCGGTTAGAAGCAACGTAGTGCAACTGAATTTTTGACTGACGGGAAAGAAATATCCACAAATGTTTGTGTGCACTGTATGGTAATGATGCAGTTGACGCCTCTGCGGTTGGGAGATCGGTCTACAAGGGAGTCCGCCTATTTAAATATCCGGGATGGCTTTTTACGAAGAATTCGTTATACGAAGTAGAGATCTATGCCAGAATCCTGGCAGGAAACCGATCCTTCCCGAGTCTGACACAACTATTTTCGTCCAGATGTCTCTCGAGACGTTGAAGATTCGGCTATATAAAACCATGATCCAACCCGCGCTACTATATGGCTGTGAGACGTGGATTATACGAAAGCAGGACTTTCACAAACATCTCGTATTTGAGAGAAGAGTGCTTAGAAAGATCTTTCGTCCGGTGTTAGATGCAAAAACGGGTGAATAGAGGATGAGACACAAGCATGAACTACATAAACTTTACCGAGATACCAATGTAGCATGAATCGTCGGAAGCAAGCGAGTGCAGTGACCTGGACATGGGGCTCGATGGAAGACGACAGGTGGTCACGGAAGCTCCTGGATATCATCCCCACTGCTAGGAGGCCCCGAAATTGCCAATGAAGAGGAGGAGGGATGGTTTCCATGACGACCAGCAACAGTGATAGTTGTTGTAACCTCCCAACAGAAAAAAATACAATGCATAGCATTCACATTTAGTGTAACCTCGCAACAGATAAATTCCTTAACCAACAAATACTACAGTGTGACTAACCTCCTAATAAAAAATGTGACTCATATACAGGGTGTTACAAAAAGGTACGGCCAAACTTTCAGGAAACATTTCTCACACACAAATAAAGAAAAGATGTTATGTGGACATGTGTCCGGAAACGCTTAATTTCCATGTTAGAGCTCATTTTAATTTCGTCAGTATGTACTGTACTTCCTCGATTCACCTTCAGTTGGCCCAATTGACGGAAGGTGCTTGTGTTGACATGCGACACATTGCTCTACAGTACCAGCATCAAACACATCAGTACGTAGCATCAACAGGTTAATGTTCATCACAAACGTGGTTTTGCAGTCAGTGCAATGTTTACAAATGCGGAGTTGACAGATGCCAATTTCATGTATGGATTAGCACGGGCAATAGCCGTGGTGTGGTACGTTTGTATCGAGACAGATTTCCAGAACGAAGGTATCCCGACAGGAAGACGTTCGAAGCAATTGATCGGCGTCTTAGGGAACACGGAACATTCCAGCCTATGACTCGCGACTGGGGAAGACCTAGAACGACGACGACACCTGCAATGGACGAGACAATTCTTCGTGCAGTTGACGGTAACCCTAATGTCAGCGTCAAATGGTTCAAATGGCTCTGAGCACTATAGGACTCAACTTCTGAGGTCAATAGTCCCCTAGAACTTAGAAATAGTTAAACCTAACTAAGCTAAGGACATCACACACATCCATGCCCGAGGCAGGATTCGAACCTACGACCGAAGCGGTCTCGCGGTTCCAGACTGCAGTGCCTGGAACCGCACGGCCACTTCGGACGGCTAATGTCAGCGTCAGAGAAGTTGCTGCTGTACACGGTAACGTTGACCACGTCACTGTATGGAGAGTGCTACGGGAGAACCAGTTGTTTCTGTACAATGTACAGCGTCTGCAGGCACTATCAGCAGCTGATTGGCCTCCACGGGTACACATCTGCGAATGGTTCATCCAACAATGTGTCAATCCTCATTTCAGTGCAAATGTTCTCTTTACGGATGAGACTTCATTTCAACGTGATCAAATAGTAAATTTTCACAATCAACATGTGTGGGCTGACGAGAATCCGCACGCAATTGTGCAATCACGTCATCAACACAGATTTTCTGTGAACGTTTGGGCAGGCATTGCTGGGTGTGTCTTGATTGGGCCCCATGTTCTTCCACCTACGCTCAATGGAGCACGTTATCATGATTTCTAACGGGATACTCTACCTGTGCTGCTAGAACACGTGCCTTTACAAGTACGACACAACATGTGGTTCATGCACGATGGAGCTCCTGCACATTTCAGTCGAAGTGTTCGTACGCTTCTCAACAACAGATTCGGTAACCGATGGAGTGGTAGAGGTGGACCAATTCCATGGCCTCCACGCTCTCCTGACCTCAACCCTCTTGACTTTCATTTATGGGGGCATTTGAAAGCTCTTGTCTACGCAACCCCGGAACCAAATGTAGAGACTCTTCGTGCTCGTATTGTGGACGGCTGTGATACAATACGCCATTCTCCAGGGCTGCATCAGCGCATCAGGGATTCCATGCGACGGGGGGTGGATGTTACCTTGAGCACATTGTTAGAGAAACAACTCGTGTGGATAACGTTTTAGACCTCCCGACAACAGACCTGAACGTATCGAATCAGTTAACGTAGAGGAAGGTATCCGTGATCATAAGGCTGTGACAGCATCTATGACTACGGATGCTACAAGGAACGTTGAGAAAGGTAGGAGGATATATTTGCTCAGCAAGGGTGACAGGATACAAATTTTAGAATATCTCAGCAGTCAGTATCAAATATTCGATGATGAGGACGAAGATGAGGAGAACAAATGGAAAAAATTCAAAGGCATCATCCAATGCGTCCTAGGCAACTATTTCCGAGTAAGGTTTTAAGGGATGGGAAATATCCACCATGATTTAATAGCCGTTTTAGAAAAGCGTTACGTAAACAAAGAGCACTTCATCTCAGATTCAAGAGAAGAAAAAACAAAAGCTGAACGAAGCGAAAATGAGCGTAAGGAGAGTAATGAGAGAAGCATTCAATGATTTTGAAAGTAAGACAATGTCAAACGACCTGAGTAAAAACCCTAAGAGATTTTCGTCGCATGTAAAATCAGTAAGTGGGTCAAAATCATCTATTCATTCTCTCAGCGACCACACTGGCACCGAAACGGAAGATAGCAGAGAGAAGGCCGAAATATTGAGTTCGGTCTTCCAAAGTTGTTTCACCGCGGAAGATCGTGACACTGTCCCTCATTTCAATCGTCGTACAACGTCGAAATGGCAGATATTGAGATAACCGATGGCGGCATTCAAAGCAGCTACAATCGCTTAGTAACGAAAAGGCTTCAGAACAAGTCGTAGATCGCTTGAGCAGCGAAAGGTACCTAACGACTCGAACAAAGCGCAGGTCATTCCCGTTTTCAAGAAAGTCCGTAGACAGAAACACACAATTATAGACATATATCGCTGCCGTCAGTCTGTTGTAGAATTATGTAACTTTTTTTGTGCTCAAGAATTATGATGTTTTTGAAAAATGAGCATCTCCTCTTTAAAAATCAACGTGGATCCCGCAAACAGAGATCTTGCGAAACTCAGCTCGCTCTGTTCCTCCATGAGATCCACAGCGCAGTGGACAACGGCGCTCAGGCTGATGCCGTGTTCCTTGACTTCAGTAATTCGTTTGACATTGCGTTTAATGAAAAAAGTACGTGCTTACGGAGTATCAGAGCAGACCTGCCATTGGATTCAAGACTTTCTTGCAGATAGAACTCAACACGTCGCTCTGAACGGAACTAAATCGACAGATGTAAAGGTAATATCCGGAGTACCACAGGGAAGTGTGATAGGTTCGTTGCAATTTACAATATTTGTAAATGATCTAGTAGAAAGCGTCGGATGCTCTTTAAGGCTATTCGTAGATTATGTAGTTCTCTATACCAAAGTAGCAACGCCAGTAGATAGAAAGAATTTGCAGAACGACCTGCAGAGAACTGGTGAATGGTTCAGGCTCTGGCAGTTGACCCTGAACCTAAATAAATGTAACATATTGCGGATACGTAGGAAAAGAAATTCACTACTGTACAGGTACACTATTGACGACAAACAGCTGAGGACAGCGTCTGTCGTAAAATATCTAGGCTTAACTATCCAGAGCGACCTTAAGTGGAATGGTTCAAATGGTTCAAATGGCTCTGAGCACTATGGGACTCAACATCTTAGGTCATCAGTCCCCTAGAACTTAGAACTACTTAAACCTAACTAACCTAACTACATCACACATCCATGCCCGAGGCAGGATTCGAACCTGCGACCGTAGCGGTCACGCGGTTCCAGACTGAAGCGCCTTTAACGGCACGGCCACAGCGGCCGGCTAAGTGGAATGATCATGTAAAACAGATAGTGGGTAAAGCAGACGCCAGACTCAGATTCATCGGAAGAATCTTAAAGAAATGTAACTCATTCACTAAAGAAGTGGCTTATAAGGCACTTGTTCATCTGTTTGGGATCCCTATCAGGTAGGACTGACAGAGGAGATATAGAGGATCCAACGAAGAGCGGCGCGTTTCGTCACGGGATCGTTTAGGTGGGGAGACAGCTTTCCGGAGATGCTAAACGAACTCTACTGGCAGACGTTACAAGAGAGGCGTTGTCCATCACGGAGAGATTTACTATTGAAATTTCAGGACAGCGTTTTTCAGGAGGAGTCGAACGACATATTACTTCCCCCCACATACATCTTAAGTACTGACCACGAGGAGAAAATTCGAAAAGTTAGAGACAATACCGAGGCTTACCGACAATTATTCTTCACACGCACTATTTGCGAGTGGAATATGGGTGGAGGGATCAGATTGTGGTAACCGAAAGAACCCTCCGCCACACACCGTTAGGTGGCTTGCGGAGTATGATGTAGGTAAAAATGTTTTGGTGCAGTTATTAGGTTGCAGATTTTCTCTTAAACTGTCACACAACACACTATATGCTAATCCCCTTGATCAACGTAGTCATTCTTTTATGCTGCTCCATAGTTGCAGACTATATTGTGTACCACCAGTTACTCTCCTTCTTATTGCCTTCGTTTCGCTTCTCGTTTAGTACGGTGCGGGACAGCAGAGCTAAGGGCCTACGAGCTGACTGGGAAAAGACAAGAATTTTCTTAAAGGAAAAGGCAGGGTCGTAAACTTGTTAGTCCAGGGCTGAAATTCAGCCTCAGGCAGCCAACACAGCCTTGGCGTTCCCCCATCCCACACACCCTGGGCGGTTAACGGAGACAGGTATCCGCCAGGGAAAGACTCTGGCAGAAGGATAAAGAATCTAGCCGGGTGTCACTTTCCAGAGCTTGAGAACCGCCGTTGCCTCGGCGGCCACGCTACGTAACAGCGTGAGAGATATCTTATTTCTCAGCTTCAGAATCGTATTGCGGAGTTGAAGGAGTCTCCTGGTTGCTTCTTCACATCACAACACTAATGACGAAATCCGCAAGAGTAGGAGTTTGTTTAACCTTATTATTTGAATTTTACTAGACGGAACTCGGATGTCTGCGTCTATTGGCCAGCAATATTCCTGCTCTGACGGAAGTATCAGGGCGACAACACTGCTAGGAGATGGAGGAGTAAACACTTGCTGCTAGGCTACAGGAGAGTTATGATTCGGCACTGGCAGATGGAAGAGTCAAGATGTCTGTTGAGATGGGTCTTGAAGCACTGAGTACAGAGAGCGAGCTAAATTCAAAGCCCCAAATGGTACCGCTGATGCGTGCTGCATTCGTGTTACGCGAATTTGGAAAGATGGGTCAGCGTTGCTACACCAGTGCAATGGGAAAGTGAAGTTAGTTCACTCCCTTCAGGAGCCAGTTATACAGTTTAAACTCTTCACAGCCAGCTAGTTGCTTTCATATGCACTTTCGTGTGCTTTTTGGTGTCCATACCTACTTTTCCGTGTTCTTTCTGTAATCAGCTAACAACTCTTGGTTCAAATGGTTCTGAGCACTATGGGACTTAACATCTGTGGTCATGTCACCTAGAACTTAGAACTAATTAAACCTAACTAACCTAAGGACATCACACACATCCAGCTAACAACTCTTGCAGTCACTGATGTCATCTTCGAAGTACTCTCGTAATTATTTTTTTATCGTGCCCATTCAGGTTTGCCAAGGTAGGATCTTACAATTACGGTCCTTTGTCCGGATACTAAATGTTCATTCAGTTATATCAGCGGGTAACTAACTCGTACATTGATGTTATAGTGACCGCTTGTTTCTGTTATAGATAGCTGGTTACTCCTCTCATTAATGTGAGTGGTCTGGTACCCATATTTTCATATTTGTCTGGGAGATCCCTCTTAATTATCATTTCAGTTACATATTTCCGTTTGCACTCAAACGAACGTTATTATTTCCTTTAAATTAATTTGCGTTATCATATGGGATGTTTCCTTTTTCTGGAGGTCATCAGGAACGTGGACTCGGTATGATAGGGGTATGGTAAACAGCACAACCGATACCCCATACACTGGTGGTGTCATTCTCAACAATTCAGAAGCATATGTGAAGACTCTGAACAAACTCAAGAATCGTTTCCACTGTGTTCGGTCTGACAAGAATCCATAAGGAATTTGCTCCAACACGACAATGCACACCCACACTCAATTCTCAGAACCAAGGAACACATCTAGAAATTAGCTAGGACACGGTTACCTCATCTACTCTATAGCCCAGACCTGGCGCCTTCGGACTTCTATATGTTTGGACCACTTAAGGGTCACTCCACGGGGCTCAACTGAGGATAACGAGAGCGAAAACATGGCTACGAGGACTTCTGCCAACAGAAAATACATGCTCTTGCACAACGCTGGCGTAAGGCCATGGAGCTTGATGGATACTACGTAAAATAAATAGCGGTTGGTATTCTAGTCAAATTCTGTCAAGAAAAAATGTGCTCTGAGAAAAAATTGTGGCAAATTATTTATTGAACGATCTTAGGACTAACACGTGAGGGATCCAGCAAGCAGTTCTAGTCCACATCGTGTCGTACCGAGCTGCCTGAATAGCCAACAACAAGGGTCAACTGGCGTCCGTCGTATCTCTGCGTCCTGTGTGCACGTAGGTTACGTCTGTGTGGCCTTCATTCTTTAACTGCCTGACTCACCCTTTTTAAATACCGAAAACGCTGTCTCAATTGATATCTGATTCTTCTGAGCGTGTAAAATACAATGGTGTGCAAAATTTATGGACGAAAGCAACTTTCGTATGGCGTGTCGCTGTCAAGTAACATAGCTCGATGAAACATTGGCAACAGTTTAGCACAGAAGATAACGGTCAGAAATATGCAGTGAGATGAACAGAAATGACACTTTCAGTCAAAGACAATAATTACACTCAAGTCAGACTCTTGTTAGGATCCTGACGAACAGAGGACTTGATGGAACTACACAAGAACGCATAAAAGAAATTCTGACAGACACAAAAGCAAGGGTGAGATTCAGAGGAGCACTGTGAGAAGAATTTGAGATCAAGACTGGTGTTAAACAAGGAGATGGATTGTCACCATTGTTGTTCAGTATGGCACTGGACGAAGAAATCAGGCAGTGGAGATCAATAAACGAGGAAATGGTGAAACGTCCCCTTTGAACAATTATACATAACTGTGCTTAAACTGACACACAATAATTTTAGCGCAACGCAATCTGACTTTCGAAAATCCCTACAAAGAAAGGCCCTGGCTAACATTAACCTATACGTTTCACAAATCACTTACCTCACAAAAATCTTGGTTACTCCAACTACTGCAATACAGCGAGTGCCACTACTGCCAACTAAATAAAAGATTCAAACTACTGAAGGCACTAACTACTGATAGGCATAGTTAGCAAATGAAAGATTTTGGTAGAGAGCAAACAATGTATTTACCTTAGTAGTCATAATATATATATATCAGTTCATGACATCCATTCTTACAAATTTCAAAACTCCGCCATCTCTCTACCCACATCTCCACTGCTCGCGGCTCACCTCCAACTGCGCAACGCTACGCGCCGCAGCCAACTGCCCAACGCTACAATGGCGAGTATTACAACAATGCCAACCAGCCACCGACTGCCCACAGCACAGCCAGTGATTTTCATACAGAGGTGGTGTTACAAATAAAAAAACCTAAACAGCCTACTTACAAAGGGAATACCAAAGACCCATGTGGGGGACAAAGAGAATAACAGGGCTCAAGTGGACTGCCCAGCCTTTGCAGATGACATAGCAATAGTGAGACAGAAAAAGACGCAAAGACACAACTCGACAACTTAGTAGCCAGAAGGATGGGACTGAGGATCGCCTTTAACAAGACAAAGACATTAAAAACCACTGCAGACTGGGAAACACCGGAAGTCACTGTGCAAATGGTGGACAAATTTAAATACCTGGGAGAATTTATAACAGGAAGGAACAAGAGCAAGGAGGGAATAACAGAGAGAATAAAGAAAATGAGGTCAGCCTTCTGCATGATGAGAGAGATATACGATAAAAAGAATATATCCACAGAGGCAAAGATAAGCCACTACAAGGCAACGGTAAGGAATGCAGTACTGTGTGCTGCTGAGACAATGACGGTAGGAAAAAATGGGGCAGAACCGTTAGAGAAAGAAGAGTGAACAATACTGAGAAAAATACTAGGTCCCAAAAGAGGTGGAGAGAGGTGGATGCGAAGACCTAGGAAACATGAGACCATGAGAACAATATCTGGGGAAATCAGACTCAAAAGGGCAAGGTTTGCTGGACATGTAGTTAGGATGAGTATGGACGGAATGGCGAAGAGAGTATGGAAAACAACAGGGAGGACAAGGGGAAAGACAGGAACCAAGTGGGTTGTTGAACTTCGGAAGGAGTGGTTGGAATTGGGGATCAAGGTTGAAGGAAAGGAAAATTGGAGGAACAAATATACACCGACAAATATGCCGGAGATCAATGACAGAGAAGAGTACAGGAAAAGATTAGAGTGTCACCAGTGGAGCCGACATGACAAACGGAAACTGAAGATCTCGGAAGAAGAGCGGGAGAGAAGAAGAGAAAGAATGAAGAGGTTCTGGGAGAAGAAGAGGAAAATACAGTCCACGAAGGGGCTACCCATGGTCCTACAGAGGCCGTAAAGCAAGAAGAAGAAGAAGAAGTCACCGCGTCCCCTGGACGTTACAAATGGAAGGACATGGTTCTTAATAGGGCGTGTGATCATCATGGACGGCAACGCATGCTCTCCAAGGTGCTCCCTTGTTGGCCACAAGGCTGGTGAGGAGTTGCTTTGGCAGGGCGTTCCATTCCTACAACGGCGCCGTTGGCATCTGCTGGATGGGTCGTTGGTGCACGTCGGCGTCCTACAACGTCTCCACGACGCATTCCATACGTGTGCGACGGGATTAAAGCCGGAGAACGGACAGCGCAGTTCATTCCCACAACATTCTCACAATCCAGTTGCTCCTCCACCTGCGCTGTTCATGCGGTCGCTCATTGTCACTCATAAAAATGAAGTTACGGCCCCATGCAGCACGGAAAAGATGCTCGTGGGGAATGAGTGCAGTGTCATAACAATGCTGATCGGTGTGTGTTCCACGTTCAAAGGTTTGGAGATCAGTACGACCATGCAACATCTATGCCTCTTCCACCACAGCACCCGGACTACTAAAACGATCATTTTCGGTGCATTACTTGTTCCCTTCTCCCGACATGTGAGGGTACGCCCAGAATCACTACCCACAATGAATGTGCTCTCTTCCGAGAAGAGCACGTGACTCCTCTCCTTGCTGGCCCAATCCTTATGCTCTTGGCACCTTCGTAAACGGTGCCGTCGACGTGCAGGTAGCAATGTGATGGTCATCTGGTGCCGCAGTTGAGCTTCTTTCTTTGGGAAACGAGTGCCTGTGATTCGGAACGCTCCCCACGCACGCGAAACAATGCTGCGAGCACTACGAAACTCCTTCGTCACATATGCCACACTTTGTCCCTCTTTTAGTTCCCCGATGACTCCTACCCCTGTGAAATCATGCAAATGTTGCCTCTGGCCATTTTGTAGAAAACAGTACCACAGTACATCGTATCTGCTCGCTGACTGATACACACTGTGTCATTTCCTTTTGGTTTAAGGGGACCACACCATGGTTCAGGTAGAAAAAAATCGATTTTCGGTTTTCATTAAAAAAAATGGCTCTGAGCACTATGGGACTTAACATCTATGGTCATCAGTCCCCTAGAACTTAGAACTACTTAAACCTAACTAACCTAAGGACATCACACAACACCCAGCCATCACGAGGCAGAGAAAAACCCTGACCCCACCGGGAATCGAACCCGGGAACCCGAGCGTGGGAAGCGAGAACGCTACCGCACGACCACGAGATGCGGGCTAGGTTTTCATCATATTTCGATAGATTAAGGTTTTATTTAAGTACTCTGAAAAGGACTTTGCTGAAAAACAATTTTTTCGGGCATTTAAACGGCATTTTCCTACCACGTGTATTTATGTACCACGCCCACTTTTCTGTCACCCACTTTTCTGCATGTATCTTAGATCTTTATATCCCCTACATTGCACGTTAGGAATTTTTTTTTTACCCCTGAGTGTGTTGGCTATCCTTGGAATGCAACTGTCGGAATTCCTTTGTTTCTGCTGTTTTTGTAAACAACACGCTTTCAAACACGCGGTTAGTTTTCTTCAAGTGTGATTTCGAGTATTTGTTATAGAAAACTTGCAGGTATACTATGAGTAGGCAATTAGGAGAAATAAAGAAAATCTGGAGGCAATGAAGAGAGATGTTTGGGCCATATCCTTCCATAAGTCATCTAATGATGATAAGCCACGTCATGGATTGTGTTCATCAGGAGAAAATTCGTGGTGCAAATACGGCTCAGGCAACTGGAGAATCTTATTCTCACCAGTATTCTCTTCCTGCTGCTGTTATTTCAGCAATTAAACCTATTTTCAGAGACTTGGCTCATCCTGACCTTCTAAGGAAATGTCGGCATGAGCAGACACAGAACCCAAATGAATGTTTCAACAGCATAATTTGGAACCGCCTTCCTAAAAGTATATTTGTAGGCATGCATACAATGACACTAGGATTCAATTGAGGTAATATTGGAAAGTGTTGGGTACTGAAAAAGCTGGGAATTAATCCTGGTGAAAATATGATCACTGGGCTGCAACACTGCGATAAAATTAGGAGAGCCAATGGAGACAGGTCTGCATCTAATATGGCCAAGAAAGTAACACAAACATCCAGGAAGGTGAAAAAGAAGCTGGAAGATCTGCTAGAGGCCAAAGAAGGGTCATCATATGCAACATGACAGTTTTAATTAACTGTAAGTAATAAATTTCAACAGTTTTTTCTTTAAAGTCAATTTCCTGCAAACAAAGATTTTCAATACATATGCCCCATAATATCAGAAACCATCATAGATAAATGAATGAAATTTTCAGAGACTCTGCATAACATAAAAAGCCAGCTCTGGTACTACATTCATTAATATTCCCCCATTAGGAAGTTCACAAAAAATGTTTCTGCAAAAACACTTAATACTTTTTGTTAATAAATTTAAAAAAGTATTTCATAAAAACTATAAGATCGATAAAGTAGATTATAGTACAGTTGACTATTAGTATCATGTAGCATACAGTAAAAATATTAAGGTCCTGCATCAAATAGTTTTTTCAGAGATGGGTCAAATACTTGCCTAAATTAACATGGGATAGATAGGCAGGGTGTGGTCCCCTTCACTGTTTCGTGTTGTGGGGCCACCCCATTGGAGCTGCAGCAGGTATGACTCGTCGCCATGCGATGTCCGGCGTTCTGTGCACGAGTAGACGACATCTCGCGACGTGCTCCCACGCTTTTATTCAGTTACACCGATTATTTAATGTCTTATGTTATTTTATCATTCTCGTCCTTAAATTTTGAAGAGCAGTGTACAAGACCACTGGGAAGCTAGTGTCAAATCAAGGGACTTCAAGGAAAAAATATCACTGACGAATCCACCTCTACTAATTTACGGTAGTGGTGTTGCTCTTTACACAGAGGTACCCGCTTCGAATTCCAGTAATGGGAATCGTTTTCGTCACAAATATTTCGATGTCATGGGATGGAGACTTGATGGCCTGACCTTCCCTAACTACGTGTGAAAATGTTCCCGTATAAATCTTAAATTTCTCGACAGCGCGATCCGATATTCACAAAAAATGATTCACGGAAACCTTGGTGAAAACCTAAATTAGAATGACGAGACGGGGATTTAAGTACCTGTAGATAGCCAGCTAAAGTTGGGGCGTATGGGCGCTCAACGTCGAGGTCATCAGCGGCCAGCTAAAGTTGTTAGAATGACAATAGGAGTAGAAAATGAGGAAAAAGAGATTCAAGAATTTAAACCCGTTTGACTTTGAGCATTCTGCACTGAGAATGTGTACGTTCTGATTAAAAATAGAAAAAGTAGTCGTAGAAACACAACCGCCTCACAAGAAAATAGCGAAGGAATTACTGATATCGTAGTCTGGAAAAAAATTGGACACGAAAAATACCCGTGTTCTTGTTGCGAATGTTGGCTTTCTGACAAAATTTAAATGTTGGAGAATCCTTCAGTGCCCAATTCGCCATTTTCCTAGTATTTGGAACTAAGGGAGGAATTTGGATCCATCATTATATCATCCAAAGAACATTCAGGGCCACGAGCAAAAAATTCTCAAATTTTGTGCGAGCGCATGACGGCGAAAGGATTGGCACAGGAAGTCTCTTTCACGTGAACAATGCGCTGATCAGCACAACAGTAGCCAAATGGCGAAAATGCATCATCATTTAGAGTTAGGTTTGGTGCCGTATTGTTGTAGTTATTCACGCAGGTTGAACAACGTTACAGTTTGTTTTATGGGAATACTTCTCATTGTTCCATGAACCACTCCTTAGGGTTTCTTCTCGTTTCGGTCCTGTATGGAGCGCGGAAACGATGAGTGACTGAATGCCCCCGCTGCAAATAATCGTATCCTGCCTTCGCGAGCTTTAGGGGAAGGACACGTAGGCCGTGGCGCCGTAATCAAACTTTCGGTTGAGGGCAGCCTTACCTACGTGAAGTATACATTCTGCTCCCATCGGTTTCGATCCTTTCTTTACACTAGAAACAACTCCTCTCTGTTGACTACAGGGTGTACGTCAAGTCTGGGAACACACTCAATTATTTATTGCACAAGAACCAAACATTGTACAGATATCATATATATGTCATTTTGAACAGAAACCCTGAAAGTTTGTTTTTCGGTGTATACCGCCACAGCGTAGTTTGGTAATTTGCCGATAGTCAGCGCTAGTCGCAAACATGGCGAGTTCAGGTGCGGAATGAGCTCTCTGTGTGTTGGAGTTCGACAAAAACAAATGTGCTACAGCTGTTCAACGAATGTTTAGAACCAAGTACGGTAAGAAGCCACCAACAAGGAAGGCCATTTACCACTAGCATAACAAATTCATTACGACGGGTTCCTTGTGCCCGGCAAAGAGAAGTTCCAGTGCGAGTGAAGTGAAAGTCGAGCGCGTACGAGAGACATTCATAAGGAGTCCAAAGAAATCGGTGTTCGCATATCGAATTTTTGTAAAATACAACTTTCAGAGTTTCTCTTCAACGTGCAATATTGTATGAAATCTGCACAATGTTTAGTTCTTGTGCAATAAATGACTGAATGTATTCCCGGACTTTCTGTACACCCTGTATTTTGACAAAGGTGAAAAGGTGCAGTCGGCTGTCGTACAGCATCTCCGATCACAATCGGCTATCTTCTACGACACACCGAAGGGGTTGGCGCAGTCGTTGACTCGCTTTCTGTACGACCAAGGTGTAAGTCACCGTCCGGTCATACGGGCTGACTTTTTTCTAGGTCTCCCTAAACCGCTTAAGGCAAATAACAAAACGGTTCCTTTCAAAACGAATAGGCCCTGTTTTATTTCCATCATTTTCCAGTCTGAGCTTGTCTCTCCCGTTCCTCAACCCTACTCTTGTTTCCTCTTGAACACTAAATACATTTTCAGCAGCCAAGCTCGCTAAAATCGTTTTTTCATATTAATAACCGGTTTCAACAATTCTTTGTTGCCATCTTCGGATTTGCAAAAGGTGGGACCGAAAATGCTAGGCCACAGCATGTAATATAACAGCACACGTAAATTTGCAGTACATGGAATAGCAATATACCTATATTTACATCATTACACAATCTTCTCCTTCACTGCAGTAAGTGGTCCATATTGGTATCGTGAACTATATTAGAGGTAGGAATGTCAGTTTTCAAACAACAGCTCTGTACACACATATTATTGCATCCATTACACTTGCGCACATTCATCATCGCTTTACAACTGACATATCCCAGCGTATACGATCTAAGTTTACATAAGTACATCAGATGGCGCAATGGTAGTACAGATCGATAGTATCATCTCAGATTAAGGGATGGATCTACTCTACCATATAATTACATACCCCTAAATTATTATCATAACACTTAATCCACGTCAGCATTCTACATTTTTAAGAAAACTGTCTGTAAAATCATGTGATACATTCATAAAAAGTAATTTATACTTAAACATCTTTACATCAATTTAGAGAATTTTTAAAAGCATCTTATAAATATTCGTATTAATTCTTTAACCACTTCTTCCGAGACACAGAACTACGAAAGTGACTACACGGGAAGACGCATGTTTCAGCACTAATGGTAGATATGTTGAGAAATTACCCAATGACGACTTCGTCTATTACAGAAATATTTCTGGTCAAGTACGTTTTCTTTCTGAGTAAAGCGACAGGAAAATTTATTTTTGGGCAACCCTTACGCAGACGCTGCAACTTAAGGTGAAATAACAATACGACGTCTCCTGTACATGAACAGGTTTATCTCCTCACAAATTCATGAAACAAGAACTTCTCTGTCAGACAGAACATTAAGAAAAATCGATACTTACTGGAGAGGGAGCGCTCGCTGGATTCTGCAGTTGTAAGCGGTAAGCTGATTTAAAAACAGAAACGGGCAGTTTCCAGAAAATCGACAAGCACGTCGCAATCGCGAGAAGTAAACAATGGTTTCGATCCGCGAATGCTGCACTGAATCACCCGCACGCTTCAGGCTGTGTACATCACTCCGCTGAAGTAGGTCACCTGTAAAAACGGATCGGACGTGACGTTTATTTTACAAACTGGCCGCGCATCGCGCCCGGAAGGATTGCACGCAAACTGCAGATTGTTTTGTTTAACAATATGTACCACTAAACGACTAGCACGGCCATCTGGTCACCTAATGTCAGCAGGAGGTTGCCTATGTAACGGCTTCCAGGGATAAAAAAAATTGATTTCCAGTATTTCATACAATTATTGACCAAATTAAAAAAAAATTTAAATGCTGTCGTAATCTACTCATTAAGAGGCATAATCTTACAATAAAGGCTTAACACTATAAGTCAAATATTAAAGTTAGAAATGTGTGAATGTGTTGAAGCAGCTCACCTAACGGCGCGCGAATTACACAGACTGTATTCATCCAGTATTTGTGAATGAGAGCACTTAACGACTTCCGCAAACATTATACATATTGAAACCTTTTCGAAACTTTTTCTCGCTAGCAGACCTCACCCCGTCCCGCAAAATAATTAAACGAAAAACGTTTATCGAATAATACATTTTTCGCTTTTCATACAGATACTCACCAGTAACAACATCAGTCTGAAAATAAGGAAACGTATCATGAAAGGTTTCGTTTGGAGTGTCGCCCTATGCGGATGTGAAACTTGGACAATTGGAAGAGAAGAGAGAAGACGGGTAGAGGCCCTGGAGAAGGATGATGAACATCAGTTGGAGAGGCAAAGTAACAAATGAAGAGGTGCTTAGAAGAGTACAGAAAACCAGATCTCTGTGGAGGCACATCCAAACAAGAAGAGACAAACTTGTAGGGCACATACTACGACACAACAACATCATTGGAACAATAGCAGAAGGAGCTATTGAGGGAAGGAATCGGCGGGGGTGACCAAGGATATCATACATGCGGCAGATCATGAATGACACTGGATGTAACACATAGGTGGAAATGAAGAGGAAGGCAGACAGAAGACAGAAACGGCGCTCTGCTGCAAACCAACCTCAGGGTTGAACACTGAAAGAAGATACAGTAAAGCTTCAACATCAAGCATGACGTTTGTATTTATTACTTCTTTACATAACTCTATCCGCAACGCGTTTTGCAGACAGCACCCACATACACCACTGAATGCGCCTGCAAATTTGGATCATTGTACGACACCTAGTTCAGAAGATAATAAACTGATAAACATTGAGATGCATGCAAAAGATTTGATTTTGGTTTGGTGGGCGAAAAATCGGAAACTAATAAAATAAAAAGAATTACGATTTTGCATCTTTCACCATAACGTTTTTACAAACTTAACGTCAAATATTCAACACATTAACCAATATGTAAAGTAGTCACAGGTTTCAAGCAGTTTTGTACATGGGAGTTGGATTCTGTAAGCATTCGTGATTAAGGGAGGAGGTGTTACTGGTATATAAGACCAAGTCATAAATGAGGTCCATCAGCCTACGTCATACTCTAACTCACCGCGTAAAAAATTCGACAATCGTTTCACAGAACCTCTTAGGCGTGTTCTGAGATTAACTTATTTTCTGGTCGACGGAACCGATGGTTTGGCGATGGGTAGTCTGTTATGGCCTGTCGTAGTGAATCTATACGTGGAACACTTTGAAGCAAAGGCACTAGAATACGCCAAGTTGAAACTCACGTGTTTCTATCGGTACGTGGACGACATATTTGATGTGTGGTCACACGGAGCGAAAAAGCTTCGAGAGTTCCAGGAACATTTCAATTCTGCCCACGATGAAACTAGAAGAAGACGGCCAACTACACTACTGGCCATTAAATTTGCTGCATCACGAAGATGACGTGCTACAGACGCAAAATTTAACCAGCAGGAAGAAGATGCTGTGATATGCAAATGATTAGCTTTTCAGACCTTACACACAAGGTTGGCGCCGGTGGCGACACTTACATCGTGCTGACATGAGGAAAGTTTCCAACCGATTTCTCATCCACAAACAGCAGTTGACCGGCGTTGCCTGGTGAAACGTTGTTGTGATGCCTCGTGTGAGGAGGAGAAATACGTACCATCACGTTTCCGACTTTGATAAAGGTCGAATTGTAGCCTATCGCGATTGCGGTTTATCGTATCGCGACATTGCTGCTCGCGTTGGTCGAGATCCAATGACTGTTAGCAGCATATGGAATCGGTGGGTTCAGGAGGGTAATACGGAACGCCGTACTGGGTCCCAACGTCCTCGTATCACTAGCAGTCGAGATGACAGGCATCTTATCCGCATGGCTGTAACCGATGGTGCAGCCACGCCTCGATCCCTGAGTCAACAGATGGGGACGTTTGTAAGACAACAAATCTGCACGAACAGCTCGACGACGTTTGCGGTAGCATGGACTATCAGCTCGGAGACCATGGCTGCGGTTACCCTTGACGCTGCAGCACAGGAGCGCATGCGATGGTGCACTCAACAACGAACCTGGGTGCACGAGTAGCAAAACGTCATTTTTTCTAATCAATCCAGGTTCTGTTTACAGCATCATGATGGTCCCATTCGAGTTTGGCGACATCGCGGTGAACGCACGTTGGAAGCGCCTATTCGTCATCGCCATACTGGCGTATCACCTGGCGTGATGGTATGGGGTGCCATTGGTTACACGTCTCAGTCACCTCTTGTTCACATTGACGGCACAGTGGACGTTACATTTCATATGTGTTATGACCTGTGGCTCTACCTTTCATTCGATTCCTGCGAAGCCCTACATTTCAGCAGGATATTGCACGACCGCATGTTGCAGGTCCTGTACGGGCCTTTCTGGATACAGAAAATGTTCGACTGCTGCCATGGCCAGCACATTCTCCAGATCTCTCACCAATTGAAAACGTCTGGTGAATGGTGGACGAGCATCAGGCTCGTCACAATACGCCAGTCACTACTCTTGATGAACTGTGGTATCTTGTTGAAGCTGCACGGGCAGCTGTACCTGTACACGCCATCCCATCTCTGTTTGACTGAATGCCCAGGTGTATCAAGGCCTTTATTACGGCCGGAGGTGGTTGTTCTGGGTACTGATTTCTCAGGATCTATGCACCCAAACTGCGTGAAAATGTAATCACATGTCAGTTCTAGTATAATATATTTGTCCAATGAATACCCATTTATCATCTGCATTTCTTCTTGGTATGGCAGTTTAATGGCCAGTAGTGTACCTTTCTTAGACATGTTAGTTAAGAGAAGATCTGACGGACCCCTGGGCCAGAGTGTACGTTGAAAACCTACCCACTCTGATCTTATCTCCACCCCTCGAGCCATCACCATCCATCGCAAAGCAATTCAATGCTGAAGACTCTGATCCACTCTGAAGACTCTGATTTCGAACACTTTCAAACAAGGATAGCCTCGTCGGAGACTTCAAAATCTACGGCTGGGGTTCCAAAGGAATGGGTATTCAGGGCATCAAGCTGAACGGGAGTTGTAGTCAAAATCAAGAACGCCTGAGAAACAACTGAGGCTGAGGCCGAGGAAGAGAAGCTAAAAAAAGATTATCTGCCTTATTGTGGCCCAAAAGCCGGAAAGATCGGTAGAATCCTATGAAAACTTGGCATCCAGTGCATTTCGCTCCCTGCAAGTAAGACAGACGATCTAGGTCTCCGAAAGCAGGGTGTGTGTCACATTCCACTCATATTTGACATGTCTTGCTTGGGGCTCGCTGTCAGAACAGTCGAGGAGAGAGACAAAAATCATTAACGACATATCCGACTAAAACAGCCGCCTCGAATATAATAATGAAATACGGTGAGACCAGTGTCGTGGTGCAAATGCCAAGTGCCTGGGACAGCATAGTTAAGGAGTCTATCGAAATAAATATGTCAGACAACGCAGTAGAGAGGAATGGAGAGTTAAGTTTAAATGACTCTCGCGGTCCGACACTCAATTTATTAAAATCTCCCCTACCATCACATTCATCAGAGTTGGAAAACAATGACTGAATTTGACTTTCAAGAAGTATGAGTGTGTCCCAAAGAACGTAGTGGACGTCGGGAATCGAACTCGGCTACAAAGACCAACAATAGTATAGTTGAAGTCCAGGCAACGTGTGTGCATAACAGTAAAAATCGCTGTACCTGAAGAAGACGACTGAGTCGGTCGTCGAAATATTGCGCAGAAAATGGAAACAACAACTCAGATGAACACCCGAAAGCTCACCATTACTCCATCAGGCTGTTCGTAGATGATGCTGTTGCACACAGAAAACTTGCAGCGCTAGAAAGTCGTAGCGAAATGCAGGAAGCCTCGGGCATGGATGTGTGTGAAGTCGTTAGGTTAGTTAGGTTTAAATAGTTCTACGTTCTAGGGGACTGATGACCTCAGATGATGAGTCCCATAGTGCTCAGAGCCATTTGAACCATTTGAAATGCAGGAAGAGCCACAAAGGATCATGCTGAAGGCATTGGCATTTGACCTTCCACATAAACAAATGTAAGGAATTACTCATAAATAGACATGAAGATCCGTTAAATTGTATAACTACACGATTGTCGAACAAACGCTGGAACCGTCACATCAATTAAATACACTCCTGGAAATTGAAATAAGAACACCGTGAATTCATTGTCCCAGGAAGGGGAAACTTTATTGACACATTCCTAGGGTCAGATACATCACATGATCACACTGACAGAACCACAGGCACATAGACACAGGCAACAGAGCATGCACAATGTCGGCACTAGTACAGTGTATATTCACCTTTCGCAGCAATGCAGGCTGCTATTCTCCCATGGAGACGATCGTAGAGATGCTGGATGTAGTCCTGTGGAACGACTTGCCATGCCATTTCCACCTGGCGCCTCAGTTGGACCAGCGTTCGTGCTGGACGTGCAGACCGCGTGAGACGACGCTTCATCCAGTCCCAAACATGCTCAATCTAGAGCACGTTGGGTGGCACGGGATACATGCGGACGTGCATTGTCCTGTTGGAACAGCAAGTTCCCTTGCCGGTCTAGGAATAGTAGAACGATGGGTTCGATGACGGTTTGGATGTACCGTGCACTATTCAGTGTCCCCTCGACGATCATCAGAGGTGTACGGCCAGTGTAGGAGATCGCTCCCCACACCATGATGCCGGGTGTTGGCCCTGTGTGCCTCGGTCGTATGCAGTCCTGATTGTGGCGCTCACCTGCACGGCGCCAAACACGCATACGACCATCATTGGCACCCAGGCAGAAGCGACTCTCATCGCTGAAGACGACACGTCCCCATTCGTCCCTCCATTCACGCCTGCCGCGACACCACTGGAGGCGGGCTGCACGATGTTGGGGCGTGAGCGGAAGACGGGCTAACGGTGTGCGGGACCGTAGCCCAGCTTCATGGAGACGGTTGCGAATGGTCTTCGCCGATACCCCAGGAGCAACAGTGTCCCTAATTTGCTGGGAAGTGGCGGTGCGGTTCCCTACGGCACTGCGTAGGATCCTACGGTCTTGGCGTGCATCCGTGCGTCGCTGCGGTCCGGTCCCAGGTCGACGGGCTCGTGCACCTTCCGCCGACCACTGGCGACAACATCGATGTACTGTGGAGACCTCACGCCCCACGTGTTGAGCAATTCGGCGGTACGTCCACCCGGCCTCCCGCATGCCCACTATACGCACATATGGTTCACGTCCACGCTGTCGCGGCATGCTACCAGTGTTAAAGACTGCGATGGAGCTCCGTATGCCACGGCAAACTGGCTGACACTGACGGCGGCGGTGCACAAATGCTGCGCAGCTAGCGCCATTCGACGGCCAACACCGCGGTTCCTGGTGTGTCCGCTGTGCCGTGCGTGTGATCATTGCTTGTACAGCCCTCTCGCAGTGTCCGGAGCAAGTATGGTGGGTCTGAGACACAGGTGTCAATGTGTTCTTTTTTCCATTTCCAGGAGTGTATATGGGAGTATGAGTACGGACGTATTTAAGGCGGAACGAACACATAAAACTAATTGTAGGAACGGCGCATGACAGACCACAAAATGAGACTTACAAAGGCCTGATTAGACCAGCACAAGAGTATTGCTCACATTCGGTGACCGCTGATAGGGGAAGTAGAGGAGGGCCGACGAAGAGTGACGCATTACCCCAGCAGCGCCACCTGCTTGCTACCAGGCCTGTGTTGCAGCTGACCTGGAACTTCAGAGAGCACCCCTGTTTCTGGCAGCATCGATTCCTAAAAATGTGACGTGGAACAGCTACACTTTTAAAGGCGAAGAGATTTTATCTGTTGTGTTTCATTTGCCGGCGAGCTTTTACACTACCTGTATCGGAGACCAACACGGGAAAGCGCTCACTGGCTTCGATTTTTCATTACGCAGTGGCTTGTTCGCGCCCGCTACTCATAACACCGATTTAGACGGAACGAGCGCGTTGCTCTTCTGTTTTGAGTGCTTGACTCTTCTTCTTGTTCAGTCACACATGATAATTCACAGTGGACTTCGAAAGTTATTTTACATTTTATTAGGCCATATTCTCATTTGGTGTCAAACAAGAAAAACAAAAAAAAAAGCTTCAAATGGATCTGAGCACTGTGGGACTTAACTACTGAGGTCATCAGTCCCCTAGAACGTAGAACTACTTAAACCTAACTAACCTAAGGACATCACACACATCCATGCCCGAGGCAGGATTCGAACCTGCGACCGTAGCGGTCTCGCCGCTACAGACTGTAGCGCCTAGAACCGCACGGCCACTCCGGCCGGCTCATCTAGTGTCCCCATGACCACACTGCTGACGTGTCTTAACATGGTTCGGCTTTCACGCCAGTATAAAAGAACTAGGCGTGCGTACAGCCACTAAAGTATTTTTTAGGTATTTCATTGCTTACCCATGAGATTTTTGATTTCATCTTTCATACGCTACTCATAACAGTAGTGAAACTTAGTCCTTTCTGAAAAATTCCAGCAAGCCGCGAGCAGGACGAAAAGGTTCCAGTTCGTGAATATTCTGTAAGGTATTATTTGTTCGTTTATTTATTGAGGGACCATCTCACAGTGCTCAATATGTACATACATGCAGAACATGCAAGTATGTTTCTATGACTATAGGACAAGTTGTCGCCCGTGGTCTCGATGAATGAATCATCCCACAACTTGTCTGAAATGATTCACGAAAAGCTGAATTAGTGTAGCCGAACAGAATATACTCAGTCCTCCCGAATATGAGGTCAGTATCTTAAAACTGCACAGCACCGTGCGGTTGATTCCTAATGTACAATATTCTTAGATTTACACAAAGTTTCCTTCATACAACTTATGAAACACAGTTTTACACCTTATCTCTGCACACATTAACAGCACTCGCTGTTGGTTCCTGGACCACAAACATACTGCTACGGCACTTGCACTAACTCCAGTCTGCTCAGAAAATGAGCTTCAGGCCGGTGAACAATACCACTTACGTCCCAGTCCTCGCAAAAAACTGAGTCAGCAACACCTTCCCATGATGAATGAGTTGCTGAGCTCAGGAGAATGACAAGACATTGCTCTCTAGCACTATAGATCTTACTATGTTGTAAAAACATTCCATTGTGATGTGACACGATGTTGTAGCTACCTCTCTTCATTATTTACCACTGTTCTGACTCATTTACGCAATCTTTAATTCTGTACCATTCATATATGCTTTAGCTGCTTTTTTACAAGGTATATTTTGGTAATATTTTTCAATTCCTTAAGCAGTTTATTATAACATTCCTGACAGAAAATGCTCTTTTGAGTTTTTTGGTTTTTTATTGGTAAATGTAACTCTAAATTGGCTCTTTGTCCAGGACTATGAACGGAACTGTAATTGAAATAAAAGGTGCACAACTTTGCTTCCGCCGTTTGCCTATAGGTGGCGACAACGGTAAGTAGCAGTCGAAAGAAACGGATCGCAGACGTCAGGCGGTTAGCTTAGACCTCGGTCAGTATAACCTAATTCATACATTAGTCCAGGACTTCCCAAACTTTTCAGCTGGCGGACCCCTTCTTCAGTCGAAAATCCATGGCGGACCCCTAGTCAGTCAAGAGCACAGTAACTTTAAATTTCAGAGCGAAACCCATGGGAACTGAAAGATTGTTAATGCAAGTGCCATGTTCCCAATCACCCCCTCCCCTGAATATCAATAGTCTTTGGTTTAGAAATGAAGGAAAACAAATTTAAATTAACGATCCAATTTGAATTCTCACTGTATCCAGACACTTACTAGTGGATTTACTCCCTTTGTTCAACACACTATAGTCTGATTAAAATTACTTGGTAATTGACGTTTCACACGCTGGAGCTGCCTTCCTCCAAGAGCAATCAACGTCACGACCAAACTGTTCGCTGTTGACAAGCTGCCGCTTGTGGTCTGTTCACTTTCACTGTTTGGCTACTGTTGTGTAAGGAGCATGCACATTTCGTAACAGTCGTGTGTGTGTGTGTGCGTGTGTGTGTGGTTTTTCGTGAAATCCGAAGAAAAATGTTCAAATGTATGTAAAGTCTATGGGACTTAACTGCTGAGGTCATCAGTCCCTAGTCTTACGTTAACCTAAGTTTAACTTCCGCTAAGGAGAACACACACACACACACATACCTGAGGGAGGACTCAACCTCCGGCGGGAGCAGCCGCGCAATCCACGATGAATGGCGCCTTAGACTGCGCGGCCATTCCGCTTGGCTGTGAAGAAAAGAGGCAGACCCATGATTCGGGATACAAACACAGCACGAAAGAAAAGAGGCCAAGGAATTGCCTTTAAAGGGCTATTGTGACATCTGTTGTGGAATGTGTGGGAATACATTCACGCAGTTTACATACATTTCCAAAACTGGATTTCGTAAACCTATGTCGCAGTTCCTCTTTTGGTTGGTCAGGTAAACACTTAAAAATCGGTTTTGGAAATCTGGTTTTATAAAGCCGTTTTCCAGTTCCACGATCGATTTTCGTGCCCATGTAAACAGCGCGGAACGTCTAGTTATTTTTACGACTTTGCGTATCTACTGAACGGCAGCTGTCAGTCCATAGCCGGCAGCTAACAGGCGGCGTTGCAACTGGCAGGCGGCTTGGCAACAGTTTAGCCGCAGCTGACAACTTCAACTACTACTTGGACACTATATCGTGGCAGTCAGCCTCGACTGTAAACAAATTACGAAAACAAACAAACACTTTTACTTCTATATTAGAAGACAAAGCAGTTCACAGAACGTAAGTCTTTTTTTTCTCAAAAGAAACAATTCTGGCAGAGGAGGTTTACCTTTTACAAGATGGCACGTGAAAAGTCCTCGTTTGTTTACGCTCGCAGCCAGTTGCCACAATATAGTGTCAAAGTAATACAAGTAATTGTAACTGAAGTATAGGCAGGCCATATTTTTAACTGAGAGGACGGAATATATTATAAAGAAAAGAAATTAGCTTTAGAGATCATTTTAATTTTCGTAACAAAAATATCAATGCCAGCAATGACAGAAGACAGAAACAAAATTCCTACAGAGTTATAGTTCAGATACGTTCACTGAGCATCTACGAAGAAAAATGCTTTTTTCTTTACTATAGATAATTCTATAGGAATAATAATGGAATCCTAATGTGATGGTTGAGGGTGCTTCTGCTGACACAATTTTGAAATGTTGGGTTCAATTCTTGACAACTGGAGACTGATGGCTGGTTCCGCATCTAGACAGTTTCAGTACTTAGTTTTGTGGGCAGCATAGATCGAGAATCCAGGTTCACACATGTATGTTGTGGCAAACGGAAAAGTACACGTTTTGCCTTTTCAACAAGGGGATAGTATTTCTTGTTACCAAACGGAACCGTGTGAGTAACCGTCAATGTCAAAACGTGATTTCAAGGTAGGGTCTGTGGCAACTTCTATCAACAACTTATATTCATTTGTTGATAGAATGTTCGGCTTTTTGGATACAGTGAATGGGTTGACCACCCATTCATATTTCTCCAGCTTCTCATCTTCAGCTGTTGGGAAATAATGCTCCAACAATGACATCAAGCTTCGGAGATGTTACAGGTTTTGATGAAACAAATTGTTCCGAAGCGTCAATGTTCCGTTTTTCAAAAACTCCTTGAGAAGAGAAAACACTCGACCTCCCCCTCCTGGACACTCTCTGCCCAAAAATTGATTTTCCTCTTGAATGCTCGAACTTTGTCGATAGCAGAGACTTTTGTTTCACTTTGCCCTTGGAGTGAAATATTCATTTCGTTCATTTTGGAGAAAATATCTGACAAATAGGCAAGCATACATCGCTAATTTTCGTCATTAATAAAGTCTGCTAATTTGGTGTTATGCTCCAAAAGGAAAGCTAAGTCTTCCAATCTTAATTCTCAAAACCGAGAGAGTGCATTCACACTTGAGAGCCACCTCACTCCTGTGTGGAGAAGCAGAGAACGATGAAGGCTTCCCATATCTTCACACAGTATTGTGAAAAGTCTTGACTTCAACGGCCTTGATTTTATGTAGATAATGATTTGAACGAAACAGGCATCTATTTTGTGGCTAAAGCGTATCTGTGGAGAGCACAATGACTACTGCGCAATTCCTGGCGTTTTCTTTTATTTTCGTTATTGCTCCGACTGTAGGACCCGTCATAGCTTTTGCACCACCTATGCACACATCTGTGCAATTAGACCATGAAACTTCGTTAGTCCTTAAAAAAAAATCATCAAATAGACGGAATATTTCAGCACCTGTTGTGCTGGCAGGTAGTGGTCTGCACAATAAGAGGTCCTCCTCAAAACATCCAGAATATTCATAACGGACAAAAGCCAATAAAATCGCTAATCCTGCAACATCAGTGGGTTCATCTATCAGCAGAGAAAATGAATTGTGTTGGATGCGAGAAACAAGAGTGTCTTTCACATCATTTGACATGTCAACAATGCGTCTCTTGACAGTATTGTTTGATAATGGCACAGAAGATACAAGCTTTACTGCCTTTTCGTCTAGTATGCAAGAAGCAATATCATTTACACACGGCTTTATGAGATATTCTGCAATGGTATCAGCTTTGCCTGTTTTTGCCACTCGATAACTAACCAAGAAAAAAGTTTTTAATGAATTTTCATTAATTGTTTCTGCATGAGTTTTCATGCTATGCTGAGAAGCAGCTAGTTCAGCACTCTTCCTTCTGAAAAAATCGATGTCCTTAGCCTGCAAATCCGGGTGAGTACCTTCAAAATGACGGTGCAGTTTAACTGGAACCATTTAACCTTTCGGAAGGACTCGCGCACAAATTACACACTGAGCTTTACCTTCCTTTGTCTCCATAAATCCCATTTCTAAATCGCTTTCGTTGTACTTACGCTCTTTGGTTATTCCACTTCCACAGGAAATTGCAACCAATGGAGTACTGGCAGCGTATTCACGTGATAAATCCGGCTGTGGAGCTTCTTGTGATCGTTCTTCCTTTGATCATCCTCACTCCTCATTCATTTCAACTGGAAACTTCTGTTGTGAAGGCGATGGAGAAACTGCATCCTTCTTCAATGATCCCGACTTCAGACACCGATCCATGTTAGAAGTAATAAACTGGTCAACAATTGACTTATGAAATAGGTAGTGCTCTGACAAAGCAAATTTAACATTTAATGATGCCTGGGGACACATACGTGCCAGCGAGCGCTGTGATTGGTCTACAAAGCTCACTCCGCGCATGCGTAAAAGGTTTCAGCGCATCTAGCGCCCTGAGGCGGCGCACAAACGACCAGCGTATTGTTGCGAAACAGTCGATCAGAGAAGCCGCATTTTCCGGCACTAAACTGTGTATGCGTTCTCACTTAGGAACCGCAAAGGCTGCTTAGGAATACGACCTGAAGTAAAAGTAGACATGTTTTTCACACGAAAAAGAAGTGATGAATTTGATTTTCAAATTTTTATTCAATCATTTTCCTCATTATTTTACACGATTTGGTGAAAGGTGGCCGCGGACCCCCTAGAAAGAGCCGGCGGACCCCTAAGGTGTCCGCGGACCACGCATTGGAAAGCCCTGCATTAGTCGATTTGTGTCTGCATCATAAACTTGTTCTTGATTGGAAATGTCAAGTTTACGAGCCTAATTCTCGACATTTGCGGGAGGTGTTGCTGTTTTGTTTCAATATGAAGAAAACAGCGGCTGAATCTCATCGAATGTCTCAAGTACGTATGGTAAGGACGCTATTGGTTAAAGAATGTGTCGTGAGTGGTTTCAACGCTTCAAGGACGGTGATTTTAACGTCGTAGACCCGCACAGTGGTGGAAGAGAGAATGATTTCGAAGATGTAGAATGGGAGACATTGCTGAGTGAAGACTCGCGTCAAGCTAAAGAAGAATTGCCACGGTTAGTGGGAGTGACGCAGCAAGCCATTTCAAAACGTCTCAAGGCTATGGGCATGATTCAGAAAAAAGGAACTTGGGTCCCGTGTGAGCGTTTATGTGTTTGGGAACACTTGCTTCAGAGGCAAAAACGGAAGCGATTTCTGCATCGCATCGAGACCGGAGATGAAAAATGGGTTCATTACGGTAACACTAAACGCAAAAAATCATGGAGATATCCCGTTCGCGCTTCCACGTCAACGGCCAAACAGAATATTCACGGCTGCAAGATCATGCTCTGCATTTGGTGGGAACAGGTCGGCGTTGTGTACTATGAGGTGTTTAAACCAGGTGAAACAATCACAGGTGCTCGTTATCGAACGCAGTTAATGCGTTTGAGCAGAGCATTAAAAGACAAACGGCCGAAATACAGCAAGAGGCACGATAAAGTGATTTTGCAGCACGACAGCGCTCGAGCCCACGTTGCAAAAGAGGTCAAAACGTGCTTGGAAACGTTAAAATGGGAAGTCCTACCACACCCGCCGTAGTCTCCTATTCTCCAGACATTGCTCCCTCTATCACCTGTTTAGATCAATGGCGCATGACCTACCTGACCAACACTTCCGATCTCATGAAGAAGTCGATTCGTGGATCGCTTCAAAAGATGTATAGATTTTTCGACGCGGGATTCGTACACTGTCCGAAAGATGAGAGAAAGTAGTGGCCAGCGATGGAAAATACTTTGAATGATACATGTGTAACCAATTTATTTCATTAAAGCCTCAAATGTTGGGGAAAAAACGGCGGAAGCAAAGTTGTACACCTTATATTTAATAATAATTTCCCTGATATGCCAAAGAGATTGGTAGACGTACTCACTCGGTGTAGTAAACACATCCAGAATCCCTCACCAATGTAATGAACGTGATAAATATAGGAATGGTCGGGGAAATTCCGACTAGCTATATAATAACTTCCATCTTTTAAGATACGAGGTGCATTCAAGTTCTAAGGCCTCCGATTTTTTTTCTCCGGACTGGAAAGAGAGAGAAACATGCACATTGTTTTAAAATGAAGCCGCGTTCATTGTCAATACGTCCCAGAGATGGCAGCACCGTACGGCAGATGGAATTTTACCGCCAGTGGCGAGAATGAGAACTGTTTTAAATACTTACAATGGCGACGTTTTCGTTACTTGAACAGCGTGTAATCATTCGTTTTCTGAATTTGCGTGGTGTGAAACCAATTGAAATTCATCGACAGTTGGAGACATGTGGTGATGCAGTTATGGATGAGTCGAAAGTGCTTTCGTGGATGCGACAGTTTAATGAAGGCAGAACATCGTGTGACAACAAACCGAAACAACCTCGGGCTCGCACAATCCGGTCTGACGCCATGATCGAGAAAGTGGAGAGAATTGTTTTGGTGGATCGCCGAATGACTGTTGAACAGATCGCCTTCAGAGCTGGCATTTCTGTGGGTTCTGAGCACACAATCCTGCATGACGACCTGAAAATGCGAAAAGTGTCATCCAGGTCGGATGCCACGAATGCTGACGGATGACCACATGGCTGCCCCTGTGGCATGTTGCCAAGCAATGTTGGCGTGCAATGACAGCATGAATGGGATTTTCTTTTCGTCGGTTGTGACAATGGATGAGACGTGGATGCCATTTTTCAATCCAGAAACAAAGCGCTAGTCAGCTTAATGGAAGCACACAGTTTCACTGCCACCAAAAAACTTTCGGGTAACCGCCAGTGCTGAAAAAATTATGGTGTCCATGTTCTGGGGCAGCGAGGGCGTAATCCTTACCCATTGCGTTCCAAAGGGCACTACGGTAACAGGTGCATCCTACGAAAATGTTTTGAAGAACAAATTCCTTCCTGCACTGCAACAAAAGCGTCCGGGAAGGGCTGCGCGTGTGCTGTTTCACCAAGACAACGCAGCCGCACATCGAGCTAACGTTGCGCAACAGTTTCTTCGTGATAACAACTTTGAAGTGATTCCTCATGCTCCCTACTCACCTGACCTGGCTCCTAGTGACTTTTCGCTTTTTCCAACAATGAAAGACACTCTGCATGGCGGCACATTCACCAGCCGTGCTGCTATTGCCTCAGCGATTTCCAGTGGTCAAAACAGACTCCTAAAGAAGCCTTCGCCGCTGCCATGGAATCATGGCGTCAGCGTTGTGAAAAATGTGTACGTCTGCAGGGCGATTACGTCGAGAAGTAACGCCAGTTTCATCGATTTCGCGTGAGTAGGTAATTAGAAAAAAAATCGGAGGCCTTAGAACTTGAATGCAATGAAACATGGAGCAATGGGGGAATGAATCACAATACTGTCTGGGGCCGGAGTGTCCGGGTACAGCCTAGACGTGAGAGAGCAGTCTCTCTAGGCAAGCTGGTTACGGCATTCCAGGCGGAAATATTTGCTATCAGAGTATGTCTGGAGGAGCATCTGCGTAGTGCTACAATTATCTTGGCATCGACATTCATTCGCACAGCCAAGCAGCTCTGAAATCTCCATCAGGCTCTGCAAAGAGAGCACAGATCTTTGCAGAAAGCCACGAAGCCCTTGCCAGACTAGAGGAAACCAATAGGGTAAACCTACTGTGGGTCCGTGGCACTCAGGAATCTGTGGCTACGAACAAGCTCATAGGGAGGAACAAGGATTTCGTTTGTTGGAGCAGAGCCTGTTCATCACCAAGCCGACAGTGAAATCAAAGCCGCGCAGTTGTATCAGGAGGCAGCACGTAAAATACTAGTACTAAGATCCAGTAACAAAAACGTGGCTAACTATTGATTCCGAAACCATATTTCAAGAGAAGTTCTTCTCAAGATAACAGTAGTAACAGGCCATGGGAACTTAAGGAACACCTGCATACGTTGGTTATAGAGAAAGAAGCCTGTAAGTGTAGATTGTGTGACAAGGGGAATAAACCATACCACATTTAGTCTTCCAGTGCCACGCGTTGGACGCCAAAACATTCAGAATGTTTGGGTCATTAATTTCTGAAGAAACTGTGTCTAATAAAGAATTAGTAAAGGGTCTCCCACTACTGTTTAAGGGTAGTGGCTGAATTTACTGGACTGACAGGGAGAGAAGCCGCACAATAAACTCAGTTTTGGGCTAATACCACTGTTGTTTTGTCTCCCTGCGCAGATTAAATCGAATCAGATACTTAAAATGAGCCTGACTACTACTACTACTACTACCACTATCACCAATACTATTACTATTAGTTACTATTCTTGCGGCCCTTCACTGTAATTTTAAAAACTGTTTTCTTGTTTTGTACCTTCGATCCCCAGATAAGAATTCCACAGCTAAGAATTGAGTGCAGCCGGCCGCTGTGGCCGAGCGGTTCTAGGCGCTTCAGTCTGGAACCGCACAGCTGCTAAGGTTGTAGGTGCGAATCCTGCCTCGGGCATGGATGTGTGTGATGTCCTTAGGTTAGTTATGTTTAACTAGTTCTAAGTCTAGGGGACTGATGACCTCAGATGTTAAGTCCCATAGAGCTTAGAGCCATTTGAACCATTTGAATTGAGTTCACGTAGGAATAATATATCTACAAGACAATGGCTGCTACAAACTGATGGTAGAATCATAATAGCATAACGTGCTGATGACATTCTTCTTTACAATATTTTTGTGTGTTTCCATATTATTTGATAATCACTTTTCATTCCTACAAACTTTCTGTATGTTTCGTAATCTATAGATTAGTCCTCTATGATTAATTCGAAAGACTTGTTGTCCCCCTTCATGCCGAAATACATACCCTTTGCCTTGTTTTCAATGTTTATTTATTAGATACTGCCCCATCGCAAACATCCTTGAGAGTTTCATTTGCCTTCTCCAGTAGGAGTTCTGCAGTTTTACCAGTGATTGTGATATTGCCGTCATTAGAAAAAACAACTTTTTCTCCATTGTCTTAAGCCGCCTGGAAAGTCATTGACATAATTATTTTAAGAGGAGAATTGGACCCAATACGCTACCCTGAGGAACATACGTGTTTTTATGTTTCTTGTCTGACAATTGTTGTAAAAATGTTCAAATGTGTGTGAAATCTTACGGGACTTAACTGCTAAGGTCATCAGTCCCTAAGCTTACACACTACTTAACCTAAATTATCCTAAGGACAAACACACACACCCATGCCCGAGGGAGGACTCGAACCTTCTTCCGGATCAGCCGCACAGTCCATGACTGCAGCGCCTGAGACCGCTCGACTAATCCCGCGCGGCTGACAATTGTTGTACTAAAAATTTATCATCAACAGACAAGTGATAACCTGAGGACCTCACCCTGGTCGAAAGATTTTTCACTATTGCCATGATGTCCATCCGGCTTGTGCACAAAGTTCAGTCTGTCGGTGTGCCTTGAAGGGTAATTCCAAGCACACACGTGCACTGTCTCTTTAAGGCTCTTGAGCATGGGAATTTGACCACCGAACTGTTACTAACTACGGTCGAATCATTCCAAGATCAAATTGCTATCATGAGACAGAACACTGAAGATATGACTCGCAGTGGGCGCCTGACCTCATCACCCACTGATGACTGCAGGCTGCGAATTACCGCTCTTGCGTACACGGAGGAGAAAACAGCAGAACTGCGCGCTACCTTTCTGGACTGGGACGGCTATTTCGACGAAGACAGCACGGAACCGCCACGAAAAAGGAAGGATGATTGGGTTTAGTGCCCCTTCTTCATCGAGGTTATTAGAGATGGAGCACAAGCTCGGATTGTGTCAGGGATGGGGAAAGAAATGGGTCGCGCCTTTCAGAGGAACCGCCCCGGAATTTGATTAGATTAGTTTAGGGAAATCACGGACAACCTAAATCTGAGTGGCTGGACGCGAGTTTGAACCGTCGTACTCCTGAATGCGAGTCCACTGTGGTAACCACTGCGCCACCTCGCTCGTTACCGCCTCGATATGATCGATTTGGCCTCGAAGAATCCATTGCGAAATACACTGGAAATTCCACTGCACTAAGATTGGCGTAAATGGTGGACAGCGGAGCAACGGGAATGACATCGGGTGGAGGATTTGTATCACACTAGATGGTCGTCGTGGAAGAGTGTGGACGTGATCAGGTGCCTATGCATTTCAGGTGTACAGTCACGGTTTCGGCAGGGAGTTGGGTCCCTCAAGCTCTGGGCTGGTAAAAGTAAAGTCGTACAGCATGAATGGCTGGGAGTCCCGACGGGCAGCCGCCTGATCAGAAAGGGTTTTCCCTATCTTCCACTTCCGCAAGCATCTTTTCTTCGCGATGTATGAGAGGTGTGTGGAATGTAGATGACCATCATGATGTGATCGTAGTGTAGTGCCATCTTCGTGTTGGAGATGGTTAGAGAGGGGATAGGATGAAACCCTGCTCCAGCAAGTAGCCTATTCCTCTCGAAATGCACCAAGTGGTCCGCCGATCGTCACGTCCGCACCAGACGTGCGAATCACCATCAACGCTGTCGCACGACTTCACTCCGTAGGACACTGCGAAGGGGTTTGGAATTAAACCCAGGACATTGGCACAACGACTCGTGATCAGGAACTGTACGCCACCACCCCTCGTGTCCTCTATAACGTAAAGGCAAAGGGGAAATTGCCAACAGCATGCGGCGTACCTGGATAGTGACCCACCAAAGTACTGTCCACGCCAGATGGTGCTCAACTTCCGTGATCTAACGGGGACCGGCCTAATCACATTGGCAGAGCCCTTGACTTAAACCTCGCGTCAAGTAACAATGTCGTATGCCTCTTGTCGCTATCGAAGTTATATTTGGGGACTGTGCCGTAGCGGAAGTGTCCTCCAAGCTATTGTTCAGATCTGCAATCAACATGCTGGCGACAGCTTCATCTTCCTAGACAATGTACACTACTGACCATTACATAGCTACACCACGAAAATGAGTTGCTACAGACGCGAAATTTAGCCGACAGAAAGAAGATGCTGTGATATGCAAATGATGAGCTTTTCAGAACGTTCACACAAGGTTGGCGCCGGTGGTGACACCTACAACGTGCTGACATGAGGAAAGTTTCCAACCGATTTCTCATACACAAACAGAAGTTGACCGTTGTTGCCTGGTGAAACGTTGTTGTGATGCCTCGTGTAAGGAGGAGAAATGCGTACCACCACGTTTCCGACTTTGATAAAGATCGGATTGTAGCCTATCGCGATTGCCGTTTATCGTATCGCAACATTGCTGCTCGCGTTGGTCGAGATCGAATGACTGTTAGCAGCATATGGAATCGGTGGGTTCAGGAGGGTAATACGGAACGCCGTGCTGGATCCCAATGGCCTCGTATCACTAGCAGTCGAGATGACAGGCATCTTATCCGCATAGCTGTAACGGATCGTGCAGCCACGTCTCGATCGCGGAGTCAACAGATGGGCACGTTTGCAAGACAACAAACATCTGCACGAACAGTTCGACGACATTTGCAGCATTATGAACTATCAGCTCGGAGACCATGGCTGCGGTTACCCTTGACGCTGCATCACAGACAGGCGCCTGCGATGGTGTACTCAGCGCCGAACCTGGGTGCACGAATGGCAAAACGTAATTTTTTCGGATGATCCAGGTTCTGCTTACAGCATCATGATAGTCGCATCCGTGTTTGGCGTCATCGCGGTGAACGCACATTGGAAGCGTGTGTTCGTCATCGCCATATTGGCGTATCACCCGGCGTGATGATATGGGGTGCCATTGGTTACACGTCTCGGTCAACTCTTGTTCGCATTGACGGCACTTTGAAGAGTGGACGTTACATTTGAGATGTGTTACGACCCGTGGCTCTACCCTTCATTCGTTCCCTGTGAAACTCTACATTTCAGCAGGATAATGCACGACTGCTTGTTGCAGGTCCTGTACGGGCGTTTCTGGTTAACAAAATGTTCGACTGCTGCCCTGGCACATTCTCCAGAACTCTCACCAACTGAAAACGTCTGGTCAATGGTGGCCGAGCAACTGGCTTGTCAAAATACGCTAGTCACTACTCTTGATGAACTGTGGTATCGTGTTGAAGCTTCATTGGGAGCTGTACCGGTACACGCCATCCAAGCTCTGTTTGACCCAACGGTCAGGCGTCTCAAGGCCGTTATTACGGCCAGAGGTGGTTGTTCTGGGTACTGATTTCTCAGGATGTGTGCACCCAAAGTGCCTGAAAATGTAATCACATGTTAGTTCTAGTTTAATATATTTGTCCAATGAATACCCGTTTATTATCTTCACTTCTTCTTGGTGCAGAAATTTTAATGGCCAGTAGTGTACATAGATGTGGTACTGAAATTGAATATTTTTTTAACTTGTAGTTCTTCTGTCTCCTTTGTGTCATACGTATATTTAACATAAATGTCGAATTTTGTTTGATATGATAAAATTAATTATATAACTGTGCGCGCCTTTGTAAGCAGTAGCTGACGAGTGATTGCTTCTGTCTTAAAATATAACATCACAGAATGCATACCAGTTTTAATGACACAGTATTCACTGCAGTGCAGCTTTGGTAAATGATATCTTGGTCGAAGTCCGTCTAGCTGACGAAAGATGATTGCGACAGTGGAAACCATTTATTAGTTAGTGTGGAGTCGAAAGCCGTTTGCGTTTTGCCTATTGTTTGTGCATGTAAACTGATACGGGGGGACACCGTACATTACTGTGGCACGGCGACTGCAGCGTTACCGCGAGTTGCGGTGCTGCTGGGCGTTGAGTTATTCCGTGCTTCCGCCTCCTGGCTTAGAGACTCGTGGCACGCAATCGAGTAAAGAGCGTGCCTTGTCAATGGTGACGATGTTACCAAAGCATAAGACAAGCACTTATCTGTCAAATATGTTAGCAGTCTTTCCTGTATTTCAAACTGTCAATTTGACTTTTACACTGAAGTCGAATGATCATTGTAGTGCTCGTTTTCGAGAGATGTCAACGTGAAGAGTTATGGTATTTGAGAGCAAGAATACATGCTACATTAATTGAAGAAGTATCGTACCTATTTTTGCAATGGGAAATTATGCTCAATTCTTGACTTCCAGCATTTATCGCTAAACCGTAAGATGAGGTCGCAGCTTTATCCACAATCAAGCGTAAAGGTGAGTCGAAGACAGTTAGTAATCACCGATCAGGAGAAAAGCCAAATTTCTATAAAAGCTACCTGTTAACATCGGGAGCACTGCTGCGCTTATATTGCGTTTGACGAGCTACCCGTTGTAACAAGCTTTAAATAGTATGTCCTCCGTTAATTGTTACATACAGTGTATATTGTACTCTTATGAAGTTAGAGCAGTTTACGAACAATACTTTTATATGTTAATTGTGAATCTAGAGTCTAAGCCGGTCATCCTAGTATGAACTGACTATAAAGACAAATTTTATATTTTCGTCAGCATAGAAGCACCGAATGCAATTTTTTTGGATGGGATTATACATAAAAACAAACAAAACTCCGTTGTATGAAGACAAACAGATGACACACTGACAATACGATTTGAAGTTCGCCTTAAAAGACGTAACAGAGCCGAGACAGAAGTGAATGCAAGTAAGTGTTGCCCTGCTGTGAACTCACAGCATAGATGTAACGGCGTAGAAACCACCAGAAGCCATGCGAAGGCTCTGAAAAGTGCAGCAGCAACAGAGAGAGCGATAGCATGGTCATACTCGGCGACTACCTCAGGGAAAATCTCAGAACTACGAGACCTCGCGCGGAAGTACATACCACCAGTTTGGAGTATGAGCGGAAGTATCAATACAGTTTCTGTTCTACTTAGTGTGTGTGTTTCGGTATCTTTGGTTGTTTGCCGTGTAGAGTTACAATGAGAGTAATCGGTACTTTATGTGTTCCAGACGTGCATATAAAAACGGGATTTTCCGGTGATCGTACCTTTGGTTCTATTGGTAAAGAAAAAGTTGGGTTAAGTGTTTTGGGTAGGCCTTGGGGTAGTGGCCATTCGCATAGACAGTAGAAGGATCGTCTTAGTGTCATTACCCTTCAGCACAGGGTCAAAGTATGAATATTACACACATCCTCCTGCTTAGGCAAATGGAGAAGATCGGTTGGTTCTTTATGCATTAGATGTGGCGTTCGGTGGGCTTGATAGGACCTATGGACACACCATTAGCTCATGGGTGTTTCCTCCGAAAACTCCGTAAAAGTTTTTTTAACTGTATCTTCGCCGTCGCCAGCTGACCAAAATCGAGCCGAGGATTCCAAGACCGCTATGCAGAGAAAATGGCTGAATTTTTTACTTTATATTCCTACGATCCCGATCTCGAGCAATCTTGAATTTTTTTTTGATATCTTTTTCCGTTTCCAAGATACAGAGTTATTCTACTTCTACAAGTAATGTCCGGTATGAGGTGAAATACACTCCTGGAAATGGAAAAAAGAACACATTGACACCGGTGTGTCAGACCCACCATACTTGCTCCGGACAATGCGAGAGGGCTATACAAGCAATGATCACACGCACGGCACAGCGGACACACCAGGAACCGCGGTGTTGGCCGTCGAATGGCGCTAGCTGCGCAGCATTTGTGCACCGCCGCCGTCAGTGTCAGCCAGTTTGCCGTGGCATACGGAGCTCCATCGCAGTCTTTAACACTGGTAGCATGCCGCGACAGCGTAGACGTGAACCGTATGTGCAGTTGACGGACTTTGAGCGAGGGCGTATAGTGGGCATGCGGGAGGCCGGGTGGACGTACCGCCGAATTGCTCAACACGTGGGGCGTGAGGTCTCCACAGTACATCGATGTTGTCGCCAGTGGTCGGCGGAAGGTGCATGTGACCGTCGACCTGGGACCGGACCGCAGCGACGCACGGATGCACGCCAAGACCGTAGGATCCTACGCAGTGCCGTAGGGGACCGCACCGCCACTTCCCAGCAAATTAGGGATACTGTTGCTCCTGGGGTATCGGCGAGGACCATTCGCAACCGTCTCCATGAAGCCGGGCTATGGTCCTGTACACCGTTAGGCCGTCTTCCGCTCACGCCCCAACATCGTGCAGCCGCCTCCAGTGGTGTCGCGACAGGCGTGAATGGAGGGACGATTGGAGACGTGTCGTCTTCAGCGATGAGAGTCGCTTCTGCCTTGGTGCCAATGATGGTCGTATGCATGTTTGGCGCAGTGCAGGTGAGCGCCACCACCAGGACTGCATACGACCGAGGCACACAGGGCCAACACCCGGCATCATGGTGTGGGAAGCGATCTCCTACACTGGCCGTACACCTCTGGTGATCGTCGAGGGGACACTGAATAGTGCACGGTACATCCAAACCGTCATCGAACCCATCGTTCTACCATTCCTAGACCGGCAAGGGAACTTGCTGTTCCAACAGGACAATGCACGTCCGCATGTATCCCGTGCCACCCAACGTGCTGTAGAAGGTGTAAGTCAACTACCCTGGCGAGCAAGATCTCCGGATCTGTCCCCCATTGAGCATGTTTGGAACTGGATGAAGCGTCCGTCTCACGCGATCTGCACGTCCAGCACGAACGCTGGTCCAACTGAGGCGCCAGGTGGAAATGGCATGGCAAGCCGTTCCACAGGACTACATCCAGCATCTCTACGATCGTCTCCATGGGAGAATAGCAGCCTGCATTGCTGCGAAAGGTGGATATACACTGTACTAGTGCCGACATTGTGCATGCTCTGTTGCCTGTGTCTATGTGCCTGTGGTTCTGTCAGTGTGATCATGTGATGTATCTGACCCCAGGAATGTGTCAATAAAGTTTCCCCTTCCTGGGACAATGAATTCACGGTGTTCTTATTTCAATCTCCAGGAGTGTATGTTAAGAGACAGAAGGGAATTGGCAGTGGCAAAGAGCCAGGAAAGTAATAAATAATAGTAGTGTTTGTGTTATTTTCTAGAGCGAGGAGACAGTGCCGGTGACAGAGAAAGTGAGGGACACAGTGGAACATAGTTGATAGGATAGTGCTAGGAAAAGAGTAAAGGAGACGATACTAGGAGGGAGGGGGGAATAAAGACGAAAGAAGTGGAAGTGGATGAGAGCCAGTGATAATGAGAAGCGAGTGGATGAAAATCACAGAGAGGAAGAGAGACGTAGTGATAGCGAGAAGAGACAACAGCAGTAGAAATGTAGAAGTGAAATATTAGCAGTAAGAGAGGGCGCGAGAGAGAGAATAACAGTAAGAGGAGACTGTAGTCGTAGGACAGAACGAAGGGGACTGTGGTTGCGACAACACATGCGTCAATGACATAGAGATACAAAGACATGATGACAAGGACTTAGGTGAATAAGTGAGTGAGAAAGGGCAACTGGGATTGGGTAGGTATGAGCGATTTAGGGCGACGGACCTGTAAGTGTGAGTGAATTATAGTTAGGGGAGCTTGTGGGAGTTTGAGGTGAGTTGCACGTTAAAAAAAGAGCGAATATGTTGGCATGCCAAAATTTTTAGGAAAATTTTGAAGGTGCTGGGGAAGGTAGAACGAGGTAACTGGTACCCCACTTTCAAGTTATAATCTTTTATTTTAAATAAAACATTAACATATTTGCATTTTTATGCTCCGATGGGAACTTTTTTCCACTGGTATTAATATATGTTGATTACTTAGAGGAAAAGTACATCGTAATAAGACAGTGTACGGCTACTACGCCAATCGCTGTTATCGTTCCACCTTTACTCTCTGGTCCTCGATGGGATCGCAAGGAAAGGCGATTATATTTTATTCTTTTGAATCGGACATTGTACATAAATATCCTGTTGTAGAAAAAAACATATTACACAACATATAATTATTCATTACCGATAAATTTTACAATAAAGGTTAGCACTGTTACAATATTTATTTCAAGAAATGAACTACCGACAGTGTTCGCAACTAATTTGTTTAAATAGTTTATTTTTGTCCCAGAGCTTACCTTATCACCGTGTCATCTCCTTTAAGGGGACCACACCCTGCCTATCTAACCCATGTTAAGTTAGGCAAGTATTTGACCCATTACTGCAAAAAACTATTTGATGCAGGACCTTAATATTTTTGCTGTGTGTTACATGATGCTAACAGAGTCAACAATACAAACATCTACTTGATCCATTTTATAGTTTTTAAGAAATACTTTTCTAAATGCATTAACGAAATATATTAAGCTTTTTCTGCAAAAATTTTTTTTGTGAACTTCCGAATGGGGGAATATTAATGAATGTTGTATCAGAGGTGGATGTTTATGTTATGCAGCGTCTCTGAAAATTCCATTCATTTATCTATGATAGTTTCTGATATAATGGGGCATATGTACTGAAAATTTTAGTTTGCGGGAAATTACTTAAAAAAAACTTTTGAAATTTGTTAATTAAAACTGTCCCACTGCATATGATGGCCGTTCTTTGGCCTCTAGCAGGCCTTCCAGCTTCTTTTTCACTTTCCTGGAAGTTTGTCTTGATTTCTTGGCCATATTATTTGCAGTCCTGTCTGCATCGGCTGTCCTCATTTTATCCCAATGTTGCAGCCCAGTGATCATATGTTCACCAGGATTAATTCCCAGCTTTTTCAGTAGCCATAACATTTTCCACTTTTATCACAATAGAATATAGTAACAGCATCATGAACTCCTATTGTATGCATGCCTACAAATACAGTTTCAGGAAGGTGGTTCCAAATTATGCTGTTGAAGCATTCATTTGGGTTCTGTGTCTGCCCGTGCCGACATTTCCTTAGAAGGTCAGGATGAGCCAAGTCTCTGAAAATAGGTTTAGTTGCTGTAATAACAGCAGCAGGAAGAGAATACTGGTGAGAATAAGATACTCCAGTTGCCTGAGCCCTACTGTATTTGCACCACGAATTTTCTCCTGATGGACACAATCCATGAGATGGCTTATCATCAGTAGAGAACTTACGGAAGAATATGGCCCATACATTTCTCTTCATTGCCTCCAGATTTTCTTTATTTATCCAAATTGCTTGCCCATAGTATACCTGCAAGTTTTCTATAACAACTACTCGCAATCACACATAAACAAAACTAACCGCGTGTTTGAAAGCGTGTTGTTTACAAACAGCAGAAACAAAAGAATACCGACAGTTGCTTTCCAAGGATAGCCAATCCATTCGGGAGTAAAAAGAATCCCTAACGTGCAATGTAGGGGATATAAAGATCTAAAACATATGGAGAAAAGCGGGTGACAGACAAGTGGGCGTGGCACATAAACACACGTGGTAAGATGTTGCTCTTTAAATGCTCGAAAAAATTTTTTTCAGCAAAATCCTTTTCAGAGTACTTAAATAAAATCTTAATCTATCGAAATATGAGGGAAACCGAAAATCGATTTTTTTCGACCTGAACCACGGTGTTGTTTAAAAGCACAAGAAACAAAGAAAAAGCAACGCACGACGGAGGAATTATACGAATGGCACAGAAATCGGTGGATGTGATGTACGCCTACAGATAAATAAATGATTACAATTTCAGGAAATTTGGATGGTTTACTTAAGAGAAAGATCTTCACAAATTGAGCATGTCAATAACTCTTTGATCTACCACTGGCCGTTATGGAAGTTGTTCGACTTGGTATGCATTGATGGATGTCGTGCCAGATTCTGTCCAACTGAAGCGTTAGATCGTCAAAATCACGAGATGGTTGGAGGACCCTGAATAAAATGCTCCAAACGTTCTCAATTAGGGAGCCGTGCGGCAATCTGGCCAAGGTAGGGTTGTACAAGAACGAAGACGTGCAGCAGAAACTGTCGTCGTGTATGGGGGCTTATCCTACTGACATGTAAGCTGATCATCGGGGATCAGTTCGAAGCAGGGCTCATCACTGAAGACAATTTACTCCACTCAATGAGGTTCCAGGCTGAAGATGTGTCTGGAGACACCCCGAACAGCAGTGGGGCACCAACCTGACTGTTCCCCTCCATATGGCCAGACAACCAAGAGCTACGCTATTGATGACTAACCGCTGGAAACAGTATCTGCCGCAAAATATCCAGGAGTAACTGTCCAGAGCGACTTTATGTGGGATGACCAGATAAAACAAACAGTGGAAAACAGATGCCAGGCTCAGATTCATAGGAAGAACCTCAAGGAAATGTAACTCATCCACGGAGGCAATGGCTTATAAGGCGCTTGCTCGACCGATTTTGAGTATTATTCATCTATCTGGGATCCCTCCCAGGTAGGACTGATGGAAGAGGGAGAGAAGATCCAACGAAGAGCGGCGCGTTTCGTCACGGGGTCGTTTACCCGACGCGAGAGCGTTACGGAGATGCTCCACAAACTCCATTGGCTGACGTTACAAAGAGGTGTCGTGCATCACTGGGAAATTTAGAACTGAAATTTCGAGAGAGAACACACACACAGACACACACACACACACACACACACACATCTCATGTAATGACCACGATGAGAAAATTCGAGAAAGTATAGCCAAAACAGAGGCTTACCGACAATCATTCTTCACATGCGCTATTCACGAGTGGAGCAGGGCTCATTTAATGGTCCAAAAGTACTTACGGCCGCACACCATTAGGTGGCTTGCGGAATATGACGTAGATGTAGATGTACTGCTTGTTTTTATACTTGCCAAACCATACTTTGGCCAGCAAGGTCCGCAGAACTCTTCCCAACTAAAAATATTTGGAGCATTATGAGCATGTCAAGCATTATGAGCTGTCAAGCGATACCATGCCGAATAACTGCTTGCCTAAGGGCCAGAGGTGGACCAACGCAGTATTTACTCGCTCTATTTGTGAAGCTCTTTCTCTTGAAGAAATCATCCAATATTTCTGAAACTGTACTCATTTACTTTTCCGTACATGAACATCACATCTGCCGACTTCCGTCCCGTTCGGATAATTCCTTCGTGGTGCGTCGCCTATTTTTATCTTAGAGTATTATATCAACAGGTCCTGTTTTGAAATGCTAAATTTTTACAAGAGTGTTCACCTTTATTACAAATTTTCTAACTAATCACTACATTACATGTTATCTAATAAGCTTTTTCTCCGACAAGACACCTTGTGATGTATCGATACGAAAGAACAGATTATAATCATCTTCATCTCCGATCTCATCGAGGAGCAGTGAGTAAAGGTGGGAAGAAACACAACGATTTAAATTGCCATTTATAACTTTGGCCCATGTAAATGTACGCGATCCTGTCTGACATTTATTTTTAGTCTAAATAGGACTCGAATACTAATATTCTCATAGTAATGCTACAGCCGCTGTCGCAAGTAATGGAAAGGAGCTGAGTGTTTAGTGAACTAAAACGTCAGAACGGACAATCTCCGTCCCACAATCATCACGGCAACCTTATGGACTATCAGACCAATTGCGTGATTGGATTGAAGAGTTCCTAGATAACAGAACGCAGCAAGTCCTTCTCAATGGAAAGAAGTCTTCCGAAGTAAGAGTGATTTCAGGTGTGCCGCAGGGGAGTGTCGTAGGATCGTTGCTATTCACGATATACATAAATGACCTGCTGGATAACATCGGAAGTTCACTGAGGCTTTTTGCGGATGATACTGTAGTATATCGAGAGGTTGTAACAATGGAAAATGCTGGAGGATCTGCAACGGATTGAAGCATGGTGCAGGGAATGACAGTTGAATCTCAATGTAGACAAGTGTAATGTGCTGCGAATACATACAAAGAAGGATCCTTCATTATTTAGCTACAATATAGCAGGTCAGCAACTGGAAGCAGTTAATTCCATGAATTATCTGGGAGTAGGCATTAGGAGTGATTCAAAATGGAATGATCATATAAAGTTGATCGTCGGTAAAGCAGATGCCAGACTCAGATTCATTGGAAGAATCCTAATTAAATGCAATCCGAAAATAAGGGAAGTAGGTTACAGTACACTTGTTCGCCCACTGCTTGAATATTGCTCACCAGTGTGGGATCCGTACCAGACAGGGTTGATAGAAGAGATAGAGAAGATCCAACGGAGAGCAGCGCGCTTCGTTACAGGATCATTTAGTAATAGCGAAACCGTTACGGAGTTGATAGATAAACTCCAGTGGAAGACTCTGCAAGAGAGACGCTCAGTAGCTAGGTACGGGCTTTTGTTGAAGTTTCGAGATCATACCTTCACCGAGGAGTCAAGCAGTATATTGCTCGCTCCTACGTATATCTCGCGAAGTGACCACGAGGATAAAATCAGAGAGATTAGAGCCCGCACAGAGGCATACTGACAATCTTTCTTTCCACGAACAATACGAGACTGGAATAGAAGGGAGAACCGATAGAGGTACTCAAGGTACCGTCAGATGGCTTGCGGAGTATGGATGTAGAAGTAGATGTAGAACCTGACAGCGTGAGGTGAAGAGTGGTGAGGTGGCCCAGTCGCTGGAGAGACTCGCCGCCTAATTACCCCTTCCGGTCAGAGGGAGGTGGGGGCGTCTGTGTATGTACGCTGTGGGTGAGTGGGGCACGTCCAGTAGACTGGAGTTTCGTTGTGTTGTTGTCGTCTTCAACACCAAGGTAGTGTCGCTGCAGGTCTCCACGCTAGCCTGTCCTCTGCACTGCAAGCCTCTTCATCTCTAAATAACCATTTGCTGCCTACATCCGTCTGAACCAGCTTGTTGTAGTGAGGTCTCCTTCTCCCTCGACAAGTTGTACTTCCGTCCCCTCCCCCACATGTCCCTCCACTGTGAGATTAACCGTTCTTTGACGCCTCAGGACGCGTACTGTCAACTAATCTCATTGTTTTACAGTTTATCATCCACGTTTTTACTGCCATATGCGGCTACACTCCAGACAAATACTCTCAGGAAAAAACACTTGAGTTAACACAGCACGCTCACGATTATGCGGGTGCAGATTATCTGTGTGCAGTTCGGCAATTTTTGGAAAAATAAATAACGAAGCTTGAAGCATTCTGTGATAATTAGAACGAATATTTTGGATTTAGAACACAAATTCATGGTTGTGAACACGCAGATGACAACAACGTCCGTGATGCCTATGAACCGGGAACTGAGAACCTAAGTGAGGCGAATAAAACGAACAAGTTGTGTTCGGGACAAGGAGAGAGCGAACAAGAGGCGATCGAGAAACTGAAATGTGTTGGGCTGTAATTAGAGTGTGCATGACAAAGTTCGTTTGTTTCTACCGATATTATGACTCTTCGAGATACGAGAGTCGCCTTCATGAAAGAAAATGAGCCCGCATCTCGTGGTCGCGCGGCAGCGTTCTCGCTTCCCGCGCCCGGGTTCCCGGGTTCGATTACCGGCGGGGGTCAGGGATTTTCTCTGCCCCGTGATGGCTGGGTGTTGTGTGTTGTCCTTAGGTTAGTTAGGTTTAAGTAGTTCTAAGTTCTAGGGGACTCATGATCATAGATGTTAAGTACCATAGTGCTCAGAGCCATTTGAAAGAAAATGACTGAAAAAGAGAAAGAAAACAAATTGGACCATTATTTTCCGAATATGAACCGAAAGCAAATGGTACGAAATAAAATCGTGTAACGTGTACGTTATAAAACTGGCGTTCAATTGATGTGACGTTGCATTTATTGTAAATGTACTAAACAGCAGTTTCCGTTAAAAGCATATCTTGTTTATTATACATGCAGTCCCGGGCTCGCATTAACCAAAGTAATAGGAGTTTGCTGTTTAATTAGTTAACATTTTTTCTTTTTCAGAAGCACTTTTCTTGCTATTGTTAGTATGCAATTTGTCCCCCCTTTCATTCGTAAGTTAATTTTCTGTCCAAATAGTAAAATACGTCTACTACTTTAAATGTCTCAATTACTTATCTAATTCCCTCAGCATCACCTCATTTACTTCGACTATAATCCATTACCCTTGTTTTACTACATTTGATGTTCTTCTTATAACTACTTACGAAGATACCACCTATACAGTTCAACTGATCTTCCATTTGTCCTCTTTTTGTCGTCTCTACCAGGATCACAGTTTCCTGAGCAAACCTTCAAGATTTAATGTCTTCCCCCTGAACTTTAATCCCCCTTTGTAACAAATTATGTGTTGCAACGATATCAGCGATAAGATTATATTTTAGAGTGTGAACTTTATTTCGATGTCATAATTATCTGCGAGAATTTTTATTTTCTTTTGTTGAAAAATAGGTGAACAGATAATCAGTATTCTTTCTTTTGTTCGAGCCTCAGTAGAAGACCGAATTGTCCATTGTACGATGAATATATTTAAGTCATTTACGATATTAAGTTAGTAGCTGAATACGTAACGTGCACACCTGTAATAATGAAATTTTTTGTATATTTTTTTCAGTCTTTTAAATTAGCTGGAAATCAGTTTGGTGGCGCAAGAATCGCGCGCCATAAGCGCGCGAACCTGCAACCTATGCTTATAACGATGTTCGTCTGTACTTATTATTATTGTCTCAAATGGCTCTGAGCACTATGGGACTTAACTACTTAGAACTGCTTAAACCTAACTAGCCTAAGGACATCACACACATCCATACCCGAGGCAGGATTCGAACCTGCGACCTTAGCGGTCACGCGGTTCCAGACTGAAGCGCCTAGAACCGCACGGACACATCGGCCGGCTATTATTATTAGTACGCAAACTATTTCTTTGCGATTACCAATTATCAGTAACACGGTTTTGTGTCATCAAGTTTACTGCTTTCCATCGGCGACTTCTGGGTCTATAGCAAAATTCTCATGAGCAATGAACTGCTCTCACGCAGAAATATTTTATGCCGAAAGAGCCGTGTTGGGTGCAATGTGTTTCTCTAATTTTCACAACTATATGTTTACTCTTCTTTCTGGCAGTGTGATGTTTCCTTCCTTCACCAACATTTTACTTTTTATTTAAATTTAAAATCGAAAAAATTAGCACGTTAGAATGGAGGAAACATTACACTTTCCAAATTCCTTGATGGCTTCCTGATTATGTACACACACTGAAGTGAGGAGGACATCCTAGAACCGTGCCTAAAGAACCGCTTCCCTTTCATGTCCTTTTCGACATGTCTAATTTATGTACAAGCTGAAGAAAACGTTTCGCTTCCTGTATTTTATCGTCGCTGTCTTCAGAATTCCAAAGAGTCAATTGGAGTCAACATCGTCGAATTTTTTTTTCTATAAATGAGGGTTTGTCGTTCTGGTGCTTCATATGACAGGCAGAACATAGTTCATTCGTTGGAGAGTGTTCCTGGAATTTCCTTTCTTCAGACAGTGTTGTCAACATAGGGGGGTTGATTAGTAAGTATGGCTAATTTATACGAAATATCGGGAACAGTGAGATAGATTTTTTTCCTACTCTTACTGGAGTGTGAGCTGCAATGAATATTTATGAGGAGTTGAAATTGAATTGCGTGCTGTATCGGCACTTGAACTAGAGCGCTTGCCTCTCGCAGGACGTGCGTTGCCATCTGCGCAGCTGGGCATAGTCCACGGTGCAGCTCAAAGCTTCAACTTTCCTTCCAAGATCCAAAGGGAGTGCAGTTGAATCCGGGATCGCTCCTTTTTTCGGACTTGACTGTAACACCAGTGTGGTTTGGCGGTCTCTTTCTGGAGTATCGTGGTTTGGTGCCAAGGACGGCGGTGGAACTCTTCTCAACATAATAGCGCAATGTTGAGGTGAATGTTATGAATACCAGCAAAGACGTGGCACCTGAAGCGATCGCACACAGAACCCGGCATCAGGATCTCGAATTCATGTAGTGTTCCCTAATAACAAAAAACGGGCTTGGTTTTGACCAAGATGGCTCGACACACACTGTACAGATGCATGATTGTTCACTGACACCATACACAATGTCTGATACTACCGATGACTTCCTGCCATAGCTTTGTTATTCTGGCTTACTCGCCACAGCCGCTCATGTATCGAAGGAGACCCTAAGCGGTTCACAGACACGATAGGCATTTTTGGAATGAGCAGTAATTCAATCAATGACTCACTTAAGTTGATGAGTGCTAAGGTTGTCTTAGTGGTCTCACATCCGCCCTTGTTTCCCTTACTATGCTGGTAGCAGTCAAGTGTGCCACCTCAGTCAAGGGACACTGTTTATCAAAAAGCACGTTTGGGATGTCAATAGAAACCACTTTTTAAACTGAACCTGTTGATCACAATAATATCGTCCTACATCAAAACAATGAGACAACACAGCCACGGTGCCCACTTAGGCGATACAGTATGAGATCGATACATGATGTGACTTGCGAAGCAACCTACGTTGGTGGGGGACATAGATACGTAGTTCACACTGGGATGAAAGCGATATCTCTGTCATTACCAAAAGCGGAACGCTGGTTTCTCCTCAATACACGCGGATTGAAGGGGAAAACCAAATTTCGAGTCCTGATGTGCCTCCAAGAATGTTTAATGTAAATGAAGCAAAGCTACTTCTGTCTCTCTACTTTGTTTCCCAGTAAATGTTTTACTTATTGCATAAATAGTTGAAAAAGCACAGTTTTTAGATTCGCATGTATCCTCCGTTATGCATTATTTCTCATCTGATTCTAAGGAAATTATTTACTAAAAATGATTTTTTTCATCTCATACATTGCTATTGCCCACGCTTCGACGTGAAGTAAATCACTGTCCACATTTTGAAAAGATTTTACTGAAAAATGATTCACTGGCCGGTTGACGTTTGGTACATTTTACATCGTACATTGCCATATGCAAAATGTAGGTAACATACAGAAATTATTGTTTACGCTGGAAGCAGATCCATACCTTCTTTCCACTCTCAAATAAATATGTGGTACATACGAGAACGAAATCTTTCACGACGTTACTGTTGCGTAAAACATTCTCGGACTTCTTACCGCGTCAGTTCAGGGTAAAATCTCGAAGTTTCGAAGATTAATTTTAATTTTAATAATGAACAGCCTCAGTTGCACCGTTTACCGAGACTTTACATAGGTTTCAGTCGGGATAACCTAACCTTCTTTAGAATAACAGTATCTACCGTTTGTCCATAGCGGACATCATCAAGCTAAAACTACAAATCCATAAATGATCGTCAAACTGTAAAACTTATCTGACACTGCCTCGGCCCCACTCCGCGACTGCGAGTGCTATACTGGAACTGACTGAAACCTAGGTAAATTCTAGGTAAACGGTGTAACTAAGGCTGTTCATTATTAAAATTAAAATTAATATTTATACAGTTGCTGATAGGGCAGCGAAATGTTGAAGATATTTCGAAGATTACACCCTCCGTCTTCGTTAGGAGCAACTGACTGTCAAAACTACATTTTTTTTCTTTACTGTAATTTCAATTCCGCAGAACGAGAAGGTGTTGGCAGCGGATAAAAATCGTTCTTCAGCAAAAGGTATTTAAAAATGGGTAAAATATATAAAAGGTGACAATGACAAATGGTTTTGCAAAAAATACGTAGAAGGACGACCTTGACTATTTCTACTAAAAACTTCTGCTGCGGTGTCCTTATATAGCGCATAGACGGCTTCTGATTGATCGGTAATTACGTCATGCCTTCGCAGATGGCGTCAACGTCGGCGTTGGTCGCTTCACCATTCCGGCCAAAGTCAAACATTGCGGCGAATATATCTGGCTCTTCTTTGCCCGGAAAGCTCGCTTCCATGAACCGCTGAGATTATACCCGCTGTCACGGTTGAAGATCTCACACGTTCTTATTTCTGCAGCCTCTTTAATTACAGAATCCCAGTATTTAGAAACCCAGAACAAAACGTTTTTTTTCGTCAAATAGTATTTTATATATATTCGCGAGGCTGTGCTCAGCAACAGCAGATTTCTCCAGTTGTCGATTTTAACACGCCGTTGATGTTCTACACAGCAGCCGGAAACGGTGAGGGTGGGCTGACCGATGTAATTCCTTCCTCTCTCAAGGATCCTGAGGCCGAGCTCGTCGTTAACAGAGCGTAGCATCTATTTGATGTTCTTAGAAGATCGGAAAATAGACCCTGTATCTCGTCTTCCCAGGACACTGCCTACCTTTTCTGGCTATAGCTCCGCAGAAAGGAAGGAAAGTAAGCGGTGAATGTTCAACATCTTCACGTTTCCTATCCTTGGAACACGCCTACTTCATACCACGTGACCCATAGCCTCTCTTGCGGAACACATACTTCAGTGATCCTCGTCAGACGAATCTTTTATACATGTGAGACATGCCTGAGACGAGGTTGGACGTGACGCGGCGTACACGAGGCTGGTGGCACTCGCTATGCTAGCGCACCTGCTTTGTCTTTCTCTTTTACACTACTGGCCATTAAAATTGCTACACCACGAAGATGACGTGCTACAGACGTGAAATTTAACCGACAGGAAGAAGATGCTGTGATATGCAAATGATTAGCTTTTCAGAGCATTCACAAAACGTTGGCGCCGGTGGCGACACCTACAACGGACTGACGTGAGGAAAGTTTCCAACCGATTTCTCATCCACAAATAGCAGTTGACTGGCGTTGCCTGGTGAAACGTTGTTTTGATGCCTCGTGTGAGGAGGAGAAATGCGTACCATCACGTTTCCGACTTTGATAAAGGTCGGATTGTAGCCTATCGCGATTGCGGTTTATCGTATCGCGACATTGCTGCTCGCGTCGGTCGAGATCCAATGACTGTTAGCAGAATATGGAATCGGTGGGTTCAGGAGGGTAATACGGAACGCCGTGCTGGATCCCAACCGCCTCGTATAACTAGCAGTCGAGATGACAGGCATCTTATCCACATGGCTGTAACGGATCGTGCAGCCACGTCTCGATCCCTGAGTCAACAAATGAGGACGTTTGCAAGACAACAAGCATCTGCACGAACAGTTCGACGATGTTTGCAGCAGCATGGACTATCAGCTCGGAGACCATGGCTGCGGTTACCCTTGACGCTGCATCACAGACAGGAGCGCTTGCGATGTTGTACTCAACGACGAACCTGGCTGCGCGACTGGCAAAAGTCATTTTTTCGGCTGAATCCAGTTTCTGTTTACAGCATCGTGATGGTCGCATCCGTGTTTGGCGTCATCGCGGAGAACGTACATTGGAAGCGTGTATTCATCATCGCCATACTGGCGTATCACCCGGCGTCATGGTATAGGGTGCCATTGGTTACACGTCTCGATCACCTCTTGTTCGCATTGACGGCATATTTCAGATATGTTACCATCCGTGGTTCTACCCTTCATTCGATCCCTGCAAAACCCTCGATTTCAACAGGATAATGCACGATCGCATCTTGCAGGTCTTGTACGGGCCTTTCTGGATACAGAAAATGTTCGACTGCTGCCCTGGCCAGCACATTCTCCAGATCTCTGAACAACTGAAAACTTGTGGTCAATGGTGGCCGAGCAACTGCCTCGTCACAATACGCCAGTCACTACTCTTGATGAACTGTGGTATCGTGTTGAAGCTGCATGGGCAGCTGTACCTGTACACGCCATGCAAGCTCTGTTTGACTCAATGCCGTTATTACGGCCAGAGGTGGTTGGTCTGGGTACTGATTTCTCAGGATCTATGCACCCAAACTGCGTGAAAATTTAATCACATGTCAGTTCTAGTATAATATATTTGTCCCATAAATACCCGTTTGTCATCTGTATTTCTTCTTGGTGTAGCAATTTTAATGGCCAGTAGTGTACGTACCATATGGGTGGTCTTCATAAAAGTCAACTTTTCATAGTGGCATTTTACTCGTAAATGTCACTCACACACTTGCACCGTTTTACCTTATTATAATAAGTAGTTTCTCAGCAAGAGAAATAGCAAGTCGAAAATTGTTATCCTGCTTTGTTAGAGCAGCTCATGTTAGTTGCTCTAAAAAGTGTAAATTGGTGTAATTTGTTTTCGCGCTGAGAGAGCTCACGAGGAACCACAGCCGAAGTATGTTTGCTGTTTATAATAGCGTCCTGATGCACCCAGTACTTCTTTTTGTTTTTCAGTTTACTGAGCTTTAAATGAAGGTAAGACATGATAACGTCCTCTTCAGAACAGCTACTGAATGTAACTGAAGCGGGAACGTGGTTCGTGCTCTCTTATTGTGTGTCCTGTCGTTCTAGGGACAACACGAGTGTCGCACGTATTAAGAGTCGCGTGTCTCTGCCTTTGTTGCAACGTGTCGTGTGGCACAGAGCATCACTTGACTGGAGCAGCAACTTAGTGTGATTAGTGCGCACAGATTAGAAGAAACAGCAGCCACTGACGAATTTCTAACGTCTTACTGATCTCCGCCAACCACTGATGTGCCTTCATAGCTAGTACTCGTATTGTACTCTACCTCGCCGTGAAGAGATTTCTTGGGACAAAATAAATTTAAATAAATGTTGCAACGGTTCTCCTGCGACTACTAGCGTAAGTGAGCTGTCCTATACATTACGGGTTTGTTCAAACTTAGTGTCTCGGGCACTTATATTCTAGCAAAGAGATCAACATCCACAAACTCCCAGAGTTACCCAGTATCCAACTAACCCCTTAACTGAGTTACCGCACTAAATATGTAGTTGAGTGTAGAAATGTCATCTAACAATCTGCATTGGCGAGGGTCCTTTCTTTTGACTTTCGTTTGGAACTATTACGAAACTCGGCTTTCCCTGAAGCGGCGTACTATGCGGTTCAGTATGGAAAACCTGTCTCCCAAACAAGCAGCACTACACGTGTCGGAATTGTGCATTAAACTCTGTGTTTCCTGCTGCATACATGATTCATTCTATCAGGTCCGATTAAAGCTACTAAATAAAACACTTTCTTGTCTAAAATATCTGTGCTATAATCTCATTTTAACGCCACCCATGTTGCTACCAAGTCCGCCTTAACCTCGACGTACGAACATATACTTGCTCGTAGTTTCTACTGTAATGTTCAATCTCTCACTAGTAGCCAGCATAAGTACAAAACTCGCCACATGTTGTCCAAAAAACCACAACTTTTATCAGTCAACTGGAAAGTTCAGACGCTGTTTTGTATGCTCGCTCAGTACTACACAGTTCACCAATATTCAGTAATTTAAAGTTTCTGAACTGCTACTGCGTATCATGTTACCCGGAATTTAAAGAGCTAAAAAATTCTCCATAAATCTCAATACTTTCAGAGAAGTTGTTTGTACCCGATCTCATCACTTTCCGAGCCACTGTCCTTCTCAACAAAAGCAAATTACAACTTTTTTACAAAGTTACGAGACCTTGACGCTTCACGCTACTAAAGTTGCTTCCAGAAAGCGCTAGCGCTCACCTCTCTAATTGGCTGCAACATACTGTAGCAAATAACGTTCATAGCTTTTCACCGACAGCGCGATAATTTCCTTCTTGGACTAATTTCCAACACCGAAATTTTCTTTAATCATTTTCGAAACTTCGTATTTTCCAAAAAGCAAATAAACTCAAAATAATTTCAGCATTATTCTTATAGATAGAAGGAACGAATTTGTTTCTGGAAGCCTCAAACTGGCAGCTTTACGTTCAGCATTTCATACCATGTGTGTGAATCACTGCTCGATTACACAATTGATTCATACTCTCATTGATCATTAATTATTTCAAATTCCAAAGTACATACGTCACATAGCCGGTGTGACCGAGCGGTTCTAGGCGCTACAGTCTGGAACCGAACGACCGCTACCGTTGCAGGTTCGAATTCTGCCTCGGGCGTGGATGTGTGTGATGTCCTTAGTTTAGTTAGGTTTAAGCAGTTCTAAGTTCTAGGGGACCGATGACCTCAGAAGTTAAGTCCCATAGTGCTTAGAGCCATTTTAATCATTTTGAACCATACGTCACATATATAATGCGTTCAACCCATCACTTATTCTGACAGCAAAACAAATGAATATAATAATGTCAAACATATGAGGATAGTATTTACTCTTTAAAAACTGAAAGCAGTAGTTAACTCAAGAGTATTCCGTTATGAACACAATCATGTTTAATTAAGTTTTTAGCTACAATGTGTTTAGTTTAAGTCATCCGCTAATGTAATCATGAAATAGAATTTAAAAATTCTGTAAGGTGCCTTAAAATTATGCGCTGGTTTCTTGTGAATTCCTTTATTGTGTTTTGTCATCACGTGTTTAGAGATTATCCCATCATCTGATGGCCTGACAAATAAACATATTTCGTTTACACGTACTGTATATGTTACAATAACACAACAGTCAAGAGTAATACAACGTACATGTCCCATACATACCACTGAGTACATACACTATGTAATCAAATGTATCCGGACACCTGACTGAAAATGACTTACAAGTTCGTGGTGCCCTCCATCGCTAATGTTGGAATTCAATATGGGGTTGGCCCACCCTTAGCCTTGGTTACAGCTTCCTCTCTCCCAGGCATAGATTCAATCAATGGCAGCCCATTCATCACGGCGTCCTGCACTGAGGGGAAAGCGGGGATATCGATGTGGGTGGGTGAGGCCTGGCACACGAAGTCGGCGTTCCAAAACATTCCAAGGGGGTTCTATAGAATTCAGGCCAGGACTCTGTGCAGGCCAGTCCACCAGTCCATTACAGGGATGTTATTGTCGTGTAACCACTCCGCCACAGGCCGTGCATTAGGAACAGGTTCTTGATCGTGTTGAAAGATGCAATCGCCATCCTTGAATTGCTCTTCAACAGTGGGAAGCAAGAAGGTGCTTAAACATCAATGTAACCCTGACCTGTGATAGTGACACGGAAAACAGCAGGGAGTGTAAGCCTCCTCCATAAAACACAAGACCACACCATAACACGACCGCCTCCGAATTTTACTCTTGGTACTACACACTCTGGGAGATGACGTTCACCGGGCATTTGCCATACCCACAGACTGCCACAGTGTGTACCGTGATTCGTCACTCAACGTTTTTCCACTGTTCAATCGTCCAATGTTTAACCTCCTTACACCAAGCGAGGCGTCGTTTGGCATTTACCGCTCGACCATGGAATCCAAGTTTTCTCACCTCCCGCCGAACTGTCATAGCACTTGCAGTGGATCCTGATGCAATTTGGAATTCCCGTGTGATGGTCTGGATAAATGTCTGCCTATTATACATCACGACCCTCTTCAACTTTCGGCGGTCTCTGTCAGTCAACAGAGGAGATCGGCTAGTACGTTTTTGTGCTGTACGTGTCCCTTCACGTTTCCGTTTCACTATCACATTGGAAACAGTGGACGTATGGATTCTTAGGAGTGTGGAAATCTCGCGTACAGACGTATGACACAAGTGACACCCAATCGTCTGACCATGTTCGAAGTCCGTGAGTTCTGCGGAGCAACCCATTCTGCTCTCTGACGATGTATAATGACTTGACCACGGATTTTTAGGTCGTAAAAAAGTGTGTTTTAGGCACCTAAAATAGGCTCCTTCAGTAGTTCATTTAGGCTATATAAAGCCTAAAATAGGCTCTAATAAAAATGATGCAGAGAAGATAAAAATAAATTAAAATACACAGTGTTGACAGTATGAACATCTTATTAGTCATTAAAACAAGGGGAATGAATATTTACACAGTTACAGAGCGCAGCAATCAACAAACTTTATGTTGAACATAACTCACAATATTTTTGAGTTCCTGCAAGAAAAAGATATCCGTAAAAAAGATGTGGCAATGGTTTAATTAATACATTCGTAGTTTCACATATTCCTGCCATAGTTGGCTTCACAATAAATAACCAAAATCTTTTCTAGGTTTTCTAGTGAAAAACTGTGGCGCTTGTCAGTCAGAACCAATTCATACGCTGAAAAAGAACGTTCTGCATCAACAGATGTGACAGGGGCGTACTTCATTTTCGGTACATGTTGGACAGGAATGCTGTAGTCAGGAGTGCTGGATTTTCCACTAAGTATGTCGGCAGCTGCACACAACTCCTTCAGGCCAGTGTTCTGCAAAACCGTTTGCATTTTTGCCCGTACTTTTTCCCTTACTTCACCTGGAGCTTCATCAATTTTCATTTTGATTTCTTCAAGAAAAGAAATATTGTCGTAGATAGGTCTCCCTGAGCCTTCTAATTGTGAAATTATTCTTGCCATAAATGTGTAGTGGGCCCTAATGTAAGATAAGTCAAAGATAAGAATCTTTGAGTAACTCCATTGCTGCAGTTACGGATGCAGCATCCTCCGGTATGTTTTCAACCACCTTCTGGACAGCTGAGAGATGCGTACTACAGTATTCTGATGCTATCAGCCACGTGCCCCAACGGGTGACAACGGGCTCTGGCGGCAATGGGACATCTGGAAGCTGTTCTTTGAATGCCTGTATTCTTGATGGTGCCTTAACAAAAATTTTCTTCACCATAGATATTGCTTTATTTACTTTAGGAAATGGTAGCCTTACTGGCTCTGCTATGCGGTTGATCCCATGCACTACACAAGTTACGTGCAGCATCAATGGGTAGAATACTTTTAATAGTTGAAACGCTGCTATCATATATGCAGCAGCATCAGTGACGGCCAGAAGCACCTTTTTCTCATCCACTCCGTTTGGGTATAACACCTTAAGCCCATTGTTCACAAACGGTGCTATTGTTTGTTGGTTAGTTTTTGCAAGCTGTTTGGGGTAAATCAAATGAGCCATGGATGGAGCATTTGGATCTAGTTTGCCAATAATCAGGTTTGCAATGTAACGGCCAAGACTGTCAGTAGTTTTGGAGCTTAGGAAAAAAATATAGGTTTTAACCTAAAGATCCGTGATCTATTTTTTACATATGAATAATGAAACACATACAAAGAGTATCTGGTATTAACAGGGATAACGATATAAAAAAATAAAAAAAGACCGAAGTGTTAGGCAAATACGAAGTATATCAGCTAGCCACCTTGTTACACGCTGGGCAGAAAATATTTTTTTCCATCTGTCGTATAGTGTGGAAAAACTTGGAGCCACTGATTTATACGATGAAATAGGCACTTTTTAGGATACTAAAGCCGAAATAAGCAAAAATAGGCACTAACGTCGAAATAGGCTTTTTTAGGTCCTATAGAATTAAAGCTATTAAGTGTAAATAGTCATGAAACGTATAAGTACAAATTTTTATGCAAATAGGAACTGAGGAACAAAATAGGTTTTTACCTAAAATCCGCGGTCTACTAATGACTACTGAGGTCGTCGATATGGAGTACCTGGCAGTAGGTGGCAGCGCAGTACACCTAATATGAAAAACGTATGGTTTTCGGGATGTCCGGATAGTTTTGATCACAAAGTGTATGTGTAACACGACATTGACATACCAGTCGTGTGCTGTCAACTGAAGCTTAAGTTTCATCAATTAAAAACTGAATAACCTTTTAAGAATTTTCTGCATCTACATATATAGTGTGCAAGCCATCCTGAGGAGCACGGCAGAGGGCACGTTCCATTGTACCAGTTACAAGAGTCCTTCCTGTTCCTTTCACATATGGGTCATGGGAAGACTGAGTGTTTGAATGCCTCTGTGAATCCAGTAATTATTCTAATCTTATCCACACGATCTCTATGTGAGCGATATGTAGAGTGTTGGGGTATCTTCCTAGAGTAATCATTTAAAGCTTGTTCGTTGAACTTTTTAATAGACTTTCTCGGGATAGTTTGCGTGTGTCTTCAAGAGTCTGCCAGTTCAGTGCCTTCAGTGTCTCTGTCACACTCTCGCATGGATTAAACAAACCTGTGACCATTCGTGGTGCCCTTCTCTGTATACACTCAATATCCCCTGTTAGTCGTATCTGGCACCGGTCCCACAGACTTCAGCAATATTCTAGGATGGGTCGCACGAGTGGTACGTAAGAAGTCTCTTTTGTAGAGTGATTGCACATTCCCAATATTCTACTACTTTTTCTACCCACTACTGAACCTATGTGATGATGCCATTTAATATCCCTACAAAGTGTTAAACCCAGGTACGTGTATGAACTGGCTGATTCCAACAGTGACTCATTGATATTATAATCATAGGATACTACGTTTTTAGTTTTGTGAAGTGCAAAATTGTATATTTCTGAACATTTGGAGCAAGTTGCCAATCTCTGCACCATGTTGAAATCATATCCAGATCTGACTGACTATTTATGCAGCTTCTCTCAGACAGTATTTCATTATACAGTAGATAACTGCATCATCTACAAAAAGTCAGATTTTTACCATTAATATTATCCACAAGGTCATTAATATATAACATGAACAGCAAGGGTCCCAACACACTTTCCTGGGGCACATTCGAAGTTACTTCTACATCTGAAAATAACTCCATCCAAGATAACAAGCTGTGTCTTTCCTACCAAAAAGTCCTCAATCCAGTCACAAATTTCACTTCATACCCAAAACGATCGTACTTTTGACAATAAGCTCAGGTGCGGTAGTGAGTCAAATCTTTTCGGAAATGGAGAAGCACTGCATCCACCTGGTTGCCTTCATCCAGTATGCTATGTGAGAAAAGTGCGAGCTGGGTGTCACATGGTCGATGTTTTCGAAAACCATGCTGGTTGACATTGAGGACGTCATTTTGTTCAAGATTATGTTTAAACACAGAGTATGTTCTAAGATTCTACAACAAATCGGTGTCAAGGATATTCACCGGTAGTTTCGTGGATCATTTCTACTACCCGTTTTGCAAACGCGTGTGACCTGTGCCTTTTTCCAAGGATTGGGCACGGTTTTTCGTTCAAGGAATTATAGTTAGAAGTTCTAGTTAGATTACAGTTAGAAGGGGGGCTAACTCAGCCGCAAATTCAATATAGAATCTGACAGGGATTTCATCGGGGCCTGGAGCTTTGTTCAATTTTAACGATTTTAGATGTTTTCCAACACCACTGACACTAATACTTAGTTCATTCATCTTTTCAGTGATGTGAGGATTAAATTGGGGAAATTATCTTAGTGTTTCCTTTTTAAAGGAACATTTGAAAGCGGAGTTAAGAATTTTACCCTTTACTCTGCTACTCTCAATTTCCGTTCCTGTCTCATTCAGGACCCAGATTTTCGACCCAATTTAGATCCACTGATGTGTTTACAGAAACATATTAATGTGTCAGGATGTTGCATGTAAAGAGACGTTACTAAGTTTATGTAGCTTTGAATAACTCGGAAACTAAAACTCGTACAGCATTTAGCTCTCGTTATTCTGAAAGCTTACGTATCATTTTATGGCGAGTAACAGGAAATGACGTTATCAACACGCAGGCTGGTGTGTGATTTAAACGGTTTCCAGAGCGTATGTACATTAGTAGTGCACAGGCTAGCTGACTATGTGGTGGCGGAGGGTTCTTCTGGTACTACTAACTGATGCCCCTTTCTCTGTTCCATTCGCGGATGGCTCGTGGGAAGAATAATTGTCAGCAAGCCGCTCTACTGGCTCTAATTTCTCGAATTTTCTTGTTGTGGTCATTGCGTGAGACGCATATGTGAGGACGTCATATTTTGTCCGACGTTTTCCGGAAAGTAGTCTCCCGAAATTTCAGTAATAAGCCTTTCTTCTAGCGTCTTCCACTGGAGTTGGTTGAACGTCTCCGTAATGCTCTCGCGCCGACTATACCATCCCGTGACGAAACGTGCCGCTCTTCGTTGGGTCTTATCTATCTCTTATATAGGGTATATCTCCTATATCAGACACAAATAAAGCAGATACAAAACTTATTGTTCAGATTACAATAAGTGTAAACAACATGTTGCAGAAAACAAATGAGATCTTCAGTGCTAGAAGAATTCACTTGACCAGCAATTATAGTTTTTTTACGCTCAGAAACAGCGATCAAATCTATGATGTCAGTAAGACGAGAGTTCGCCACTATGCTTAGCTCACGGCCTGTTTCTAAATTTATTGATTTAATGGCAAAGTGACTATCACTGATCAGAAGATCTATCGTTACTGTAGTCCGGACGCGAGAGAACTTTATAAAATGTTTCGAGTTGTTCAGGTTTAACACGAAAATACCAAGACTCGAATTCAAGTTTGGATCACTGCTGAACGTCGATGATAGTTTTCTGTGTGAAATGTTTTGGACCCGTTCTTTGAAGATGGATCAGAACACTCACATCTGTAACATCTTTAACGTAACTCGGTCGCCGTAATTATCTGCTGTATGTGGAGGACCTGTAAAGCAGTATTCCGTAGAATCCTGTGTAACCCTGGAAGAGACTTCAACTCTTCCCTTTTGGTGGAAGGAAAAGCGATATCTATTCTACCTACGAAATGACCTTAACAATTCACCACTGAAGGTCTTTTATTTGTTTCAGTGGGTGTACAGATTACGATTACTTCGTAACTTCGAGCAGATACAACATCTGCCTTGAAGGCTCGACAAGAAGCAAGTGACGCTTCACTTTTTATAGCTTCCTTTGGTCGTTAATTTTTTCATTCTTGGACACTGAGGACATCAGTAAGCCGCAACGTCAAAACATAAAAGGCCCGTCCGCAGCGCGTGGTTTAGTGGCTAGCATTGCTGCCTCTGGATCACGGTATCCCGGGTTCCGTTCCCGGCCGGGTTGTGGATTTTCTTTCCCCGGGGACTGGGTGTTTGTGTTGCCCTCATCATTTCATCAGCATTCGTGAAAGTGGTTATACTGGACTATGTAAAGATTGGGACTTTGTCAGGCGCTGTTGACCGCACAGTTGAGCGCCACATAAACAGATCATCGTCATCATAAAAGGCCCCGCTCATAGCAGGTTCAGACGTTTACTCGGTGTCGCACCTTTCCGAGCTCAAACCGCACACCTCTGCATTCAACTCTGCACAAAAGTGAAACAAAACGACCGTCCACAGTATGTGTTTCGTGACCTATTCCACACCAACTATTACTTTACTATTTGTTACCATCATTTTTCCTTGTCGTAAATTGGGAGTGGGAAATGTCATTTGCCTAAACGGCTCTTGGTAACTCAATTTACCCAGTTAATGTGCAACAACCAGATGAAATAGTTGCTGTAGCCGCCCACTTCATACACCGTAGCGCCTACTGCATTGGCATCCCACTTCACGTCCAACCAACACGGGATGCCTGCATCACAGGGAGTATATTCACCAGGAAAATCTACTTCGTCTGTGTTGTCAACACAAATATTTACCAGCGGACACAACAAAACACAACACCAGGTCCTTACCAACGGCCGCCAGGGACCTCTCCCCGATCGCAGAGCCTTCAGAACAGCTTCACCAGAGGTCGCAGCTAGCCCAGGAGCTACGTTGATATGCCAGGCACTGCTGCAAAATCCACCAAACGGGCTTTATAGGGCGGCGCATCGCCTGGAAGTATACAGAGCTGCCACCCAGCAGCCACTGCCAGACTGGCCGATGTCTTGCAGATGGACGTAAAGTCGACGAACATCTTGACATTGTACGAGGACTGTCCAGAAAGTAAGTTACGATCGGTCGCGAAATGGAAACGACCATGAAAATCCGATAAGGCTTTGCAAAGATGTGTTGGGCAGTGTCTCTAGTTGACTATAGGTAGAATTATGTCGATCTTTTCATTCCTGAGCTCTTAGTGAGTGCGTAAAGACGTAATAGAAAATAGTGTCTCCTGCCAAGTACGAGGGCCTGGTGAGAATTTTTCCCCTGAAGCTATGCAACCAACATTACATAACTGTCGTGCGGTTTCTTCTTCAAGACAATTCTCAGCCTCATTCTGCAGGGGCAATGAAGATGTTCCTGCATCGTTTCAATTGGAAATGTTTGGTTACCCACAATACAGCCAGTAATTGTCTCCCACTGAGTTTCATCTCTGTTCAAACGAACCGCTGGCTATGAAGACAACATTTTGGCACAGACAACGAGCTTTAGGCCAGAGTAGAGAATTGGCGGAAAGCACTGGCGGCTGCCTTCTATGATGAGGGTATTGGAAAGTTGGTACAGCGCTACGACGAATGTCTGAGTCAGAACGGCGACTACGTAGAGAAGTAGCTGAAAGGTGTAGCTAACTGTTACAAATGAAACATTTCTGATTTTCACTGTGATTTTCATTTCACGATCAATCGTAACTTACTTTCTGGACAGCCCTCGTAGAATTGTTTTATTGTGATCCCTCCCATTGAAGAGTCAGGTCTTTTCTATTATTATTTGTTGTTTTATATTTGTGACGATCTGCAGTTGGGATCGAGTCTGTTGTTCTTTTGGAGACTGCATTATTGGTTCGTTTTGGTGAGCCCAATAAATTGTTTTGGACTTGAGTTTTTCGCGTTTCTGTTCTGCTAGCGCAGATACTTCAATAGTACTTACAGTCTATCCTCCTGAAAAAATGATCGCTCCACATAACACGAATCAGAAAGCAACACAGGAACAAGTAAGTTAAAATTAGACACGAAATGACACGTGGATGACTGAAACAAATCATTTTCCAATAAATATATCTCTGACGTTTTACATTTCCATTGTTAGAAATGAGAATGAGGAGTAAATACGAGCATTTTTCGAGGTGAATACATTTTACTCTGTGTTACAATATAGAGATAGTTGGGTCTAAAGGAGCTGGAAGAACCAGTGGAGTGGAAAAGTAGTAGGGGCAGGCAGCGAAAAAGATAGTGGAGGATTTTGGCTGTAAGTTCAATTTACCAAAAAAGGCGTGTTGCGATGAATGTAAAAGGTATCGGACAATTAGTCCGACAATTGAAGCTCGTGGACAGACAGACTGCGAAATGAAGAATTATTAAAGAGAACTGATGAATAATGACGTAAAGAATCCATCTACCTTAGTGGGACATCTCTTACGGCATCCAGGAATAATTAAGCTGGAATGGGTTAGTAGATGGAAAAATAGTAGGGCATGTCAAGATCATAATATGATGAACAGGGTATAGTTAATGATGGGTCTGGCCGGCCGGGGTAGCCGAGCGGTTCTAGACGCTAGGGTCTGGAACCACGCGACCGCTACGGTCGCAGATTCGAATCTTGCCTCGGGCATGGATGTGTGTGGTGTCCTTAGGTTAGTTAGGTTTCAGTAATTCTAAGTTCTAGGGGACTGATGACCTCAGTGCTCAGAGCCATTTGACCCAATGTTGGGTCTAATAGGTACATAGAGAAGATTGAAAACAGCCTAAAACCAGTACAAAGATCATTTTTGTTTTTTAACGGACCCAGACGCCCCGGAAGATGTTGTAAGTGGGCTGTTTAGGGTTTTATGTTGGTAACACCACGTAGCGCTCTGTATGAAAATCACTGACTGTGCTGTGTGCAGTCTGTGGCTGGTTTGCATTGATGGAATATTCGCTATTGTAGTGTTGGGCAGTTGGACGTGAACAGCGCGTAGCTTGCGCAGTTGGAGGTGAGCCGCTAGCAGTCGTGGATGTGGGGAGAGCGATGGCAGAATTTTGAGAGGGGACGATCTGGACGAGTCCATCAGAAAGAGTAAATTCGTAATGCTGTATATCATGAACTGATATATAAATGATGACTTTTGAATATTATTAAGGTAAATACTTTGTTCGTTCTCTATCAAAATCTTTCTTTTGCTAACTGTGCCTATCAGTAGTTAGTGTCTTCAGTAGTCAGAATCTTTTATTTAGCTGGCAGTATTGGCGCTCACTGTATTGCAGTAATTCGAGTAACAAAGTGATTCATGAAAGGTATAGGTTATTGTTAGTCAGGGCCATTCTCTTTTAGTGATTATTGAAAGTCAGATTGCGTTGAGCTAAAAATATTGTGTGTCGGTTTAGTGATGATCAGAATAAGTAAAGAGAGAAATGTCTGAGTACTTTCAGTTTTGCTCAACCATCTGAAAATCAAATAACGTAAGGGGTCATAAATTTTTCTAAAGGGAGGTTTCATAATGTTGGTTTGAAACATATTATGCAGCAGTACCTAGCGTACACTCAAATGTTCACGAGACATGCCACCACGCAATGAGGCATTACGCAGACTATACACCTTCATGAAGTTGCCTAGAACTTTGTAACTGTGTAGGTGAAGGACGTTACCATTGTACGCTATAAAGCAGCACGTAAGGAGCAATTCAATGATAGTGGGTTTTAATCCTTACTGCTAATGAAGAAATAATATATTGAGGCGGGAAGCTAATGGGCGGTTGTTAGAGTGTTAGGCAGACTACACTACTGTCGTGCTTGCAGTTCTGTGTGTTGGAGACATACGTAAACAACAACCTGGTACAAATTTTCATACAACTGGATGTGGAAGTGGGTGCACGGAACTAATCACGTTTCCAGTGCGGCTATTTTATCAAATTAACTTCGAACACAAATTGTTGATAAAATTAGGGAACGGCATTTGAAGATGACTGCCGAACGATTCTACAGTCGCCAACATACACTGCTCGGAAGGACCAAGAAGATAAGATACGAGGAAATAGGGCTCATACGGAGGCATATAGACGGTAGTTTTTCCCTCGATTTATTTGAGATTGGAACAGGAAAGGCTCTGGCTCTGAGCACTATGGCACTTAACATTTGAGGTCATCAGTCCCCTAGAACTTAGAACTACTTAAACCTAACTAACCTAAGGACAACACAAAACACCCAGCCATCACGAGGCAGAGAAAATCCCTGACCCCGCCGGGAATCGAACCCGGGAACCCGGGCGTGGGAAGCGAGAACGCTACCGCACGACCACGAGATGCGTGCGGAACAGGAAAGGAACTGATTACTAATGGTGCAGGCTATCCTACACCACGCGCAGTACGATGGTCTCCGGAGTATCTATGTAGGTGCAGATGTACATGGCTACAGTGTACTCGAGATGTGAGCCGCGCATGGACAATGTACAGCTGACACTACATACTCGTACATTACTTCATAATACGTGATACGTATGCCTGTCAGCTTCTCGTTGATCCACTCTGTGATACACCCAGTGAAGAACCATCTCGCTGCCAGATGAGGCAACAGCAAAGCAAACGAACGCATAAAAATGACAGCTATACAGATATGTTCTTTCCCGCAGTAATTTCTCAGTTTTGTAAGGCTGCTGCATTAGGATATGGTCACAAACCAGGACGTCAGTTCGCACGATACACACGGCGGTAATGTGGGCTGCCTACCTCCCAGGTAACTAACTCTCAATTTTCCAGCAAAAACTGAGTGAATTCTGCATTAAAAGGGAAAGACAGCCCTTATTACGAAGACGACCTTTTTATACGACACCTTAGGACACAATGTAAGTTTGCTTTAAGTCTAAGTTTAAATAGTACTATTACAGATTGTTGAGCGAGGTCGCAATCAGCCGCAACCATTTTTCAAAGAAAACTTCAGCCAACTGCCATGAATGGTCTACGGCAAGTACCCTCATCTTTCAGATGGAAACAGTTGTTTTATTAACATTCAATCATATATTATTATTCAATTCATATGTGCAATAGAAGAACAATGCGTCTTTCACAGGAAAATACCCGGGGAGCAAACGAAATGCCACTGACGAAACTGGCAGCGTAATGATCGAGCTGCAGACAACTGAAGATAGGCAGAATGGTCCAAAACCGATCATGACAGTGAAATATAATGTTTTTCAAAAGTTTTTGTAGATGGTTATGTTTGCTTGTAGGCCAAATACCGGTGCTTTATCGCAAGCTGTTTCCCACTTATACGAGGGCTGTTCAGAAAGTAAGATCAGATCGGTCGCGAAATGAAAACCACAGTGAAAATCAAAAATTTTTTATTCGCAGCAGTTAGCGACACCTTCCAACTACCTCTCTAAATAGTCGCCGCTCTGACTTAAGACATTTGTCGTGGCGTTGTACAAACTTTCCAGTATCCTCGTCGCAGAAAGCAGCCGCCTGTGATTACCGCCAATTCTCTACGCTGGTCTGCCTTTGGTTGTTTGTGCCAAAATGTTGTCTTCGTAGCCAGCGGTCCATATGAGTAGATATGAACAACGGAAGGAGCCAGTTAAGGGCTGTATTGTGGGTAATCAAACACTTTTCATCGAAAACACAGCAGGAGCGTCTTCATTTCCCTGAAGAATGCGGCTGAAAAGTGTCTTGAAGAAAGAAATGCAAGACATACATGTTATGTTGGCCGCACAGCTTCAGGCGAAATCTCGCACCAAATCCACGTACTTGTTTTAGGCTTCTACGTGATCCCTTTGCGCCCTGAACTGAAAAGAGCGACATACAGCGATCGACAGGCACATTAAAGACACTGCGCAACACATCTGTGCAATGTTCCATCGGATTTTCGCAGTGGTTTCCATTTTGGCCTATTCGGACCTTACTTCCCGAAAACGCCTCGTAGATAAACAATACATTTCAGTAAACGCCTTCTGGGGTGCACAGTTCTCCAAAAATCATATTAGCCCAAGGAAATCACTTTTGCCCATGAAATCTGCTCACGGCGGGTTTGTATATAATAATGAAACACTGTTATATTCCACCATTTCACAGTCGGTGAAGTGCAGTCGGAGATCAACGTCACACGAACATTTGCTTGTTATTACAGAAAATTGGTGCCAGAGGTACCTCCAGCCCCTTTCTCTATAGCGAATAGCCAGTATGACATCCATATTAATAATTATTGCAATTTTCATATTAACTGTCTAAAATTAGATGCTGTTTATAAGATTCTTCGAACTTGTTTCTTGATATGATTAATAACAAAGTTATATTTCTGAAATAATTTAATGATAATAATAATAATAAAATGATGATTAGATTATGATAAACATATTACCTACTAGTAGAAATATTGAGAGAAAATGTAAATCAAATAGACATTTGAAAAGAAAATATGAATAGTAAATTTAAGTATAAGAAACGTTATAAGCACAATTCAAAACAAGACTGTTAGAAAGAAGATCATCACCAAATAAAGTTATCTGTGCGCCACTTTTCATGAGTAAGAAAGGCAATTTCAAATGTACGGTGAAAAAGGTCGTTTTGCTTGTTATCACACAGTCACGAGAAAAATCTCCGCCAATCTACCGCTGTACGGTTGTCGAATGCCGATGTCCACGCATAGTCTGCTGCTACGTAAATTTCGGTAAGAAGTAATTTGATCCCAGGGTCCCTGAGTGCACGTAGTTTTTGAAGGCAGACGTAGAGATAAAATCTTTACAGTGAGCATCAAACGTCAGGACTCGTTACAGCTGGCCGCTGTGGTCGAGCGGTTCTAGGCTCTTCAGTCCATAACCGCGCTCCTGCTGCGGTCGCAGGTTCAAACCCTGCCTCGGGCATGGATGTGTGTGATGTCCATAGGTTAGTTAGGTTTTAAGCAGTTCTAAGTCTAGGGAACTAATGACCTCAGATGTTAAGTTCCATAGTGCTTATAGCACATCTGAACCATTTTTTTTTACTCGTTACCATTCCAGTCTTTGCTCGGCTCGTATATTGGATCATAAAGGCTGATTCACGCTGGCCATCTGCTAACATTAGGAGTTAACTTATTCTCACTACTCTCGCTCCTGTGGTAGTACTGGAATTTGTTTTCTGTTTGTTTGTTTGTTTTCGTGACACTTTGTGAAGGAAAAAAAAAAACTTAAGATGTCATAGCTGTGACGGAACGTCTTTGGAGAAGGAAATGAAACTGTGCTCTTGCAATATAGTGGATCCTCGCTATTCCTTATTATTTTCTTCCAGTAGCGGAAAAGAGCTTAAATTCTATTATGATGTTCTGGACGACACTTGTCTTATTCTGACAGTTCTCAGTTGTATGGAAAATTTACCATAAGAGCATGATTAAAAATATCTATATGAACTTGAGTTTCAGCATGAATAAGCTGCAATTACTACTTTCTTAATGCTGATTCTATGTTAAGACTTTTCGTGTGACGTACGATCCTTCGTAACCTTGCTTCCGCCGTTAAGTACTGAACTAACCGGCTTTACGTGTTGTTGGCGTTTTGCCTAGTGTGAACACCCCACCAGTTGACGGAGGCGTTCCCTCCAGTTCCGTCACGGGCCCGTCGCGTAAACAGGATGTGTGAATCGCCTTAGTCGTCATGAGAAAGCCTGCGAATCATTCATCTTTCCGTGTCTATCCAACAGGGCAAGCGCTCACTCTAAATGATAAGTGCGTCGTTGTCCAACCATCGTAACTTTGATGGGTGTTGCGGGGAGACTCGCAGAAGACTGCGTGAAGCTGGCCTGTCGTCCCAGTGACTCCTGGAAATGCGACGGCTGGACATCGAGCCACTGCTCGCTGGAGTTATGACAGCTGCTTCACAGTCCGTGGGACGTTTCTCGCCTGTCCCCTGGGTCCGTTCCATGGTGAAGCCCGTTCATCGTTTACATCACTGTGCAGTGAACGCGTTCGTACCATCTACATCTTCCGCGCAGTATTGGAAGTAGACGTTGAAGCTTTTCTCGAAGACTCCAACCACTTGCATTGTGTGCGAAAAAAAGCATCTCCAAAAACCCTGTCACGACGGAAGCAAAAGTAAAAGAGACGCTTTTCCTCCGTTCCTACGTTGTTCGATTATAAATTCTAAGACACTTTTTAATTCTCGACGGGAGGTTAAACTTATGTTGACCTGACATGTCGTGGTCTTCCACATTTTTTGTGAATAAATCAGTCCAGTAGAGCTTAATATATTACTTTATAACGTCATTTCGGCCACTGCCGTCATCAGAGCTGTAATTAAGATCAAAAGAATATAATTACCTACTTCTTTAATTTTAATTTTAAAAATCAACAGCATCAGTTGCACAGATTACCTAGATTTACCTTGGTTTCAGTCGCGATAAACCAACCTTCTTCAGAATAAAAGTAACTACCCTTTGTCTATAGTGGCCAAACGGTAGTTTGTTCATACTGGACAAACGGTAGTTACTTTTATTCTGAAGATGGTTGGGTTATCCCGACTGAAACCTAGGTAAATCTAGGCAATCTGTGTAACTGAGGCTGTTGATTTTTAAACTTAAAATTAATATTTATACAGATGCTGACAGGGCCGCTAAATGTTGAAAATATTTACCTACTTTTTTGTTTCCTTAGTCAGCGAAGGAATGAGACTATATGTCCAGCAAAAATTCCGTCACACAGTCATGTTTTTGTAAAACCTCTTCATTATTTAGGGTGAGGGTCGCGGAGTCTTGCAGCATCTGCAGTTTCTTACAGCTTGCAAACAGGCTGAATTGTTCCACTGTAAAGCACCATATGGAACACAGTGGTGTTCCATCTATTTGTTGAAATGTAGTCCAGTATCTAATACCGCCATATAACAGCAGTTATCCACTATTAAGACGCTGAAGTCTAATGTAATTCAAGTTACCAACACAATTCACGTCATTTACATACAGTTAACTATCATAACGCGTTACCACCTCAACGACATGGAGGAGGACGTGTACATTTTCCGACCTTCTACTTTTATTTATCTATATGCTAGATTATACATATAACTATAAATGCCCAACCATAAATGCATTTTGAACAGGAAATTGTTCTCGTTACTCGCATACAATACAGGGTGATTTTGTTCCACTGTATATAAACTCTAGGTATTGATCGATGAGAGGAACGGAACAAAAAAGTTCTAATGATCTTATGTACGTAAATGCATAGTTTCCATCCTAAAGACCATTTACTCAGTCATACTCTACAGAGACCGGTCTAATACGCGGTGTCCCATGCAGCCACATTTCAAATATGTGTTGGAAATGGTTTCCTTGGGCCTCAACGCATGCGTTGACGCGTCGTAAGCATCTTCTGTCTCACACGTTCACATCGGCCAGGCTGCATCCGAACAAAGGCAGCATGAATAAGCTGCCTCAGTATCTCCACATCTGAGACGGACTCTGCATACACGATACTTCTGAGCTGCCCCCATAACCAGAAATAGAACGGATGAGATGCGATGAACGAGCAAACTATGCAAATGGACCTCTCGTCCGATCTGTCGACCAGGGAAGACGCGATTGAGGTGCGCATCCAGATGTTAACGGCGAAGTGGGCTGGAACACCATCATGTAGAAGCCACATAATCCTTCCAGTCATCAATGGCATCTGTTTCAGAGTGGGAGGCAAATTCACTCGCAAGAAACGCCGATAGTTCAGTCTATTAGGTGGCGTGGATGGAAGACTGGCCCCAAAATACGGTCGCCAATTGTCCCGGCCAACACATTCCCACTGCACCGATGCTGATGATTCGATGTCACCATGTCATGGGGTTTTGCATACGAATCTACAGATGACTGTTATGAAAGCTGAAACTACCACTCCAGGTGGCTTCATCCGTGAATAGGATGGATGACACAAATACCGGAATTGTGATTGCCTTGTAAAGAAGCCAGTGACAAAACTGCTCCCGATGTGGAAAGTCTGTCGCTAGCAAGCCCTGCACACACTGTAAGTGATAAGGGTAGTAGCAATTGTCTTGGAGAATGTCCCACGCCGTCGTCTGGCTTACCCTGCAGTGGCAAGCCGGTTCCCTGGCACTGACACGGCGGTCGCCTTCCACAGTCTTAATCACATTTTCCTCCAAGTATGGTGTCCGAACATTTCGGGTACGTCGTTCATCATTTCCTGCTTACTGAAACGGCCCTACCTCAGACAAACGACGAAACACTGTTGCAAAAATTGAATGCTGTGGTTGTTGTCGGCGGGGATAGGACTCCCGATACAACCTTGCTGTCCGCCGCCCGTTTCATTTGCCATTGCGTAAGTAAACACCATGTCGGCAAGCTGTCGATTCGTACACGGAACCACTGTATCACATCCACTACGAGGTAAGTCAGCAAGAGAAGTGAATCGGATACAGCATTACCATTTACTATGGTAGGAGAGAGCGCAAGGGCATGACGTACGAAGAACAATACCAGCCTTTAGGAGGAAACCATGCATACCGTGACTGTGGTATGATTTAATAAATGGTCTCTAGCATGGAAACCATGCATTTCCGGACATAAGTTCATTAGACCTCTTTTGTTCCGTATCCTCTCTTCGATCAGTCCCTAGAGTTCGTACACGGTGGAAAAAATTACCCTGTGTAGGTAGCTGGGTTCTGTATTTATGGCCTTAACAAGCGCCAGTGTAGACGCGCACGGGTGTCAGTGGTCCTATTCATTTACTTACAGCCTCCTATGTCTTTTCAAACATATCTGTTCAGAAGAACGCGTAATCTCGAAGATGGGCTAAAATTCACAGACGCGCGAAATTTGGCACGTACTTCGATGCGAGATGCCTTTAATAGGTTCCACAACGAAACATTGTCTCGAAATTTGGTAGAAAATCCGAAGAAATTCTGGTCGTATGTAAAGTACACAAGCGGTAAGACGCAGTCAATACCTTCGCTGCGCAGTGCCGATGGTACTGTTATCGACGACTGTGCCGCTAAAGCGGAGTTATTGAACGCAGTTTTCCGAAATTCCTTCACCAGTGAAGACGAATGGAATATTCCAGAATTTGAAACACGAACATCTGCTAGCATGAGTTTCTTAGAAGTAGATACCTTAGGGGTTGCGAAGCAACTCAAATCGCTTGATACGGGCAAGTCTTCAGGTCCAGATCGTATACCGATTAGGTTCCTTTCAGATTACGCTGATACTATAGCTCCCTACTTAGCACTCATATACAACCGCTCGCTCACCGATAGATCTGTACCTACAGGTCGCACCAGTGTTCAAGAAGGGTAGTAGGAGTAATTCATTTAACTACAGACCTATATCATTGACGTCGGTTTGCAGTAGGGTTTTGGAGCATATACTGTATTCAAACATTATGAATCACCTCGAAGGGAACGATCTATTGACACGTAATCAGCATGGCTTCAGAAAACATCGCTCTTGTGCAACGCAGCTAGCTCTTTATTCGCACGAAGTAATGGCCGCTATCGACAGGGGATCTCAAGTTGATTCCGTATTTCTAGATTTCCGGAAACCTTTTGACACCGTTCCTCACAAGCGACTTCTAATCAAGCTGCGGAGCTATGGAGTATCGTCTCAGTTGTGCGACTGGATTCGTGATTTCCTGTCAGCAAGGTCGCAGTTCGTAGTAATAGACGGCAAATCATCGAGTAAAACTGAAGTGATATCAGGTGTTCCCCAGGGAAGCGTCCTGGGACCTCTACTGTTCCTGATCTATATAAATGACCTGGGTGACAATCTGAGCAGTTCTCTTAGACTGTTCGCAGATGATGCTGTAATTTACCGTCTAGTAAGGTCATCCGAAGACCAGTATCAGCTGCAAAGCGATTTAGAAAAGATTGCTGTATGGTGTGTCAGGTGGCAGTTGACGCTAAATAACGAAAAGTGTGAGATGATCCACATGAGTTCCAAAAGAAAGCCGTTGGAATTCGATTACTCGATAAATAGTGCAATTCTCAAGGCTGTCAATTCAACTAAGTACCTGGGTGTTAAAATTACGAACAACTTCAGTTGGAAGGACCACATAGATAATATTGTCGGGAAGGCGAGCCAAAGGTTGCGTTTCATTGGCAGGACACTTAGAAGATGCAACAAGTCCACTAAAGAGACAGCTTACACTACACTCGTTCGTCCTCTGTTAGAATATTGCTGCGTGGTGTGGGATCCTTACCAGGTGGGATTGACGGAGGACATCGAAAGGGTTCAAAAAAGGGCAGCTCGTTTTGTATTATCGCGTTATAGGGGAGAGAGTGTGGCAGATATGATACACGAGTTGGGATGGAAGTCATTACAGCATAGACGTTTTTCGTCGCGGCGAGACCTTTTTACGAAATTTCAGTCACCAACTTTCTCTTCCGAATGCGAAAATATTTTGTTGAGCCCAACCTACATTGGTAGGAATGATCATCAAAATAAAATAAGAGAAATCAGAGCTCGAACAGAAAGGTTTAGGTGTTCGTTTTTCCCGCTCGCTGTTCGGGAGTGGAATAGTAGAGAGATAGTATGATTGTGGTTCGATGAACCCTCCGCCAAGCACTTAAATGTGAATTGCAGAGTAGTCATGTAGATGTAGATGTAGATGTAGATCTGTAAAATATTCTTGTCTTCTAACCACTCGGAGACAAGAGTCGACGATAGCACACCCTACTGAGGGAACATAAACGCACCGCCCAAAATATCAGTCCAGACGTGAAAAGCGTACACTGGTAGATTTGGAGCAGTGATGATCGTATGAAACTGGTGACCCGCCATGATAAGCGAGCTCACTAATGCGCCGCTTCTGGAACACGGGAAAGCGAGTGAGCCCCGGATCAAATAAGCTTGGTGGCTTAACGACGAGGGCTGATGAGGCAGCCAGCTTGCATGTGGTTTTTAGGCGCTTTTTACATCCAGTAAGGTGAATGCCAAGATGGTACCCACGTCGCATATTAGGTACACTTTTGAAAATACTTTGACAACGTTATCGTATTTTTAGATGAGATTTACACAGACAGAGGGGATCGCAGATTCTTTACAGGAGCAATCGTGGCGTTGGAAGGGCATCCTCCCTCCAGATGGCATTAACGTCGTCAAAACCGATGTAACAATATCGACCCCGTGGAGAATCGTGAAAGAACACAAGAGGAGGAGGAAGAGAAATTTAAGATGGTGTAGAAATGGTAGTAGGTGGTCACGTAACCCTCCATCGCTGACGTATGTTATAGCAGCGCAGCGTGTGTATCTGCCACTCTTTAGATGGTATCAGCGCCCTAAGATCGATCGACAAGGGGAAGCGAGAGAATGGAAGAAATGAATTATGGTAACGTGACCATACTCTGATTGAAGATGCCTTATGAGTCTATTAACACAGTCTACAAGAGAAGGGTGTACAACTCGTAGTCATGTATCACGGCGTAGGAACAGCGGTCGTAAAAGAGATCCCAACCGAGAAGCGAGAGCCACTTCCTCTCGAAGGTAATTGGTTCCTAAACCGTCAGGAGTTGATGGTGTCAGTGATTGCAAGACCAAATCAAGCAGTTTGCGAGTGAACGCTGTGGAGAGAACTGCATGCGGTGGACATGTGGAATTGGACACCTAAAAAGGCAATTACCCGCAGCGGTACATAAGGATATACGTCTTCTTCGGGCCATACAACACAGAAACTGGAGAGCAGCTGACTTGAGTCGTGTAGTGTGGCCAGACGAGGCGTGATCTGAGATCTTTTCAAGACACGACATGCCGATAGCAACAACCGTCTAACGAGGCATTAATCATCAGTGAGTGGAGGGTGTAATTCAGGCCGGAATTGGTCTTTTTTTTTGGGGGGGGGGGGTGGTTCGTGTAACGGCATGGAGCTTTACATAGTGAACAAAGACCAAGGTGTTTACTTCAACACCCACAGTGATCAGATGTTGTCCTTTTCTCTACATCTGCACGATGAATATGCTTTGGACACTTCCGTCTTCGAAAATTACAGTGGCAGTGTTCACAGAGCTGCTTGCGTAATTTTTGATTTGACAAACATACAGGCTTCTTATTGCACCATGAATGGCTCGCTAAATCAGCCGATCTTAGTGTGGGGTTCTGCCCACTCGTCTCTTATAGGGTGCCTAAAGGATGCTCATTTCTCGGTTAGCTGCGCAACAATTCAAGCGTATCACATTAAAGGTTTTTATTACAATAAAGATGATTGACAGTACTTAACTTTGGTTTACAGTGCTGTTGCAAGCGTTTGGCGACATACATATAATCAATGTCCTTCACAATATCCAATGTCCATGCAAGTAATGGATATGGATCACAAGTCCGGGTCTAGTAGAGTCCGTCTTCTACTGTCCCGCCGAGGCTGGCAGGAGCGGCGCTTGTATTCTACATCTACATGGACATCTACATCTACATGGATACTCTGCAAATCACATTTAAGTGCCTGGCAGAGAGTTCATAGAACCACCTTCACAATACTCTATTATTCCAATCTCGTATAGCGTGCGGAAAGAACGAACACCTGGAATTTCGAGAGAAGATTCCGGCGCAACGAAAAACGTCTCTCTTTTAATGATGTCCAGCCCAAGTCCTGTATCATTTCTATGACACTCTCTCCCATATTTCGCCATAATACAAAACGTGCTGCCCTTTTTTGAATTTTTTCGATGTACTCCGTCAGTCCTATCTGGTAAGGATCCCACACCGCGCAGCAGTATTCTAAAAGAGGATGGACAAGCGTAGTGTAGGTAGTCTCCTAAGTAGATCTGTTACATTTTCGAAGTGTCTTCACCACAACATTTTCTATGTGTTCCTTCCTATTTAAGTTGTTCGTAATTGTAATACCTAAGTATTTAGTTGAATTTACGGCGTTTGTATTTGGCTGATTTATCGTGTAACCGAAGTTTAACGAAATCCTTTTAGCATTCATATGGAGCACCTCACACTTTTCGTTATTTAGGGTCAATTGCCAATTTTCGCACCATTCACATATCTTTTCGAAACCGTTTTGCAATTTGTTTTGATATTCTGGTGACTTTATTACTTGATAAACGACAGCGTCATCTACAAACAACCTAAGACGGTGCTCAGATTGTCTCCCAAATCGTTAATATAGAGAAGGAACAGCAAAGAGCCCATAACACTTCCTTTGAGGAAGCCAGAAATCACTTCTGTTTTGCTCGATGACTTTCCATCAGTTACTACGAACTGTGACCTCTCTGACTGGAAATCACAAATCCAGTCACACAACTGGGACGATATTCCATAAGCACGCAATTTCACTACTAACCGCTTGTATGGTACAGTGTCAAAAGCCTTCCGGAAATACAGAAATACGGAATCGATTTGAAATCCATTGTCAATAGCACTTATCACTTCATGTGAATAAAGGGCGTGTTGTGTTTCACAGGAATGATATATCCTAACCCATGGTGACTGCGTGTCAGTCTTCGAGGTAATTCATAATGTTTGAACACAATATATGTTCCAAAATCCTCCTGCATATCGACGTTAACGATATGGGCCTGTAATTTAGTGGATTACTCCTGCTACCTTTCTTGAATATTGGTGTGACCTGTGCAACTTTCCAGTCTCTGAGTACGGATCTTTCGTCGACCGAACGGTTGTATATGATTGTTAAGTATGGAGCTAATGCATCAGCATACTCTCAAAGGAACCTAACTTGTATACTGTATGGACCAGAAGACTCGCTTTTATTGGGTGATTTAAGTTTCATCACTATTCCGAGTATATTTACTTCTACGTTACTCATGTTGGCAGCTGTTCTCGATTCGAATACTGGAATATTTACTTCGTCTTCTTTCGTGAAGGCATTTCGGAAGGCTGTGTTTAGTAACTCTGTTTTGGCAGCACTGTCTTCGATAGTATCTCCATTGCTATGGCGCAGAGAAGGCATTGTATGTTTATTGCCGCTAATATACTTCACGTAATACCAGAATGTCTTTGGATTTTCTGCCAGGTTTCGAGACAAAGTTTCGCTGTGGAAACTGTTGTAAGCATCTCGCACTGCAGTCCGCGCTAAATTTCGAGCTGCTGTAAAACATCGCCAGTCTTGGGGATTATTCTCTTCAGGTAGATGCCGCTCCTGTGGCGGTGACGTCCTAGTCAGCGTGCTGTTGGCTGACGTCTTCTCACAGCCCTCTCTGCTCTTGAGGTCTCCATCTTCATGCCGGCGCTTGTCGATACGCCAGAACACTTAATCCAACAGAAAATGTCGGGGACTATATGATCAGTGGGACAGTGCCGGTTCTGGAAGAAAGGGTCCCTTGATCTCCTTGTGTAACCAAAATGGCTACTTGGCTTAGCCTTCTTATGTAAACAAACCGGTGTAATTTATAACCCTAATGTAAACAACCTGTTCACTTGTGCTCATAGTTATGTTTACGCAAGTCTAATTTATGATCAAATCTCGTCTTAACTACCATAATTTATGGCCCAAAACGGCCCCCTCCTCTCCCTCACTCCTTTAAGTTTAGTGGGTGATATATAAATGTCGGACTGGGCTGAATTATTATAATTAATATAATTTGTAACCCAAAAATGACGCCAGACACACTAACACTACAGTTGATGTGTGAAATTCTAGTGATATTTGCATTTCGATATGCAGTTTGCCGCAGAGTGCTGTAGCCAGTGACATTTTGTGCAATTAGTCCAACGTATGACTATCTACGACCACTGTTCACAATTTTGAAACTATCTTATTTTCTCTCAGTATTCCAAATACTCACTTTTCAAGACTGTCATCGAAATACACATGCAACTATGAGACTTTAAAAGTTTTACTCTTACCACCCCAAAGCGTTATTTAAACAAATACACTGATATTCCAATAATGCTTCTTAGACTTCAACAAAGTCTTTGACACTGTCGATTTCGATATTTTACTTGTCAAGCTTAGGAGCCAGATTTTTTCACCAAATGCAGTGTAATGTTTTTACTCTTACCTGACCTTTCGCCAGCAGTGAAACACGTATGGGACCATGAAGTCACAATGGAGGCGGGTAGTACCAGGCGTCCCCCAGGGATCGATATTAGGTCGTATACTCTTTTTATAGTACGTATATGACATGTGATCTGTTCTGCCCCACTGTTAATACGAGTACCACATGTACGTTCATGACTTCCATTTGCAACCGAGTGCAAAACCAATTCACCTGAACATAGCTATCGACAATCTCAGTACCAACCGGTGTGCGTTATCAAAATGGGTACAGCATACAAGGTTGAAGTTCAACCCATTCAAAACTTAAGTGGGGCTGGTTGGTCATTCCAGGCTCATTGGCCAGAAGTATCGTGAAACCGTATATAACCATAAATGGGACAAATATCATCTTCTCTGTTTCAGCAAAGAGTCTAGGAGTGATACCAGACGAAAATATAAATGGGACTGAGCATGTACGTGCAGTGTGCAAGAAGGCATCAGCATCGCTCTATGCCTTAAATAAATATGAAACGCTCTTCTCTTCCGAACTGAAAAAGAAACTATTATCCTCTAAGGCCTTTGTCAGGAAAGCTCACGGCGCCTGGAACTGGTCATGAATGACGGCGTTCGTTATATCTGCGATATTCGACCCTTTGATCATGTTTCACCATCATATGCATACCCATACTGTCTGTGTGCAGCCAAGCCCACAAATGTCCATAGTCCCTGCCTTGTCTGTCTGAACTACGAACACTGTCAACCGTATCACTCTTCGACCTTAACGCTCTGATATGAACAACGAGGTAGAAACAACCGTTCCCATCAGAGCAAAATCCTTTCTTCCCACTCCATAGTTCAGCCACTTTTCGAAGTCCTTGTCAGTAGCAGGAACCCTACTCTGGAATAACGTGTCACATTGTAGTAGAGAACTGAATAACCTTTCCACTTTCAGAAATAATGACATATGTACTAAAGCAACAATAAGGATTACCATTGTCCCCGTACACACTCGTTACCCTTTTACATCCTTATTTCCAACTACATCTTCCTCGTGTCTCAATATTCTTAAATGGTGCAATATCCTTAAACAGCCTTTCCTCAGAACTTTCTTTATCAGACAAGATCTATCTTGTTCACTTCTAAATAATTTTTATGTCTGCCATTATTATTATTATTATTATTATTGTCATTGTTCTTCTTACTATTATTACTGTTATCGCTATTAGTGGCACCATCTGCAGTAGCACAACTACTGCTTGTATAAACTTTATTAGTTCATAGGCAGTATAATGTACTCGAACTGTAGCTTCAGCAGATATCAAATCATTTTAATACTGTTTGCAATATTAAAATTATTATGTCATAGGAAACTGTGCCCCTCCCCCCCCCCCCACCCATGAACCGTAGACCTTGCCGTTGGTGGGGAGGCTTGCGTGCCTCAGCGATACCGATAGCCGTACCGTAGGTGCGACCACAACGGAGGGGTATCTGTTGAGAGGCTAGACATACGTGTGGTTCCTGAAGAGGGGCAGCAGTCTTTTCAGTAGGTGCACAGTCTGGGTGATTGAATGATCTGGCCTTGTAACACTAACCAAAACGGCCGTAATTTTTCCCGAGGGCATGCAGCTTTACTGTATGGTTAAATGATGATGGCGTCCTCTTGGGTAAAATATGCCGGAGGTAAAATAGTCTCCCATTCGGATCTCCGGGCGAAGACTAATAAAAAGGTACTTGAGGGTAATATTATGGAAATGGGATTAGTCGAGCGGTCTAGGGAGCGACAGTCATGGACTGTGCGGCTGGTCCCGGCGGAGGTTCGAGTCCTTCCTCAGGCATGAGTGTGTGTGTGTGTGTGTGTGTGTGTGTGTGTGTGTGTGTGTGTGTGTGTGTGTCCTTAGGACAATTTAGGTTATGTAGTGTGTAGGCTTAGGGACTGATGACCTTAGCAGTTAAGTCCCATAAGATTTAACACACATTTGAACATTTTTTATGGAAATGGAAGAGGATGTAAATGAAGATGAAATGGGAGATATTATCCTGCGTGAAGAGTTTGACAGAGCACTGATAAACCTAGGACGAAACAAGGCCCCGGAAATAGACAACATTCCTTTAGAACTACTGACAGCCATGGGAGAACCAGTCCTGACAAAACTCTACCATCTGATGAGCAAAATGTATGAAACAGGCGAACTACCCTCACACATTAAGAAGAATATAATAATTCCAATCCCAAAAACAGCAGGTTTTGACAGATGTGGAAATTACCGAACTATCAGTTTAATAAGCCACAGATGCAAAATACTAACACGAATTCTTTATAGACGAATGGAAAAAACTGGTAGAAGCCGACCTCGGGGAAGATTAGTTTGGATTCAGTAGCAATACTGACCCTACGACTTACCTTAGAAGCTGGATTAAGAAAAGGCAAACCTACGTTTCTAGCATTTGTAGACTTAGAAAAAGCTTTTGACAATGTTGACTGGAATACTCTCTTTCAAATTCTGAAGGTGGCAGGGGTAAAATACAGGGAGCGAAAGGCTATTTACAATTTGTACAAAAACCAGTTGGAAGTTATAAGAGTCGAGGGGCATGAAAGGGAAGCAGTGGTTGGGAAGCGAGTGAGACAGGGTTGTAGCCTCTCCCCGATGTTATTAAATCTGTATATTGAGCAAGCAATAAAGGAAACAAAAGAAAAATTCGGAGTAGGTATTAAAATCCATGGAGAAGAAATAAAAACTTTGAGGTTCGCCGATGACATTGTATTTCTGTCAGAGACAGCAAAGGACTTGGAAGAGCAGTTGAACGGAATGGACAGTGTCTTGAAAGGAGAGTATAAGATAAACATCAACAAAAGCAAAACGAGTATAATCTAATATAGTCGAATTAGATCTGGTGATGCTGAGGGAATTAGATTAGAAAATGAGACACTTAAAATAGTAAAAGAGTTCTGCTATTTGGGGAGCAAAATAACTGATGATGGTCGAAGTAGAGAGGATATAAGATGTAGACTGGCAATGGCAAGGAAAGCGTTTCTGAACAAGAGAAATTTGTTAACATCGAGCATAGATTTAAGTGTCAGGAAGTCCTTTCTGAGAGTATTTGTATGGAGTGTAGCCATGTATGGAAGTGAAACATGGACGATAAAAAGTTCGGACAAGAAGAGAACAGAAACTTTCGAAAAGCGATGCTACGGAAGAATGCTGAAGATTAGATGTGTAGATCACATAACTAATAAGGAGGTATTGAATGGAATTCGGGAGAAGAGAAGTTTGTGGCCCAACTTGACTAGAAGAAGGGATCAGTTGGTAGGACATGTTCTGAGGCATCAAGGGATCACCAATTTAGTATTGGAGGGCAGCGTGGAGGGTAAAATCGTAGAGGGAGACCAAGAGATGAATACACTAAGCAGATTCAGAAGGATGTAGGCTGCAGTACGTACTAGGAAATGAAGCAGCTTACATAGGGTAGAGTAGCATGGAGAGCTGCATCAAGCCAGTCTCAGGACTGAAGACCACAACAACAACAGGAAATTGTGATGTATAAGAAAACCACTGTATGGTTGAAACTGGTCCTATGTAAGAGAGGGCCTGATGGCCCTAATCACATGAGTTTAAATAAATAAAAACATTTCGATGTTTTACAGTTAGGACACTGAAACAAATACGCTTTTGATACGTACTAAGTTTACGTTAACTTGTTATGAAGTTGTTCGTGCATTATTCATGTGTTAAAAAGAATGAGTTCACCCCACAGAAGTGTGATACGATAGGGTTGTAGTGGACTTGTAAATGACGGTGGGGAATCGAGAAAACTGCAAGTAGTAGTACTTACACACGAAAAACATCGATACATTACGCTCAATGTGCTACCACTGCCAGTTTAAAAGCACTTGGAGAGTGTTGTGCTTTCAACGGAGAAGAAGTAGCAGCATAATCAGTATGAGGCAACGGTTTGTGGACAATAACAGTCCTGAAATGGACTGGCCTACCTAGATTCTCGCCCTGATCCCAGTGGAACACCTCTAGAATGAGTCAGGACTTCGACTTCGCTCCAGACCGCAGTGTCCAACGTGATTACAATATCTGGTTTAGGCTTCTGAAGACGACTGGGCTGCTGTTCCTCTACAGTGATACAGACACCTCATTGCAGGTGTCCCAAGCAGATTTCAAGCCGTTGTAAAGGCGATGCGTCGTCAAACCCACATTAATCTCAACTAAGAAGTGTCCGGATACTTTTGATTGCATAGTCTACGTTCGCAGATAGGCAGGGGGTGGTGCAAAGTAGACATGGGCAAATTCGTTCATCCTTGGGAACTAGTTCACTGGTGATTACTCTCTTTTTTGGGAATCGTTCATTTTTACTCGTTCACCGTTCACTGTGTCTGGTCTACGGTTCTACTGAAAAACTGAAAATTAGTAGCATAAGTGACTGAAGATGGAAGGCGCCAAGAGGAGGCACTTGGCTCCCCCCTGGAGTACTGAGTTTTTATTCATTACACAATTCTCACAGACTTGTAATTTTCGTGATTCTGAAAAACATCTCGTTTAGCCAACTGTAGCGTTCTATGGCTGATCGCAGTGAGATAATATAAGATGGCGCACGAATAACCGGCCTTGAGTACAGACTGCTCGCCAATTACGTACGATTTGTTGACCGCTACGACCAGAATAGATAAACATGTAATAATTAGGCAGTGAAGAAATAACAAATAAGCTAATGTAAACAACTTCGAAACAATAGACGACGACTCTAAGCGACAATGAGTAGCTTGTAATCGGGGACAATTTTTTGTGCGCCACCCTGTTCCACTGAAATAATATTGTAGGAGTTATCATCTTATCTTTACAAAATCTGACACCACACACTCAATTAAGAAGCGCGAGCTTCATTCGATTGGAAGTCGGTCTGCCTTCCGTAGCAATGAACATGTTCTTGTACATCAGATAAAAAAAAAAAAACTCGTGTGTGCTGTGCCGACGTCCTTTGCATGTGTAACAACAAAAAAATCTTTGCCTTTTTACAAGTATTTCTTCTGCTGTTTGTCGATATAGTGAAGTAAGCTGATACGCCGTTTTGTTAACTGAAAAGATGTACGTATTACATACCACGTAATTTTTATGTCATTTACTTAATTATAAAATACATTTTAACTACCGGTCGTGGAAGCTGAATAGAATACGAAAAGAACCAGAAGTTCAGAGTTCAAAAAGGTTTGAATCAGATCTAGAATGGGCGCGCGAAGCGATGGGAACGAACAACAAAAACTCGATACTGAACTATGAGCAGTTGGCTGTGGAATTGCGATGAGTAGCCACGCGAAGAAAGTCGAGTCCGGCAGAGGGAGACCGAGAAAGAGACGGGAACGAGACCGAGGCTGGAAAGAGACCGGCCGACGTGCCGTTCGGGAACGAGACCGACCGTCACCCGTTCCCGGGAACTATATGTAGAAAGACGCGACCGAGACCGAGACAGACGGAAACGTGACTGGCCGACGTGCCGTTCGGGAACGAGACCGACCGTTTCGCATTCCTGGGAACTATAAGTAAAAAGACGCGACCGAGACCGAGACAGACGGAAACGTGACTGGCCGACGTGCCGTTTGGGAACGAGACCGCCCGTTCCCATTCCAGGGAACTATAAGTAGAAAGACCCGACCGAGACCGAGACAGACGGGAACCAGACTGGCCGACGTGGCGTTCGGGAACGATACCGACCGTTTCTCGTTTCCGGGAATTATAATTTAGAAAGCCGTGACTGAAGTGAGCTATGAAAGACCGCTCATTAGAATTCGTTCCGCGCTCGTTCCGTTCATCTTGGTGAACCGTTCCTTCGGACTCGTTAGTTCGCAAACGACCCATCTCTAGTGCAAACCATGTTTTGAGTATATTATATAATCTTTTCTGTAGTTTATAAATGTGACGCTCCTGGGTATGCTGAGCGCTCAGTAGGGTCACATCTGAAACTCACACTGATCCATCTGCGGTGGGACGTGTACTGTGGCACCAGCACTTGCGAATGCATGGAGACCACCGGGTTCGCTGGCTGGCTGCCGCCGCGACAGCTGCCAAGGCAGGAGTCACGAGGCCGTCGCTGTACCGCGTCGTTGTCATTCTGTGCGGACGGCCACGGCCGTGGCTTTGGCGCGGTCGATCCCTGAGAGACGCCAGTTGCCAGCTGACATGAGACATGCAGGCGCGCGGCAGTGGTCCCTGACCGGTTCGCGGGATCATGGCTGCGGCGCTGCGCCGCACCGTGAAGCCACCTGTCAGAGCGCTGACCGACCGACCGCCAGCTGCCGGGCTGGCGCTGGCTTCTGCAGCTGGCTCAAGTTTACGAATTCACATGACGTGTGCGCAGTGATGCCTGTTGTCTACCGTAGTTTGTTTTGACGATATATTGAAGCTTTCAAACAGTTGCGATTAGAGTTGGAAAACTACTGTTAACCACTGCCATTATCAGTAACTTAGAGGTAGATCCTCGGAGCAGTGAAGAAACTTAAATCACCAAGTCTTCCGGTCCAGATTATATTAGGTTCCTCTCAGAGTATATTGATACAATAGCGCCATACTAAACAATCATATACACTACTAGCCATTAAAATTGCTACAGCACGAAGATGACGTGCTGCAGACGCGAAATTTAACCGACAGGAAGAAGATGCTGTGATATGCAGATGATTAACTTTTCAGAGCATTCACACACGGTTGGCGCCGGTGGCGACACCTACAACGTGCTGACATGAGGAAACTTTCCAACCGATTTCTCATACACAAACAGCAGTTGACCGGCGTTGCCTGGTGAAACGTTGTCATGATGCCTCGTGTAAGGAGGAGAAATGCGTACCATCACGTGTCCGACTTTGATAAAGGTTGCATTGTAGCCTGTCGCGATTGCGGTTTACCGTATCGACACTTTGCTGCTCGCGTTGGTCAAGATCCAGTAACTGTTAGCAGAATATGAAATCGGTGGGTGGTTCAAATGGTTCAAATGGCTCTGAACACTATGGGACTTAACTTCTGAGGTCATCAGTCCCCTAGAACATGCCCGAGGCAGGATTCGAACGAGCGACCGTAGCGGTCGCGCGGTTCCAGACTGTAGCGCCTAGAACCGCTCGGCCAACAGGGCCGGCAAATCGGTGGGTTCAGGAGGGTAATACGGAACGCCATGCTGGATCCGAACGGCCTCGTATCACTAGCAGTCGAGATGACAGGCATCTTATCCGCATGGCAGTAACGGATCGTGCAGCCATGTCTCGATCCATCATTCAACAGAGGGGGACGTTTGCAAGACAACAATCATCTGCACGAACAGTTCGACGACGTTTGCAGCAGCATGTACTATCAGATTGGAGACCATGGCTGCGGTTACCCTTGACGCTGCATCACAGACAGGAGCGCATGCGATGGTGTACTCAACAACGAACCTAGGTGCACGAACGGCAAAACGTTATTTTTTCGGATGACTCCAGGTTCTGTTTGTAGCATCATGATGGTCGCATCCGTGTTTGGTGACATCGCGGTGAACGCACATTGGAAGCGTGTATTCGTCATCGCCATCACCCTGCGTGATGGTATAGGGTGCCATTGGTTACACGAGTCCGTCACCTCTTGTTCGCATTGACGGCACTTTGAACAGTAGACGTTACACTTAAGATGTGTTACGATCCGTGGCTCTACCCTTCATTCGATCCCTACATTTCAGCAGGATAATGCATGACCGGATGTTGCAGGTCCTGTACGCTCCTTTCTGGATACAGAAAATGTTCGACTGCTGCCCTGGCCAGCACATTCCCCAGATGTGTCACCTATTGTAAACGTCTGTTCAATGGTATCCGACTACTGGCTCGTCACAATACGCCAGTCACTACCCTTGATGAAATGTGGTATCTTGTTGGAGCTGTATGGGCAGCTGTACCTGTACACGCCATCGAAGCTCTGTTTGACTCAATGCCCAGGCGTATCAAGGCCGCTATTGCAGCTAGTGGTGGTTGTTCTGGTTACTGATTTCTCAGGATCTATGCACCCAAATTGCGTGAATACGTAATCAGATGTCCGATCTAGTATAATATAATTGTCCAGTGAATACCCGTTTATCATCTGAATTTCTTCTTGGTGTAGCAATTTTAATGGCCTGTAGAGTACAACCGCTCATTGGATGAAATATCCGCACCCAATGACTGGAAATGTGTACAGGGCACACCAGTTTCAAGAAAGGCAGTAGGAGTAATCCACTAAATTGCAGGTCCATATCATTAACGTCGATATGCAGCAGGATTTTGGAACATATTTTGTGTTCGAACATTATGAATTACCTCGAAGAGAACGGTATATTAACACATAGTCAACACGCATCTAGAAAAAAAAATAGTTCTTGTGAAATACAATTAGCTCTTTACTCTCACGAAAGGTTGAGTGCTGTCGACAAGGGATTCAAATTTATTCCGTGTTTCTCGATGTCCAGAACGCTTTTTGCACAATATCTCACAAGCTGCTGCGAGGTCTGCAATTCTTACGAGATAGGATTAACAGATTACTTCGATAAAGTTCAAAGAAGGACAAGACGTTTTCTATTACTATGAAATAGGGGAGATAGTGACACAGAGATGATATAGGATATGCGGTACACGTCATACAACAATGGCGTTTCTCGCTGCTGCTTGATCTTCTTATGAAATTCCAATCATCAAATATCTTCTCTGAATGCGAAAATACTTTTTTGACGCCGATCTTCATAGGGGGAAACGATCATCACAACAAAATAAGGGAAATCAGACCTCGCACGGATATATAGAGGTGTTCGTTTTTTCCGCGTGCTATTCGAGAATGGAACAGAGAATTGTTGTGAAGGTGGTTCGATGAACCCTGTGCCAGGCATTTAAGTGTGATTTGTAGTGTAGCCATGTAGATGTAGATGTACTGTATGCTACCGCAGACTATCGTAAATAAGAGTAGACTATGGTAGACGGTAGTTTCCTGGTAGACTTGGTCAGTTAAGATCCCAACGGCATAACCTATACGTTAGCAGTGTTGCATACAGTCTCATAACGATAGCTTTCTTTACGCATGCGATAAATGTTTTCTGGAGTCCCCTAAAAGCTTAAAGTGGTGAACCATCTAGAACCTGAGTGAGGTTATATAAAGAGCCATTTAACCCTCCTTCAAAACAATGTGTTACATTACCAATTTCAACGAACAACGTCGTCATTTTCAAATGTGAAACATCTGTTGGAGAATATACGGGGATTGGCAACTATATATTTACAGCTCGTGCAAAACAGATACGTGTTTTAAAGTTTACTGACGTTGAAAGTAGTCACCAGCATTGTGTATAACCCGTTGCCAGTGATGTGGAAGTTGAAGAATACTCTTAGCAGTGTAAGTAGGCTGCTTAGGTTTTTTTATTGGTAACGCCGCCGCCACGTAGCGATCTGTATGAAAATCACTGGCTGTGCCGTGTGCAGTCTGTGGCTGGTTGGCATTGTTGTAATACTCGCCATTGTAGTGTTGGGCAGCGGCAGCTGGATGCTAACAGCGCGTAGCGTTGCGCAGTTGGAGGTGAGCCGCCAGCAGTGGTGGACGTGGGGAGAGAGATGGCGGAGTTTTGAAATTTGTAAGAATTGGTGTCATGAACTGCTATATATATTATGACTAGTGAGGTAAATACATTGTTTGTTCTCTATTAAAATCTTTCATTTGCTAACTATGCCTATCAGTAGTTAGTGCCTTCAGTAGTTTGAATCTTTTATTTAGCTGGCAGTAGTGGCGCTCGCTGTATTGCAGTAGCTTGAGTAACGAAGATTTTTGTGAGGTAAGTGATTTGTGAAACGTATAGGTTATTGTTAGTCAGAGCCATTCTTTCGTAGGAATTTTTGAAAGTCAGATTGCGTTGCGCTAAAAATATTGTGTGTCAGTTTAAGCACAGTCTTGTATAAATTGTTCAAAGGGGACGTTTCAGCAGTGCCAGTTGTGTTGACAGTTCGAGCGGTGCGGTGTTTTGCCCGACGAATTTGTAGCGCTCCTGATGCGAATGCTTCCAGTTTTCTTTTGCCCTTCCTCATTTCTTTCGCCTATCACAAAAATAGTGCGCTGACAGACACGGCATCCAGAGCGCGCGCCACAGCTGCCACAATCTAATTACGCTACTCAACACACGGTATTTGTTTTTAAGTTGAGAGAACTAAACATCTCGAAAACTACAATTCGTATGAAAAGTTAATATTAGTAATGGGAACATTTGTCTGTGCTACAGCTAGACACCTTCTAACCAACCCTCCTGCTTGGGGACCCCCAACTTTGTTTTCAAATGGGAACCATCATTTTTATGGCATATTCGGATTCTACGCCAAACAATAGATACGGTTTACTGAAACCATCGCTCACCATTCGTGGTACACTGCGCTGTAACCGACAAATAACTAGTATGCCTGTCAGTTTTTGCAATTAAGAGCCAATGCATTTGATAGCAGGTTTCTTAGCCATGGCTGGTTCATGCTATGTGCTGGATTAAACCTTCGTTGCGATTCTGTGTTTCTTCTCCTGCGGTTATCGCGATTATACTGTTATCCTCTCCTTCCGCGGTTGGCAGCAGCGGTGTGTATCGATATTCGCACCTTGGATTATCTTTGACCAGGGGATTATAGTTTCCGGCTGGACGGTGTGCGACCAGTCGGTCGGTTGGCGTGGAGCAGCGAGGAATTATCGGCGGGGCGTAGTTTGGCCGGGACCCGCTGGCGGTCTCTACGCGGTGTCGGAGGGTGTGGCGCTGTTCCCATTGCTGCGAGGTCCGTGGCTCACTGGCCCTGGTCACGAAAGTTGAGTTGCCACTTTACCTATCAGCAAGTCAATACTGTTCACATTGTGTCATTTGGAGTTTGCTGTCGGCTGTTGGGATATTCCTGCGAGCAAACAACGTGGTTTGAAAGTTGGAAAATTCTAGCCACCCTCTGGTGGAGTTTCACTGTGTTTGGTTATTTGAATTGAAGTGCACCAGCGGAATCTTCTGCCTTGTGGCCGGTTACCTGCCCTGGGTGTTGACGTAAATTTCAGGCAGTGTAGTTTCCTCATCGTGTTGTTGCTGTCCAGCATGGTGTGTAGTTGGACAGCTCCATGTATGATTGCTTCAGGCGGCGCCAATATCTTCTACGTTGGTCCATTGAACTCCCTGTTGTGCCCTGGTCAGGTGAAGTGGAAGTTATCTTGTCGTTGGGTCCGTTGACTGTCGTGAATGGTTGACCCAACTGCTTGTCTCACCTGAGCGAGCATTAGTGTTTGAATCCCAGGCTGACTCTCGAAGATCTAAGCGCTCTTAGGCGTACTGCCCTATTTTTTAAATTTTTTCTTGTTTTTTTGTGCTTGTATGGCATCTAGCCTTTTTTTAAAATTTATCATGGTTTTGCTCTTAGAGCCTTCAGCCTAGTTTAAAGAACTGTTTCACTTAAGACCTTGGCTTTTTAAACGTTTTAATGTTCTTGAATTTTAAGTGTTGGTCTTCAGTCGATAATGAGTTTGAGTTGTTTCTAAGGCCTTCACCCTAAATTAAAGAACTGTTTCATGTAAACCTTTGGTACTTTTAAAAAAAGTTAATGTTATGCACTTTTAAGTGTTTGGCCTTTAGCCAATTTGAATTTAACTTGTTACTTCAGCCTAACTAAAAACTGTTTTGAGATAAGACTTGCCTTTAAATTTTTGATTATGCTCACGTTTTAAGTTATTGACCTTCAGCTACACTCCTGGAAATTGAAATAAGAACACCGTGAATTCATTGTCCCAGGAAGGGGAAACTTTATTGACACATTCCTGGGGTCCGATACATCACATGATCACACTGACAGAACCACAGGCACATAGACACAGGCAACAGAGCATGCACAATGTCGGCACTAGTACAGTGTATATCCACCTTTCGCAGCAATGCAGGCTGCTATTCTCCCATGGAGACGATCGTAGAGATGCTGGATGTAGTCCTGTGGAACGGCTTGCCATGCCATTTCCACCTGGCGCCTCAGTTGGACCAGCGTTCGTGCTGGACGTGCAGACCGCGTGAGACGACGCTTCATCCAGTCCCAAACATGCTCAATGGGGGACAGATCCGGAGATCTTGCTGGCCAGGGTAGTTGACTTACACCTTCTAGAGCACGTTGGGTGGCACGGGATACATGCGGACGTGCATTGTCCTGTTGGACCTTGCCGGTCTAGGAATGGTAGAACGATGGGTTCGATGACGGTTTGGATGTACCGTGCACTATTCAGTGACCCCTCGACGATCACCAGAGGTGTAGGCCAGTGTAGGAGATCGCTCCCCACACCATGATGCCGGGTGTTGGCCCTGTGTGCCTCGGTCGTATGCAGTCCTGATTGTGGCGCTCACCTGCACGGCGCCAAACACGCATACGACCATCATTGGCACCTAGGCAGAAGCGACTCTCATCGCTGAAGACGACACGTCTCCATTTGTCCCTCCATTCACGCCTGTCGCGACACCACTGGAGGCGGGCTGCACGATGTTGGGGCGTGAGCGGAAGACGGCCTAACGGTGTGCGGGACCGTAACCCAGCTTCATGGAGACGGTTGCGAATGGTCCTCGCCGATACCCCAGGAGCAACAGTGTCCCTAATTTGCTGGGAAGTGGCGGTGCGGTCCCCTACGGCACTGCGTAGGATCCTAAGGTCTTGGCGTGCATCCGTGCGTCGCTGCGGTCCGGTCCCAGGTCGACGGGCACGAGCACCTTCCGCCGACCACTGGCGACAACATCGATGTACTGTGGAGACCTCACGCCCCACGTGTTGAGCAATTCGGCGGTACGTCCACCCGGCCTCCCGCATGCCCACTATACGCCCTCGCTCAAAGTCCGTCAACTGCACATACGGTTCACGTCCACGCTGTCGCCGCATGCTACCAGTGTTAAAGACTTTGATGGAGCTCCGTATGCCACGGCAAACTGGCCGACACTGACGGCGGCGGTGCACAAATGCTGCGCAGCTAGCGCCATTCGACGGCCAACACCGCGGTTCCTGGTGTGTCCGCTGTGCCGTGCGTGTGATCATTGCTTGTGCAGCCCTCTCGCAGTGTGCGGAGCAAGTATGGTGGGTCTGACACACCGGTGTCAATGTGTTCTTTTTTCCATTTCCAGGAGTGTATTTTAAAATTAAAGTGGTTTTCAGCCGGTAACTAAGTCCCAAAGGCTAAAGCTGTGTGTTTAAAATAATTTTTTTTTGAATCTTGTAATGTTTGATCAAATAATGAAATTGTATGTTTGAGTGGAACTGACAACCCATTATTTTGTCCCCTTTCCACAATTCAAGTTACCTGTCCTGTCCTGTGGATAACCGAGGTGTCTCAGTTTCGTTTACGATGCAATTGTAAACCCTTGTTCTAGCGGCTGACATTGTTGTTTCTCACGTTACATGAGTCTTGCAGATGTGATTGTGCACTACAAATACTATGGCTAGACATTGACACTACTGGTAAACGTGCTACTTGCTGGTAACGTAGTCTCTTGTTCCCTACGGGGTTGATTGCGGCGAGTTCCCAGACCATCAGAAAACTTGATTTTTCATGAAGCTGGCTGATTACCAACACTTCAAGGAAGGGATTTGAGATATTGTTGTCGATTTTACGGAAAACATAAAAAAATTCATCCAACAAAAACATTGAGTTGAAGTATCCCTTTTTTCATTACTTTGTTTCCTTAAACGCTCACAATATACTCACCCAATTTATGACCTGTCATCGTTTTAACAATAATAATAATAATAATAATAATAATAATAATAATAATAATAATGTTGTGTTGCTGGGGCCTCCAGTCGGGTAGACCGTTTGCCTGGTGCAAGTCTTTCGATTTGACGCCACTTCGGCGACTTGCGCGTCGATGAGGATGAAATGATGACGATTAGGACAGCACAACACCCAGTGCCTGAGCGGAGAAAATCTCCGACCCAGCCGGGAATCGAACCCGGGCCATCAGGATTGACATTCCGCCACGCTTACCACATTTTTCTTCTTTTTTTCATTTTTTTGCGTTTTGTTCGTTGTTGATCGTTGTGTTTGGTCGTTGCGAACGTCGCATGACATCCGTTGAAGTTCGTTTGTTGATCCTTCACTCAGTTTTTTTTTTTTTTTTATTACAGAGGCCACCTAGCTCTCTGACCGAACACGCTGAGATACCGTGCCGGCTGACCACTCAGCTACCGGGGGCGGACGTTTTAACAATAAAAGGGACAGGCTTTAAAAGAATAGTGATGTCACCTCTCAATAGAATCATCCAGAGGCAATTTGTAAAAGTTATAAGGGTGACACTTGTGATGGGTTCGACTGATGTTGTACTCAATCTGTACAGAGTACCTGACCAACTGGCTGATCGTATGACTCGGGACGTTCTTTATGGAACGCGTTGAAGTACTACGATTCCACATAAAATTATACAGACCGGCACATTAGGAGCCGAAGGTCCAGCTACAGAGCTCGCCCGAGCCCACCGCCAGCAGCAGGCTTCCCCTCCCCCCCCCCCCCCCCTCCAGCTGGCAGTGGCAGGCAGCAGGCAGCAGCCACGTGCCTTATCGACTGTGGCAGCTGGTCGTTCTCGCCCACAAGTCAACTCCCGCCGCCCCGCCGCCTCTACAGGGACAGCTAAAGCAGAAGAGGCCACTGAGGATGTCACAAGACCTAATTATATCCGCGCTAACGAGAACACAGCTGATATTCCCATTTAAGCGGCTCAGTGAATGACGTCTTGTCCAGTAGCCAAGCGATGTTGATCAATTCGTTCCCCTGCACTTTAATTTTTTAATCTGGCCGCTCTAGATGATCCAGCTATCTTGTAAAAAGAATTGTATAACTCCAGGTGTTCGCTGAAAGTGCCATTTCACTTTTTCCCTTCTTTCAACTTTTACTTCCTTTTTTTTCGTTTTGCTTGTCACTGACTCCATTTCATTTCAAAAGTGTGAGTCGTGTAGCTCCGTGAGGTCTATTCGGATGACGTAATCGTTGGAAGAGGTAACGGATATGGAAGAAATTCGGCCGTGTCCTTCTCAAAGGAACGAACCCATCGTTAACATTAATCTGTTTAGGTAAAGGCAGAGAACATAAATCCTGGCGGATAGACAGGCATTTGAACCCCTCACCTGTTTTCTCTTGCCCTGACAGCATAACTGCGAAAGAAGATATCATCACTTTTATAAAACTTTGAATTCATTCATTTAAAAATATATTTTAGTTATTTATGACCGACCCAAGTCTACCTTACAGTATCTTTTTGACTCCCTCGGTTTATATTCATTTAATTTGTTTCATCTGCACATGATCGTTCTCGGCTTGAATTACCGTAGCAGGTGGCACACCTCACCGTTCAGGCTGAGCAGAGACCAAAGAACTTGATGCAGTCATTCCGCAAGTTCCTTATTTCATATGTGTCATATGCCGAAATGGTTCCTTAAACGAAATTTCGTTGACTCTCAATGGTCTAATCAAAAAATATTGCGTCCTTGAAAACTGGGACATCTGTGATGGACTTACATAATCTCATTAATTTCACCATAACAGGCGCAGATAATTAGACGCTAACATCCACCACCGTTGGCTGCACAATCTAAGCAAAGCGGATTGGAAACTTTTAAAGGTAAAATTCAAGAGACATCAACTGTAAGGATGCGAATTTGATGTTGCAGTTAAATCCCATGATTTGGTGCGACATTTGCAGAAGTCGCAAGAAAAGCAATCCCGACATTTGTTAGGAAGTCAAAAGGCTTTAAAATTCACTGCAGTCCCGTCGTACAGTCTGTAAGACGCAGAACAAGGCAGGAGAGAAGATACTACCAGAGATACCTAGGCGAAACGGAACGACGAAGAACGCTGAGTTTCTGTCGACCAGTTAAACGACAGTATGATGGAATCTTAGACCAAAGAAAGCGCATTCGTCGAGAACAAGATGGTAATAGATGTTTGGAGTTTTCCATTCGAACTCGCAACAAACAAGGTTCGATTACCCGTTATCAAGCCTGAGATGAGCCGATGGCACGATGACGATAGACTGGGAGACATCAGTGCACTACCTACATAGAATTCTGTTGCCGGCCTATACAACGGTAGAAGACACAGAGCACCATCAGCAGCTTCAGTTATAATTACTAGAGCGACATGTGAATAACAGTGTTGTTATTCAATTTGCCCAGGAGGAAGGTAGGCTGGCAGTAATGAAGTTAAAGAAGATGGAAGCATCAGGAACTGACAGAATTTGGCACAAGTGTTTCATCATCTAGTGAACCAAATTGTACCATATATGACAGTGTTATTAAAGGACAGTCTTTTGCACAGACGGGCGCAAAATCTGGAAAAGTCTCGAATACCATTATACTAAATGAAGAGGGAAGACAAAGACCCAAGAGAGCCTAAACCTTACAGGCCGCTATGTTTGGTAAATGCTCTACCTAAACTACAGGGAAAGCCTCTGTGTCGCCGCTAGAGCGACCCACAGACAGGCAATAAGCATGAGCCCATTTCAGTACAGTTTCAGGAGAGGGAAATCTACCGAGGATGCGATGAATTACGCAATGAATATTACGAACACCTCAGAAGTCGAGTATGTCATAGGCATAATTCTGGGGCGTTTGATAATTTATGGTGGCCTGCACAGTTCAAAAGACCAAAACAGATGGATTGTCCGAGGTGTTCCCGTAACAGCTTACAAGATTACGCAGGGCTCTGCCTGTGGTCCAGAATTCTCGGATGTTGGAATAGAGCTTCAGAGTATAACAAACATTAGAGGGTGCATTCTTTACGTAGATGATATGCTAATAATAGTATCTCCCAACACAAGCGTTAAATTAGAGTAAAATAGTAGGCTAGTTCTTGAAAGACTAAGTAACTGGCATTTGAAAAACAATCTAACGATAGCAGCACACAAAACAATTTATACGTTACTAAAAATGAAGGTATCAACATCGAGAAGCCCTACAATCACAATAACTGGCCAACTTGTGAAAAGTTCGACACAGTTCCCCACAGTCGATTAATGAACAAAGTAAGAGCACATGGACTATCAGACCAATTGTGTGATTGTATTGAAGAGTTCCTAGATAACAGAACACAGCAATCTTCTCAATGGAGAGAAGTCTTCCGAAGTAAGAGTGATTTCAGGTGTGCCGCAGGGGAGTGTCGTAGGAGCGTTGCTATTCACAATATACATAAATGACCTTGTGTATAACATCGGAAGTTCACTGAGGCTTTTTGCGGATGATGCTGTGGTATATCGAGAGGCTGTAACAATGGAAAATTGTACTGAAATGCAGGAGGATCTACAACGAATCCATGCATGGTGCAGGGAATGGCAATTGAATCTCAATGTAGACAAGTGTAATGTGCTGCGAATACATAGAAAGAAAGATCCTTTATCATTTAGCTACAATATAATGGGTCAGCAGTTCATTCCATAAATTATCTGGGAGTACGCATTAGGAGTGATTTAAAATGGAATGTTCATATAAAGTTGATCGACGGTAAAGCAGATGCCAGACTGAGATTCATTGGAAGAAACCTAAGGAAATACAATACGAAAACAAAGGAAGTAGGTTACATTACACTTGTTCGCCCACTGCTTGAATACTATCCGTACCAGATAGTGTTGATAGAAGAGATAGAGAAGATCCAACGGAGTAGCAGGGCGCTTCGTTACAGGATCATTTAGTAATCGCGAAAGCGTTACGGAGATGACAGATAAACTCCAGTGGAAGACTTTGCAGGAGAAGCGCTCAGTAGTTCGGTATGGGCTTTTGTTGAAGTATATTGCTCCCTCCTACGCATATCTCGCGAAGAGATTAGAGCCCACACAGAGGCATACCGACAATCTTTCTTTCCGCGAACAATACGAGACTAGAATAGAAGGGAGAACCGATAGAGGTACTCGAAGTACCCTCTTCCACACACCGTCAGGTGGCTTTCGGAGTTTGGATGAAGATGTAGATGTAGAATGTATAGCAGCGCGCCAGATGGCCAAAGGTTAGTGTATGGCATTTTTTATTTCTTTCTTTAAAAATTGATATGATTTATGGAGATATTCTATATAGATACCCCTGTACCTTCAATACATAATCCTTAGTTATACTAACAAATTTGAAATTACGATATTATATGCTATATCCATGCCAACTCACGTGCCACATTTGGTCTATTTCATAGCTAGCTGGCAAACTAAAAGAAAATAGCATATAACATAAAAATAGATGTATTTTTCAGTCTATTTATGTGCAATAAGATATATTTATTTGTGCTGAAAGTCAACTGTTACTTCCTGTACTTAATGTTTCCAATTATACACATCATCGTCCACAGTACGTTTCGTGGACCTGTTTACGTTATCCGTCAGATCAGCTTTTCACAACAGGTAAATCATGTAACTTCGACGCTCTGTTTGTTTCTTCAACGAATAAGTATCGGAAAGGCTTTTCCGGCAAATGGTAATAGGTAATGGGCAACTAATTTGCTATATTGGTAACGCTCGTTTTTCTTTTTTTCAGTCGTAGATGTTTTCGCGGAACATAAAATTTTTCTCCTGTGGAAAGAAGATTACTGTGATATAAAGCTTTTATTACCCTCTGCTAGGCACTCAAATGTGATCTGCAGAGTATCCATGTAGATGTAGATATTGTCTAAGAGTGAGTTTTTTCTGCAAAAGCATCTCGGTAATTTAAGTAGTGTCGAATGGGATGCATTTCAACGAATAATTTCACCGGTTCTTTAGCATTCATATCAAACTCACCAAAAATTAAAAGACTATCTAGCAAGTTTCATTACCGACTCGCACACCTGACGCGCTGTCACAAATGTAGAGACAATAGAATCCGCACGCTGCACTGTTTCCAGCATTAGAGCGGCACCATTCGACGATATTTACGCCTGTAGCGGAGGATATACACCGTCTTGTCACCTAGCCTCTTTTGATGTTATTGTTCTAATTGAGTCAGCTATTATTGTTTGCCCATTGGTGAAACAACGTGACAAAGAAAAGTCAGTTTTGTTGCAAAATTGGTTCACATCAAATTACATAAATTACGAATGTTAGGTAGACATATTTTTTCGTTTTTGTGTTTCTAAGTCGACTGCCATCTCTTAGAACAATGTACAACACGAATAATAAATTGTGTTTATTCAAGACATTTATTTAAAAAATTAACGAGTTACATGGAAATATGCATCTATATTGTGAGAGTCAGTCCAATCAACGTATAAAAATATCTGCATAAAGTATAATATTGTAAAACATAACAAACTTGTAAGTATCAAAACAAAAACAATATGTGCTAGATATTCAGATGGGGCACTTCTCTTTTGGTGATTACAGTGTCAAACCGCACAGCGACAGTACTCTGCAGTCATAGTTCAACATGTTACAGGAGTAAAACGGCTGTTATTGTGCAACCAGTACGCAGTTTGTTGTATTTGAGGTGAAGAATAAAGCTATATTTTGGAGAATAAGGTCACAAAATAAAATACATAATTTACTGAAAAAAGAATCAACCAAATTTAATACTTGAAATATAAAGAAAACAAGGTAAGATGAGAATTAATGCACGTTACGCATGGAAAACAATGAAAAGCGAACAAGATTGTTAAAAATCTGCACTGTACTTCTCATTCTTGCTTAATTTTATAACATATATGAGAAATTCGTAGATGTGAGAAATAGTGCACGAAGTATGTGCAATGTTTTGAGGCAATTGGAGAACCCTAAAGTTACACATGGCGCCTGTGTTTTGCAAACATTTCAAAGCAAAACTTAACAAACATTATAAAACTGAACTTTTTGCAAGAGATTTCAACATCTCGACAAATAAAAACAAAAGGCCAACATTACCAATACTGCAAATGACTTGTCCTTGCCGTTTACGTATGGTCATTTGCCGGAAACTTTGTTTCCATACCTTGAACGGTTTACGAATTATTCGGGGTGTCCAATTCAAGTGCTACAATTTGTTAATTGCGGACTGCCACGCTCTGACAACTCCCGTGGAATAAGTCCGCGGCGGAATCCACAACCGATATTTTCTCCTCAGTGTGTGTTCCTTAATATTGTACTCCTTTCTGGACCAAGGTAAGTGATTTTATGTCTTTATGTAGATTATTCTTATTCCTAGCATTGATACTGTGTCTTGAGCTATTAGTTGTAGATAGAAACATATTCTTTGCAACAAATTTCATTAAGGAATTAATATATTGAGAAGCAATGGTTAAAATACTCAGTTCCTTGAAAGGGTTTCTACATTATGAATTTACACCACAAATGAGTTTCATTACACGCTTTTGCACTCTAAAAACGTGTGTTCGATTTGACGAGTTATTCCAAGATATGATCTCGTATGACATAATATAATGAAAGTATGCAAGTTTTTCTTACACTAAAGGCCATTGAAATTGCTACACCACGAAGATGACGTGCTACAGACGCGAAATTTAACCGACAGAAAAGAGATGCTGTGATATGCAATTGATTAGATTTTCAGAGCATTCACACAACGTTGGCGCCGGTGGCGACACTTACAACGTGCTGACATGAGGAAAGTTTCCAACCGATTTCTCATACATAAACAGCAGTTGACCAGCGTTGCCTGGTGAAAAGTTTTTGTGATGCCTCGTGTAAGGAGGAGAAATGCGTTCCAAAACCTTTCCGACTTTGATATAGGTCGGATTCTAGCCTATCGCGATTGCGGTTTATCGTATCGCGACATTGCTGCTCGCGTTGGTCGAGATCCAATGACTGTTAGCAGAATATGAAATGGGTGGGTTCAGGAGGGTAATACGGAACGATGTGCTGGATCCGAACGGCCTCGTATCACTAGCAGTCGAGATGACAGGCATCTTATCCGCATGGCTGTAACGAATCGTGCAGCCACGTCTCGATCCCTGAGTCAACAGATGGGGACGTTTGCAAGACAACAACCATCTGCACGAACAGTTCGACGACGTTTGCAACAGCATGGAGTATCAGCTCGGAGAATATGGCTGCGGTTACCCCTGACGCTGCATTACAAACAGGAGCGCCTGCTATGGTGTACTCAACGACGAACCTGGGTGCACGAATGACAAAACGTCATTTTTTCGGATGAATCCAGATTCTGTTTACAGCACCGTGATGGCCGTATCCGTGTTTGGCGACATCGTGGTGAACGCACATTGGAAGTGTGTATTCGTCATCGCCATACTGGCGTATCACACGGCGTGGTGGTATGGGTTGCCACTGGTTACACGTCTCGGTCACCTCTTGTTCGCATTGACGGCACTTTGAACAGTGGCCGTTACATTTCAGATGTGTAACGACCCGTGTCTCTACCCTTCATTCGGTCCCTCCGAAACCCTACACTTCAGCAGGATAATGCTCGACCGCATGTTGCAGGTCCTGTATTGGCCTTTCTGGATACAAAAAATGTTCAACTGCTTCCCTGGCCAGCACATTCTCCAGATCTCTCACCAACTGAAAACGTCTGGTCAATAGTGGCCGAGCAACTGGCTCGTCACAATACGCGAGTCACTACTCGTGCTGAACTGTGGTATGGTGTTGAAGCTGCGTGGGCAGCTGTACCTGTACACGCCATCGAAGCTCTGTTTGACTAAATGCCCAGGCGTATCAAGGCCGTTATCACGGCCAGAGTGGGTTGTTCTGGGTACTGATTTCTCAGGATCAATGCACCCAAATTGCGTGAAAATGTAATCACATCTCATTTATAGTATAATAGGGTATGGAGAGTGGAGAGATGGAGAGCAGGTGGGACGTGGAAGTACAGGCGCGGCAGCTGAAAGGGGCGGGAGAGGATGGGAGAGACCAGCGGGTGAGGAGGATCGAGTTTACGGGAGGTGTAGAGGATCTGTATCCGTTCGACAAAAAGGAATAGGTGGGGGAAGGGAATATGGTCGTACAGGATCCGCGTGGGGGAGGGGAGATGGATGCGATAGGCGAGGCAAAGAGCATGGTGTTCTATGATCTGAAGGGATTTGTAAAAGATAGGGGGAGCGGAGATCCAAGCAGGGAGGGCGTAGCAAAGGATAGGGCGAATGAGGGATTTATAGGTATGGAGGATTGTGAAGGGGTCCAGACCCCAAGTACGGCCGGAAAGAAACTTGAGGAGACAGAGTCGGGAGCGTGCCTTGGCTTGGATGTCCGGAGGTGAGGGTTCCAGGAGAGGCGACGGTCAAGGGTGACACCAAGGTACTTTAGGGTGGGGGTGAGGGCGATAGGACGGCCACAGATGGTGATGTAGAAATTAAGGAGGCGGAGGGAAGGGGTGGTTTTGCCTACAGTGATCGCCTGGGTTTTGGAAGGATTGACCTTAAGCAACCACTGGTTGCACCAAGTGGTGAACCGGTCTAGATGGGATTGGAGGTGTTGGGGGTACTGCAGGGTGGGGGCAAGGGCAAGGAAGGCGGTGTCATCGGCGTACTGGAGAAGGTGGATGGGGTGTGAAGGCGGCGGCATGTCCACCGACAGACTTTCGGGTCACCCCGTGCTTGAGGCTTTCAGTCCCGAAAACAACTTGTTTGCGAGCAGTGAGACGTTTATTGTTTGCTGTCGCTGGCTTTCTAACTCTGAGCGTCGTCTGTTTCCATTAATTTCTTCGTATTACTTCTTTTCATGATTGTTATTCGCATGTCCAACTGCAAATCTTTCAAGTCCATGTATTTTATCACTTCCCGCTGTCCACCTTCTCTGCCCTCTACAGGCCCTCCCTGTAACCTCCTATCCCCCATTTAAGCTCTGCCTCGTCACGTCATGCCTCACCTGTCTGTATCTCTGTACATCCACAAGTTCAGACATTATTTACGTTTCCATTGTAAAATTTAAATGATAACTCGCTGCATTTGTACCCTGCTTTTTAGAACATTATTGTGTATCTTTAATAATATAACCACCTTAAAATTGTCTTGGTGGCAGAAACCGGTTGTAGGTTAAAAAAAAACTGCATCTGGTACTGTAATTCGTTGCTAGTCAAAACAAAAGTGTCTGACTGTGGCACCGCAAGGTACCTTTCAGTCTACCTTGTGTCTGCTAGGATACTGATTATCTGATGATGCTCCGTTGTGACGAACGAAAGTGGTTACAGTAAGTCATAATGTGGGCGACTAGTCACTGTTTTATTTGAAATTTAAGAGTCTCTATTGTTGCGCTTCACTGACAGAACGTCGGAAATTCACAGGGGATTCAAAGGGAACTCAATTAGGAGTAAGGCCCACTAATGTTGCTGGAGAGCAGGTCTCTGGAGATAAGTGCTGGAGGACTGTGATAACAGCCAACGAGTAAATTAAACGTTCCCTAACGCCAGAGAATGTTTGAGATAGGTCCACGTCCTCCTAGTCCAGAGACATTTTGCTACCTAACGGTACACGGCCTTTAGTCCACGTACTTCATGAAACCAAGCAACGTCCACTACACGAGAGATACAACTTGTATCTTTCAAAAATGTACACGCTAAACATTTAGGGTTCAAGCGTCTCAAATGACCTGTAGTACCACTGAAAACTCCGTTTGCCAGTTACCTGGATAGCGTGTCAAGATGGTGAAATAAAATTGGTAATATACTTTAAATTTTGGTGACTTGAAATGTTTATTAAAACTTATTGTTGCAGGCAGTTGCTAGTGTTCAAGACGACAATATATCTGAAATTATTATGTTACTATATTCCTTTCGATTGCCATCATTAAAACAGATAATGAAAGTAGATTACAATAAGATCTACATAATTTACTGAACAGCTACTGCTCGAGGCAGAATACGAATTGTATTCTATATTTCATCGCAGTAAATATGCCTCTTGTGACAAGTACTATGCCTTAAGAATTTCTCCATGCTCATATGAAACATTATGAACGATCTCTAAACTGCTAATGGAAGTGAACAAACATCTTATCCAATAACTGGTTGCACCTACACACATCAAAAAATGTTTTGCATCACCCCAGTTCCCAGAACTCCTGAAGATAGACGTTGGCTGTGGATATTGTATCACAGAGACAGTCCCTTTGACCGTTCAGAGATGTCACTAAACCCGCCCAAAAATGTAAACAACCATGCATGAGCAGCGCCTATAGACGGAGGGGGTCAGACAGCCGATCAGTTCAAGTCGTTCCATCAGGAAGGAGGCACACAGCTCGTGTCGTCCGTTGTTCAACAATGTCTAGACAGACAATACCGTGGTTCGATCGCCTCCACATTGTTACTTTGTGCCAGGAAGGACTCTCGAGAAGGGAAGTGTCCAGGCGTCTCTGAGTGTACCAAAGTAATGTTGTTCGGAAATGGAGGAGATACAGAGAGACAGGAACTGTCGATTACATGCCTCGCTCAGGCCGCCCAAGGGCTACTACTGCAGTGGATGACCGCTACTTACGGATTATGGCTCGGAGGAATACTGACAGCAACCCCACCATGTTAAAGAATACTTTTATTGCAGCCACAGGATGTCATGTTACGACTCAAACTGTACGCAATAGGCTGCATGATGGACAACTTCACTCCCAGCGTCCATGGTGAGATCCATCTTTGCAACCACGACACCATGCAGCGCGGTATAGATGGGCTCAACAACATGCCGAATGGACCGCTCAGGATTGGCATCACGTTTTCTTGACCGATGAATGTCGCATACTCCTTCAACCAGATAATCGTCAGAGACGTGTTTGGAGGCAATCCGGTCAGGCTGAACGCCATAGACACACTGTCAGATAATCGTCAGAGACGTGTTTGGAGGCAATCCAGTCAGGCAGAACGCCTTAGACACACAGTCCAGCGAGTGCAGCAAGGTGGAGATTCCTTGCTGTTCTGGGGAGGCATTATGTGAGGCCAACGTAAGCCGCTGGTGGTCATGGAAGGTGCCATAACGGCTGTGCGATACGTGAATGCCATCCTCCGACCGATAAAGCAACCATATCGGCAGCATATTGGGGAGGCATTCGTCTTCATGGACGATAGTTCGCGCCCCCATCGTGCACATCTTGTGAATAACTTCTTTCAGGGCAACGACATCGCTCGACTACACATGAATCCTATCGAACATGCCTGGGATAGATTGAGAAGGGCTGTTTACGGACGACGTGACCCACCAACCAATCTGAGGGATTTAGTGCGAATCGCCGTTGAGGAGCGGGACAATGTGGACCAACAATGCCTTGATGAACTTTTGGATAGCTTGCCACGACGAATACCGGCAAGCATCACTGCAAGAGGATGTGCCACTGTGTTTCAGAGGTACCGGTGTGTACAGAAATCTGGACCACCACCTCCGAAGGTCTCGCTGTTCGGTGGTACAACATGCGATGTGTGATTTTGATGAGCAATAAAAAGGGCGGAAATGATGTTTATTTATGTTGATCTCTATTCCAATTTTCTGTACCGGAACCAAGGTGATGCAAAGTTTTTTTTATGTTTGTATTTGTAGCCTTAATTTGTGTAATATGCTTCCAATGTTTTCAAAAATATCCACAAGACATGGGCTTGATACAGCTCAATCACTTCTGTATTTGTTGCCATGAAAAGTGATCTAGAAAAACAAATCTATAAATTAATATACACTGCCTGTTTATATTCTATGACTTCCTACGCAACTGTACTAAGGGCCGGGTCGTGTTCAAGAGATAATCTTTCCACTACACGTAAGAGCGAAATACGTAAGTATGATGTTCTATGTCCTCCCACGATCGTCTTGTAGATAACTAACAAGGTGGTAGGATGTTTGGTACAGTATCACAACGCATATCATATTCTCTCATGAAGATCTGTTGTAAATAATTCAGGAAATTCATCAGGAATACCGACGTCTGAAATCATAATACTAAAACGTGAAATTACTTTATTTACTCTTAATTAAGTTTACCGTAGGAAGACGAGTACAACGCTACTGTCAAAATCTTTGATCATTTTAGCAATGATATAAAATGCATGTCAAATAAGAAACTAAATCTGAAATCGAACTGAGCCATGGTTATTCTTCGACAGAAGCACTATTGTTTTGAAACTTGTAGTTTATGTAGTGCAGGTTAATTACATATTTAATTATGTTAGTTGCATATTTCTTTTCGAAACGAAGCTCTTTGTTTTGTAAATAAAAACCGCCTTTTCTTGCTGCATTGTATTTATTTCTCCCAGATGCGTTTTGGCTTTTTCATCTCCAGTGGGATAGTTCTTCGCATTTTTGTTGGCATCTGCGTTTCATCTCATCTGGACACATGCTGGAGGTCGCGCTAGAACTTCATTTACGAAACATAAGAATGTTTTTATGTTCCGAACCTTTTTCTTCACAATTTTCTTATTGTTTGCTCTCGTTGTCGCATATTATTAGTCTTCTACCACTATTTGTAGATATTTGATCGAAAACTGTGATTTAGAGAAATAATTATAACGAGTTCACTATATGTCTCATCCATTTTAGATTGTTCTTTATAAATCGTCTGCATGCAGATGTATTTAAACATGATTAGTTTAATATCATTCTACGGAAATTCTATAAACTGTGCAAGTGATGGGTAGAAAATAACTAATTAGTTACTGGCGGGTAAAAAGCTTACAAGAACTGACCATACAGCAAAACACTCGTCCCTTTGAGTACTCTCATTCACTGACAGCTTTTATTTTGGCATTTTCAGATGTTCAGAAAATATTTTAGGTTTACACTTAAAGTGAGTCTGGTTGTAGCAGAAGAGTCGCTAAATTTTCTATCTCAAAAGCTTATGCAGTAACAGCACTGACAACATTGCACAAAAGGATATATTCTGCAGCTTTGAACACTAAGGGCTCTTCTTGCATATATTTCTTGACTACTTACCCCCATGAGTTGGCGTACTCGCTCTAGTAGCAGACTTTTGATTCCTTCAAATTGAATGTACATGTAAAATTCAGTAACCACAATCATGAAGGAATAAATTTCGTGTCTTATCCTAAAATAGACAAAATTACCTGATTGCTCACAATATTGTAAGTCTGAAGTTGTAATTAAGCCGTAGCGAGCAAACACTACACTACAACTATTGATAAGAACTTTTCAAAAGCAGAAACATTACTGTATTTTATTAATCAGGAAAGCAGAAAAGGTGTTAGCACTGGATTACACAGCATACGTGCACTTGGAGAGTGCAGCTCAATAAATACCCGTGTGTGAAGGCACATGTTATTGTTAACGCAATTCGTATTATAATCGTGCAAGGTTATCTGCTAGACGACGCTGAAACAAAAATGACAATTATTTATAACTTAGTCTGGACTTGAAAGTCGTTTCAGTAAGCTGTGCTACGTGGTTTTCGCCGAAATGGATTGAAGCGTTGTATCGCTCAGTGATATGGTTCTTCGCTTTTGGATGGGAAAGTGCGTGTTGAAATGAGAGCGAAACTGGATGCTGTTTATGCAAACGTTGAGATATTATTCAACGAATTTAAACGTGGTCGAGTATCCGCTTTTGTGCGACAATTTCTCAGCAGGCCAGGAACCGGAGAAAACATTGAAAAAGTCCACTATCTGATTCTTGTAGTTGGACGAACGAAATTATACGAAGGCCATAGCTTTGTAGACAGGAACGGCAATTTATATTTACTTTTACATGATAAGATGGCGGTGATAAATATGTGAGTCCGTAGGATATCGCGATTGCTGACAGTGGAGAGCAAGTCGGTGCGACTTCCACTACCAAGCTCTGTTTGGAACGCTTTACACGAGTTTCATTGTCTAAAAGACCTAGATTCATTAATGTATCCTGGAACCCAGCCAGTGATAAAAATCAGACTAGTTTCCGGTTGAACTGCTCGCAGGAGGGCCAAGACAGTGCCAGAGACTGAAAAAGTAACAGCGACGATTTTTGGGATGCATAGAGTGCATAATGGAAATATGATTTAAGAAAAACCAAGACTGGTTCGTAGGACTTGCCAATCTAGAATAAGCATTCGACTTTGTAAACTGGTGCAATTTGTTTGGTCTTCTCAGAAAAGTGTATAAACGCTATAGGTAAATACAATACGAAGAACGAACAGATATGGAAGAACAAGAATGAGAGACCAAGAGCGAAATTTAAAAGGGATGTAAGACAAGGATACATCGAAGATGCAATGATGGAACTAACAGAAGTGCTCGAGAGTGGGACTGAAATTAAGTTGAAAGGATATCATTGATAAGATACGCTCATGACTCTGCTATCACCAGTGAAAGTGAGGAAGAAGTGAGACTAGTTGAATGGAATGAAGTATAGAATAAGTATAGAAAATGGATTGAGAGTAAATCGAAGAGAGACGAAAGTAACGGCCAACAACAGAAATAAGACTAGAGAGAAACTTGACATCAGAATTGGGGACCATGAAATAGACGAAGTGAAGAAATTCTGCTACCTTGGAAGTAAAATTATGAATGACGATCGCAGCATAGATGATATAAGAGGAAGAGGACAGGAATTCCTTGCTAAAAGTAGTCCAGTAATATCAAACACAGACCTTAATTCGAGGAAGAAATTTCTGAAAATATGCTTTTGGATGGCAGTATTGCGCATAAGTGAACAATGTACTGTGAGAAAACGGGAAAAGAAAAGTCGAAATGTTTTAGATGTGGCGATATTGACGGATACTGAAAATTAGATGGGCTGACGAGACAAGAAATGAGGAGGTTCTCGCAGAATCGTAGAGGAAAGTAATATTTTAAAACGCTGAGCATAAGAAGCATGATTGATAGGACCTGTATTAAGGCATGTAAAGATGACTCCTATTGCACCTGAGGGAACTGTATATGTAAAAACTGTAGAGGAATACAGGGACTTGAATGGAGTAATCCTCGTATATCTAACAAATAATTGAAGATGGCACAGGAGAGGAGGTTGTAGCTACCCTTAACAACGTTGATGACCCTAAAAAAGGAGCGTCGTACTAATAGACGTTTTAGTAATACGACAACGGGACATTGGGCTGCTTCGAAAAGAGATTGAAGGAAAGACAGCCCCATACGGCGACGAAGAGTGTGCTGCTGTTTCACCACGAGAGCGTACCAGCGCATATTATTACTACCGTACCCCACATTTGCTTGGCATGGCATAGCATCCTGCAATTTTTTACGGTTCAGAAACGTCAATAAATGGCTCGCAGGTATAAAAATTCTGCGCTAATGAGAATAGTCTTTTAGAATTCGACATCTGATATTTTTTGGAGGATTTAACAAGGGTCAGAACGTTGGGAAAAGTGTCCCCCTCCAGGGTAGCCGAGCGCGCGAACGCGGTGCTTCCTGGACTCGGTTAGGCGCGCCGGCCCCGGATCGAATCCGCCCGGCGGATTAACGACGAGGGCCGGTGTGCCGGTCAGCCTGGATGTGGTTTTTAGGTGGTTTTCCACATCCCGCTAGGTGAATACCGGCCTGATCCCCACGTTCTGCCTCAGTTAAACGCGCCGCAGACATTTGAAACACGTCCGCACTATTTTACGATTTAGACTAGACGCAGACAGTTGGGGTACACTGATTCAGCCCTGGGGGATACGGGGTGGCGGCAGGAAGGGCATCCTGCCATCCCTAACACTAACACTGTCAAATCCGTTGTAACCACGCCGACCCTGCGATCGCTGCGGGACTATGGCGTAAGCGAATGAAAGTAAGAAAGAACGTTGGGAAAAGTGTATATCTACATCTATACACGTACTCCACAAGCCATCACACGGTGCATGGAGATGGGTACGTTATACTACTGGTTTTTGAACCATTTCCGCTTCCATTGGCACTCTCTATTTGCTGCCGCAAGAGCCCTGCTTTCTCTTGTCTTCGCGGCCGTTACTCGAAATGTATTTCACTGGTAGTAGGATCGGCCTGGAAAATATCGCAAATTCCGGTTCTCTAAATTTTCTCAATAGTGTTCGAGAAAAGAATACCTTGTTCCCTCCATGATTCCCACCTGAGTTCACAGAACATTTCCTTAATACTCGCGTTTCGATTGAACCTACATATAGTAAATCTAGCAGTTTATCTCTGAATTGCTTCAAAGTCTTCCATTAATCGAGCCTTGTGGGAACCCGGAAAAGTCTACAAGTACTCAAGAATCGGTCGCACAAGTGTTCTGTAGTCGAAATCCTTTATAGATGAGATACACTTTACTAGAATTCTCGCAATAAACTGGAACCGACCTCAAGTGCTCGTTCCATTTCACGTCGGCTTCCAACCTTACGCCTAGGTGTTTAACCGACGTCAAGCAGAACACCACTAATACTGTATTCGAACATTTCAAGACTGTTTTTCCTTCTCGTCTGCATCAAATTACATTTTTCCACATATGACGCAACCTGCCTATCATCTCACCAAACAGAATTTCTATACAAGCCATCCCCTCACCCTTACACTACAGCGTCATGAGCAAATATGCGCAGATGGCTGCTCATCCTGTCTGAAAGATGGTTTATGTATGCAGAGAACATGAGCGGTGCTACCACAATTTCCTGAGGCATTCCAGACGATGGGAACTGCGATGAAAAATAAAATAAAAAAATTAAAGAACGTCATTTCCATCGCTAACACGGGTGCTTAATGAGCCGCCCTCGTATGAGAGCGAAGAGGCGTGCGCGTGAGGAGAAGATTGCGTTGCGTGATACTCACCCGGCGGCGGCGACATCGGCAGCGGACGTAGGGAGTGCGAGCGGTGCGGGGACGGGGGAAGGGTGCACAACTGCTGCAAAACAAAAGTACCGTGCCAGCCAGCTACAGGTGACGCGTCGGGGGCTGGGCAGGGTGGCTGCGCTACTGGCGTGTGCTGTGCTGCTGCCTCGCCACTTCGTCCCTCAGAAGTGTCAGCACTGTGTCAGGGGCGCAGCAGATAATAAAGAGGCGCTGCATGCAACTAGCTTCTACAGTATGCCGCAAGAAACCATGCTTTCTAGTCTGGCGAGCAGCCGGAAACTAGCCATTCACTTCCCGACTTGCAGCGTTTAACATTATTCAGCTTCTGCAAGTTAAATTTTTTGGATTCACAAAAGAGACGTACTGCCTTTAAAATGGTTCAAATGGCTCTAAGCACTATGAGACTTAACATCTGAGGTCATCAGTCCCCTAGAACGTAGAACTACTTGAACCTAACTAACCTAAGGACATCACACACATCCATGCCCGAGGGAGGATTCGAACCTGCGACCGTAGCAACAGCGCGGACTGAAGCTCCTAGAACTGCTCGGCCTCATCGGCCGGCGTACTGCCTTTAAGATGACGTCTTGCAAGATTTGTAAGACGAAAATACGGAGGGTAGTAGGAAAGTATTAATTGGAAGTACACTGTTGGCCATTAAAATTCCTACACCAAGAAGAAATGCAGATGATAAACGGTTATTCATTGGACAATTATAGTAGAACTGTCACGTATTTACATTTTCACGCAATTTGGGAGCATAGATCCTGAGAAATCAGTACCCATAACAACCACCTCTGGCCGCAATAGCGGCCTTGATACGCCTGGGCATTGAGTGAGAGCTTGGACTGCGTGTACAGGTACAGCTATGCATGCAGCTTCAGCACGATACGACAGTTCATCGAGATACGTGACGGCTGTATTGTGACGAGCCAGTTGATCAGCCACCATTTGCCAGACGTTTTCAATTGGTGAGAGATCTGGAGAATTTGCTGGCCAGGGCAGCAGTCGAACATTTTCTGGATCCAGAAAGAACCGCACAGGACCTGCAACATGCGGTCGTGCATTATCCTTCTGAAATGTAGGGTTTCACAGGGATTGAATGAAGGGTAGAGCCACGGGTCGTAACACATCTGAAATGTAACGCCCACTGTTCAAAGTGCCGTCAATGAGAACAAGAGGTGACCGAGACGTGTAACCAATGGCACCCCATACCATCACTCCGGGTGATATGCCAGTACGGCGATGATGTATACACGCTTCCAATGTGCGTTCACCGTGCTGTCGCCAAACACGGATGCGACCATCATGATGCTGTAAACAGAACCTGGATTCATCCAAAAAATGACGTTTTGCCATTCGTGCATCCAGGTTCGTCGATGAGTACACCATCGCAGGCACTCCTGTCTGTGATGCAGCGTCAAGTGTAACTGCAGCCATGGTCTCCGAGCTGAAAGTCCATGCTGCTTCAAACGTCGTCGAACTGTTCGTGCAGATGATTGTTGTCTTGCAAACGTCCCCATCTGTTGACTCAGGGATCGAGACGTTACATCCATGCGGATAAGATGCCTGTCATCTCGACTGCTAGTGATTCGAGGCCGTTGGGATCCACCACGGCGTTCCGTATTACCCTCCTGAAGCCACCGACTTCATATTCTGCTAACAGTCATTGGATCTCGACCAACGCGAGCAGCAATGTCGCGATACGATACACCGCAAACGCGACATGCTACGATCCGTCGGAAACGTGATGGTACATATTTTTCCTCCTTACACGAGGCATCACAACAATGTTTCACCAGGCAACGCCGGTCAACTGCTGTTCGTGTATGAATAATCGTTTGGAAACTTTCCTCATACCAGCACGTTGTAGGTGTCGCCACCGGCGCCAACCTTGTGTGAATACTCTGAAAAGATAATTATTTGCATATCACAGAATCTTCTTCCTGTCGGTTAAATTTCGCGTCTGTAGCACGTGGTGTAACAATTTTAATGGCCAGTAGTGTATTAATTGTAAGTAATTCTGCGACCATTACGTTGGAGGCAGTGTCATTCCTTCTCTACGTTTCACCCTTCAACGCAGCAATTTTTTCCGAACTACAGACGATTTGCTGGAGGCCTTGGTTGTAGAAGTATTCATTTTGGCTGTGTAGGAAACGTTGTAACTCGAAAATCGCCTCATCGCCATTCTGGAAGTGCCTGCCATGCACTGGTTTCTTGATTCGAGGAAAGAGCAAGAATATGGAGGGAGATGGGGGTGAGAAGAAACTGATAGCCAGAAGAATTAGAATGTGCGACGGCATCCATGGCAGAATCAACTGGGGCGCAGTCGTAGAGCAAAAACCCCAGCACGGGCAGATTCAGTCTATGCTTGGCTTTGACAGCCTCATGTAATCTCGTCAGGAGGCTTCAGCAGTAGTGCGTGAACAAAACACCAAGGCAGTCGTACAAAACTATCAGCATTAACTTGCCCGACGATGCTTGGGCATTTGGCTTTGTCGGTGGTGGTGAATCCACATGCTTCCACTGTTTGCTTTGTTCCATTGCGACGCGGTCATAGTGATACACACCCAGCACAAATTTATTGTAATTGGACGGAGTAAAAAGTCACGGGGACACAGCTGGAACATTTTACCTGTTGTCTCGCTTCGGTGGGCTTTTTGAATGAGTGTGAGCAGTCGTAGAAGACAACTGGCGGCGAAGTACGTCATGTTCAAAATGTTGAGCAGGATGGTGAAAATCGAGGCATGACCGATTTTTCACTTTTTGCACTTTCGCTTCGGTCTTAGTACGCTGGTCTTTGAACACGAGGATCGATACAGCACGAAATCCGGCAATTTTATTTACGGTTCGTCATGGGCACGTGCAAGCAGACAACTTCTTTTTGCCATTCTGTCGTATCTCCACATCGATCAATATCACTGTACTGGCGCGACTCATTTCAGCGGTCGAGGATGGCATGTGTGCTAACAGTTGTGCGCCATCTACAGTGCTGCAGAGTTTCCAGTGTGCTCGTTTAGGGGGATGAGTAATATGTTTTGTGGCGAGCGTACTTTTCTCCTCTTTCACTGACGTGCTCAGTGGGAGAGCGGTATCTAAATAATCGTCATTCATATAGTATGGGGACCAACAGAGGAAGTAGATATGGATAAGATCTTCGACTGTGGCCCACACCAGCATATCTGGACCGAGGGTGCTGTGCAATATTAGTACCAGTGGCCTGAGCTGTCTATTTGTTCCACCGAACAGCTTTACAATTGAAAGTGAATATCTCGTCACCATTTGTTTGCTAGGCGCAAAAGCGCCGAGGAGATGCTCATCCACATCTAGTAGCTACGAGAGAGAAGTTGAGCGATACGGTGTAGTCTAGTGTTGAAATTCTGACGACGTACATCCCTAGAGACCTGGCGATACATTTCTTTCTACTGCGTGACGGAAAAAACGAAGCACCCAGGAGAAATGGTCCAGTGTCGACGTAACTTGGTACACGTACGCATCATCGGCAGGTATGTAAATGATTAGACTTTCAATTGTCTGTGACAGGTGGAATGCGTTACTGTCGTTCGTGTTTAGTGCTATTGCCAGGCCTGGTATATTTCTATAAGGGGCATGAACAGTATCAGATGTTGACGGATCGCTGTGAAGAACACGGTGATGCCATGAGCTCGTGTTAGACAGCGTAATCAGCACCTGACAGAGTTCCAAATGGGTCACATTGTGGGTCTCCGTTAGGCCGGTTGGTCGAGTAGTGCAGTATCCAAATTTGTGGGACTGCAGGGGAACGCGGGGGCAAGCGTACTGGCCTTCAAAATTCTTATCGGCCATACCTGACCACCACAGGGGACGATCGACGTATTCTGCGCCGAGCGCATCGTGACCCCTCCACCCCTGCAGCCACCATCCGAGAACAGGTAATGGACTTCCTGCAACATACTGTGTGTCGCCCCACAACACTGGTCAGTGACTAGTAACAGCCAGACTACAGCCGCCATACACGTCACTCACACAAATTGCTGCATTTGGAGTGATGCAGTGACCGGGAAGCATGGATTGGTGATCAGTGGCGTCGAACTGTGTTCAGCAATAAATCACGGTTCTTCGCTACCCTGAATAAGCACTGTCGGCGTGTATGGCAGCTAGCTGGGAAGAGGTTCGATACTTCTAATGTTTTGGTTAAGCTCAGCAGTGTTACTCCTGGTGCCATAGGGTAGGGTAATATCAGAGACGGTACGGTATATCACAGACATCCTGCGTTTTCATGTGTTATATCTCATGTGACAGCTTCGTGGTGGCATTTTTCAACAGGGCAATGCTCGTAAACACATGGCAGGTGTCTGTATGAACTCTCAGTGTGATGATGAGGTCCCCCTGTGGCCAACAAGATTCACAGATCTGTCCCCAGAAGAGCATTTGTGGGACCAGCTCAGACGTCTGTTCCATGCCACTGCCATCGTTCAGGATATCAAGGGCCAGTTACAACAGTTGTGAGCCAGATTGCCTCACGAGAGAATATAATGGCTTTATGACACCCTTCCCAACCGAACCAGAGGGTCAGAGAGGGTGCAACACCACACTGATCAGTGGACTCGTACCGATAGGTGTGCTCATATTGCCAAGTTCTTTGTAAATTTGCATCTGTTTTTTAATCACTGAAATAACACATCATACCCTCTCAACACGCGTAGTTTCATTTTGTAGTCTCCTCCCATTTTGTGTGCTGCATTTGTTTCGTAAGGCAGCATTTATCTCTTGCAGAGGTCATGGTGGTAAAGTTAGAGAGTTTCCAACTCATTTTGAGGTTCGTCAGCATTTGCGACTGGAGTAGAAAAGTGGAGAAATGCCAGTGGTTCACGAAGTATCCTGTATCTTATATCTTAAGGTGGCACGGAGAGTAAATGTGAAAATGTAGTTGAAAACGCGAGAATGGAGGAGAAGTTAGGTCGCGAGCAAAACATGGACCTTCAGGGTGTGAAACTGTAGGAGCTGGGTGGTCGCCCACACTCAAGGAACTCAGCTACTAAAAATAGCTGGTGAGAGGCAGCGTAATGGCGCGCTCGCTCCACAGTGCTAATGAGACGTGATTTATGGACCTTGGCTGAAGATACTGGGCGTCGATGCAGCGTACAGGCGCGACACGTGGGCGTGTGCCGCTCCTGCAGTTAACCCGGCGACGTGCGCAGGTCACGTGTCAGCCAGTGGCGGCTGCGATCACGTGGCTGGCACACGGGGCCACAATTGTTCCGCAACGCACCAGTCTGGAACAGTCGCCGTTTGTTCACGGAGGCGTATAAGCTAACTGTACAAAATATTGGTAACCCTCTCAAAACAGCACGCTGGTCGCTTTGGGGCGCTGTAGATCTTCTAGAACTGGTACCCTTCACTGCTGACGTAGGTCATGGCACTAAAACGTTGTGTATGTGCCAGCCGCTTGTGTGGAATAACTGCAGATGAATGGCTTGCGTGGATATTTGTGTCATGATACACATCTCGTGTCACTATACACACTTGGGCTCCTTGGTGCTCCCACTCCCGCGTCTCAGAGAACAACTGGAAAATTATCAAGAGTACCCAGTGGAATCGCCCAGGCAACTGTGCGAGTTATGTTCAAGGTCATGATGTAACTACATCATTGATGGGAGGCTTTCAGCGAACGGTTGCACTGGCCATTAAAATTGCTACACCACGAAGATGACGATGACGTGGTACAGACGCGAAATTTAACCGCCAGGAAGAAGATTCTGTGAAACGCAAACGATTAGCTTTTCAGAGAATTCACACAAAGTTGGTGGAATGGCGACACCTACAACGTGCTGACATGAGAAAAGTTTCCAACCGATTTCTCATACACAAACAGCAGTTGACCGGCGTTGCCATGTGAAACGTTGTTGTGATGCCTCGTGTACAGAGGAAAAATGCGAACCATCACGTTTCCGACTTTTATAAACGTCGGATCGTAGCATGTCGCGTTTGCGGTGTATCGTATCGCGACATTGCTGCTCGCGTTGGTCGAGATCCAATGACTGTTAGCAGAATATGAAGTCGGTGGCTTCAGGAGGGTAATACGGAACGCCGTGGTGGATCCCAACGGCCTCGAATCACTAGCAGTCGACATGACAGGCATCTTATCCGCATGGCTGTAACATATCGTGCAGCCAGGTCTCGATCCCTGAGTCAACAGATGGGGACGTTTGCAAGACGACAACCATCTGCACGAACAGTTCGACGACGTTTGCAGCAGCATGGACTATCAGCTCGGAGACCATGGCTGCGGCTACCCTTGACGCTGCATCACAGACAGGAGCGCCTGCGATGGTGTACTCATCGACGAACCTGGGTGCACGAATGGCAAAACGTCATTTTTTCGGACGAATCCAGGTTCTGTTTACAGCATCATGATGGTCGCATCCGTGTTTGGTGACATTGCGGTCCCTGCAAAACCCTACATTTCAGCAGGATAATGCACGACCGCCTGTTGCAGGTCCTGTAGGGCCTTTCTGGATACAGAAAATGTTCGTCTGCTGCCCTGGCCAGCAGTTATCCAGATCTCTCACGAACTGAAAACGTGTGGTCAATGGTGGTCGAGTAACTGGCTCGTCACAATACGCCAGTCACTACTCTTGATGAAGTTTGGTATCGTGGTGAAGCTGCATGGGCAGCTGTAGCTGTACACGACATCCAAGCTCTGTTTAACTCAATGCCCAGGCGTATCAAGGCCGTTATTACGGCCAGAGGTGGTTGTTCTGGGTACTGATTTCTCAGGATCTCTGCACCCAAATTGCGTGAAAATGTAATCACATGTCAGTTCTAGTATAATATATTTGTCCAATGAATATCCGTTTATCTTCCGCATTTCTTCTTGGTGCAGCAATTTTAATGGCCAGTAGTGTATATATAGAGATAGATAGATAGATAGAGAGAGAGAGAGAGAGCGATGTTATGACCTCTAATGAAGGGTTGAGCTAATTATGAAAGATGATAAGGAGAAGGAGAAGAGGGTGCTTGAACTTCACTGGTCCCATTGGTTGAGATGGGTTTCCCACCAATTTTAAGTCATGTGACCATTACAGAGTTACATAAGGATCTTGAATATAGGTCGCACAGTTGCCTGGTGGTTTCACATGGGTCCTTTTGATCAGTTCCCAGTGGTTCCTCGTGGGAGACGGAGTAGGGGCACCAATGAACCTGTGTAATATGACAACGGATGTGTAACATGATACCGGATGTGATAAAATAGCTATGTGGCCTTGATCTGGCCCTCGATAACTAATACTTGCCAGTTGTGGCCGTATGTGGCTGTATGGTGTCACAAGCATGTATTGCTAACAAAGCTGCAGCATATCGAAATCCTGGAACTTTTCTCAATGCCTGGCTGTGTGTTTTGGAAATGGTGCTCACCGGACGTGACGGGAAGCGACGCTCTGGAAGTGATACATCGCCCGAAATTTACCGAAATTTACCTGTCTCTGAACTGGTCCCGCTGCCCTACTGATGTGCACATGATCACACGTTGAATAAAGTTGTCCGATTTGTTGCTGAATCAACCCAGAATAGTGTACTCGTAGCCATGTAAAGATACTGACTGACAGAGACTGGGGACAAGCATCACGCCTTGTGAGCGATAATCGGTTTCAAGCTCTACAGCAGATGCTGCTGTCAGTGAATGCAGTTCGATCTCAACCAGTTCACCAGTGGACTCTGGAAGGGAAGTACATGAAATGGACATTTGGAGTCGGGAGTTACACTCTCTGTGAGCAGGTGGTGCAATTCAGACTGCAAGTGTTTTTTTCGTACCATGACTTGGCCCCACTCATTCAAGTTACCCTGAACATGAATCAAGATGTTCACTTCAGTGTTCTCCGTGACCAGCTACTCTACATTCTTCTACATCTTCCAAAATGACAGCAACTGGTTTCAAACTGGTCTGAGGAACGCTGAAGCAACTCTACTACTCCATTAAATCACCCGGTCAGAATCTGATAGAAAATGTCTGAGGCTATTTGGAGCAGCTGTTGAAACGTAGCCAATAACATCCTCATAATATGGTAGCTGTAGTGGATCTAATCATCGAAGAGTGATGTTATCTGGACGTGGTGTAGCTGGTTAGACGCGGTGTGGCACGGTATTAACGTGAGATCTCCTGGGAGTGACTGATTTTTGGTCCAATTTGTCGTCAGTTGCAGGTTCATTTGTAAGTGCTTTGCTAGCTATGGCCCTATTCCAGGCGGTATGCCTCTGCCGGACGTAGAGATGACCTAGACCAGTTGGAAGGAATGGATGAATACAGTATGTGGCTTGAGGATAAACTGAGCACAGACCAAAGAGTGATAAAGAGTAGTGAAAGGTAAAGGTAAAGTCTGTGACGCAAATCAATGAGTTGGCTATTGGCCTGACAGCATGCAGAGTGCAGCCTTTCTCCGCTATGGCACTAGAAGGGGGAGGGTACTGGACCCTTCGCCCCAGAAGCGTTTTACCCTTGCGAAAGCTCCATGGTACCCAGATGATAGCAGGCTGAGTGCACCTGTGGCCCTCCTAAAGGGACTGGAGTTAGTAAAACTCCGCGCCCCTGCCTGGGTTTGAAACTGGGACCTAAAGTGCTGTACTGAGCAGACCACCACAACCATGACGACGACTAGTAGAAAAATAGCCACTTGTTTAAAATCAAAATGAGGTACGGTGGAGTAGTAGAATATGTAAAGGAATTCTTTTATCTAGAAAAGGGTGCCTGAAGTAACTAAGGTATCAGAAGTACTGAGTGATCAAAAAGTCAACATAAATTTGAAAATTTAATAAATCACGGAATAATGTAGATAGAGAGGTAAAAATTGACACACATGCTTGGAATGACATGGGGTTTTATTAGAACAAAAAAAAACAATGTTCACAAAATGTCCGACAGATGGTGCTGGACAGCAAAACGTCAGTGACTGCATATGACAATCGTGTATAAAAGGAGCTGTCATGAGAGAGATAATCTCACCATCTATGGCCATCCTATCGCCCTCACTCCCACCCTCAAGTACCTTGGCGTCACCCTCGACCATCGCCTATCCTGGACCCCCCATCTCCGGACAATCCAAGCCAAGGCACACTCCCGACTCCGCCTCCTCAAGCTCCTTTCGGGCCGTACGTGGGGTCTGGACCCCTCCACCATCCTCCACACCTATAAATCCCTCATCCGCCCTATCCTCTGCTATGCCCATCCGGCCTGGATCTCCGCCCCCCCCCCTACCTTTTATAAATCCCTTCAAATCCTTGAACGCCATGCTCTCCGCCTCGCCTATCGCATCCGTCTCCCCTCCCCCACACGGATCCTGTACGATCTCATTCCTTTCCCCCACCTCCTCCTTTTCCTTGAAAGGATACGGATCCTGTACACCTCCCCCAAACTCGACCCTCCTCACCCGCTTGTCTCGCCCATCCTTTCCCAACCACGCCCGCTGCCGTGCCTGTATTCCCACGTCCCACCCGGTCTCCATCTCTCCACCCTCCTTATCCTCTCCCAAGGTGGCTTCCGGCAGATCCCCCTCCCTGATGATGTCCTCCTCCCCTCCATCTACCCCTCCTATCAACTTTGATCCTACCCGCCCCCACTTCCTGTGGTCTCTCCTCTTGGCACCCTCCCTCCCTTCTCTTTCCTTTTCCCCCATCCCCTTCCTCCACCCCTCTTCCCCCGGGCTCCCCCCCTTCTCCCCTCCCCCTGTCTCCCCTACCCATGGTATCGTTTCTCCCCTCTCCTTCTCCCTCTCCCTCTCCCACCCCTCTCCCCTCCTCCTCTCTTGGCAGGTCCCCGGACTCATACACGGTTACTGAACATTCGCGTGCTGAAGATCACTGCCTCGTGTTTCTGTGTGTGCCGTCGTTTGTGCTTAAGTGGTTCAGTGTTATTCGTTTTCTGCACCTGCGTTCACGTGAGACAACTTTCGTCAATGTATGTGTCCCGGTGCCTGAACAATTTTTATCTTGGACTCTACGCCCGTGAACGGCTCCGTGTATTTTAAAAAGTGTTTGTCTCCGTTTATATGCCCACCATCTATTCATCTCACATTGTCATCATTTCTGTCTTGTATATTTCTCTGCGGCCGAAGAGCGGCGTAGTATGCTGCTGCAGGCCTGCCTGTAAACAGGTTAAAATAACAATAAAGGGAAAAAAAGAGATGTCGGAGCAAGAGAATGTCCGAACAGCGAAAGGTGTGGCGGATCGCCGTCCGGCAAAGCCCGCTTTGTCGGCGGCCCCATCCGGCCTCCCACCTACGCCGACCGTGGCACTGAATATGGATACGGAAATGGAATACGTTTCGGATGCACTGCAAGTTCCGCTGCCCGATTCGGACGACGAGTCGACAGCAAGAAATGACGTTCCCGCCGCCGCCAGTACAACGAAATGGCGCGCTACTACTGCGACAGGAACCACCTGCGCCCCTCCTAAAGGCAAAAAAGGCGAAACAGACCGATGTCGCCGTCGAAGACGCAGGGTTTCAACTCGTCAAACGGCCAGCCAGGAAGGCGCAGCTCTCCTCAGCGCCGCCGTTTCAGACGGCAAACGCCTTTGAGGAGCTCGCTGACGGTGTGGAGATGCCTGCCCAGAAGAGAGAACCCAAACCGCCGCCCATTGCGGTCCAACACAAGGATGACTACGACGGCCTCTACAGGCTGCTACTTCGCCTTGTCGGCCAAGATAACGTCATTATCAAGCCGGCTGGCGCCAACCTCTATAAGGTCACCTTAAAATCGGCCGAAGATTACAGAAAAGTTACGGCTACGTTCGGGGAACGCGGAAAGCCGTTCTATACTTACCCTTCTGCAACGGACAAGACACTCAAGATCGTCTTTCGGGGCCTCCCTCGAAACTACAGCCTGGATTACGTCCGGCGACAACTGGAGGACATGGGCTATGGATTTGGTCTCCGGTCGATAACCCGCCTACCCTCTCGCCGCACCCGAAAGGAGAATCCGCTGGTGCTCGTGGTCACCTGTGATGTCCCACACAACCGCGGGCTGTGGCAGGTCACGAAGATCGCGGCGACACCTGTCTCTACTGAAAAGCTGCGCTCGAAGAGGGGAGAACCGCAATGCTTCAACTGTCAAATGGTTGGGCATGTGGCCCGGTTCTGCACGCTGCCCCCACGCTGTCTTAAGTGTGCGGGGGAGCACGCCAGTCGAGACTGCACACGGCAGCCGACAGATGGCCCGCCCAAATGCGCTGGATGTGGTGGGGAGCATGTGGCCTCCTACCGCGGCTGTTCCACCTTCGAGCGGACTGAGGCACAAAGCCGTGGTCAACGACCTGGCTCCATAAAGCGGCCTGCACCGGTCCGACCTGGCGTCAGTTTTGCTGGTGCTACTACCTCTGGCTCCTCACCACAGGCCTCCGCACCTGCGCCGAAGCCTGCCACTGTTGCACCTGCTACCAACGCCGAGATGAACCGCCGTCCACGGGCCACAGCGCGACCTTTGGCGCGGCGCTCTGCACGGCAGCAGGGTGACGACCGGGGCGAACACGACCACTCCCAACAGGGACGACAGGCTGACGTCGTGGCGACCCCGACTCAACACTCACGAGCTCCTACTGTCCCATCCCAGGCGGCCGATTCCAAAATGGCCGAAATGAAGCTCCTCTTGCAAGAACTTCGGGAGCTTCTCCAAGATATCCCGCGGCAACTCATTGCCGCTGTCAGTGCAGTCGTTCAGGAGATCTCCACCGGACCACTGGCCTCCCAGCATGGCCCGTAGTCAACGAGGCGTCACTTTCTGTGAGTGGAATGCCCAAGGCATCCGCACCCAAGATGGCGAATTTCGACAGCTGCTGCGGGATGAGGCCGTCGACATTTGCCTGGTTTCCGAGACTTTTCTGAAGCCTGGTGTCCATGTCTGGGCTGCCAGCTACGTGTGTTACCGGACTGACAGGCCAACTCATGGCGGTGGCACTGCAGTCTACGTCCGGACTTCCCTGGTGCACCATCAAGTTCCTCTTCCATGGCTACAAGCGATGAAGGCCACTGCTGTAGCTGTCAACACCTCGCATGGGTGCATCAAGTTTGTTGCAGTTTACCGCCCGCCTGTCCGACAGTTACTCCTCCAGGACGTTGAAGCCTTGCTGGCATTACCTGGAAAGCTCTTTGCTGGTGGTGACTTTAACGCTAAGCACACCGAATGGCATTCCCATGCCACCAACAACCACGGACGCAAACTTCTCCGAGCGGCCCAGTGGTGGAATGCCTTCATCCTCGGACCTCATGAACCCACCCACTTTCTCGACAATGGTGGGCCTCTGGACGTACTCGACATTGCGGTGGCAAAGGGGGTGCCCTATGTTATATCCGCCAGCACCCGCCCTGCCTTATCTTCGGACCACGTCCCAGTTCTATTTGACATCGACGTCGATGCCCAGCCAGTGATGCAGAGAGGCATGTCTACCAGGAACACCAACTGGAACCAGTATCAGGCGCTGTTGGAAGAGAGTCTCCGTGACACACCTAACGCGGACGATGTTGGGGTTGATGGCTGTGCCAGATTCCTCCACGACTGTACTCTACAAGCGGTACTCCGAGCCACGCCGCGGCCGCAATCTGGCCCGCCTGTTCGATCCCGGCAACTACCACCGCATATCATGGAGGCAATAACTGCCAAAAACTTCCTCTTTCGTGTATGGCAGCTGACGCGTAACGCTGCGATGAAGAGGGCTCTCAACAGTATAACGAGGGACATGAAAGTTGCCGTTGCGAACCACCGCCATCAGGAATGGTCCAACCGCCTGGCCACTCTTCGGGTTGACGATGGTACCGCCTGGAAAGCCACACAGCTCTTCCTCCGCCGGCGTCAGCGGATTCCGCCGTTACAAGTTGGTCGACACATCGTCAGCAGCCCCGTGGACAAAGCCAACGCCATTGCTGACGTTTTCGAACGAAATTTCCAGCCTGTCATGGACCCCATGGATCCGGATCACGTTCGCCTGGTTGCTCAACGTCTCCCGGTGTTCCTCGCTGCCCCTACGAGTGACGAACGTATCGAAGACGTGGATGCTGATGAAGTCTCTGATCAACTTCGGCGGCTCAGCAAACTCAAGGCAGGAGTCCCTGACCAGATTACAAATGAAATGCTGCGACGAATGTGACCGACAGCCGCTGAACACCTGGCTCGCCTTTTCAATACCATCGTACGCACTGGCTGCTATCCTCAGGAGTGGAAACACGCCGAGGTCGTCTCCATCCGAAAGCCTGGGAAGGACCCTCGTCTCCCCATCAGTTTGCTGCCGGCTGTCAGCAAAGTCTTTGAAAGGCTGTATCTCTGTGGTTTTCGCCCTGGACACGCAACGACGCACCAACTGCTTCGCCTCGTTGAAGAGGCCCTTGATGCCATCGAACGGCGGGAATATTTCGGAGCCATCTTCCTGGATGTTTCACGGGCGTTCGATTCTGTATGGCATGAGGGGCTTCTCATCAAGCTCCTGGACCTCGGTGTGCCCCTGCCGCATGTCCTTCTCTTAAAATCTTACCTCGCCGACAGAAGCTTTCATGTACGCACAGAGGACCTGTCGACGCGCCGCCGGGTTAGGGCTGGTGTTCCCCAAGCCTCCGTTCTCTGCCCCATACTGTTCATCGGATGATACAGCGCTGTACACGCGCAGCATGAATGCAGCTCTGCTCCAACGACGCATGCAGGCAGCGGCTGACACACTTACTCAGTGGGCCAGGAGGTGGCGCCTCAGCTTCAATGGGGCTAAGACGCAAGCCCTCCTTATCACCAAGAAGCATTTCCCAGCCGACCTACCGCAGATCACCATCAGGGGAACCGCCGTACCTTGGGGCAATACCGCCAAGTACCTGGGTGTGACGCTCGATAGAGGGCTCACATGGAGACACCATATCGACGACATCGTCAAAAAGGTCAGGGGTAGACTGACTCAACTCTACCCCTTTCTCAATCAGACACCTGCGCTCCCGCCAGAACTGGGTGTTACTCTCAATCTTACGCTTATACGCCCGCTTATCGACTACGCCGCTGTGGTTTGGGGCAATGCTGCAGCGACCCACGTCGACCGCCTGCAACGCCTTCAGAACCGGATTTTACGTCTGGCATTGCACCTCCCTCGGGACTTCCCGTCGGACTACCTCAACCGCATCTCCAACATCCCTACTGTTCGAGACAGGTTTCGACAGGCTGCACGGCTCTTTTACGAGAAGACCGCGCAGTCCGAAAATCCGCTCCTTCGAGCCATGGGCCACCGGGTGCAGCGTCTTAACGCGACCAGGTGGCCCCACCTGCTTCGCGACCACTGAGTTGCCAGCACGTCCAGACCATCGTCCCAGCAGACTGACAGGGCATCAAACATGAAGCCAGGCCACATCGCACGCTCCGTAAGACTGGACGAATAGCCTTCCGGCTTAGACTCCACCGACCCACAGGGACTCATCTGTCCCTGTCAGGCAGCAGCAGCAGATAATCAGATGCGCCAAGTCGGAGCATGTTGACGTTACCGGAAAAGGCGCTTTTAGTGAAGCTGTAATATCACAATGGGGAATGTGCTAGTTCAGCGTTACGATCCTATCGCCATAGGAAGGGGATTCGAACGGTTGAAGGTCCGTTGACAAATGCAGCTGTGGCGAGAATGATTTCGAAGTTCGAAGCCACGGGTTGTTTAGACGATAGACCCCGTAGTGGCCGACCGATCACAAGGCGCAATGCTGCTGAGACAGTTCAGGAAGAAATGGAGACTAGCGGCTTCGTCTATGCACGGGGAAGTCAGCGCTCGTGCAGTCGCACGTCGCACGTCGCACCGGTATTCCATACACTACTGTTTGGTTGGCACTTAGGCGTACCCTCCGATGCTATCCGTACAAAATCCATCGGCATCATGAACTGTTACCTGGCGATTTAGTGAAGCGGAGGGCATTTGCGGCGTAGGCGTTTCAAAAGATGGCGGAAGATGACGATTGGTTAAGTAGCGTGTTGTGGACCGACGAAGCTCATTTCATGCTCCGAGGGGCTGTCAACGCCCACAACTGCAGAATTTGGGCTACCAAAAATCCTAGAACTGTCGTGGAAACTCCATTGCACTACGAAAAAGTCAAGGTATGGGTTGGATTTACCACATCTACCGTTATCGGGCCTTTTTTCTTCGAGGAAATGCGTGATTCTGGTTTTGTAACTGCTACCGTGACGGGTGAGAGGTACGCCGATATGTTACAGAATCGCATCATCCCCAGCCTGGCTGATAAACACCTGGTGGAACGTACGATGTTTATGCAGGATGGCGCTCCACCCCATATTGCTAGACGCGTAAAAGATCTCTTGCGCGCATCGTTTGGTGATGATCGTGTGCTCAGCCGCCACTTTCGTCATGCTTGGCCTTCCAGGTCCCCAGACCTCAGTCCGTGCGATTATTGGCTTTGGGGTTACCTGGAGTCGCAAGTGTATCGTGATCGACCGACATCTCTAGGGAAGCTTAAAGACAACATCCGACGCCAATGCCTCACCATTACTCAGGACATGCTTTACGGTACTGTTCACAACATTATTCCTCGACTAGAGCTATTGTTGAGGAATGATGGTGGACATATTGCATTTCCTGTAAACAACATTATCTTTGTTTTGTCTTACTTTGTTATGCTGATTATTACTATTCTGATCAGATGAAGCGCCATCTGTCGCACATTTTTTGAACTTCCGTTTTTTTTGTGGTTCTAATAAAAATTCATGTCATTCCAAGCATGTGTGTCAATTTGTACCTCTCTATCTACATTATTCCGTGATTTATTTAGTTTTCAAATGTATACTGACTTTTTGATCACCCGGTATGTTCACAAAGGAAAGAGAACCTTCTTTATTTAGAGAGATCTGCTGATATTCAAATTTGACGTGGAATTGAGGAAGTTGTTCCTTAAAGCGTATGCCTGGACCGCATTTTATAGTAAAGAAACGAAATTGAAAAACGTTAAAAATTAACTGGACAGGTGAAGTGAGAAATAAAGCAGTGCTAAACATAGCAGACGAGGGAGATATATTCGAAAATGTGACGGTTCTGGGGCGGGGGGGGGGGGGGGATCCAGCGCACACGTGCCGGGTTGGTTATGTTGTTTGACCACACACAGAATGCTTGTAAAAGGTTGGCTGCCGCATAGCCTATACTAGTTCCGCATGCGCACGAGTGAGATGAAGGCTGCAGACAGTGCCCGCGCCCTGCGGTGCAACATTATAACAGCCTAAACGATATTCATGAACAGTTGTTTTGGGACCGGAAGGAGCGATAAAAGGGAAAATAATAAAGGAAATTATAGAGGATTTAGGAGTAGTAGATACACAGAGACGAGGACAGGAGCAAAGATAGCGAAAGTTGTACGATAGCATCAGGCCATTCGAAAGACTGACGACTTCAACACTGCAGCCGTTTTTCATTTTGTAACGTGTAGTCCCTGTTTTGTATCTGTATTTACAGAACCAATACTTCGAAGCTAAAAGTGCGTGTGCTATGCAATATAAATGCTATATTTGCAACTACAGGTTACAGAATGAAATGCAGCTGCAACGTTGAAAATATAGTCGCCAAAAATGTAGTATTGAAGAAATGTACAAATGTATTACGCCACCTGAAGGTAGGTAAAAATCCGAAAGCGTCTGGATATAACTAGGGCTATACAAGAAGCAGTTGGCTGCTGCATTTTTATATTTTCTTCCCTAACGGTTACGGGTACTCCGTGTATCCTATCCAGAAAATTGTTCAACTCCAAGACTTTCAAGCAGTTAGAACTGTGTTTACTTAGTTATTGGCTTCTTCTTTAGTAACAAACAGTCCTATACACTCTGTTTTGCTAGTTATCCTACAAGTGTAATGTTTTCTCCTCTCTCTCTTTCAGATCTCCTGATAAACTTTCTCTTACATCATGGAAAACCTAAGACGTTCAAGGTACGCACGAAGAGTCCAGTAACAGTACCCTGTTAACACTGAGACTTTTCTCGACAGCAGAAACAAAAACATTCAGTAAACATGGGTCTGTGAATGAGCTACTTGCAAGATAATTGCATGTGCACGGTTACGAGCTGCTGCTAACGTCAGGTTTGAAATATTGTTCTGATTAGTAGAAATGTATATGGAATATAAACTTTTCAATTAAGTCTCCTTCTAGTTGGGCTCAAATTTACCCAGGGCCATTCTGAGGAATGCAGTGAATAAGTGATGGGCACCGGAAAATTTTGCTGCTGATTTCAGACGACATGTAACGCGCCAATATGCTCCAAGATGTGCGTATAGGTTAGTCAGGCCCTGTACCTTGGCCTCCAACATCACCTAACCCCAAACCTCTTGATTTTTCCATATGGGATCATGTCAAAAGTGAAGTGTACCACACTGCTATCAATAGTGTTGAACTGGAGCAGCAAACTGTGCAGTTTCGTCGAGGTTTACGAGGTAATCCATGGGTGTTTGAAAGAAATGGTAACTCAGTCTGTAGCTCTGCGTCTAGTACTAAGCTCTTCTGTCTCCAGACCGCGGGGTCCAGGGCTCGATTCTCGGCCACGTCGGAGACTATATTCATTCATTGGGTGTCTTTGTTGTCGTAATCATTTCCTTCCATCTTCATCCACGTACAAGTACTTGCCTTACTTCACCAGACTCTCTTCTGCTGCTTTTCGCAATATGTACAGCTTTCAGGCAATTTGTTATGATGCAGTCCGCTGATGTATGCAATACGGAGCAGCGACGTCATCAGATCTGTCTATCTACATAAGTTTCGTTCTTATTTATCAGAAATAAAAAAATTCTTCCCATGGGTGGTTAGTTTCATATCGAACATATGGCAAATACATTTGTTCTGCACGAATTTCGTCTACAAGATGAAAGTCATTATAAACCTCATCATCAAAGCAATAGTATTTCTACCTAAGATCTATCAGTTTACTCCCCGGAAACTTTTCAACAGTCGTGTAGGCACTACAGCGCGTTAAAAAGTGCCAATCAGATGGCTTTTTCAGGTAATCATACCTGAATACTGGCTGAAAGTCTGGATGAAACTTCTTTCAACACTTTAACTGAATATTTAGCTTAATTTTTCAAGATTACGATAGGTTTTCAACTCACTATTTCGAATATTAGAGTCTGGGCTGGATAATTCACAAATGTGTAAGCTCATTCCTATAAGGCTACAGAATCTGGGTGGCAAATAGAGGCGAGATGCCTGGGCGGATAATATACTGTAAGTTAAAAGCTGTGCAGCGGGCTGACAAGATCCCTGTACTCACAGCAGGGGTAGTCCGCGGTGGACTGCAGCCAATGGTAGATGAGCCACCCCTCCAGCTCCAGGAGGGTGGAGCGGCCCAGCGACACGAGCCCCCAGCCCGCCAGCCTGGTGCTTCTCTGCTCTGGAAAAACGACAACAGTGTCACACACTTGTTACATCACTGTACCATCTACAGGGTGTGCAAAATGAAAGTGGACCACAAAACACATCTCGCACCTTAAGACAGACAACCTACCTTATGTCTCCATCCAGGAGTAAGTTGGACTGCTTAATTTAAGGGGTGTGGTATGTATCCGGGAGTGTTTTATTTTGCCTAAACTGTACAAACAAGCGGCGCTGTGCTCCATTGTAAGCTCATGACCTATTTTTATAAAAGTGTATCACATCTGGTTTACTTATACTTTATAACAATGAATTGCTGCATAAGTCACACGAAACTGAATTTGGATTAGGGACACTTAACACATTTCACGTGCAACAGTAATTAGTACCATGTGGTTCTATCGTATAGCACACATCTGTGTAAATGGTCTCTTTCAAGATAAATATCAGGACTATTGAAACAACATAAAATCTGTTTTAAACATTAATGTTTATTTTTTTTCAGAATACAACGGCAATAATACCTGTACTGAAATCAATCAGTCAAGTCAGATAATCTCCGCTTGATTTTACCCATATAAAGTGAAAATTGCTACAAGATTAACTACTGCTGCAGATGTGCAATAGTAGCAACGAACTATTATTAGACAAGTATGAGTCAGGACAAAATGCACCTCAACAAAGTAAGAAAGAAAAAAAGACAATACTTAGGTAACTTTTTCCAAGTTTTCACTTTTGGAGTGTTTTCTCTAACAATCAGTTTTATATTGCAAATATTTTAGTCTTATATTTGATACTCAACAATTATCAACTTTATGCTGTTACATTAATAACTGTAACTTTCAGTTCCAACGATCCGAACGTAGATATGTTTACAATGTGGTGCCTCTCCGGTCCTGTTCACTTGAAGTATTACTATGTAGCGTATTGTGTTTTGTACAGAACTTAGTTTGGCTTATAACTTAGTTTCTAAGTATTTTACTACTGCCTTTTTCTTTCTTTTTCAAACAGATTATATGATGATGAGATGATGATGTATCGAAAGCGGCAACTGAAGCAATTTATTCCATACTAAATTTGTCTCGCTATTTAAAAATTGCTTTCCTAAAAAGTGGTTCCGAAGATCGATTAAAAAAAAACAAGTGAGCTATGGATAATTAAGCGAATTGAAATCTCATGCAGGAGGAAGAGGGAAATTTGTATAAAGGCCAGAGTAAGCCAAAATCAGACATTACTGGCATATTACAAAAAATACTGTAGTAAGGAAAGTCATTACAGCGTCCAGAAGTATGCACATCCTGACAGAAATGAATCACGGAGATAATAAGATTAAAATTGTGTGGGACATTGTCAAACAGCAGACAGAACAGTCAGTCAGTGTAAAAGATACCACAAAAATTAAACTAAGTGACACTGTCGTGACAGGTAATAAGCAGGTTGCAAGTACTTTTAAAGATCAGTTTCTAAATGTAGCAGCAAAACCATGATTACATGGTTCAGTGCCAGAAGCATGAGACTATATTAAAAATAGATGTAGAGCCAACATCCTTCAATGAAATTAATCTAATTCTGAAAATTCTAAAGAACAAAAGCTCATGTAGTGTTGATGGAATTTCAAACAGAATCCTGATGGAATTTCAAACATAATTCTGAAAAGTTATTCCAGCTCAAAAAGTAATGTCCTTAGTGACATATGCAATGTATCTCTGACACAAGGACTTATTCCAGGCAGGCTAAAATATGTAATACATCTCTTCACTAGAAAGATGACAAGACATACTTAAACAACTATGGTCAAATTTACTCACTGACATTTTCTTCCAAATTTTCAGAAAAGTAATATTCTCAATAGTAGTCTCACAATTAAGTGGAAACAATTTACTTAGAATATGAAACTTCCTGGCAGATGAAAACTGTGTGCCGGGCCGAGACTCGAACTCGATACCTGTGGCTAAGCCATGTCTCCGCAATATCCTTTCTTCCAGGAGTGCTAGTTCTGCAAGGTTCGCAGGACAGCTTCTGTGAAGTTTGGAAGGTAGAAGACGAAACACTGGCAGAAGTAAAGCTGTGAGGACGGGGCGTGAGTCGTGCTTGGGGTAGCTCGGATGATAGAGCACTTGCCCGCGAAAGGCAATGGTCCCGAGTTCGAGTCTCGGCCCGGCACACAATTTTAATCGGCTAGGAAGTTTCATATCAGCGCGCACTCTGCTGCAGAGTGAAAATCTCATTCTGGATGCTTAGCATATAACAGTTTGGATTCCAGAAGGGTTGGTCAACTGCAAATGCTTTTTACTCATTCTCTCATTAAACAGCACAAGCATTAAATAGAAAAATGTAGCCAGCTGGAGCTTTTCGTGATCTTCCCAAGGTGTTTGGATGTGTAGATCATGTTACTCTCGTAGAAAAACGCAAGTTTTATGTAATTGGTGCCTTTACACAAATCTAGTTTGAATCATTCTTAACTAACAGAATGCAAAACGTTGTGATGAATAACTCAAAAAATTTCGGAAGGATAGACAATTTCAGTGACTGGAGATAAATCTGAAAGGGAGCCCCACAGGGTTCAATTTTGTGTCCACTCTATTCCTTATTCACTGACAGATAAAAATTGCAACACCAAAAAATAATGTAGTGTAACGAAATTTTGGGAATAGATTTCTGTAGGTAATATATTTAAGTGATTAACATAGCTGGATCACAGGTTGATATAAGTGGGAGGTAAGCTGTTGCAAATGTGAAATTCTGGTAAATTAATATAGGTGTAACCGCCAATATGCTGAAATCAGGCATGCAAATAAACATGAACTGTGTTGTACAAAAGCCGGACGTCAGTTTGCGGGACGGAATCCATGCATGTTGCACTTGGTCGGTCAATACAGTGACGGCGAATGCTGTCTGTGGATGACGCTGGAGTTGTCATCCGATTATGTGCCATATGTGCTCGTTTGGAGACATACGTGGTGATCGAGCAGCCCAAGGCAACATATCGACACTCTGTATAGCAGGTTGGGTTACAGCAGCGGTATGTGGGAGAGTATTATCCTGTTGGAAAACACCCCATTGAATGCTGGTCATGAATGGTAGCACACCAGGTCGAATCACCAGACTGACGTAGAGATTTGCAGTCATGGTAAGTAGGGCAGCCCCCTGTCATACGAAATCGTACCTCAGATCATAACTCCAGGTGTAACTCCAGTGCGTCTACCACGCAGGTTGGTTGCAGGCTGTCAACTGGCCTGCTAACCAACATACGGCCATCAGTGGCTCCGGGGCAAAACCACGTTTCATCATCAAGCATGACTGACCTCCACTCTGTCTCCAACGGTCCCTCGATTTTCACCATTTAAGTTGCAAATGACGGCGTGAAACATCCCCTTGGAAAAATTTATGAATGATTGTGCTGATAAACCCCTTACGATATTTGATTTTGAAACAGCTGAGCAAAATTGAACGTGCACAGATATTTCTCTCTTTACTTATTCAGATCATCAATAAATTGACACAATATTTTTAGCACAACGCAATCTGACTTTCAATAATCCCTACAAAAGAATGGCCCTGACTAACAATAACGTTTACCTTTCATGAATTACTTACCTCACAAAAATCTTCGTTACTCGAACTACTGCAATGCAGCGAGCGCCAATACTGCCAGCTAAATAAAAGATTCAAACTACTGATAGGCACTAATTACTGATTGTCATAGTTAGCAAATGAAAGATTTCGATAGAGAACAAACAATGTATTCACCTTAATAGTGTTCAAAAGTCATAATATATCAATTCATGATATCCAGTATTACAAGTTTACTCTTTCTGGCGGACACACGTCCAGATCGTCCGCACTTAAAATTCTGCCATCTCTCTCCCCACTAGTTTCGGACTACATTGCCCATTCCCAAACCACAGCGTTCGTTGTAAATGTTAACGTACTTTTGAAGGGAGCTGATACTAACAGTTTTGGTGAAGTTACTGGATCATGAGAAAGCATTCCTGTTCTGTACGTATAGCTATTGTATGCGTGTGCGCTGATCGAAATGTACGGTAACGTTTACATCGAAGGCTACGGTTTGGAAGTAGGCAATGTAGTCCGGAAAATAGTGTCCCATTTTACTACTCATTTTCCTACCACAAACAAAAAACTTTTAACCCACTTGTAACAGAAACTGAAGCCATAGTAAAATAAACACAATTTATTGTTTATTTTGAGAAAGTAATGAGCACTGAACACGCTCAGCTGATGTAGCGCAATAGCATTTATAAGAAAAAAACTTTCAGTATATCTGGAAACCAATACCTGATGAGATACGGATCATCGAATATCTGTAGGCCTATTCACAGCCTGCGTTTGATTTGCGGTTCATTCAGGATTCGCAAGCGTAGTAATTTACCACAATACGCACGCGTGGCCAGATGAAAATTCTCGAGATGTCATGGAGGTGAGGCATCAGAATCACTTTAGTATCAGTGTATGGGCAGAAATTGTCAGTGATGGACTCAGAGGGCCACACACTTTACGAATCAGATTAACAGGTGCTGTGCATCACCGAATTCTGTGGGATTAATTGCCAGCGCTATTGGAGACGGTCGCACTTGCAGAATGTCGACTGTTGTTTATGCGTGTCGGACCACCACCCGATTCTCTACGGATCACATGGCAGTATCTCGTTTCACGGGCGATTGATTGCTCGAGGTGTGACTTCATGGCCTCACCGTTCAGTCGACCTGAAACCGTTGAATTTCTCGCTGTGGGGACGTTTAAAGGTACCGGTGTACGCGCAACCCACCGACAGTGTGCAGACCTCAGGGGGTCGTGTGATGAGTGCACGTGGCGAGCGGAGCCAGGTGTACCTGAGACAGTACGCGAATTACGGCGAAGTAGGGCTGAAGAATATGTCAGGATACTTGGTATGCACTCGCAGCACGCAGGGGCGGGGAGGAATCCTGCACGTGTGCGGTGCACTTGCACGTGTGCAGTTATCATGTGTTCTGCGTGCACACAGGGGCAAGCTGGCCACCAGCTTCTCTCCCCTACCCTCCATACCGTCTCTCCACTCCTTCCCCTGTAATGTGTTTTGTTTCCTAGCTTGCTTTATTTAATGAAGGAATAAGGTTAGTAGGATTGCTTAAAAGAAATCATGATTTGAAAGATACCCTATTACCTACGATACGTTTTCTTTAATTGTCACAGGTGGCGTTGACAATACGTTTAATGTGTGGAACAAAATTTCTACATACAGAGAAACGCGAACAGTTACGTAGATTTTCACCACTGATGTTTGCTCTTAACCGAGACTTATTTTCATAACAGAAAAAAATCTTTCACAAACGTATGTCGAGCCAAACATTGACATTATCTTCACAATGGAGACGAGGAAACTCTTGCAGCGAAAAGTCGTGATAAAAGTCTATTACATGTCTTGCCAAAAGGAACTTGTCTCTCAGACGATAATTACGCTGTAGACCCATTAATTCCATTTGCAAATTGGGATGAATATCATCCACAGAAACAGCAAATGGTTTCGAGTAACATTAAAAAGCTTGGGATAAATATGATATATCCCCAAATCGCTTGAGAAATTCTTCTTTTATTGTACTAAGTACGGAAACATATTCTTTGCAATTCTGTTCTCGCACAGTAGACAGAATAGGGAAATGCACTGCATTCCCTGACGAGAGCTGTCGTCCCCACAGCTCAAACTTACTAGTAAAAGCTTGCATCTTTTGAGCCATTTGACAAATTATCTGATTTTCTCCTTGCAAACTTGTGTTCAGTGCGTTCATGTGTCCGGTAATGGCCAGTAAAAATGCATGGTCAGCAACACACTCTGGATCTTCTAACTTTGTCCTTTAAAAACTGATTTATTGGTATTCTCAGCTCAAAAAATCTTTTGAGTACATTGCCTCGGCTAAGCCAGCGGACTTCACACCGTGATATGGTATGTCACAGTGTTTGAGTGGTGTGTCGACTCGTGCTACACCTTGTGTTTTAATTGTATTGGTTTTCCTTTTCTTCCCCTGATATGTTTGTTTGATATGTTGTCTGTCATTAGGTGGCTGCTTGGTTGTCTTTTCTCTCTGCTATCGATATCTGCGTGTTTGCTTCCGGGAAACTGCTATGGAGGAAGTGAGATCTTTGACCGGTGGCAACTTCGTGTGGTGGCGCGGAAGTAGGGGCGTGCGCTGAGGGAGTCTGGTGGACACGGGAGGGCAGTGTGGCTCGCCAGCGCAGGCCAGGCGGGGTCGGTTGTACCGAGTCGCCACGTGATGTATGTCGGTTGTGTGTAACCAGCGGGTCGAGTTGACGGTAGAGCTCCGCGCGGGTTGGTTGTATACAGAATCGCTCCACGAGTAGTTGCTGTTCACTTCACCTTGGTGGGATGTTAACAAGCCTGAGAGTTGCATTTGTTTTACGGCCGTATTTAAATTGGTCAGCATTCTGCCTAGCCTGAGCATCCCAGAGTGGGTGATTTGTGGCCGCCTTACACATCCGTCATATCTGTTATGTTCTAATGATATTCCAGGACACGTTTGTTTAAAAACTTTTTAAATTACTCCATTCCTTTATGGCCAGTAATCGTGTGTTTGCTGAGACCTTTGATTTTTTTAATGGCGGTGTTGGTAGCTTCACTACCTCACCGTACTTTATTAACAAAGTTCTGTATTTACTTTGGTAGCCTGTTTACTAATGTTCTTTAAAATTTTTAAATTGTGGTATTGCTATAAATTACTTGATTGCCGTTAACGGCGTGTTTTGAAAGACTGTTATTGCCGATTGTTAGCTTCTGTGTTCTTTAAAAAAAATTTTTTTAAGCTGTTGTATTGCTGACTTGGCTGCCGTTTATAAAAGAAATTTTTAAACTGTTGCATTGCTGTAAATTACTTGAGTGCCGTTAGCGATGAGTTTAAAAGGTTTTTTATTGCCGTACTGTCAGTTTCTGTAAACTACCAGAAATTTGGCCCCATTTCCCAACTTGTGGTGTGGCTCGTAGTAACCGTAACCACTGTGTGTCAGTACTTTTCCCCAGTTTCAGCTAAATATGTGTGAAACTAAGTGTAAGCCTGTCGCATCTCAAATAATTAACTGCCCGAATAACCACCTGCATGACGTCTCCCAGTTTTGCTGCTTTTGCACAGAGTACTTCTTGGTGCAAAATGCAGTGGATGCTGAACAATGACTCTCTGTACGCTGAGGCTTTTTTCTTAGTAATCCAACAGATCCTATATGTTCCCCTTTCACTGCAGGTGCTCCTTCTGTTGTCACTGACAGCAAACGTTCCCAGTTTTCAACAGCTGAATCGACAGCTTTTTCATCGGCTTTTTGAGTGTCCTCGCCGGTGGTCGTGCTTTTTAAAGATATCATGTCTACAAAAATCCTCTGTTATGTACAGACCAGTGTCCACGTCGCGGACGTAACTCACTAACTATGCGGTGCCTGAAATATCTGTGGACTCATCAAATGCGACGGAAAATGCAATAAACTCTCGCACTGCAGTCCTTACTTGACGGTAAACGTCACCTGCCACGGCAGTTGTACGACGACTTACAGTCCGCCGAGAAAGAGTGATAGCTCGAAACTGATTTGTATTCAGTGGGCAAAGTAAATCAGCAGCATCGTTGATGCACTCGTTTATAAACTCACCTTCAGCAAATGGTTTTCCAGCTCTCGCTATATTAAGCGCAACCTTATAACTTGCACGTACCGCTGGGCTATCATTGTTGTCGTCCTGAATAATTGAAAACAGTGCTCCAGAAAATGTTAAATCAGTGAGATGAGAGACATGACGAAAGAAAGCCGCAGATCTCTCGTGACAGCAGCAACTTTTGTCAGATTCATCTAGTATCGTCATATCACTCTTCTTAAGGTCAGTCAATTTCCCCATCCGCTCAGAATCCAATAATAAATTTTACTCGTCCTTGTGACCACCGAGAATACTGCCACATATTAAACATTTCGAATTTTCACGTTTTTGCACAAAGAAAAAATGATTCTCCCATTCCCTTTTGAAAGATAGCAGGTATCCACTTCTCCGTTTCCTTGATCCACTCTGCATTTTCCGGTTCTTGAAATCCCAGCGTTCACTACGTAGTGGTCGCTTCGCATCAACGTCCGCAGCTTGGCCTGGCACTACGCAGCCGCAACCTGCCGGCTCTCGCCACCGCCCCGGTCGACGATTGCATGCGAGCAGCACACGTGCAGCGCTGTGCTCTCATGAGCCGCGTGCAACGTTTGTCCGTCCCTGATAGCATCAAATTCTACTGACAGAGAGAGGGGAACGAGAGAACAGATTGGCCCATATCACAACAGCTATTGATTTCCGGATATACCATTACGGAAACTTTTTTTCTGGTTTTGACCAATACTGCCTCATCTAGGAACATGTGACATACGTTTTAAAAGACCCTGTACACTTAAAAGAAATTTCCTGGATGGCCAATGTGTTTCCTTAAGTCATTATGCCTAGTTAGTGTAATAGTGCAGTTTATTTAACAGATTACGATATATGTTAATTATTGTCACTGCTCTGTGTCTAGGTCTACAGAGAAAATTCGATTTTGATGTAACTCATCAGTGCAACTTACCTACGCTCGCTGGTGATAAGAATAAAGGAAGTATCATAGAGAGTGCGACACGTATTGAGAACGCAGGAGGCAAAAAGCGTGCTAGCAGCGCGTCCGAGATTCTTTTCCCCCTCGAGCGCTGCGACGGAAAAGATTGTGAACAAAGCATGACTAATAATGGTGCACCCAATCCTCCACAGCAAATATGCGGCCTGTTGCGCTCAAAGGCAGCCATAATTGTCAGCCGTAACATCTGAAGCTGACTGCGAGCTGAGCTGGGTGTCGCCAGTCTGCAATGCGCAGTAGGCAGCTATCACCATCAGTGACAACGTGTGGATTGGTGCAAATTCCCACTGTCGCCAGGCAAGGTATTTGCGATTCAGCTATAAGAGTATAAAGAGTGATTTTCATCGTGACTGTCATAATGGCTGTACATAAATGCGTATTTCGGATAACTTCTATGCTACAACTAGTAAATTTGCAAGTGATTGTGTTATACGGTTATGTTACTACGACCGATAATTCGACAAACAGAGAAGTTCGAAGTCAGTAGTTTATCACAAGAGTGCAGAAAAAGAAATAGTAAATTAAAAGTAAGGAACAACAAAAGGAAACATTTCTCATCATATGCTGCTAGAAGACAATTTCATAAAACAAAACAAGAGCTAAAAGTGGAGCGTAGTGTACAATACCGTTTACAGCAACACCGACACTATGAAATAAAGGATGTGTCATATGGAACCTATGTATCCCCTGACAACTTGCTCCTCAATATTACGAGGGGGAAGTTTTACAGTGTGTAGATACATCCTTTAGGAACAATATTTTCATTTCTCCACATAATTTCCATGCTTCTCAACTGCCTTACGCCACCTTGGAACCAGCGCCTGTATACCTGCACAGTAAAATTCTGGACCAACCTGTTGGAGCCACTGTTTGGCAGCGTGCACAAGGGAGCCATCATCTTCGAACCTTGTTCCACGAAGAGAGTCTTTCAGTTTCCCAAAGAGATGATAGTTACATGGAGCCAGGTCAGGACTGTAAGGCGGGTGTTTTGTGATCGCTTTCATGGTTTTTTGACTGGCATGTGGCCGTGCATTGTCGTGCAACAGCAAAGCATCCTGCTTTTGCCGATGTGGTCGAACACGACTCAGTCGAGTTTGATGTTTCTCCAGTGTCGTCACATATGCATCAGAATTTATGGTGGTTCCACTTGGCATGATGTCCACAAGCAAGAGTCTTTCGGAATAGAAAAACACCGTAGCTATAACTTTTCCAGCAGAAGGTGTGGTTTTGATTTCTTTTTCCTCGGGTGAATTTGCACGATGCCACTCCATTGATTGCCTCTTCGTCTCTGGTGAAAAATGATGGGGCTATGTTTCATCACCTGTCGCAATTCTTCCAAGAAATTAATCTCCACCATTCTCGTACTGTTCCAGAAGTTCGCTCCATACCGTTTTTCTTGTTTCTTTGTGAGCCATTGTCAACATCCTGGGAACAAACTTAGCACAAACCTTTTTTAACGCCAACACTTTCAGTATTCTGCACACAGTTCCTTCCCCTATCCCAACGTAGCGTGAGAATTCGTTCACTGTGATGCGTCTGTCAGCAGTCACTAATTCGTTAACTCTCTGCACATTGTCTGGAGTATGTGCAGTACGAGGCCTGCCGATACGAGGACAATCCTCAATATTGCCGTTCCCGCTTTCATCACGTAACCTGCTTACCCACCGACTAACTGTACTGCGATCGACAGCAGCATCTCCATACACCTTTTTCAACCTTGGTGGATGTTTCCCACTGTCTCATTTTCACAGCACAGGAATTCTATGACAGTACGTTGCTTCTGACGAACGTAAAGTGTAGCAGCCATCTGGAAGACATGCTGTGACTGCGCCACTCACGGGAACAGTTTGAACTAAGTTTGAAAACAATCGCGAAGGATGTATCTACATACTGTAAAACTTCCACACATGCAGAATGAAAACTGTATTTTTCCGAAAATAGTGTGCATTTGTTTTGGAGTAACCCTCATACCTAATTGAGCTGACAAACCTTGCATTGCTACGGTATTCATTATGCCAGTTTTTTTTATTAGAAACGACGACAAAAAATGAACTGTGTTTGTAGTGTAGCATAGAAGAAATTTCATTTTCGTGTCTTCGTGAAAACACGTTTGAAATTATGAAGCAGACGTACAAAGAAACATGGATAATGTATGATGACAGTGTGCGTACGGCTTCGGCAGCACACCAGTCGGCACTATGAAACATTGTAAAGCAGGCGCGCCTATGACGAGAGAAGGCCAAGACACGCCCCCAGCCTGCACGCCGATGCGTGCATATTGGCCGCCGCCGCCGACCGAGCTGTGTCAATCTCTCAGTACATCGGATCGGGACTCAGTTCGCACTGCACCTCAATTCGTCGCTCTGTGCTCTAGTCTTCTACACTGATAGGCGTCGCCTCTCACCTTAGGTAGCTGTGAGGGAACGTTATCATTGTGTATAGTTGCAATATGGACACGGACAAGATTCTATATTTACATCTACGGGCACAATTCGCGCCAAAGTCATAATCCCCCCCCCCCCCCCCCATCCCCCTCTGTTTCACTCCCGGATCGAGCGAGGGAAAAACGACTGTCTGAACGCCTCAGTACCTGCTCATATTTCCCTTATCTTTGGATGGTGATCACTGCGCGATCTGAAAGTTGGTGGTAATAATATATGCTCTACATCCTCGGTTAAGATCGGATTTCGGAACTCAGCGAACAACCTCTTCTGTTTAGCGCGGCATCTATCTGCAAGTGTGTTCCACTTCAAACTTTCTATGAGATTTGTAACGCTCTCGTGATGGCTAAATGTACCAGTCACGAATCTTGCCGCTCTTCTTTGGACCTTCTCAATCTCTTGAATCAGACCCAACTGGTAAGGGTCCCATACAGACGAACAATACTCCAAGACTGGACGAACTAACGTATTGTAGGCTATTTCCTTTGTTGAAGGACTGCATCGCTTCAGGATTCTATCAATAAACCGCAATCTAGAGTTCGCTTTACCCGTTAATTGCGTAATCTGATCATTCCATTTGAGATCATTTCGAATAGTTACACCCATATACTTGACGGTCGTTACCGCTTCCAAAGACTGGGCATTTATTTTGTACTCGTACATTAATGGGGATTTTTCCCCTTGTTACACGCAGTAGGTTACACTTACTAATATTGAGAGATAACAGCCAGTCGTTACACCACGCATTTATTGTCTGCAAATCCTCATTGATTTGTTCACAACTTTCGCGTGATACTACTTTCCTCTAGACTATAGCATCATCGGCAAACAGTCTAAGGCCGCTGTCAATACCATCAACCAGATCGTTTATGAACATCGTAAAAAGCAGAGGACCTATTACGCTGCCCTGGGGCACACCTGAAGCTACGCTTGTTTCTGTTGAAGTCGCCCAGTTCAGGAAGACATACTGCTCCCTGTCTATTATAAAACTTTCTATCCAACCGCATATGTCATCGGATAGACCGTAAGCGCGCACTTTTTGTAGCAAACGACAGTGCAGAATTGAGTCGAACGCCTGTCGAAAGCCGAGAAATATGGCATCAACCTGGGAGCTGGTATTTAGAACCTGTTGTATATCATGCACAAAGATGGCCAGCTGTGTCTCGCATGACCGCTGTTTCTTAAAACCGTGCTGGTTTCTGCATATGAGCTTCTCAGGGTCTAGAAAGGTCATTATATCTGAACACAAAATATGTTCCATGATTCTACAATAAATCGATGTCAGTAAAATTGGCCGGTAATTAGGTGCGTCCGATTTTCTACCCTTTTTATAGGTTGCTATGACCTGGGCCTTCTTCCAGTCCTGTGGAAGTTTCTGCCGTTCCAATGATCTCTGATAGATCACAGATAAGAATGGTGCTATATTTGTAGCACAGTCAACATAAAATCTTACGGGGATACCGTCTGGGCCAGATGCCTTTCTGGCGTCTAAGGATCTTAACTGTTTTACAATCCCAAACACAGTAAACACTATGTCGCCATCCTTTCGTTTGTTCGGTAATTGGAAGGGGGAATGGCGCTGCAGTCCTCTATCGTAAACGAGCTTTTGAAAGCTAGGTTTAGAATTTCGGCCTTCTGTTTATCATCATCAGTTACATTACCCGTATTATCAGCAAGAGAAGGTATTGAATTATTCATAGCGTTCATAGATTATTTTTAGAATCTGCAGATAAAATATTCAATAATTAGTACATGTTATTTGAATGCTGTTAGCCACAGAACTTCAGACTGCACATCATTGAAGTTAAGCACTCAGTTGACTCCTCTAATAAACTGTATTATAACCACGGGTGTATTTTGTGGTGTAGTGAGAGGAAACCGGCCACCCACCTATTATACCTCCGTCTCTTCATCCAGCCAGGAACCACAAAACATTACGAGAGGGCACAACCACAGTATACAAATTAAGAAACGTGATCCCAGGCAGTTTACGTATTCTGAGTGCAGCTGCCTCGCGTGTCTACAGCGCGATTTTAAAAACATCTCTGTGGCAGCGCCTGCCATAGCTTTACAGACGGCCATTTTCACCTACAGCCGTTTGCGCTTCGCAGTTGAAGAAAAGCGCTACCAGGTGTCAGTGATTTCCTTCTACGTTAAATCCACTGTAGAAGTGTCTTATCGGTAAAGAATTAATGTATTAAAACTTAGTGCATGATGCGGCATTTTTTGACGTATCTCATTATTTATGAGATTACACTGTAGCTCTTGAATTATGTGTCGTACATCTATATAGTTGTACAGATACATTTAGCGGCTTATGTGAATATTGTCACCGAGATATGTTGCGAATATAGTAAGTAGCAATGAAGTAAAAATTTAAACGTCATTCATGATGCAGCATGTTTTCTCTCTTCTCCGTGTTTATGACGTCGTATCTCCTGATCTATGTGTCATACAATGATATCACTTCGTGGTGTCTATTCTATCGGACTTATTGGAGATGACAGACACCACATATTCATACAGCTGATTCGTCTATATGAGCAATCGATCCACCTTCTTCAGTACGGATGCGTAAGTATAAGGGAGGTTCGGAAAGAAACGAGCTGGAGCCATAATTACAGAAAGCAGTACCTGTATGTTAGAAGTATTGACCCTGGCTGTTGAGACACTTGCTCACTGTGACACAAGGGAACGTCAGCATAACCTTTCCTGCACTCGTGTGGATGCCCCTGGCTTTTTTTGGTGGTGGTGACCCTGGATGCTTCCACTGGAGACTTTGTCGTTTTGATTCTGGTTCGAAGTGATGCCACCAAGACTCATCTCCAGCCACCACTCGTGCCAGGAATGCATTCCCTTACCGAGCATACCGCTGCAGATGAGCAAGACAGTGGGCCATTCGATATGCTTCCTGGTGTGGTTGAAGACTGTGGGGCTCCCACTGGGCACACATTCTGCACATGTGCAGTCGTTTTCATGATGGCGTGAACACTTCCGACGCTCAGACCGGCCACGGCGGCTAAGGCATTCACTGTTACTCGGCGGTCCTGAGTAATGAGTGCATCCACCAGCTGGACGATGTCATCAGTAATGCAGTGTGGTGCTCCAGACCGAGCATCATCTGCTAAGGACAGACGTCCTTCCCTGAAGCGCTTGTGCCACGCCTTGACCCTTGCAAGGGACATGCAGTGTTCGCCGTACACTTGTGACATTCGTCGATGAATGTACATTCCTCTTACTCCTTCCGCTGTCAGAAAACGAACAACACCTCTTTGCTCTTCGTTTGACGCTTGCATATCACTGTATACAATGCGACTGGCGGCATTGGACGATTGATGCATGCTGCTGCTAGCTCTGTATAGTCACGTGACGTGCATCCGTGCCCTCTAGCGACGGACTGTGAACTTCCACGCTCTGGTCGGAACCACACCTCGTTACACACGCCACGATATTACCCTCCTGTCACCGGTTTGCGCATTCCAGATTCCGGCTCGTTTTTTTTTTTTTTTTAAACGCCCCTTATCCATCGACTTCCTGCAGGACTGTCAGAGCAGCGAGCATGGAGGAAATGGACAGGGACTGGGAATAGATGGCGGTCGGTGGGAGTGTGGGTAGGCCGGGAGGCGCGCTAAGACAGTCCGCTGATCCTGGGTTCGAAACCTCGTGTGGTGCTCATTTATATAAAAAACATGTTCGTGCTTTCGCAGAGGAAGCTATGCCAGGACTTCAGTTTTAACACAGTGCAAACCAATAACGACGTAGGTACATAAAGTTCTACAAAACGTCTTCAGAGGCATAAAAATTAAGTGTCGTTAGGTGCAAGAAGAATTGCCACTGGGGTCGGGTGGATACAAGGAAAAACCTTATTTCACGTTCTTTGTCTAGGAAAACATATTTGTGCTAGAAACGTGATCAACATACAGCTATCAGGATTTTATATTTTAAAAAAGATGGATGTCTAATTCTTTTCGTTGTTATTCGGACATTTTGATTATTATGTGTCGATTAATCTCAGGCTTCTGTATTATTGTGAGGCTGTCTGTTAACTGTGACTATGGTGTCTTCTTATTACTTCGTATCTACATGAAAAATATATTAAACATTAATGCCGATTGTGATGCACAAAATGGCAGTTTTCTAATACAGAACACACACACACACACACACACACACACACACACAGTGTCCCAGAAAGAATGGCGAGTATTCAAGAATATGTCAGAAACCATCATTCGAAGTCTAGTCAATGTGGACTCTAAAATGCACACCTCAGAAGCTATGAGCACTTCTTCCTCCTCGGTACTATGAAACAAATCACTTCTAATGCAGGCTCTATCCTTTCTACATTTTTAGAGGTGGAAGTATGAATCAAAACAAGAAAAAAATCTTTAGTAAACATGGGCTCTAAAGAGCATAAATTACGAGCTATGATCACCTGTTCATCTTAGCTATTGTGAAACATATCTCTTCTACTAACCAAGTTGAGTCATCCTAGCGGCAGATCCTTCCACCACCAGGATAACAAAAATGAGAATCCCAAAAAGCTTTTACCAAATCCAGTAGTCTTCATTAACACTGAAGGAGTATCACATGAGAAAGAAACTCTGCTGTCAGACATCTGCAAACACACAAATTGTGATTTTCTTTTGATACAAGAGACCCACAGAGGCCACAATGAACCGAATCCAAAGATAAATGGAATGAAATTGATCGTTGAAAGACTAAGCGCCCAATATGGTAGCGCAATATTCGCCAAACCGGACCTTCTAAACCTATCCACAGACATAATGGCAGAAGATGATATAGAAATTTTGACCGTTGAAGTTCAGTCATGCGCAGTAACATCGGTATGTAAACCACCAAAGACAGACTTCATTTTCAAGGAACCAAATAACTTCTGCCGCAAACCAACAAAACTGGTTATGGGTGATTTCAATTGTTACAGCACATCATGAGGCTACGTGGACACAAACAAGAATGGAGAGGATCTTGAAGATTGGTCCGAAAGCATGGAATTGAAGCTCAGACACGATCCTAAGAAACCACCCTCTTTCAACACTGGAAGGTGGCGCTCCGGATATAACTCTGATAACATCTTCGTAAGTGAACATACAGCACACCAGTCGAAGAAAGATGTTATGGAACTAATCTCACATTCTCAACTTCGACTTATAAATCGTTTTGTGGAAGCAGCTGTGGTACCAGAAAGAGTCCCATTCAAGAGACCATTTAATTTTAAGAGAGGACAGTGGAGCAATTTAGCAAAGATCTGGATAAGGAAGTGGAAAATGTGAAATCCATGCCAGAAATGAATAACCAGTTTGTCGACCTAGTGAAAACCATATCACGAAGACATATCTCAAGGGAATGCTGAACTACATATATTCCAGAACGTAACAAAGGTTCAAATGCACTGCTGAAAAAATATGAACAACTATTCAATGAGGACCCATTTTCTGAAGAAACAATTAACACAGGTGAACAGTTTATATCTGAAATACCTGCTTCCAGGAGGGAAAAGTGCTGCAGTGAAGTGACACAATTAGACATGAAGCATAGCAGCCATGAAGCCTGGAAACTCTTGAAAAATTTCAACGATGACCACACTAAAGTTCCTGCTGAAATGGCTAAAGTAACTCCTGATCAAGTAGTTCATCATCTGCTATTAAATGGCAAAACGAAAAGATATGTCAAAACCAAACTACAAAGATATGTCGAAGAAAATGACTTTATTGCCTGCCCTTTCGCATTAGCAGAACTAGAGGACGCCAAGCGTTGCATGAAGAATAACAAAGCTCGAGGGTTATTTGATATGCGAGTAGAACAAATAAAGAGGTTCGGCCCACGCACTAAAAGGTGGATTTTAAATCTGATTATCTATTGAATTTATAGACTACAGATACCCAAAATCTGGAGTAAAGCGAAAGTGGTAGCCTCACTGAAACCTGGGAAAGGTTCGACAGATCCCGAGAAGTTTCAACCAATCTCTCATCTGTGCCATCTATACAAACTGTAGGAATGAATATTGTTGAACTGCATATCAGGTTATGTAGACCGGAGGCTAATCATACAACAGACAGGAGTTCGGCCAGGAAAATCAACTTGTGGCCAGATCATCAACCTAACTCAACACAAAGAGAACGGATACGAGAGAGGGCAAATTGCAGATGTGGCGTTCGTGGACCTAACAACAGCGTACGATAAAGTAAATCACAAGCAGCTCACAAGGAAGATTTATATAATCACCAAGGACTATCGATTAATGCAGTTCACCCAATGCTTACTTCAAAAGAGGCTGTTCTTCGTCATCCTGAACAAGAGAAGTCGACGGAGACTACAGAAAAATGGTCTCCCCCAAGGCAGTGTGCTGGCGCCTGTGCTGTACACTATCTGCACCAATGACCAGCCTGTTGGGACAGATACAATATTTTTCATCTATGCCGACGATACAGCAGTTGCAGCCCATGGACGTACATTTGAAGATGGGGGAAATGAAAGTGACTTCAGTCCTCGAATACCTGACAAAATATCTATGGCAACAACAACCTAAAGCCTAACCCATCCAAAACACAGGTGTGTGCGTTTCACTTGAGAAATAGACAAGCTAGAAGAAAACTGGATATAACTTGGAAGGGAATGCAATTACAACGTACATACACCCCTACATAGTTCGGAGTAAAGCTTGACCGAATATTCACTTTCAAAGATCATTGCGAAAAAACAAAGCTCAATATATGCAGCCGAAATAATATAATATGGAAGCTCACTAATAGCTTATGGAGAGTTCAACCGAATGTCCTACGCACTCACATCTGCCCTAGCTTTATGTTTCTCCACAGTCGAATATACAGCACCAGTCTGGTAGGACTCTGCACAGACCAAGCATGTTGGTATTGCTCTTAACGAGACAGGCTGCATCATAAGATTGCCTACGAACAGCTCCAGTCGACAAAATCTACCAGCTGGCAGGAATAGCACCCTCGGAGATAAGACGAAGAACAGCGCCAGAAGCTGAAAAGAAAAAACAGGGAAGCGATCCCAGGCACCCCGTGTTTGGAAGTGAAGCACCGTGTTCAAGGCTGCAAACATCGTAAAGTTACATCTTCACCTTCCACTCGTCGAATTCAGTTTTGGTGGGACAAAATAATTGGAAGCAAGAGCCAAAACCTAAAGAAAGAGCCTGCTGCTGGTTTCCAACTACCCTGTCAGACGTAGAAGACTTTGGACAGACTGCGGACTGGAGTGATGGAGAGCAAACAAAACTTGAAACTACGGGGATAAATTTCTGGAGATGCAGCCTGAGAATGCGGAGAATCTCAAGATGATGCAAACCTCTTGGTCTGTCCGAAGTTGCCTGAATCCTGCACACTTGATGACCTGATCGCAGCAGATGTTCCAGCAATCAAGAATGCCAATTTCTGGATCTCAACACCAATTTGACTTGTATAAAATCCTATGTATATATTGTAGAGACGTTTGATTTCATACATAATCTTATTGTACTGTCCTGGATAAAAAATAGTAATAATAATAATATACTGTAAAAGTGTGAACCATGGACCTTGCCGTTGGTGGGGAGGCTTGCGTGCCTCAGCGATACAGATGGCCGTACCGTAGGTGCAACCACAACGGAGGGGTATCTGTTGAGAGGCCAGACAAACGTGTGGTTCCTGAAGAGGGGCAGCAGCCTTTTCAGTAGTTGCAGGGGCAACAGTCTGGATGATTGACTGATCTGGCCTTGCAACATTAACCAAAACGGCCTTGCTGTGCTGGTAGTGCGAACGGCTGAAAGCAAGGGGAAACTACAGCCGTAATTTTTCCCGAGGACATGCAGCTTTACTGTATGATTAAATGATGATGGCATCCTCTTGGGTAAAATATTCCGGAGGTAAAATAGTCCCCCATTCGGATCTCCGGGCGGGGACTACTCAGGAGGATGTCGTTATCAGGAGAAAGAAAACTGGCGTTCTACGGATCGGAGCGTGGAATGTCAGATCCCTTAATCGGGCAGGTAGGTTAGAAAATTTAAAAAGGGAAATGGATAGGTTAAAGTTAGATATAATGGGAATTAGTGAAGTTCGGTGGCAGGAGGAACAAGACTTCTGGTCAGGTGACTACAGGGTTATAAACACAAAATCAAATAGGGGTAATGCAGGAGTAGGTTTAATAATGAATAGGAAAATAGGAATGCGGGTAAGCTACTACAAACAACATAGTGAACGCATTATTGTGTCCAAGATAGATACGAAGCCCACACCTACTACAGTAGTACAAGTTTATATGCCAACTAGCTCTGCAGATGATGAAGAAATTGAAGAAATGTACGATGAAATAAAAGAAATTATTCAGATAGTGAAGGGAGACGAAAATTTAATAGTAATGGGTGACTGGAATTCGAGTGTAGGAAAAGGGAGAGAAGGAAACATAGTAGGTGAATATGGATTGGGGCTAAGAAATGAAAGAGGAAGCCGCCTAGTAGAATTTTGCACAGAGCACAACTTAATCATAGCTAACACTTGGTTTAAGAATCATGAAAGAAGTTTGTATACGTGGAAGAACCCTGGAGATACTAAAAGGTATCAGATAGATTATATAATGGTAAGACAGAGATTTAGGAACCAGGTTTTAAGTTGTAAGACATTTCCAGGGGCAGATGTGGACTCTGACCACAATCTATTGGTTATGACCTGTAGATTAAAACTGAAGAAACTGCAAAAATGTGGGAAATTAAGGAGATGGGACCTGGATAAACTGAAAGAACCAGAGGTTGTACAGAGTTTCAAAGAGAGCATAAGGGAACAATTGACAGGAATAGGGGAAAGAAATACAGTAGAAGAAGAATGGGTAGCTCTGAGGGATTTAGTAGTGAAGGCAGCAGAGGATAAAGTAGGTACAAAGACGAGGGCTGCTAGAAATCCTTGGGTAACAGAAGAAATATTGAATTTAATTGATGAAAGGAGAAAATATAAAAATGGAGTAAATGAAGCAGGCAAAAAGGAATACAAACGTCTCAAAAATGAGATCGACAGGAAGTGCAAAATAGCTAAACAGGGATGGCTAGAGGACAAATGTAAGGATGTAGAAGCTTATCTCACTAGGGGTAAGATAGATACTGCCTACAGGAAAATTAAAGAGACCTTTGGAGAGAAGAGAACCACGTGTATGAATATCAAGAGCTCAGATGGCAGCCCAGTTCTAAGCAAAGAAGGGAAGGCAGAAAGGTGGAAGGAGTATATAGAAAGTTTATACAAGGGCGATGTACTTGAGGACAATATTATGGAAATAGAAGAAGATGTAGATGAAGACGAAATGGGAGATACGATACTGCGTGAAGAGTTTGACAGAGCACTGAAAGACCTGAGTCGAAACAAGGCCCCCGGAGTAGACAACATTCCATTAGAACTACTGACGGCCTTGGGACAACCAGTCCTGACAAAACTCTACCAGCTGGTGAGCAAGATGTATGACACAGGCGAAATACCCTCAGACTTCAAGAAGAATATAATAATTCCAATCCCAAAGAAAGCAGGTGCTGACAGATGTGAAAATTACCGAACTATCAGTTTAATAAGCCACGGCTGCAAAATACTAACGCGAATTCTTTACAGACGAATGGAAAAACTGGTAGATGCAGACCTCGGGGAGGATCAGTTTGGATTCCGTCGAAATGTTGGAACACGTGAGGCAATACTGACCTTACGACTTATCTTAGAAGAAAGATTAAGGAAAGGCAAACCTACGTTTCTAGCATTTGTAGACTTAGAGAAAGCTTTTGACAATGTTGACTGGAATACTCTCTTTCAAATTCTAAAGGTGGCAGGGGTAAAATACAGGGAGCGAAAGGCTATTTATAATTTGTACAGAAACCAGATGGCAGTAATAAGAGTTGAGGGGCATGAAAGGGAAGCAGTGGTTGGGAAAGGAGTGAGACAGGGTTGTAGCCTCTCCCCGATGTTATTCAATCTGTATATTGAGCAAGCAGCAAAGGAAACAAAAGAAAAATTTGGAGTAGGTATTAAAATTCATGGAGACGAAGTAAAAACTTTGAGGTTCGCCGATGACATTGTAATTCTGTCAGAGACAGCAAAGGACTTGGAAGAGCAGTTGAACGGAATGGACAGTGTCTTGAAAGGAGGATATAATATGAACATTAACAAAAGCAAAACGAGGATAATGGAATGTAGTCAAATTAAATCGGGTGATGCTGAGGGAATTAGATTAGGAAATGAGACACTTAAAGTAGTAAAGGAGTTTTGCTATTTAGGAAGTAAAATAACTGATGATGGTCGAAGTAGAGAGGATATAAGATGTAGACTGGCAATGGCAAGGAAAGCGTTTCTGAAGAAGAGAAATTTGTTAACATCGAATATAGATTTATGTATCAGGAAGTCGTTTCTGAAAGTATTTGTTTGGAGTGTAGCCATGCATGGAAGTGAAACATGGACGATAACTAGTTTGGACAAGAAGAGAATAGAAGCTTTCGAAATGTGGTGCTACAGAAGAATACTGAAGATAAGGTGGATAGATCACGTAACTAATGAGGAGGTATTGAATAGGATTGGGGAGAAGAGAAGTTTGTGGCACAACTTGACTAGAAGAAGAGATCGGTTGGTAGGACATGTTTTGAGGCATCAAGGGATCACAAATTTAGCATTGGAGGGCAGCGTGGAGGGTAAAAATCGTAGAGGGAGACCGAGAGATGAGTACACTAAGCAGATTCAGAAGGATGTAGGTTGCAGTAGGTATTGGGAGATGAAGCAGCTTGCACAGGATAGAGTAGCATGGAGAGCTGCATCAAACCAGTCTCAGGACTGAAGACAACAACAACAACAACTGTAAAAGTGCTCATAGCTCTTACGGTATAGAGCCTATGTTTACTAGACAGTGTTTTCTTGCTTTGGTCCATATTATCTCCTCCCAAAATATGGAAAGCAAAGAGTCTGCTTTCAAAGACATTTGTTTCACAATATCGAAGACGAAGAAGTACTCATAGCTCTCAAGGCACGTTTTTTAGAGCCCGTGTTAACTAGACCTCTTTGCTTCGAATGATCGTTCCTGTCATATCTCTGACTATTTACTATCAAAAACAGTCTTGATCCCAATTTATATATCACGGTGACCACTAGTGGTCGAAACCGGTCACCGTAATAAATAAATTTTGATCAAGACTGTTTTTGATAGTAAATATTTGTAACACCTTCATCACTGTTCACTCCCACAATGTATTCAAAAGTATTATCTCTGACTCCTTCTGGGACACATTATACAGGGTAAATCACGTAAAACTTGCATCGCAGATATTTCGGAAATGGGAAGTGCTATTGAGGTGCTATTTTCACAGAATGGATTGGTAGTCAGAGGCCGTACTATTAGCCTGTCAACAGATTGTAATAACTTTAAGAAAACGTATTTTTGTGCAAATACACACTTTTTAAGTGGAACAATGCCTGCTGACATTAACAAACTATAAGTAGGATAAATTGGAATGTCAGAGGTGTTTGTTACAGGATTCTAGTACGAGTCGCTTACGAGATATCGTATTTTGGAATGTTCCCTCAACGACACTTGCCTTATTGCTAGGTACGATGTTGTTATGCTCGCTTACACTGTGCTTGTGTGTTCCACGAGTACAGTGTGACTTACCAGTCCCTCATTGTGTGACAGTCCAAGCAGTAGGTCGTCGCTGGACGATGGGACTTACCATCGCATAAGAAGCCGATATGCTTATGGTGTGTGGAGAGAGTAGGAAGAATGCAGTTCCTTTTTTGTACGGTGTAGGCAGCAAGATATACCAACAGATGTCAACCATCTTGGCAATTATTTATCATCCTCTTCAACCAGTTACGTGAAAGTGGTTCAAAAAATGGCTCTGAGCACTATGGGACTCAACTGCTATGGTCATCAGTCCCCTAGAACTTAGAACTACTTAAACCTAACTAACCTAAGGACATCACACACATCCATGCCCGAGGCAGGATTCGAACCTGCGACCGTAGCAGTCGCACGGTTCCGGACTGCGCGCCTAGAACCGCGAGACCACCGCGGCCGGCTGTGAAAGTGGTACTGTGACACCCAGACAATATAACGGAAGAAAACAAGTGACGACAGAAGAGGAAGAAATTAGTGTCCTTTCTGCTCTTCTAGTAGATCCGGACGTTGGCTCCCGCGCGATCGCACGAGGAAGTGCCCCACGCAATCTATATCGACATAGCTTCCATCTCTATCACATCTCTCTCTATCAGGAGCTGCATGCAACGTGCAACGATTACGAGAATCGTGTTAGCTTCTGTACGTAGCCATTACAACGGGATACTCCAGGTGTATCATGTATCTTGTTTAGGGATGAAGACACATTCACCAGTCAAGGCCAGATTAACAGCCGAAAACAGGCACTATTGGTCTATTGGCTTTGTCAGGTGAAACATCAGCGTTCACGTAACGTGAACGTGTGGTTTTGGATAGTGAACATGAGCTCATAGGCGCGTTTTTCAGAGACGGGATACTGAACGTGCCCAAGTATCGCAGCCTCCTAACAGACCATCTTCGAGGTATGCTAGAAGACACTCCTCCGCAGATTAGGAGGAACTCGTGGTACCGACTTGATGGCTAATGTTCAAATGGGTCTAAGCACTATGGGACTCAACATCAGAGGTCGTAAGTCCCCTAGACTTAGAACTACTTAAACCTAACTAACCTAAGGACATCACACACATTCATGCCCGAGGCAGGATTCGAACCTGCGACCGTCGCAGCAGCGCGATTCTGGACTGAAGCGCCAAGAACCGCTCGGCCACAACAGCCGGCTTGATGGCTATTCAGACCATAGTGCATGAAGTACTATAGAATGTCTTTCCGAACTGTTTCCAGGTCGGTGGATTGCACCCAGAGGACCTGTACTTTGGCCGGCCCGTTCCCTGGATTTGGCGCCTGTGCGTCTGCTACGGTCGCAGGTTCGAATCCTGCCTCGGGCGTGGATGTGTGTGATGTCCTTAGATTAGTTAGGTTTAAGTAGTTCTAAGTTCTAGGGGACTAATGACCACAGCAGTTGAGTCCCATAGTGCTCAGAGCCATTTGAACCATTTGGCGCCTGTAGATTTTTTTCTGGGGGAAAGCTGAAAGACGCTGTCTACGAGAAGACACCAACTGCACCCAACGATATGCAACAACATCTCCGCGGAAATGCTAGCACGTATGTAGCAGTCGTTCCATACCTGACTGGAAGCATATATTGCCGCTGCCGGTGGTGAGTTTGAACACAAAGTGTGATGGTCAATTGTCTCGTTACTGGTCAGAATCCACATACCTTGCGTATGTACTCGTCTTGTTCTTTAGTGTGTGCTACCACAGATACTGTGTGGGAACATCTCAGAATATAGTGTCTCGTAAACGATTCGTACAAGACTCCTGCAACAAACACCACTGACATTCTAATTTAGTCTACTTTTGGTTTCTTAATGTCAGGAGGCATTGTTCCATATAAAAGCGCATTTTTGCATTTAATTACGGTTTCTAAGTGTTAAAACAATCTGTTGAGCGGCTAGCAATACGAGCCCCTGAGTACCAATCCATTCTGTGAAAACCTCACATCAATAGCACTTTTGATTTCCGCAGAATTTTCTGTAGAAGTGTCACTCCGTATATACAGAGCAGTCGTAATTTATACGTACATCCAGTTAGTAGAAGGAAAGCAAAAAATGAGTTTCAGTGGCGTAAAAAATACTAAGTCAGTTCCTGTATTGAATATGTTTTATCGTATCCATAACTCATTGCAAAGTCCTCCACTTTTCATAAAGTGATGTTAGTTTGAGCGGGACAGTGTCATACGCGAACGTGAGAATCCGCCTTGGGTTGCTACCACTTCTCGACAGTGACGTCACGCGGAAACCCGAGATCGCTGCCGAATGCATAAGCCGAACCTTCTACGTAATAATCGTAAGACTAGTGTTGTGCAAGACGATTCTGGCTTTTATTCATCCGTACTCATGGGGTTCTCGTTAGTTTAGTAGTAACATTCGTTCTCTCCACGTGAGGGTTGTGGCCATTGTCTACCGCACGCAATACTGCATAGTTCGCGAAAGCACTGCAGCTGACGTACGAGTATTGAATATTTGTCGAGAGCAGCAGTAAGCGGGTTGTCTTTGCAGCAGCAAGGCGTGTCATCCGAGGTCTGCAGGCGTGTCAGGAAGGGCGTAAAGCGAGGCGGACGGGCGCCGTGAAGCCGCGAGGTTGTTTACTGCCGCCGCTGCCGGGGATATTACTGCGACGGATGACAACACTCCGCGCCAAAGCGGTGCGGCAGAGGCGCCGCAGCCAGCAATTACGACTGCAAGGGGAGCGTGGGGCTGCTGCTATTACAGAGCGGCTGTCTGCTGGGAAGCAAAGCAAAGGAGAAAGGCGTAGCAGCTGCTCCGGTAGCGCGTGTATTCTTGTCCTTGAGATCTTTTTCTGCTGCAGTGTGCGATTTGTGCTTTTACCAGTGGGGGGGGGGGGGGGGGGGGGGGGGGGATGTTTAGTATAATTATATATGTTACTAGCATGGCCGTGGCGTTGCCCATGGTTAAACAGTTATTTATAAATAGGTGTTAATGCCGAAACTCACTATTCACGCGTATGCACTATCATAAAAGCCATCCCTTGTTATATCTTTAAAAGTACATTATAGGTAAAGCTTATTTACAAAATCATCTACATACAGGTATACGAGGGGAATTCAAAAAGTCAAGGCACATTTGTGAAAAGCTGTACTCATTCTGATGACAGAAAACTGAAACATGCGTTATTTTTGTACGTAACCTCCCTGGACTTCAATGCAGTTTTCCCGACGTTTTACGAGTTTTTTTATTTCATCAGAAAATACGTTTTTAGGTTGCCTCTGTAACCAATTTTGCACTGCAGCAATGACGTCTTCATCACTTTCAAATCTTCTTTCCTGTAGTGCTTCCGTTAAGGGTCCAAACATGTGAAAATTACACTCCTGGAAATGGAAAAAAGAACACATTGACACCGGTGTGTCAGACCCACCACACTTGCTCCGGACACTGCGAGAGGGCTGTACAAGCAATGATCACACGCACGGCACAGCGGACACACCAGGAACCGCGGTGTTGGCCGTCGAATGGCGCTAGCTGCCCAGCATTTGTGCACCGCCGCCGTCAGTGTCAGCCAGTTTTCCGTGGCATACGGAGCTCCATCGCAGTCTTTAACACTGGTAGCATGCCGCGACAGCGTGGACGTGAACCGTATGTGCAGTTGACGGACTTTGAGCGAGGGCGTATAATGGGCATGCGGGAGGCCGGGTGGACGTACCGCCGAATTGCTCAACACGTGAGGCGTGAGGTCTCCACAGTACATCGATGTTGTCGCCAGTGGTCGGCGGAATGTGCACGTGCCCGTCGACCTGGGACCGCACCGCAGTGACGCACGGATGCACGCCAAGACCGTAGGATCCTACGCAATGCCGTAGGGGACCGCACCGCCACTTCCCAGCAAATTAGGGACACTGTTGCTCCTGGGGTATCGGCGAGGACCATTCGCAACCGTCGCCATGAAGCTGGGCTACGGTCCCGCACACCGTTAGGCCGTCTTCCGCTCACGCCCCAATATCGTGGAGCCAGCCTGCAGTGGTGTCGCGACAGGCGTGAATGGAGGGACGAATGGAGACGTGTCGTCTTCAGCGATGAGAGTCGCTTCTGCCTTGGTGCCAATGATGGTCGTATGCGAGTTTGGCGCCGTGCAGGTGAGCGCCACAATCAGGACTGCATACGACCGAGGCACACAGGGCCAACACCCGGCATCATGGTGTGGGGAGCGATCTCCTACACTGGCCGTGCACCTCTGGTGATCGTCGAGGGGACACTGAATAGTGCACGGTACATCCAAACCGTCATCGAACCCATCGTTCTACCATTCCTAGACCGGCAAGGGAACTTGCTGTTCCAACAGGACAATGCACGTCCGCATGTATCCCGTGCCACCCAACGTGCTCTAGAAGGTGTAAGTCAACTACCCTGGCCAGCAAGATCTCCGGATCTGTCCCCCATTGAGCATGTTTGGGACTGGATGAAGCGTCGTCTCACGCGGTCTGTACGTCCAGCACGAACGCTGGTCCAACTGAGGCGCCAGGTGGAAATTACATGGCAAGCCGTTCCACAGGACTACATCCAGCATCTCTACGGTCGTCTCCATGGGAGAATAGCAGCCTGCATTGCTGCGAAAGGTGGATATACACTGTACTAGTGCCGACATTGTGCATGCTCTGTTGCCTGTGTCTATGTGGCTGTGGTTCTGTCAGTGTGACCATGTGATGTATCTGACCCCAGGAATGTGTCAATAAAGTTTCCCCTTCATGGGACAATGAATTCTCGGTGTTCTTATTTCAATTTCCAGGAGTGTATTTGGAGCCAGGTGTAGATGTTCCAGCACCTCGAATCTGCTCTTAAGGAAATCAGAAATTTTGCTTTGTTTGAATGGCATCCTGAAATTCCGTATTTCTTACAGGCACGGACGCACTCAACTCACTAATGAAGCTACTGAAGCGGGAACATGTCAAGATCGCCGTGCGTTTGGTGGACGCGAGGCAACGAACGAACGGCACCAATTAATTTGGAGTACGCGATGCTGTGGAGCCTGTGTTAAGCTCCACCCACGTGTTTCGCGGCTAGCGAAGTCAGATGTCCGCCCACGTCTGGTAGGTAACGTTGCTCACTTCGCACTACTTTGTGCTTTCGTCCCAGGCGCGTTAGTCCGCGCCATACCGTTGCCAAAAGGTGGCGTAACGGTAAATGTTCGCACAGGTACCGGGCCGGTCAACACCCTGTGTCAGGGCCCGGGGTGGGAATTGCAGCCCCCAGTTCACCCAACTCTGCGGTGCGACTGCTGCGGTATGACTGCCACACTACTTCCCTCGCAAGCTCGCAAGTAAACGGATGACGCACCTTAGACGAAAGCAACAATGACAACATGAGAATGATGATTTAGTTCTAAATGTTTTGAAATGCTTGACTACTACATAACACTTTTTCAAAATTAATAAGCAAACATATTAACAGTATTAAAAGTAAGACTGTATTAAAAACTTTCAGTGTTAGGCTCCACAAATTTAAATTAAGTTTTACTCCAGTGCGTGGGAAATAAACATCCCAGGTTGGGATGCATAAACTAAAACCAGAGGAGGGGATGGTCTGATGCAGAGGGGGAGAAATCCCCCCAGTCCCCCCTCCCTGCAAATCGCACACTGTAATCTGCTGTGTATGCAACTGAAGTCTTTCTGTATTTGTCGCAGTCTCCATGAAAATATATGGGAGACAGTGTGAGACACCAGTAATTTGGTTATCTTCCGTGTTATGTTAATTAAAACAGATATTTAATACGAAAAGAGAACGCCGGACGTTGTGGCCGAGCGGTTCTAGGCGCTACGGTCGCAGGTTCGAATCCTGCCTCGGTAATGGGTGTGTGTGATGTCCTTAGGTTAGTTAGGTTTAAGTAGTTCCAAGTTCTGGGGGACTGATGAGCTCAGATGTTAAGTCCCATAGTGCTCAGAGCCAAGAGAAAACGGTGGTTAGAAGAGTTGTCACTTTATTAAATGGAAGGGTTGATACTGGCTAGCTTCACCGTAACATGATAAAATTGCATTCAAGGGGAAATTAAATTCTTATCTGGCCGTAGAATCGAAGAGGCAGGGCTGTGGGCAGCCCGTATTGGAGGGAATTTCGAATTTTGGCGGAAGTTTCAACAAGTTCCTTTGTCCCAGAGCTGTGCTGTACAAAAGGCTGCCTTGTGTTAAAGCTGTGTATAGGGACGTTGCTGAGTATCCAACTACGAACAGTGTGCAGGTAGACAACTTCGAACAGTGGGTCAATATGGTGCCAACGAAAACTAATGTACTGCCAATAAATTTGAGAGGAATACATGCTGAATTCTGTGCTTTCAAGTAGGCTTTATTTTCTGTGTTCTGTACTGGTCTTAAGATAAAGAAAGAAACTGTTGATGTAGTGCATCGTGTGTATGATTACTGAACAAATGTACGTGTTTTTATTGGCTCTGAGCACTATGTGACTTAACATCTGAGCTCATCAGTCCCCTAGAACTTAGAACTACTTAAACCTAACGAACCTAAGTCCGTCACATGCATCCATGCCCAAGGCAGGATTCGAACCTGCGACCGTAGCAGTCACGCGGTTCCAGACTGAAGCGTCTAGAACCGCTCGACCACCGCCGCTGGCGTGTTTTTATTTCTTACCTCCCATTATATTGCAAGTACTAAAGCTGTTGCCTCCAATATTTCCATTGCAAACATGCAATAGCAGGAAATTTTGTCACTTAACTAAATACTCTGTTAAAGACCATGCAAGCCAGTGACTAACATAGTCGATCTCGTGGCAAGACATAGTATTCATTATTTTCTATAAAAACCCGTTGCCCGCCAGCACCTGACGTAGTAGGTATTATGGCAGGGTGCGTGAAGCGTGAAGACTTCGTTGTAAGTGACTGGAGATATGACGGTGTGCAAGAAGACCGGAAGACGAATGGCGTACACTTACCCGACGACATACGTGAATTATTATGGGTCCATCCAACTGCGGCAAGACAAAAGTTCTCACATCCAGATAGAGTCCGCTTTGAACATGTATGTCTCTCTTCAAAGTTTTAGCGTCATGTAAAATCTGCCAGAAAGCTAAATCAGACACGACTTCACATATACCTCCTTTACATCCTATTGTACCCATTTAATTGAGACATATGGCCGCTTTAGACATTTTTGGACCGATTCCCAGATCTAATAGAGGTTTTTGTTACATCTTTGTCGCTGTTGAACTCACTTCGAAATTTCTTACCTTCACTCCGTTATGCAGAGCTATTGCTAAATCTATTTCGAATGCATTTGTAAAACATTTTCTATTTTATGTAGGACATATATTGAAAGTAATTTCGGACAATGGACCACAAATTTCGATCTGCGATATGGACACGTATGTTACGAGCTAGAAACATTTCTCCGATCTATATATCCAGCTATCACGCTTCTTCGAACCCTTCTGAACGATTGATGAAAGAAATTGGTAAACTATGTAGAATATACTGCCATAAAAGACATATTGATTGGGACACACACATACTCTCATTCCAGGATGTAATTAACTTCATATAAAATGAATCTGCTATGCTATCTCCAACTGTTATATTGAAAAATGTTGAACCACCCAACAAAATTAAAGAATTAGTATCTTTTCCTACATCTCGTCGACTACGCCACCATGATATAATTGACATTGCGCTCAACAATATCCAACGCGCCGCAGAACGCCGCAGAAGACAGCAGAAACAGGTTTGTACATGCGGTGAATTTCACATAAGACGGAAGATATTAGTACGCACACACTATTTGTCTAACAGAGGAAAGAGTAGATGCAGTAAATTTGAGCTTCTCTACGCTGGTGCATATAGAATTCGCAGCATTCCTTGCCCCAGTGTAGTACATGTCGAAACTTTGAGAACAGTGTAGTACATGTCGAAACTTTGAGAAGCAGAAAAATCAAGGGCAATCACCATATTTTCAATATTAAATTCTTTATTGAATGAATATACGTTATGATTTATCACACTGTAATGCCGTTTCCAGATATTTATATGAACGTTATCGATGATGATCTTATTTTTTCTTGGCAAGTATCCGGCAAGGTAAGCTTAGCAGGTCGCTTTTCTTGTCGTTATATATCAGACCATGTACATTTTCCATTTTTTATGTATATATGATGGTTTTGCTGTCGAAAATAGAATTTCTCTGTATTCATTACGAAATCTTTAAGATGTAACAAACACCAGTTGACTTTGACATTTTGGCTTATAATATCCCAATATTTTGAATATTCTACATTTTTTTGCTACTGCATTATGATATTGTGTGTACATTTTTCCACTTGAAAATAGTCTATGATTTTGACCTAAGACGTTTTCTGTCATGCTATGCTGTATGCTTAGTCATATTACTAGAAACAAGTTTTCATTTAATGGGTATATGAATTAAATGCAAGTTTAATCCATATTCATCATTTTCAGTAAGAAATACGGTGTAAAAGAAATAAATTAAACAACCACAGTGGTTTACTATGAAATGGAAATTTTACCATCAGAATAAAAGAAAGAAGATGCAATACTTTTCAAGAAAAGTAAATGGATCAGAATTAACAAGCATTAACAAGAATATACTACATGCATCATATGATAGCAGTCTTGACTAATTATTTTTCTTTCAGAATATGAGGCGATTGTGGCAGGCTGTCAGACAAAACTACACATGTTAATTTTATTGATGAAATATGCTAGAAGTAAGGAAGTCTATAATTTATGAAATAATGAATGATAGTGAATAGTTGTATGAAGAAAATGGTAACATGAATAATGAATAATGAAGTGTCTGTTTTTTGCAGATGATAATAAATGATGATGAATAGTTATATAAAGAATATGGTAACATGAATAACGAGGTTTTTCTTTGCAGATGATGATAATGATGAAGTTTATATATTTTCTATTAGTTAAGAGATGCTATGTAGTTATTTAAGTATTTGTTTCAGTTGTTTTTGACAGAATGTCATAAGTTGTATAGTATAATGACTGAATGTTTTGGAAAGAGTACATACATATTAGGTACACGTTTCATTACCTGTTAATTCAAAGTTTACTACTTTTAACATAATATATATTTCTTCTTTCAGCTTAATAATCCACTATGTATTTTTTCCAGGAGAAGCTTTTCATAACATTGAAATGATTTCTGAAATATATCCTTATGTTATATGCTACAGGAAATTAGTTATTAAACGTGTTCTAGTGCTTGCATTTTTTTTAACCAGTTGTCTCTGCCATTCATGAGTGTGATCAGATATACTATACTTGTTTGATAACATTGCTACAGCTGACGCATGACGAATGACATTAATAATTCTTATTTCCAGCAATAAGTCAAAAGCAAATATTTTCATGCCCCAGCAATTTACTATTGATCCCAATGCAGTGCGTTGCTAGCACAAAAAAAGTATTACTAGTCCCAACTATTACCAGTATACAGCTAAAAAATGCTATCAGTTTAAGATATATTTCTAGTCCTAAATATACTGCAAATTTTTCTGATGTACTGATTCCATTATGTCTATGTATTATTGGAGTAAACACCTTGAGTACTAGTTCCAATGTCTTATATTTTAAATATGTCTTATGTCACTGGCATGATATCAAATACAGCTACTAGCAGCTTGTTGATACACACAATAACTCCTGTTTTGAATGATGACTTCTGAATAATAATGAATAATATTTTGTATTACTACATAAATGCTTTGTAACTGACCAATGAATGCCAATACTTATTGATTTGAGATGACTTATGAATAATGTTCTGTAATGCTGCATAAATACTTTCTAACTGGCCAATGATATGCCAATAATTACTTAAATGAGATGCCTTATGAATAATGTTCTGTAATACTCCATAGACACTACATAAATGCTTTGTAACTGGACAATGAGTGCCAATACTTATTGAAATGAGATGACTTATGAATAATGTTCTGGAATACTACATAAAAGCTTTGCAACTGGCCAATGAGTGCCAATAATTATTGAAATGAGATGACTTGTGAATAATGTTTTATAATACTACGTAAATGCTTTGTAACTGGCCCATGAGTGCCAATAATTACTGCAATGAGATGACCTCTTAATAATGTTTGTCATACTCTATAAATGCTATGCCAATAATTATTGAAATTACATGACTTATGAATAATGTTTTTTAATACTCTGTACATACTACATACATGCTTTGTAACTGGCCAATGAGTGCCAATAATTATTCAAATTGGATGATACACTAGTTTAAGTCTGAATGATTACTGTCATAAGAATGTATCCTTCACCTTCTGACCTAATTATCACCAATTACTGCTATATCCGTATGTCCTGTCCATCCTCATGGTCATGGAACAGTATGTTTGTTTTTTTGCACTAATTCCGCGTTGATATAAGAGTACGGATTATACAAGAGTGTGGTGTTGACATAAAGCTGTCCACCACTCTGACCGAAGGAGACGTGATTGTGGTCCTACACTTTGGTGTACCTAATGTACTACCAAAATGATAACATACAATATTAATACAACATTTCAGTGTCTTGGCTACACTGATAAATACTTCAAGGAAGAGAACTTCAGATTGTCTCACTTGGTGTTGTGCTTCTGTAGAAATATATGGACTTTTAGTGCAGTTATGTGCAACCCACTGGGCTACAACCGTGATGCTGTCCTTCCAATTCCTTTCCTAATTCTCGTAAAAATGCTACAGACTTTTACAGTGCATGTGCACTTTATTTCATTTCTTAATATGTTCTTAACTCATTGCGTATGCACTTTATGTCATTTCTTAATATGTTCTGCACTTATATTATTTATCAATAATATTATGTGACTGTAGACTTAGTAAACTAAATACGTTATAGAAAATTTTCTTGCTCATGGCAAGTCCAATTGACTCACCATCGCTGCCTAATTTTCACCCCCCAGTGGAGGCTTATGTAAGAGGTCCATGACTAAGGAATTTATTGCTAGCGCACTCGAGCAGATGTAATTTCGATAGATTGCTTACGCGCTGCCTGCGATGTGTAAGCTACAATAGAATCGCAGCCCAGAGAGCTGTGTCGGCAGCAGCAGTACTAGTAGTAGTAGTAGTAGCTCATCGTCGGGCGGTTCGGCCGGTCCTGGAGAGCGATGGCGGTGCCTGTGCGGTGTAATATAAGGTAAAACCATGAATTACTATTCATAGCAGCGCGCATACGTAATTTGTAACAAATGATTTTGTACTATTGTTATATCAAGTCCCATGTAAATGTTAAAAAAATAATAATCTTCCTTAAAAAATTAACTTTTGACAATCATTCATCTGGATTTAAAGATTTTACTAATTTCTCCTATCCATGGTCATCCCGAATATCGCAAAGAAAAATCAGTTGTTTCTTTTTATACATGACAAATCTAGCGGCCAGCATTGCACTGGGCTGTGCCAGAGAAGTTTCTTATAGGAGCAGATATATACGCATTATCCGGTGACTTAATTGAGGTAAGAATTTTCAGTTTACTCAGAATGATTCTTCAGGGCGATGACGCAGCATTGCTGACGTCTAGATTTACGTGTTTAGGTTCACCGTCAGTTAATTATTGAAAGGTTATATATGAGTCGCATTTTCATTGGGAGGTTAGTCACATATTTATTGCGAGGTTACGGAAGTAAACTGTTGGGAGGTTAGAAGTTCATTGACATCCCTCCACTGAAAAAAGTAAAGCCAAACACAGTTTATATTTGACGATATTGCTGTGGAAAACCAATACCAAATTAGGCGATATTTCTGTTTTGGTCGCTGTATGGCTGTTGACGTATTTTATCTGACTCAGACATATTCCAAAATCCCAAAACAACTGGTTCAAAAAATGGTTCAATTTACTGTATGTATGTATGTAGGTATTTCAAAACACATGTCAGAATTTGAGAAGTTATACATACCAAACTGGTCAACCGAGATATTCAGTTTTCAAAGTGCAAAGAATGAATCCTAGAACCTACCTCTTAAAGGACAGTGTTGGTATTGATACTGCAAGTTGTTTTTACACAGAAGAGTCGCAGAAGAGCTCGGAACCAGATGTGTGTCTTGTAGAGAGCGTCTTACGGCGTGGAGGGAATAGAGTGTTAATTAAATGGCTTTGTTTTCCTGCATGACAAAACAGCTGGATCGACGCTGACGTTTTGCTGTATAACAGGATGCGCAGACCACAACCACCTCAGTAGCATAACATGCATGATACAAGATGTATTGCAGGAAGAGGCGGTATTCTCGACAAACTACTAATCGAATTACACATACCTGGATATAAGTTCTGTGAAATCGATTAGCACGTGGTAATAAGGGGATAAAAGTGCTCGACGAAGCTTGTATGGAATACAACATGGCATATGCAACAAATAAAGAACATCACACACCGCCGATCAAATTTTAGCTCATAAAGCTAAGACAAAACGTGCGAGAAGGGCTATTGGTATAGGTCAATGCACTGCAGCATTTGCAGTTGAAACAAATGTTCAGAATGTGTGTGAAATATTATGGGACTTAACTGCTAAGGCCATCAGTCCCTAAGCTTACACACTACTTGACCTAAATTATCCTAAGGACAAGCACACACACCCATGCCCGAGGGAGGACTCGAACCTCCTCCGGGACCAGCCGCACAGTCCATGACTGCACCGCTCGTCTAATCCCGCGTGGCTTTGCAGTTGAAGAAATTGCGCATGCCAAAGTGAAGTCAGACTTGGGTGTGAAGAAGTTCAGTCAAGTTATGATTGCTGCAAGTAGGGCGCTAAGGAAGAAGATGACAAACAAAAGGGTGCATGAAAAGCTGTATCCTGACAGCGCTGTATGCATCTAAAACAGCCCTGAAGCAGAAATAGGAGAGAAAAGAAAAGACCAATTAAACCACCCAGGGTTCTATCAATATCCTAGACGTCGAGTGGAAGTATTCCCTTCCTCATTCTTGCTCTAGCCGGCCTCTCAGCGGTGGGTTTAGTTGGTTTGGGGTGCTGCGGCTATTGCTAGGACGGTCAAGAATGCAAAAGACTCTCAGCAGCAACTGCAGGAGGAACGAAGACATAACCGCATGATGGAGGCAGCACCCATAGGAAAACAGCTATACGTGAAACCATAGAAGAAAGAGCTAGATTTCTTTCATAAACAAACAGAAAGCCCTCTAACAGTCCTACTAGACAGGGCACTTACAAATACAGATCTACTTAACTTTGTTAAGAAGAAATTCAAGATTCCGAGGAATATTTACGCGGGATACATTATCGAAGACTATGTGAAATCAGGAGAATGCGGAATTGTTAATATGGATCTAGCAGGAGGATCTGGAATTCACTGGGTAGCATCTGTTAAAAAAAAGAAATACAAATAATGTCTAGTATTTCGACTCATTCGTCGACCTGTAACACCCAGAAGAGTTGGAACGATACTTCACATGCATAAGTCATGTGCTGTACAATTTTCGGTGCTATCAAGACCTTAATACATTCCTGCGTGGTCATCTATGTATCATGTTCCTTCTGACTTTTACGAATGATATACACTCCTGGAAATGGAAAAAAGAACACATTGACACCGGTGTGTCAGACCCACCATACTTGCTCCGGACACTGCGAGAGGGCTGTACAAGCAATGTTCACACGCACGGCACAGCGGACACACCAGGAACCGCGGTGTTGGCCGTCGAATGGCGCTAGCTGCGCAGCATTTGTGCACCGCCGCCGTCAGTGTCAGCCAGTTTGCCGTGGTATACGGAGCTCAATCGCAGTCTTTAACACTGGTAGCATGCCGCGACAGCGTGGACGTGAACCGTATGTGCAGTTGACGGACTTCGAGCGAGGGCGTATAGTGGGCATGCGGGAGGCCGGGTGGACGTACCGCCGAATTGCTCAACACGTGGGGCGTGAGGTCTCCACAGTACATCGATGTTGTCGCCAGTGGTCGGCGGAAGGTGCACGTGCTCGTCGACCTGGGACCGGACCGCAGCGACGCACGGATGCACGCCAAGACCGTAGGATCCTACGCAGTGCCGTAGGGGACCGCATCGCCACTTCCCAGCAAATTAGGGACACTGTTGCTCCTGGGATATCGGCGAGGACCATTCGCAACCGTCTCCATGAAGCTGGGCTACGGTCCCGCACACTGTTAGGCCGTCTTCCGCTCACGCCCCAACATCGTGCAGCCCGCCTCCAGTGGTGTCGCGACAGGCGTGAATGGAGGGACGAATGGAGACGTGTCGTCTTCAGCGATGAGAGTCGCTTCTGTCTTGGTGCCAATGATGGTCGTATGCGTGTTTGGCGCCGTGCAGGTGAGCGCCACAATCAGGACTGCATACGACCGAGGCACACAGGGCCAACACCCGGCAACATGGTGTGGGGAGCGATCTCCTACACTGGCCGTACACCTCTGGTGATCGTCGAGGGGACACTGAATAGTGCACGGTACATCCAAACCGTCATCGAACCCATCGTTCTACCATTCCTAGACCGGCAAGGGAACTTGCTGTTCCAACAGGACAATGCACGTCCGCATGTATCCTGTGCCACCCAACTTGCTCTAGAAGGTGTACGTCAACTACCCTGGCCAGCAAGATCTCCGGATCTGTCCCCCATTGAGCATGTTTGGGACTGGATGAAGCGTCGTCTCACGCGGTCTGCAACGTCCAGCACGAACGCTGGTCCAACTGAGGCGCCAGGTGGAAATTGCATGGCAAGCCGTTCCACAGGACTACATCCAGCATCTCTACGATCGTCTCCATGGGAGAATAGCAGCCTGCATTGCTGCGAAAGGTGGATATACACTGTACTAGTGTCGACATTGTGCATGCTCTGTTGCCTGTGTATATGTGGCTGTGGTTCTGTCAGTGTGATCATGTGATGTATCTGAGCCCAGGAATGTGTCAATAAAGTTTCCCCTTCCTGGGACAATGAATTCACGGTGTTCTATTTCAATTTCCAGGAGTGTATAAGGCCAGGTATTAAGCACCCATTCACCAATCGACGTTTAGATGCAATGTCGTGCACTCTGCAAAAGAACGATTGTCTGTATACGTGAGAATTACTTCCCACCAACTGATTTAAGCATTGGAGATTGGAGTATCGCGCCGAATGGACTGGGGACATACAACACCATCCCCAATATCGCAGAGGCTAACAATTAACTGCATCTGGAAATTAATGTTAACAACGAAGTTGAGGTGCATACGATATTGACGATTTAAACGAAATTTTAAAACAGTCTAGACAAGGAATTGAGCTCCGTGCAAACATCAGTACACGTAAATCTGAAATACGGACGGTGATCACATCGATTGACTTTGAGCAGAAAGACTCAAGAGGCCAACTACTGGCTTTCACAAACGGACAGGTCTGCAAATGGATCCCAGTATATTTTACAAATCTGATCAGATAGTAGATATTATCCTTGTCAGTACAATCACTGTTGAGTGTAACATTGCAGCAAACACATATATCAACGATAGATTCCTCCCTTCAGTTTACAGATTCTTCCCATCAGTTGGAGCAGGGTATAAGATTGTTGAGACTCCTACCAACCCATGTACCTTCCAGTGACAGTTCAGACAATGGACTATCTGGAGCTGCGTATTGTGGACCAGAATAACCAAACTTGTTGAGTTTCATATGAGGAAATCATTGTACGACTACATCTAAGACAGGATGGGCGTAAGGTAAAATAACCGGCACACACAGCTCACACCACAGCACTTCGCAGCAGAATCGCAAGATGATAACACCTGCGAACTAAGAGTGTCTTAAATCAGTAGGCTTGAAATATCGCAATGACTTCATCACTCGATATATATCACCCAGTGGAATATGATGAGCGAACCTCGCATAAACTTTATACTTCAACGACCTTTAACAAATAGCGATGAAATTTGGATTGTCATCCAGCCTCAGGAGACTATAACTCTTCCATGCAAGAGTTTCGTATATTTTGATGGATCTTTTAAGAAAAAGGATGGTAGTCATACAGTGGGATCATAGCTTACAAGTAATGCTTTGGCATTCACGTTCCAGGAAATACGTTATGAACTAAACGGGGAAGAGATTGATCGTACCCATAATGCTGGCATAGCATCAACCCTTAAAATACATGTCTCATGTTCACCCTGGGATCTGAATGGTTTAGAAAATGCAGGATGGTTCATAGACGAGCCTGTGGGCAGAACAGCAGAAGAGTACCTCCGATTTATTGTATGCATACCTCTATAAAACTTATGGGGTACTTTGAGTACATCCAGCGAATTATTATGAATGCTAAACAGGAGCTTATTCTGGTACGGATTGCAACAGATAGCAACTCATTCATTCAGGCAGTTCAAGAGGAGAATCAGATCATCGTCAATAAATTTATATGGAAAATGCCACATATCACTGTGGCAGACGAGGAGCGTTTGAAGCTTTTAAAAGTTTTGAATATAGGTGCATATCTGCTGTTAATTTTCCACTCGTGGGAGGTTTTTGAGTATCCAGTGCTACCGACAGGGAGCAGACAAACATGGGCTTTTAAAACCTTCGTGTACCTGGAAACACTGAGATTCATCATACTTGCTTTTCGGACGAACAGAGGGGGGGATTTAGCAAATGATTCCACCGTGTTTGGCAACTGTATTTTAACTAATGCCAAGTCTACTTGATTCACATTTCCATCCTTATGACAGTTTACTACTGCAGTGGGATCAGAGTGTATACAGTTTAGCATTTGACATGTATGCAAGGTTCTGTGCTTCGTACTAAGCAGGTGTTGAATAGGAAGGATGCCTACTCAGTCCACGGATGTTGAAGGAGCTACCACCAATCATCACAATAGGCTGTTCTAAGCAGAATGAGGTAATCAAATCAGGACAAATAGATGTACGAGTCGAGTCTGGGTCCTCATCAAATTTCCCAGAACACACTGCCGCGTATGCCCTAGTTCTACATCACCGTGTGCCCAGTTACTGGTATCGTGGAGTGTACTGTATAAAGGACCAAGTGCTGTGGCATACCCAGAGCATTTCACAATGACAGCTCGCAGGGTGAACTTAGTGACCAACATTCTGTGATGATGAGTGTACACAATTCATGTTTCAAGATGTCACACTCGCAGTATACACAGAAGATGCTGGTATAACAGAGACATTCCCTGCAAGAACTGCGTCACCGAGGTCTTTCAAAGATGTGAACTGTACTAAAATACGGACTGCAAAGTGTCTAACACGTTTCTTTCATAGACTCCACTGTGACGATCCTGGTATATGTTATAAAGAAATGATGTCGTCACTTAGAACATTCGCTCTTCCTGAGACCATCATCTACGTCAAAGGAGAGGAGAAGATCGCACGGATGCAGCGAACCTCCAAGTTTGCATCTATTCAAGACATCAAATTCTGCGGGTCACGTGCTATCCATCAGCTCAAAAAGAAGAAGATGCATAAATATAGTGTTGTGTCTTCTAATGAAAATATAAAATTACTTTTAAGTTGGATTAATGAAAATAAATGGAATTTCTACCTCACATTCTATGTTTTTCTTTGTTTCTACCTAGTTCCTGCTAAGATGGTATGTAGTTTTACCCAGATCCTATTTCTATGGCTTTGTTCAAGCATAGGAGGTATAATTTCAGCCACATTTGCTACATGTCTTTCAAGCGGACACGATCACGCGCCGCATGCTCCCAAAATCCTATGCATGCAGCACAATAGGCGAAATCCCATGCACCATTACATATATTTCGTTTTACTACATCTAAAACGCCACCTCCCTCATGCTTAAAATTAGTACTTTGTGCACCTTTACACAACCTTTATAACCGTCTGTAAGGGTAGGGATTCGTCAAATAACAACAAAGCCGTATTGTAACGAATAACAATATTTTATTCAGACAAATATTCGCAGTAGTAAAACTGCTTTACATCCACAAATCTTGTTGTTTTTACAATATAGGAAGTAATGCTGATTTTAAAATCACAGTTCTTGTTACTGTTTGAAATGTTTTTATTCACAGTTCTTGGTTCCACAAATAATAGTATTGGTTGAAAAAATTTTTTTACCTTACTTTGCAGTACTGATTACGGCTATTGCAGAAGTTTAGTTTCTCTTACACTAATAGTATTACTATTAATAGTGAAATTCCACCCTGACAGAAGATTTAATTTATACGTTGAACTGGCTGGCTCTAAACATTTTCCACCTTAAGCAGCTGAATTAATTTAATAATGCAATTAAGTTCGTTATAGTGCCAAGGATGTTACTATCAACCAACTAAAGAAAGTGGGTTGTATGTAAGGCACTTCATCCCAAACTCGTGTGGAAGCGAAAAAGCTAGGTTGAAATATTCACAAAATACCTCACATCTCATTAACAGCTTCAGTTACTGAAACAGAATTGTGGTAAACGGCAGTAGAGAAGGAGGAGAGTATTTTACTGTATGATTAATATGCGAAACGTTCCGTATCTAGCGCGATATTCAAGCGACTATAGATTTTTTCAAAGAAATAATGTATTATTTAACCGCCATTGATAGCTCGTGAATCGAGAATTGCTGTAGGTTTGGAATAATACATGTGAAGAAATTACAATTAATTTACATACCAAGGATAGACATTTTCGTAAACTGTAGACTTTTCTTTCCATCAGTTACCGTTTCATGATTTTGTCGCAATTTCAACTGCATTAGAGTGTTAGTGAGATGAATACTTATGAATTCTCCTGTGTTCTGGCGAAAGAAGTACTTTTTAACATGGCAACAAGGGAACTTATGTATTAGTCGTAACTTGTAACTGATAACGTTTCTTTGAAGAAAAATAAAGGGAATAAGAAGTGTGGTGAAAATAAATCGCTGCTTATGTCGAAATTTCAACAGATTCCTTTAACTCAGTGCGCTTTTAATAAAGAATGATGTGGACCGAAACTGCGCAAAGAATTCTGTTTCTGTATCTCAGTGATCAGAGATACGAAAAGTTCTAAATTTGCAGAATCCTGTCAACAACCCGTCAAAGTGTAAACAAATGTCTTTGACGAACCATAAGATGTTTGTGGTGAACAAAAAACAATCCTTCATCCTGTAAAGGGTCAGGAAATTAAAGATAGCATGCTATGTGTTGTAAATTGTTTTCATATATATATGTATGTATTGATATATTGAATATTTGTTAAATAACTGAGATATATAAATAAAACCTAATGGTCATTTTCAGTCCAAAAAATTAAAAATTCGCTGGGGCATAGGATTTGGTTTCAATAGAAGTATTTATTTATTTTGCCCAGATCTTTTTTTTTTTCAAAGAAATTTTGACTGTATCGGGATTTGAGTAATATGTTTAATTCCTCTTGTTTGCCACATTCAAATCTGCTTCCTTCGACAAAATACAGAAGAGTTTATAAATATTCATCTCAAAACATTCTAATGGTGTTGAAGTTGCTGTAGTGGCATGTAACAGCGTATTATTAAACTAGCAACTGAAGAAAAGACAAGTCGGTAATTTCTTCACATATATTATTCCATACTCAGAACAATCCTCATTTCACCAGCTATTATGGCACTCAAATAATACATTATTTCATTGAAAAAAATTTGTAGTCCCTTGAATATTGTGTTAGATATGGAAAATTTCGCATATTAATCATCTGGCAAAATACTCTCCTCTTTGAGTGCTATCATTTGCCAAAATCTGGTTTCCATATGTGAAACTGTTTATGATATGTGAAGAATTATATGAATATTTAATTTTGGTTTTTGTTTATTATATGTGAAGAATTATATGAATATTTCATTTTGTCTTTTTCCTTGGGCTCGAGGTCGGGACAAAGTACTTTACATAAAACCGATTTTCTAGAGACTGCTGATAGCAATATACTCCCAGGTTTGGAGAATAATTCAGCATGTTAGCTAAATTTCATAAGTAGCAACGTATGACCCAAATGCACCAAATGCAAATTCAAGCGATCTGTTTTTTGGTTTTTTGTTTTGTTTTTAATCCAAACTATCCGGAATTCTTGCAGTAGTTAACTTAAACCTGAAATATCATAGTAAATATGACAATTAATGAATTGATAGGCAGTTCATGATGAAGATGATGAATTAATCTATGAGCTGTGAAAGAATAATTTTTTAAACTGAATAGTTTCTTTAAAATCGTTTGCAAAAGTTTGTACATTCTCTTGGGTCTCGAGGGCTAGCTGGCATTGTTTGAGAATTCCCATGCTGTAGGCTGTGACGCCAGACACCAAACAGGACTCCCGATTGGCCAGTGCAGGGAGCATTCAGGGAACCTTGCATGGCCTCACAAGGAAAACAGCACCGGTGTTATCACGGAAAAAACGCTCAATTACCTTCAGAGCTGCGAGCTAACAGATGACACAGCCTGAAAGGGAGCTGTCGCGTGGGCCGGCAAGTACGAGTAAGCCTGCAGCAAATCCTCCTCTGTGAGAGACAGTTTATCTGTAGACCATTGGATGGCATTGTTCTTCCAGGCACTAGATAAGAAAGGTGTGGTCGAAATTAAGTATGCAATGAACTCTCTCCAACTTCAGGCCACGAGTGACCTACCGGGACCATCCGACCGCCGTGTCGTCCTCAGAGTAGGATGTGGATAGGAGGGGCGTGGGGTCAGCACAATGCTCACGCGGTCGTTATGATGATATTCTTGACCTAAGCCACTACTGTTCGGTCGAGTAGCTCCTCAATTGGCATCACGAAACTGAGTGCACCCCTAACTATGCAATGGTGCAAAGATGTTGGAATATTATGTATGTGAGCTAATAATCTGATTGACATTTTATAGTTCAGCATTAAGATGTTTGTAGGGACTTTAGTAGTCAATTTGAGCACAATTATGTGTGTAAGCGAATTTTCGGAACTTATAAGGGAGTAGCTTTGTCTGTAGGACAAGTTTCAACTATGTACCCCTGGTAGCACATAGGAACCATGCCTTTGTTTTAGGACAAGTTTCAACTATGTACCCCTGGTAGCACATAGGAACCATGCCTTTGTTTAATGATTTTGAAACTAATTTTACTACCATTGCTCTGAGGAACATTAAGGAAAGTAAATGCATTTTACAATGGATCGAAATTCATGATGTTTTCGCGACTTAGGGAATTTAGGAAAATATTCAGATGCGTGTGAATGCCTAAGGGACCATACTGTTGAAGTCATCGGTCTCTAGACTTACACGCTACTTAAACTAACTTATACTAAGAACAGCACACACACACACACACACATGCCTGAGGGAGGACTCGAACCTCCGGCGGTAGGGGCCACGCAATCCGTGACATGACGCCCTAAACCGTGCAGCCACTCCACGCGGCGGAATTTAGGAGATTGTGTTTACGTTTAGGTGTCATGTTCACATGAACAGTGTCAGAGATCATGTTATACGGTCTTAAGTCACTAATAAGTTGGCGTATTTTTTGCGTCACTTTCTAGTTCTATTTCTTGAATGCACGTACAAACGACTATTTTTTTTCTGTGGACTGGGATTATATGTATCCCCATGTCTATTCTGCAATGATTATGCACAACTAAGACATGCAACTTCCAATTGATACTGAAACATTTAATTCCACTCGGGGACCAGTTGAATTTATGCTAATATCTGTGCTTTGTCTTTGACGTTGCTCATTCTTTTATTGTTTGATAAATTCCCTGTGGAATTTCTCAGAAATCTACATCTACTGTTTTTACGATGCCAAACCCAAATCCCCCTTAAAACTACTGATTTTAACCACTATGTGTTCCTTGAAATAATTTCAGCTTGGCGAATACTGGTCAGCCAAGGTCAAAAGCAAATGATTTAATATTACCTCTTGTCTATACGAAGTTACACTGTCATGTTAAAATTCTTTAAACATTTATCTCATTAACTGAACTGTGGTATCCTATTACGATATTAGTGAACTGGCATTTAGACCACTACAATCAACCTGTTGGAAAAAATCCTGGTCCTCCTAAGATATCTCATATTATCAGAGTTCACAAACAGAATCAATCAGATCAATGCACGAAAATTTTACAGTGTTTACATTTATTCATAAATTTTGCGATGTGGTCTATACAATACTAAAAAGAGTCAGTGATACACTGCGTCCTTCACGTGCCGTTTTCAATTTGATATGATTCCTACTTTCTATACTAAGAACTGGTGTATAATTCTATATAGTCTTTCTGAAATTTGATTCTCTGGCATTTATGGCGTCCCGAAGTTTAGCTCTGTACAGTTGAGAAAGACAATGTTAAAAATCTAAAAGTGCGGCATGTGCTTCTAAAAGTACTTTCGGCGTTTTTCTATTATTTGTTTAAGACTAAATATGTTATCTGCAAAGGAGTGACCTTTCCTGAAATGAACTTGCTCTTCACCTCGTGTTATCTCTCATATCGTCTTTACTCTTGTGTTTATTATACTTCAATACATTTTTACGCCAAATTTAGCAAAGATGTGCCACGATACTTTTTACCTTTTTGTCAATCATTATACGGTTTCAGCAATTTGCCACGTACGTGGAATACCTTACCATATCTCCCCCAACATTCTTTCATCCTAGAAGGAATGTCGTTTTTTAAGGACTCTATGTTCACATCATCCGGTCCATAAATTTCTTTCTTTGTAGACTGCTTAATTGTTTTTTCAAAACTGGTAGCATTATCGGCTCTTTAGTATCACGGTTTGTTTCCATTTTTGTATCATAGTCAATTACACCTTTATTTCAGAATAAATTTTCTTAGTTCTCCCTACGGTTCTTATCTTACTTAGTACTCAGTTAGGCTATATCTCTCTCTGAAGCATCAAGAGATGTTTATATTCTATATACCGTGTTTTGTTCTCTACGTACATCATGTTTGACATTATTTACGTATTTGTGCCAAGACTGTTAGTACAGTATCCTTACTAGACGTTTAATGTTGCAGGAAAGTGTGGTGAGAAGTAGTGTGTGTTACTATTTTTGATATATGTATTCTAAAGGCGGTTAACTTACATATGTTAGCATTTTCTTTGTAACCAAATAAAAGCTACTTTCCAAGACGCACTCATACACTACCAGAAAAATTTTATGACAATATTTTTTACTTATCAATTTCTTTGTTTGCCCTGGAATGATTAGGAGCATAAGGCGCTGTCTTACAGCTAATACATTCTTCATACACTTAAGATGAAATCCAACACTTAGTAACTATTATCCCTCATACTGATCTAGAGGAGGGGACTGCCAAGTGGATATGATCATAAGAAAAGACTGAATAATCGAAGTGTGGCGTATGGATGTGGTAAGGCAGCTAGAAAATCAGGAAAGGTAAATCAAAAAGTTACTGAACTCAAATGGGATACTCTGTGAATAGTGAGGTAGGCCAAACAGTGATTACTGCCAACAATTCAGTGATGGGATTATTCTCATGAGAATCGACACCAAACAAATGCCAATAATAACAGTTCAGGTGTGCATGCTGCCGTCAGAAGCAGAGTGTAAAAAGATACAGAAACTATATAAGGATACTGAAACATATGAAAATCTAATAATGATGGGGGACTGGAATGCTGTTGAGCGGAAGAAAAATAAGAAACGGTCTCGTAGTGGAAATGAGTTTTGCAATAAATGAGTTTTGCAATAAAATTCATCTAGTAATAGCGAACACACTGTCCAACGATCACAAGGGGAGGTGGTATATTTGGAAAAGGTCCGAAACACGGGAGGATACCATTTGGGTTACATCATACAAAATCAGATATCAAACTGTTAGGGATACTCAGGAACAGATCTGTGTTCTCACTTGTTGGTGAATAATGACGTTTCTCAAATACACTGACGAAAAGAAATCGTGACACTAAGAGGGAATTATCTGACATAAACGAAAGTTGAGTGGCGTGTTTCCACATTTGAAAGATAATGTCTATTCAGTGTTCGCGCCAGTCGCATAAAATCGGCCCTATGAGCGCCACTATAAGGACACAAATCAAATTTGCTTTAAATACAAGCTGTAACGGTTGTGATCAATAGTTAGTTTGAAGACCAGTGATTCACCTATTGTGTTGGAATTCATTAACAACATACCAGAGGGTGTTTTCCAGCAGGATAATGTAGCGCACATACCTCTGTAGTTGCCCAGCATACACTACAGAGTGTCGACATGCTGCTTTGGACGACTCGATCACCAGATCTGTCTTCAATCGAGCACATTTGGGACATCAGATCATAACTCCAGTGTGGTGTCACCGCCAGACACCACAGTTGCTAGGTGGTAGCCCTTAAATCGGCCGCGGTCCGTTAGTATACGTCGGACCCGCGTGTCGCCACTATGTGATTGCAGACCGAGCTCCGCCACAAGGCAGGTCTAGAGAGACTCCTTAGCACTCGCCCCAGTTGTACAGCCGACTTTGCTAGCGACGGTTCACTGTCTACATACGCTCTCATTTGCAGAGACGACAGTTTAGCATAGCCTTCAGCTACGTCATTTTCTACGACGTAGCAAGGTGCCATATTCAGTTACTAACAGATAATATTGTGAATCGTGTACCGTCAAGAGCGACGTTCATCATTAATGGATTAAAGTTAAGTATCGAACTAATTACGTCCACTTTCTGAATTCTAATGCCTTGTCATGTTCCAGACCTCACGTCAGTACAGTTCTTCTCTCCTCACGCCAGTCTGCGTGATGTAAAACGCGTGAATTTCGGCCTCCTCTCGTAACACGGTGTTGGCTCTTCTGCCAACACAACATTGGCGACGAGGATGGGATTGACTAGTTTCAAATCTGTGCCCAGGCAAATATTTTTCGAAGTTGGACCTAGCAGATGCGTACTTGCAAATACCGGTGGACGAAGAATCCCAGGTTTGTATCGATTCAAACGGCTGCCATTCGGACGATTATTGTGATCTCCGGAAAGACGGAAGAAGAAGATTTAGCCAATCTCAGAACATTATTTCAGGTCTTGCGACAAAATGGTTTTCGCTTTGGGAAGGACAAATGTGTGTCTTTTGCTCGTGGATTGTCATAACTGGGCCATGTACTCAATGCCCAAGGCATACATCCCAGTCCCACGCACCTCCGTGTCATACAAGACTTGCCTTCGCCGCAGAATTTGAAGCATCTGCAGAGTGTGCTGGGTAAAATCAACTAGACCACAAACCTGTGACATGGCGTTTTCATCCAAACAAGCCTGTACCTCCACGTACAGCTCAGATATTCATTCGATGGTCTATTTTCCTCTCGCAGTACCGCTACGATATCTTGTATCGGTCCACTGCTAAGAACGGAAACGCTGTTGGGTTGTCCTGTTTGCCTGTTGCTGAGGATAAGGCATTCGATTCCTCCGAACTTGCTTGCATGTTCATTGATTCGAAAACCGATGTCGTGGTCGAATCGTTTCCGCTTGATTTTCGTCGTGTAGCTACAGCCACAAATGCCGACCCTGTCCTTGTTACCGTTCTGCGTTTTGTTGCTACGCAATGGCTGTTGTCAAAGTCACGGATCGGGGACACATTGGCTCGCCGATTTTTTGCTCACAAGGAGAGACTTTTTGTTCGACGTGGTGTTTTGCTGTTGCGTTCTGATAATGATCAGTCCAGGGTTGTGGTACCACGTTCGTTACAGTCCTCTGTCTTACAGCATCTCCACCAATGACATTGGGGTATAGTGAGAACGAAACAACTTGCTCGTCAGCACTGTACTTGGTTCGGAATCGATGCTGCAATTACGAATATGTGCTCTGCTTGCATGGTGTGTGCCGAACAAAAAATAAGCACCACCGCGGAAATTCTTTGCATGGCCAAAAGCCACTTCCCCTTGGAAACGTTTACACATCGATTTTGCTGGTCCATTCTGGAATGCTCGGTGGTTGCTTGTGATAGATTCATTCAGTAATTTTCCTTTTGTTCTCCGGATGTCTTCCACGACATCCTCTGCCACCATCCAAGAGTTATCTGCTATCTTTTGCATTGAAGGTCTTCCACAGACAATTGTTTCCGACAATGGCCCACAATTCATGTCCGCAGAATTTCAGTCATTCTGCAAGGCCAATGGTATTCAACATCCGACGTCAGCGCCGTTTTCGCAACAGTCAAACGGTGTCGCTGAAGGATTGGTCAGGACTTTCAAGTCACAGATGTTGAAGTTGAAAGAGTCACATTCTCGGGAGGATGCGTTATTTTTCTTTTTGTCCTCGTATCGCTCTCGGCCCCGAGATGGTCGCTCGCCGGAAGAGTTGCTCCACGGTCGCCATCACCGAACCTTGATGTCTTTGCTACATCCGCCGCATCCGGTTCCAGTGCAGCGGCAGACACCCGCTTTTGCCCCAGGCGACGTTGTCTACTACCGCCGCTACCGAGGTTCACGACGTTGACTCGAAGGGCGCATTCTTCGCTGCCTCGGACGCACCATGTATCTGAGTTTGGGGGCCTCTGGTGAGGTGCGCCGGCATCTCAATCAGCTGCGCCTCTGTCGTGGCACGGGATCTGCCGCTCACCGTCTGCTTTCAGCGACGGTGCCGTCCCGTCAGCGCTCCGGGGACGACCCATCTACTGGCTCGCCTCAGCCCCAGGTGTTTCCGACGCTGCCTTCCATTTTGCCCCATGGCGACGTGCCACCACCGCCACCTGTTCTCCCGCTGGCGACGCCCGCAGTGGAGGCATCACTGCAGCCGTCGGGCGCCTCCCTGGGACACGCACCGCCGATCGCTTCCCGCGACCAGTTGTCCTCCAACATGGAACTCTTGCCCGCTCCGGACCATATGTCGTCTTCGCCCGTCGGGTGCCCCGGCCCGATGGAGGTCGACCCTTCGGCCCCTCCTGTCTCTCTACGGGCGCATACACCGTATGTTGGCGTGTACCATGGAGCAGGTTTTCAGGCGTTCCCTAGCTCCTCGCGGTCCGAATGGCAGGGTGTGGGTGGCACAGCCTCGCCTGTTGTTAGGCTCCCCACCTCGTCGCACACATCAACATGGGGTCCTCCCCACAGCGGGCGGAGGCCTTATACCTCAACCGTCCGCCGACTTGCGGGGGAGGAATGCTGTCACCGGCAGACATCACACTTGTTAGGTGGTAGCCTTTAAATCGGCCGCGGTCCGTTAGTATACATCGGACCCGCGTGTCGCCACTATCAGTGAATGCAGACTGAGCGCCGCCACACGGCAGGTCTAGAGAGACTTCCTAGCACTCGCCCCAGTTGTACAGCCGACTTCGCTAGCGACGGTTCACTGTCTACATACTCTCTCACTTGCAGAGACGACAGTTTAGCATAGCCTTCAGCTACGTCATTTGCTACGACCTAGCAAGGCGCCATATTCAGTTACTAACAGATAATATTGTGAATTATGTACCGTCAAGAGCGACGTTCATCATTAATGGATTAAAGTTAAGTATCAAAGTAATTACGTCCGCTTTCTGAATTCTAGTTCCTTGTCATGTTCCAGACCTCACGTCAGTATAGTTCTTCCCTCCTCACGCCAGTCTGCGTAAGCTAAAACGCGTGCATTTCGGCCTCCTCCAGTAACACGGTGTTGGCTCTTCTGCCAACACAACATCCAGCGTAATCCACAAACAGCATTAGCTGTTGCTATATTGACCAACCAAGTGCAAAGGGCAAGGAACCCAGAAACTAACATCGAGTACCTGTATAACACAATGCATGCACATCTGCATGCTTGCAATCAACATTCTGGCGACTACAGTGGCTATTTAAGTATCAGCATTTCACATTTGCAATGGCTATCCTGCGCTTACAGTAAGCTGTGAACCTGCAACATCAATCACTTAAATATGTTGTAAGGTGGCAGAATAAATGGTCAGATTCGCACCTTACATGAGAGCTTTATACATCACAACGGGAAGGTGAATATGGCACCTAACTTAATTCGGCAGTAATGAGCAAATTTGCCTAGCAGTATGTAATGCAAAAGAGGATGACATTCAATCGGTAATTAACACTCCATCCCTATAAAGCATGTTTGAGTGGAATGTGAAACAAGCAGCGACAGGCGTTTTAGTTTGGAATTCAGAGGGACGATGCAGAGGCAAGGCCACACTACAGGGGATACTGCTTAAACCACTTAAAGGAGTGTCCCAGGCGGAAAGTCCAACCAGGTGACTCAGATGGGAAGAGCGAGTATAACGGCCCGTCTGAGGGAGGACAGGAAAAAAAGCTTTTAGAAAACTGCATTTCGTAATTCCAAATACAGTAGATACAGAACAAGACCAGTGATGCATTTTCGATCACATGTCCGGAGAGTGGTACACACGTGAGAGAGTCAATGTAGGCATTTAGGCGTCTGGAATGAGCACAAAAGTCCTATTGGCGGAAACGCGCTAGGAAGGAGAAAAGAGAGGAAGTTTCGACGCAGTTTAATGGTAGGGGCCTTGCGATTGGTAGAGAGAGTTTCCACAAAATAAGAGGAACGCTGCTATTGGTCGAAAAAAGCAGTGATGTGAAGAATGAAAGAACCCAGGTAGGGAGAAAGTTTGGCTATGAGTAACACAAGATGGAAATTTTTCGGAACTCCTTTCTGAACAGGCGTCAAGTGTAGAATGGAGTGCATAACTGTATGTACAACACAGAGGAGTAATATGTGTGAACAGTACGTTCACAGCGGCTGATATCCAGCTAGAAATTAGCTGTAGCATCGTTTAGCTCCAACTGTGGAGAAACAAACCAGCCAATTAGTTAATTGTTCTTGCGAGAACTGAGAGGGTATTACAATATGCACGCTGCTCCAACCATGCACGCTTATATCGCCACATCAGCAAAGGTGTAATTAGTTTTATAGGAATTTCAGCACGAGAGAGCGGCCTAGCAGACGACAGCTCATCGCAGCTTAAGGTAAATACCACGTGAAGAGTCGTAAACTTGTTGGTTCTCCAGCTTGCGTCCACTGTAAACTCGAGCGACCTTGGGTAATCTTTTGCTAAATTTGTCAAACAACTAACCATCCTCTATAGAATTGATTGTCAACCTAAAAATAGTACCGAACTTTGAACCGGAATCGGACGATTTTCGTAGTATTGTCCAACATCATAACGTAAGTGTAGAAACAATTTTGTAAAGAAACTTCTAGTTAAACTTTAATATTGTCGTGTTTACGAAAATTTAACCTTCTGAGAGCAAATATTTAATATTTTTGTGTTCAGGATTATTTCACTTTTTGATGTTGACAAAATGCGTTATCCTGACAACTGTTTTTTGTTGTCACATTGTGTAAAAGCGTGTATTTTTGTGCTAATATTGCGACATTAAATATGTTATTTCAACTTACAAAGTTGTCTTCAATCTTAGAATAAGTAAACCACAAAATATTGCACCTTACAATGTTACCTAGACAAATGTATTCCCCAAATTTCATTACTGTATGTTAATTATTTTTGTTGCTACGATTTTTTTCTATCACTGTATTTATGTGCTGCGGAGCACCACTTTCTCAAAAACAGTAGATCATTCACCGCTAGTTCTAACTGTCTGGAGCAGTCGTTGTCAAACTTGCCGATAATGCGGACCTCCTGATTATTTGGAAAGTGACCTGCGAACCGCCTTGGAATGTTCTCTGAAATTTCACATGGTATTAGAAAAGGTACTAATTAGAATTACCGCTAACAAGAAAAGATAAAGAAAAATAATGAAATAAGTAATTTTTTCTAAAGATACATGACTGTTGCCAGGCGAACGAAACTTCAGTTGAAAATGCAGTTACTTACAGTAAGACAGTAGGACTACAGAAATACAGTAACAGAGAAATTACAGTACTTCAGTACAGTACAGTACAGTACCTGAAAATCAATGTCTTCTTTTTAAAGGAAATCCACTTGATAAGTAATGTTCTCAGATGTGTGACATGAGCAATGATATTCTTTGTGTTTTCCATAATCCAGTGAAATCTGGAATAAGTTTTGCCACCATCAGTCTTAGGTCCGATTCTACCTTAAGACGGTTTTGCTTTAAGGATTTAATACTGCAAAGAGCAGAGAAGGTCTGCTGACATAAGTAAGTGATAGGAAAAGGCATCAAATTTTGCAATGCATTTTTCGACAAGTCTTCGTACTCACAGCGCACACGCAGCCAGAAGCTACAAAGTTAATTTTACCTAAAAACTTTTTATCATGATGAATTGCAGGATAGTTCCAATACTTGTTCTGTGTCAGAGAGATTCATAACTTGTATGTAATGCATAGTAGGGAGATGGGGCCACGAGCGCAATTTTGATATCAAATTGATATGCAAATTATTTAAATTGATCAATTAATTACATCTACATCTACATCTACATCTACATGATATCTCTGCAAATCACATTTAAGTGCCTGGCAGAGGGTTCATCGAACCACCTTCACAATTCTCTATTATTCCAATCTCGTATAGCGCGCGGAAAGAATGAACACCTATATCTTGTCCGGCCATCCTGATTTAGGTTTTCCGTGATTTCCCTAAATCGCTCCAGGCAAATGCCGGGATGATTCCTTTGAAATGGCACGGCCGACTTCCTTCCCCGTGCTTCCCTAATCTGATGAGACCGATGACCTCGCAGTTTGGTCTCTCCCCCCAAACAACCCAACCCCAACCTACATCTTTCCGTACGAGGTCTTATTTCCCTTATTTTATCGTGGTGATCGTTTCTCCCTATGTAGGTCGGTGTCAACAAAATATTTTCGCATTCGGAGGAGAAAGTTGGTGATTGGAATTTCGTGAGAAGTTTCCGTCGCAACGAAAAACGACTTTCTTTTAACGATTTCCAGCCTAAATCCTGTATCATTTCTGTGAACTCCAACCCATATTTCGCAATAATACAAAACGTGCTGCCTTTCTCTGAACTTTTTCGGGATACTCCGTCAGTCCTACCTGGAAAGGATCCCAGACCGCGCAGCAGTATTCTAAAACAGGACGGACAAGTGTAGTGTAGGCAGTCTCCTTAGTAGGTCTGTTACATTTTCTAAGTGTTCTGCCAATAAAACGCAACCTTTGGTTAGCCTTCTCCACAACATTTTCTATGTGTTCTTTCCAATTTAAGTTGTTCGTAATTGTAATACCTAGGTATTTAGTTGAATTTATGGCTTTTAGATTAGACTGATTTATCGTGTAACCGAAGTTTAACAAGTTCCTTTTAGCACTCATGTTGATGACCTCACACTTTTCGTTATTTAGGGTCAACTGCCACTTTTAGCACCATTCAGAAATTTTTTCTAAATCGTTTTTCAGATTGTTTTGATCTTCTGATGCCTTTATTAGTCGATAAACGACAGCGTCATCTCCAAACAACGGCTGCTCCGATTGTCTCCCAAATCGTTTATATAGATAAGGAACAGGAAAGGGCCTATGACACTACCTTGGAAAACGCCTGAAATCACTTCTGTTTTACACAATGACTTTCCGGCAATTACTACGAACTGTGACCTCTCTGACAGGAAATCGCAAATTCAGTCACATAACAGAGACGATATTCCACAAGCGCACAATTTTACTACGAGCCGCTTGTGTGGTACTGTGTCAAAAACCTTCCGGAAATCCAGGAATACGGAATCGATCTGAAATCCCTTGTCATTAGCACTCAGCACTTCATGTGAATAAAGAGCTAGTTGTATTTCACAGGAACGATGTTTTCTAAACCCATGTTGATTGTGTGCCAGTAGACCGTTTCCTTCGAGGTAGCCGGCCGCGGTGGTCTCGCGGTTCTAGGCGCGCAGTCCGGAACTGTGCGACTGCTACGGTCGCAGGTTCGAGTCCTGCCTCGGGCATGGATGTGTGTGGTGTCCTTAGGTTAGTTAGGTTTAAGTAGTTCTAAGTTCTAGCGGACTAATGACCACAGCAGTTGAGTCCTATAGTGCTCAGAGCCATTTGAACCATTTGAACCTTCGAGGTAATTCATAATATTCGAACACAATATACAGGGTGGTACAAAAAGGTACGGCCAAACTTTCAGGAAACATTCCTCAGACACAAATAAAGAAAAGATGTTATGTGGACATGTGTCCTGAAACGCTTAAATTGCATGTTAGAGCTCATTTTAGTTTCGTCACTATGTACTGTACTTCCTCGATTCACCGCCAGTTGGCCCAATTGAAGGAAGGTAATGTTGACTTCGGTGCTTGTGTTGACATGCGACTCATTGCTCTACAGTACTAGCATCAACCACATCAGTATGTTGCATCAACATGTTAGTGTTCATCACGAACTTGGTTTTGCACTCAGTGCAATGTTTACAAATGCGGAGTTGGCAGATGCCCATTTCATGTATGGATTAGCACGGGGCAATAGCCGTGGCGCGGTACGTTTGTATCGAGACAGATTTCCGGAACGAACAGGAAGACGTTCGAAGCAATTGATCGGCGTCTTAGGGAGCACGGAAAATTCCAGCCTATGACTCGCGAGTGGGGAAGACCTAGAACGACGAGGACACCTGCAATGGACGAGGCAATGCGTGCAGTTGACGATAACCCTAATGTCAGCGTCAGAGAAGTTGCTGCTGTACAAGACAACGTTGACCACGTCACTGTATGGAGAGTGCTACGGAAGAACCAGTTGTTTCCGTACCATGTACATCGTGTGCAGGCACTATCAGCAGCTGATTGGCCTCCACGGGTACACTTCTGCGAATGGTTCATCCAACAATGTGTCAATCCTCATTTCAGTGCAAATGTTCTCTTTACGGATGAGGCTTCATTCCAACGTGATCAAATTGTAAATTTTCACAATCAACATGTGTGGGCTGACGAGAATCCGCACGCAATTGTGCAATCACGTCATCAATACAGATTTTCTGTGAACGTTTGGGCAGGCATTGTTGGTGATGGCTTTATTGGGCCCCATGTTCTTTCACCTACGCTCAATGGAGCACGTTGTCATGATTTCATACGGGATACTCTACCTGTGCTGCTAGAACATGTGCCTTTACAAGTACGACACAACATGTGGTTCAACCACGATGGAGCTCCTGCACATTTCAGTCGAAGTGTTCGTACGCTTCTCAACAACAGATCCGGTGACCGATGGATTAGTAGAGGCGGACCAATTCCATGGCCTCCACGCTCTCCTGACCTCAACCCTCTTGACTTTCATTTATGGGGGCATTTGAAAGCTCTAGTCTACGCAACCCCGGTACCAAATGTAGAGACTCTCCGTGCTCGTATTGTGGACAGCTGTGAAACAATACGCCATTCTCCAGGGATGCATCAGCACATCAGGGATTCCATGCGACGGAGGGTGGACACATGTATCCTCGCTAACGGAGGACATTTTAAACATTTCCTGTAACAAAGTGTTTGAAGTCACGCTGGTACGTTCTGTTGCCGTGTGTTTCCATTCCATGATTAATGTGATTTGAAGAGAAGTAATAAAATGAGCTCTAACATGGAAAGTAAGCGTTTTCGGACACATGTACACATATATTTTCTTTCTTTGTGTGTGAGGAATGTTTCCTGAAAGTTTGGCCGTACCTTTTTGTAACACCTTGTATGTTATGAAATCCTGCTGCGTATCGACGTTAACGATATGGGCGTGTAATTTAGTGGATTACTCCTGCTACCTTTCTTGAACATTGGTGTGACCTGAGCAACTTTCCAGTCTTTGGATACGGTTCTTTCGTCGAGCGAAGGGATGCATATGACTGTTAAGTATGGAGCTAATGCATCAGCATGAAGTCATGTGTTTTGCTCAGTCTGCACGTGGGTCCCCGCACTCTACGCCCTGCCCTACCCCTTCACCTTTTGGCGGAAATTTCGAATTTTTGTTGTACAATTCAATTGTCAATTCAGAGGACGTGATATTAACGGAAATTGTTGTTGGAAATTATTTATAAAACGGGAATAGGTGGTAGAAATCGTAGGACGGGAAATCGGTGAATTACGCTCTGAGAAGTACATAATTTGCATTTTGAAGGACAGGGTGCTATTGTTTAACTTCTGATTACTTCGTCGTTTCATACACTGTGACTGCAAAGTCATTTGGCATCCCAAGGTTCATCTCTTCCCACCTTTTGCACCATGCCGCCTTGCATTACTTTGGGGCAGAGGAGGACAGACTCGGTCCGCATTCACGACGGCTGCTGCAGCTCCCTAGCCTCGCGGGACGCGACCCGACATGCCTAGCCTTGCCTCCTGGTCTGCTCAGGTGGCTTGAGATGAAAGGACGCTGCGCCACGCATATTTGTAACTCTCCGTAGGTGTTAGACGGCACAACCCGTACCACGTTCGCTGCTTGTCTCGGTGTTGGGCAATCTGCACGATGAATCCGCCACAGGGGGAAGGGGGTGGGGGGAAGACAGCTGTTGGAAATCGGCAGATGACTGTAATGTACAATGCTGCTCTCAACGTGTGCTTTGTTGGGCATCTGCTACAGACAATAGAATTGTTTTCGATGGTTAGTGTCTGTCCCCACAGCTCTGTCCTAACTAAAACAACATATGTTTCGAGGGATGCAGCTGGCATTAGACGTGCCAGACTATCCCACCTCTCTCAGAATGAACAAAAGGTGTTTTTCTAAAGATAGCAGATGCATTCAAGTTTTCCAGCCACCTGCCAGCAAACAAAGGATGTTTCCAGAGGGTGCCTCTATCTGTAGCACAGAATTTTCTTGGTTCCCCACATCAACCACCAGCATCCAGCCTGCTTGAAGACGGAAAAGATGAAGTTATTGTCCTCACCCCACAGCGTTAACCTAACTAACAACCACATGTATTTCATGGGAAGCAGCTGACATCGACGGCGAGAGTGGCCGAGTGGTTCTAGGCGCTACAATCTGGAACCGCGCGACCGCTACGGTCGCAGGTTCGAATCCTGCATCGGGCATGGATGTGTGTGATGTCCGTAGGTTAGTTAGGTTTAAGTAGCTCTAAGTACTAGGAGACTGATGACCTCAGAAGTTAAGTCCCATAGTGCTCAGAGCCATTTAAACCTTTTTTTTTTTTTTTTTTTTTTTTTTTTTTTTTTTTTGTGGCCGACATCAGAAGTATTAAGCTATCTCTTTGCCTCAGAGTGAACAAGAGTGAATTTCTAGAGGTAGCAGCTTCGTCCAGTTTTCCAGCCACTAATCAGAAACCTCCCCTACAGATGTGATCTGATCCTCAAACACTTACACCAAGCCTGCTTGAAGAAAAAAACAAGGCAAGTTATAACTTGCTCATTTGGCATTCTGAGTTCCTATTGGTCCTCTGCAAAATAGCGGAGTCTGAAGGTATATAAAGCCCAATCCTCACGACAATCATCATGTCTTTGACAGTGCCTAGTTGTGTCCATATGATTCCTGCAATGTGAAACAGTCAACCAACAGTGATGCCAGCGGTAGCGGCGGTGGGGAACGGTACAACTTGGGTCAACTGCCACGTAATGTGTTTATAAAAAATTATGAATACGTACTGCGACAGCTGTAAAATTTAGTAGCGGAAGTATTCAGAATTTTCGAGATTGTGATACAGTATCGTAACAAGTGGCTATAAAAGTTCTTCTTTTTCCTCCTATTGCAACATTAAATCCAGAAATGAAAGCTGAAAGTCTCTAGCAAGCCGAAAAGGTCGTGCTATCATCATACAAGTACATCTCCAAATTCTGTGCAATAGTTTGCAAGTCCATAAAACAGCTCTTGTGTTTTCAGAAAGTAATAAGTGTTTATGAAATTTTTGATCTCGCTGTTGCACATTAGAGCAGCAGCTGATGGACATTGTCGGCCGGTGGGGGTCTAAATGCAGCAACAACGTAAGTACATTACCGTTAGACTTTAAACAGTTGTGTGAAGTACACTACTGGTCGTTAAAATAGGTACACCAAGAAGAAATGCAGATGATAAATGGGTATTCATTGAACAAATATATTATATTAGAACTAACATGTGATTACATTTTCATGCAATTTGGGTGCATAGATCCTGAGAAATCAGTACCCAGAACAACCACCTCTGGCCGTAATAACGGCATTGATACGCCTGGGCATTGAGTCGGACAGAGCTTGGATGGCGTGTACAGGTACAGCTGCCCATGCAGCTTCAACACGATACAACAGTTCATCGAGAGCAGTGACTGGCGTATTGTGACGAGCCAGTTGCTCGGCCACCATTGACCAGACGTTTTCAATTGGTGAGAGATCTGGAAAATGTGCTGGCCAGGGCAGCAGTCGAAAATTTTCTGTATCCAGAAAGGCCCGTACAGGACCTGCAACGTGCGGTCGTGCATTATCCTGCTAAAATGTAGGTTTTTGCAGGGATACAATGAAAGGTAGAGCCACAGGTCGTAACACGTCTGAAATTTAACGTCCAATGTTCAAAGTGCCATCAATGCGAACGAGAGGCGACAGAGACGTGCAACCAATGGCACCCCATACCATCACGCCGGGCGATACGCCAGTATGGCGATGACGAATACACGCTTCCAATGTGCATTGTCGCACGATGTCGCCAAACACGGATGCGACTATCATGAAACTGTAACCAGAAACTGGATTCATCGGAAAAAATGACGTTTTGCCATTCGTGCACCAATGTTTTTCGTTGGGTACGCCATTGCAGGCACTCCTATCTGTGATGCAGCGTCAAGGGTAACTGCAACCATGGTCTCGGAGCTGATAGTCCATGCTGATGCTGCTGCAAACGGCATCGAACTGTTCGTGCAGATGGTTATTGTCTTGAAAACGTCCTCATCTGTTGAGTCAGGGATCGAGACATGGTTGCACGATCCGTTACAGCCATGCGGATAACATGCCTGTCATCTCGACTGCTAGTGATACGAGTCCGTTGGGATCCAGCACGGCGTTCCGTATTACCCTCCTGAACCCACCGATTCCATATTCTGCTAACAGTCATTGGATCTCGACCAACGCGAGCAGCAATGTCGCGATACGATAAACCGCAATCGCGATAAGCTACAATCTGACCTTCATCAAAGTCGGAAACGTGATGGTACGCATTTCTCCTCGTTACACGAGGCATCACGACAACGTTTCACAAGACAACGCCGGTCAACCGCTGTTTGTGTAAGAGAAATGGGTTGGAAACTTTCCTCATGTGAGCAGGTTTTAGGTGTCGTCACCGGCGCCAACCTTGTGTGAATGCTCTGAAAAGCTAATCATTTGCATATCACAGCATCTACTTCCGGTCGGTTAAATTTTGCGTCTGTAGTACGTCATCTTCGTGGTGTAGCAATTTTAATGGCCAGTACTGTATATATCATTCATTGTTGAAGATGTTGCTATCAATCAAGAGGAATGTGAAATTCTAGTAAGAGAATTGATGATCAGGAGTCTTCACTTCATCTGGTATGAACTTTTTCTTTCTTTTTCTTTTTGTAGTCATGTATAATCAGTATCTCTCTGTATGCAAGTTCAGTAGAAATTTGTTGTTGTTTTGCTTCTTATAATCAATATCTTGTTGTAGATGACTTCCATGAGATGGATCGGTGGTTCTACAAAAACAACAATTACGAAGAGTGTGAAATACTGGAGTGGGAGCGTGAGATGGTGGCTAATGAAAGGCAGTGTGATCTCTCCCTTCTGGAAGACGGGAAGGAGATATTTGACTGAATTAGCAGAAAGATCGACTGAACTGCTCAGTCCTGGGACCCAGAGAGTAAAAGGTGATTATAATATGACCGTCATCGTTACAGAATATAATTGTTATTCTGGAATGCTGATGACTTGTACATCTACATCTGCATCTACATCCACACTCCGCAAGCCACCTGACGGTGTGTGGCGGAGGGTACCTTGAGTGCCTCTATCGGTTCTCCCTTCTATTCCAGTCTCGTATTGTTCGCGGAAAGAAGGATTGTCGGTATGCTTCTGTGTGGGCTCTAATCTCTCTGATTTTA